>NC_134312.1:47332546-47959770 GCF_964195595.1 Calonectris borealis
AAATATATTTATAAAGCATTTTAGTTATTACATTGAAATGTGTTTTCTAGAGAATTATTTCCAGTCTGGGTAACCATATGGAAGCAGAAAACCATTAAAAAATGAAAATAAGATGGTTTATATCACCTGCATAACTTGTTTTGTTCTCTGCCTTCAGGCTTCAAAACCCGCTTCCCATATTTTTTCCTTTCTTTAAAAATAATGTACATCAGTTTAATTTATCCCAGGTCCCAACAGAAGGATCAGATTTTAAGCATTTAATGCTGTGGTTTCAAATCCAATTTTATAGTGTTCATCGTTTCAGAAGTGGCAGAATCCAAAGTGAGCTTTAAAAAAAAAAAAGAAAGAAAAAGAAACAAAAAAGCTTAAACTGCTCAGTGTGCACACTCATTTTTTTTAAGGTACAGCTTTAGTATGAAGCTGTAACCTGATGAATGTTTCTGAAGGTGTTAGCTAGGAATAATTCTCATTTTAAGAATTGTTTCTTATTCAAAAGAAGAAAAATTTTGAAGGATAACCTTGTGTGTATGTGCAAATTTTTGTGCACTTCCTCTGATGAGCCCTACTGAAATTAGTGCACAGGAAGACAGTATCTTGGATTAACAGGGGGAAAAAAAAATCCACTTGAACACAGAGTGTAGTATAATCACTTTGCTGCTGAATGTAAGTGTGCAGAAGCTGGTATAATATGATCTGTTCTTCCTCCTCATGGGATTGCTTGAGCAGTTTTGGTTATCTTTCAGACTTGACATCCATTTGCATGATACAGTAGCATCTCTTTTATTTTGAAACTGCCATTAACAAGACAAAAAAAAATTGTTTCAGATAATCTCTACTGCCTATATGACACGTGCCCGGGAACAACATCTGCCATCTGGGCCAATCTGTACACAAGTTCACTTTCCTGCTGGTCAAGTCTACCATTGTTAGGGGATTACTATCTGCATTTCCACTGTCTGTAGGGTGCAAGCCCTATAGCAAAGATCCTAAGCAGAGGAAAGAATACTATCAAGGGCTCATTAGGTAAGAATTGACAATGCTGCTTTCAGCAGGTAAAATTTGCTTTGTAAGTCTCTCCATGCTCCTCAGTGAATAGCAAGTGCTATTCACAGGTTCAATTTTATTGACTTCAAAAATAGGTCTATTACTGAAAATCAGTGTTAGGTCTACAGGAAAAACAGAGAACTGGAGTGACCAATGAATGGTTTTTGGGTCCACACAGAGGTTATAACTGATGGAGACCAGAACGGAACTTTTTACTGAGAAAAACAAGCCCTGGTAGAGGGCTTTCACAAGTGTAGTAAATGACTCCCAAATACAAGATTGTGATTGCTACACATCTGCTTGACAGTAAAAGAAAATATACATGTCAGTGTTGGATACTTTTCTGCCCTTCCCAGAAAATCCTGCTCCCCTTGGGATATTTTTCCTCAGGGAAATTTGTACCTGATTATAAACCAAATATAAATTTAATAAATGAAATGGGAATTGTGGACTGAAAATTGGCCATATGGATTTTTTTACTGCACAGAGTTGTCTGTTGGAGGAAATTTGGGTACAATACTTTAGCTGAGTGTAAATCAGCAGTGGTGGTACCACTAAGGTTGCAGGCATAATAATGAAGCAACACCTTCTTTGTGATCACTGTAAAATTACTTGAATTGACTGTGAGCTTCTCAGAGGCTGTGACAGAAGACTGCACAGGTAACCTGGTTTTGATGTTGGAAAGAAGCCAAAGATTTAATGGATACGGAAGGTGAATTACCTTCTTCACAATGAATGGGCTCCTACAGGTCAGGGTTCAGACATATTAGTGAGGTAATGTGACAAAGCTTATGCTGATACTACTTCTTCTAGGGATGCTTGGAGGATGTTTGTCAGCTGGGTGTCACAGACAGTCCTAGACAGACTTTATTGTAGAGTGGGTGGAGAAACTATACATCATCTACTTTGACACAGCAATTACTTCTAAAACTTTTTAAAATAAGAGAAAAAAATCTGTTTTTTTTAACTGACTTGTACCTTATTGTTTGTATGTAGGTTCCCTGTTTGCCTTTTCTTTGCAAGGTATATGGAATGCTAAAATTCACTCCCTTTTTAACAAAGTGTAGCCAAAAATAGCCTGGACACATGATACTGAAGCTGCTCTTGTGCTACCCATTTAAGTTATGTATCAAGTCTAAATTTAATCAAGGCCACATTTTATTTATACATTTCATGCATTAAACTCATTTAAACTTTTAGTCAGATTTCATTAGGGGAAATACTACCGCGCACATCATGCAGTAGTAAAGCTAATGTGCTTCAGGAATTTGAAAGGATTTAGAGATCGGAGGGTCTGATTTCAAAATTTCTTTTTCTTTTTCTGCTTAGTGCTTGGAGCAGGTCTGTATGCTGCACATAGTTTGTTTCCTAGGACACTAATACAGTCAGCATGGTCTGTACAAATGTGTAAACACAGACATTCTCTGTAATCAGTGTGTTTGGTGTCTTAAGGCAAGATTATGTTTTTTTAGGAAATGCAATTTATGTTCAAGATTAAATTTCTCCTCCAGACTGATAACGTCTTGAGGTTGAATGAGATCATAAATATTGTGTCCTGACTTCTTGTTCTCCATCTTAGATCTTCATTCCCTTTTTCAGTGTTTTAGGAAAGGGGACTGAAAGAAATGTATCTATAATTATTTACCCACACAAAAATATAGTCTGCAAGGCTTGATAATGTGTGAATAAAAAAATATATCTCCAAAATTATAAACAACTACAATAACACTCCTAATCAACATTGCTGTTTCATTCTGATTTCTTCCAAGATTTAAAAAAAAACGCAACCAACAAAACAAAAAAAACCCACACATAAGAAAATGGTAACATAGCCCTAACTGAATTTATCTGTTCTTGTTTGTCAAGCCTCTTTTGGTCAGATTCTCCCTGATGCTCAGTCACCCCACTGTCTACAAAGTTGAGGAAACTTCGTGTTGTGTCTTTTATTTTAATTCAAATGGGGAATTATATATATGTATTCCAGATTTGTAAAACATATTCATTTATCTTTGCTACAAAAAAGAAAAAAAAAAAGAAAAGAAGAAAAAAAGAAAGAAAGAAAAAAGACAAATAAAAAAAACCCCACCCTCTGCTTTTTCAGGCAAAGCAATTGGACTTTATTGTAGTGCGGGGCTTTTTCCCTACTGGTGCAATTTCACCATAGTCCTCAAGAATGGAATTTTGCCATTCTCATATGCATTGTATCTTACAGTGCTGAAAAGCCAGTACATGGCAAAGCTTTACTGACCCAGGGCATATTTGAACTTCTGCTCTAGAGATGAAAGGCTTCATATTCAATTCCCAGTCCCATGACTCATCCAGTTCCCCAGCATAATTTTGGTTTGGGAAAGAAGTTTTTGAATTATGAGTGTGTAAAAAGCTTTCCGACAGAATTGCAATTTAAAAACAGAATGGCCTGATTTACAGACATGTTGAACCCTCAGGGTCCCACTAAATTAAGAGTATGCACAGTCAGAAAAGCAAACCTTACTTAGCACCTGTCTTCAAAACACTGTACAAAAGGTAAACATATTGCTGTAGGATCTAGGAATCATGATCCCAGATGCAGATACGAGGCCAGGCTTGGAAAGGAATGGCTTCTATAGCATCATTCCTTCTCTCCTCAGCTTGTGAGGAAACCACTACAAAGGAGCCTTTGAAGACTCTGGACATGTGGTGTGTCCTGAAGGGCTAACAAGACTAGGAGCTCTGCTTTCTGGCAGCAGAGAGTATGATTACATCCCTGATCTCTGATCATATCCCTTTTCGCCTCCATGTCTTTCGAGGAAAAAATATTTCTCTCCCTCTTAACAGTAACTCTTATAGTGGAAATCTATTTTCCCCCAAGCTCAAGTACTTTGTTTCTCTCTCAGAAAGTTTCTTTGCAACATGGAGTCAGGCAATCAGAAGGTGTGTGAGGAAACCTAGAGCTGCACAAAAGAAATGAAGTCTCCCCTGTTATGTATGTTGTATTTGTTCAGGTCTCAAGGCAAACACCTCGGTGGTAGCCATGTCACAAAAGTCAGCTCACCCTCAGAGCAAGCATCCTCTCCAACTGGATAATTTCAGGCACTCATATTCATGCTCAGATGTGCCTCATATTATTTAACATACTCAAATTCTGCCTACCTTAGCAGTATGAACACAGCTTGTGAGAGCTATGTGCTGTGGTTAACTCAAAGCCCATGCTCATGCATAGCCAACAAAAGCAATGTAATTGTTCTTGTAGGTCTTAGATAACCTCTTAGCAGTCGAACTCCCTTGTGACTACATAGTCATACCAACCATTATTCCTCACAAAAGAATTTTTGGAATGTGGTAGCTAAGTTAACAATAATTTTAACAACAGTATTCAGGAGAGATTTTGCCAAGACAAAGAAATCATGAGAACAGAGAAGTGGCAAAATAATTTTTTTGAGGGATCTCTGTTAACCAGAATCCTTATGAGCTCCTCTCCTTTTTGCATCTTAAGCATCTTAAGCACAGATTATAGTACTTTTGTGAACGAGAAGAGGCTTTCCTGCTAAAATGAAAAATAAATTACTCCTGGCTTGAGCTAGGTAAAATATGCCTCATCATAACATGGATTAATGAGTAGAGACATTATACCTACTCTACAAGCTGTAGTGGAAAATCTTTGCTGGTGTTACTGGGCCTGTTTGGTGGAAATGGATGTGTAATTAAACTTTAATGTAGCCTAAGAAAGAGGTAAAATGCAATCAATGAAGAATACAAACAGAAATCACAGCTACACAGTAGTTACTAGCACTTTATGCAGTTGTGCGTCTCCCTCACTGCCTTTGAATGGCACAAGATGGTCATATTGATTTCATACATATCATCTGTCTTCTTGTTAAATAAAAGACAGCACAGTATCCTGTAAGGAACTGGAAAATTCTCATCATATGAATATGAAAGTAGATAGATACAATTTTTCAACAGAAGACTTACTAAAGCAGCTTGAAAATAGAAGGCCTTGAAAATAGAAAGAAGGATTTGACAAATTCTTTGGCTAGCCTCAGCTGCAGAGGGATTACATCTTTAGGCCAAATTACTAGTGAAGGTAGAAACCACTACTTTTTGACCTAGTTTGGGTGCAGAAGATTTAAATTTCTGCAGAGGTTTTGGTCAGCCAGATTTTGTGAATGCTGGAATTAAGTTTGCTTCATTTCAGGTAGAAACCAAATATAATTGCTAGGTTTACCATAGTTTTAGACAAAACCATTATTCTTTCCCATGGTCCGTGGGGAAGGAAGCAGTTAATTTTCAGTTTGATCTGTGTTCAAACACTACTACTAATAAAAGTGCAAACCATAAGATACTTTGGGATGAAACCGGACTATGCTTTTGCTTTCAACAGAAATCCCAACTGACATGAGTTTCTTGCAGATCTGTATTTTATATCAAGCAGTTTACACAACTGTAATGCACTTTGCATTTCAAAAAACAAGATATAGGCATAATAAATAATTTTTAAAGCTGGAGTGCTTCTTTCTTCCACTGGGTGTCACCATAAGGCAACGACACTGGGTTTGGAAATCTCAATAAAAAGTTTGTTAGATCAGAGATTTTGTATTTGCTCCAGAAGGCTGCAGTGGGATAATGGTACTTGCTAACCACTGAAGAAAGCTCCGTCTAGCTCTGAGGTCAACAGAAAGATGCATACATCCCAGTGAATATCAGAGCAGGCCTGCAGGTGCTTACCAAAAAAACCCACCCAAAACAAACAAAAAGCCCAACAGACTGTTTCTATGAAAGACTGTAAGTGGATTTTAAGATTCCTTACTGGTGTTCATGAAAGAATTAAATGAAAGAACCTTCATGAAAGAGTGAAGATTTCATTGAAATGTTTCATTTGGGAACAGAGGGTGGGGTTCAACCATTGCTAGAACAGTTGCTGTAGGGAAAGGCATTTTACCTGACTTCAGAGAAAATTTATCATAGTTTCACCTATCTACATAATTTCAACCTTTCCATTAAAACACTTACCTCCAAGCTGTCAGTCATCTGTCATGGAACAACAACATATGGAAGTCCCACGTGACTCAGGCAGAAATCACAGCATTACTCCTTTCACCTGCAAGAGTTACAGCTGGATCTGATTGTCACCTAAATGGCCTGTGGCTACATCCCAGAGAAAAAAAATATTTGAAAGGAAGGCAGCCAATAACCATATATCTTATTTTTTAAAAAATGTTTTCCCACAAACTGTATTCAAAACAACCTTTTTTTTTCCCTTGCAGTATTTGCTTAATCGGTTTTTATTCCTCTTCTTTTCTTCTTTTTTTCACACAATAATGCTTAATGTCACAATCAATAGTCTGGACAGTCATTGGTTCTATTGGTTAAAATTTTTGCTATTCTGTATGATTGTCAACAATTCCTCCAGTGTACGTTATAAAAAAAATATTGAGAATTTTTGTGAGACTTTCTCTACATTTGAATTCTGGCCAGACTGCAGTTACAAAAAGCAAAACCAACTTCTGTGGTTTACGTCTTTGCTGCATAATTTTGATCAGATTAGGAAATTCAGAAATAGGAAAAAATAATGAAAACATAAATTTGAAGGTTGACCCATCCATCCCACATTATCACAGCACTTGCCTTTTTTCGCTGTTTATATTGAAGGTGAATAAACCATAAAAGATTAAGGCTACAAAACTAAAATGGATTTGAACACTCCAGATGCGTTCATGTAGACTGACAGTAAAGTAGACAGTATTTCTTTGCTAGTTATCAACCTTTGAATAGAAATATAACAGTTTCTGTGTAACCTCAGATTTTCTTCAACCCACCAATCCTTTTTTCTATGGGGACCAGGTAGTGGGTTTTATTTCTGGGAACAGAAGAAGGTATTTTGTGAAAACTGTTGAATTTTCATCCCAATGTGACTAAAACAGACTTGAAAAAAAGAAAGAAAAAAAGAAAAGGGTTATACTGGAAATGCCAGTAACACCCAGTAGGTCAGGACTCCTACCTGAAATGTTTGAGCCTACATATCTGTTCTGAAATTGATGCCCTTCCCCTCCAATCTCCCAAGAGAAGCCCACTACCTGCTCTGTTGGGGTTTTGTATATTCTGTGGACTGACATTCTGCAGCTTTCAGAAGCTGTTGTGTGTATGTGTCTCAGGGGATGGCCAAGCAGGTTTGTTGGTCTCGAGCATCAGTAACATGGTGCAGAGAGGATTCCACCTTCCCAATGAATTCTTTAGCTTTGGGCTGAGACTTTGTTCAACAGTCATTTGCAAGAATAAATATCATTTGTATTACTCTAATTAAAATTATGAGTTAGCTCTTTTTTCCCCTGTACTGACAAAGAACAAGTTTGGCCAGCTTAAAAGGTGAGATGATGACCCTTGTAATTTCTTTAAAAGGATCCTAACCCTCTGCATGAACTAAAGTAGTAGAAGGGCATCAGATTACTTTGCTAACAGACTTTTTATAGTCAGGGTTGAAAAAGATCAAGGGAACCTTACAATCAGCACAGACTTTACTTGAACAATTCCTCTGGAAACGTCAACCCACCTTGATTTTGGTTGGATTTGAGATTCAAATATTTTAGAATAAATGCACTGTCAGGAGTATCATCAACAAGACTTTCAGCTTAGAAGACAGATCATTGCTGGAAATTTGTAAGCATTGTGACTTACACAGCTACGGGTCTGGTTTTTCAGTTATTTAAAAATCCAGTGACCTCAAAAATACCATGCAATCCATACTAACGTCAAGGAAATGGGAGCACAAAGCTCCAAGTAACCCAAACACAAAGCTCCAAAAAGGATTATGGGAATTTTCTTTAGGTTAACATGAAGTCTGAGCACAAATTTTATGTAAATTGTGCTAAGAGTCGGAAAAAGTATAGAAAATTTAAGCTGCAGCAAAAGAATATATTTCTGGTACCAGGCTACTTGTTCAAAGAACAAAATAACCATACCATTTTTTAAGATCTTCTGGTGTTTTTCCCTTCTATGAAATGTTTTGAGTAGTGCCACCTGAAAAGAAAGAAAAGACAAGTACGGGGTGCAAGTTAGGTCTGAGTTTTTGTTAGACTTCAGTGAAAACTTGCTTTCCAGATTGAGGATAGAAGTCTCCATCAGCCCTCAGCTTCAGATAGACACCAATGCTGTCATGTGCTCTGTGTCAACTGCTTAGCATCAACCTGGAGAACATGGACTCATTTTTATTTGATCTCTGTGCACGTCTATGGCCTACCCCTCAAAGCCACTTTCTAAACACGCTATTCGAAATGACTGGGCACATTACAGTTCTTGCAATTGTTTTCAGTGTCAGACAATGAGTTTTGCTTTCAAAACACAAAATGATAAGGGTTCTGGATTTTCTTAGTTTTAATATCTCTGAGCAGAAGCTTAAAACTGATTTTTGTAAGACTATTCAGTGTTCTGCCTTGAAAGCTTCTACCAGTTTGTAGGAAGAACAAACGAGACTACTAAGCATTTTAGATATAACACAAAACCCTAGCTTCAGTAGTCAGTTGTTAATGAATTTAACTCACTTAATATATCATAGATATATATAAATGCATTTGAAAACAAAGATAGGAAGCTTTGCTGCTAGAGCTGAAACCTCTTAACTTTCATAGTAGACAGTAAAGCTTGAGGTGTATTATTTCCTGCAGTTTCCATGATGCCACCACCAGAAGGCAGCATCACACATCGGAGTAATGTGTTCTTTTAGTAGAAACCAGGGGCACATATCAGTGTTTTTTTTCTGATGCTAGGAGCTCGACAGAATTTACAGAATGATCAGACATTTTCTACTAGTGAAGTCAATGGGAAGGTTTCCTGGGATTTCTGTGAAGCCATTTTATGAGTAATATCTGGCCTTTGTCCTATTGCAGAACAGTTCCACAAGGTTCTTGCCTTCTTGCCTTTGTTCTTCAAGGCACCAAAAGCAGCAATCCTAACCTGAAAGATGATTATGCAAAAAGCCAGATTGACTCAGGCTGATTGATTATTCCTGAATATTCCCTTGCTCTTCAGAGAACAATGATGGTAGTCCTGATAATGTGATTAGAACAAATAGAAAACAATATAGCAAAGTACAGTATAGGAGGCCACGTATTCTGATTTTTCCAATAAACATGATATTTACCAACTAAATTCTGTAAGGCTGAGTTGGTTAAACAGCAAACATTGTGCCTGAAAAACATATTATTTGAAAATAAAGTACTGAGTGCAGAAATTCCTTTCTTTGAAGGACGAAATGTTCATCTTGCTAGCACACCATAATAGCCTATGGATGTACTTCCTGTTGTTATTGTTTCTGGGGAAAAAATCCTTCAAAAAAGAGGTTAACTTTGCAAGTTAGTATGTTTTTCATCAGATCTGGACTCTCCTGGAAATTGCTTCTGCTGACAGAAATCAGGACCTGAAAATTGGTTTGGGGGTCAATGCAATCTGAGGTAAAGTACTGTTATGAACTGTTCTCTGCTCATGGCCCAAAAAGTGGGTGGCTATGAAGACAATGGCTACTTTATACACTGTCTTAGGATTCTAAATGTCTGTATGGCACTAATTTGCAGCTTGACTTTGAGATAGCAAACACACAAAGAATGTTTTTGAAATAAAAAATTGTATCCCTTTCAAAAGGTCCAGATAAACTACTCAAAATTTATATTTATTCATCAACAATGTAAAATCTGGATCAACAAAACCCCTAACCAAAAACAGCAGGATGGATATAGGACTTTGCTAGATTGCTTTCTAGGATTCTTCAGGGTAGTGTGCCTCACCTGACACAATAGGCTCTTATTGTTCCTGAAAAATAGCCAGTCTATGATGTCTGGGAGTATCCTTGATTTTCCTATCAGATATTTCCACATCTAGGCTACAGATGTTCTATTAAGAGTATCAAGTGTCACTCATCTGCTTCTTTCATGTCACTATTCATGAGATAGTAGATATGATGGTAGTGATGATATGACTACCTTTATGCATCCACACTGGTCTCATCACAGCAACACATTATAAGAAGAGGTCATTGTAAGAGTATATCGGTGTGAGAGTAGACAACGGGTCTTGGTAGGCCAAAGGGGGTATGTATGGGATTACACTACCCTGGGAAGCAGCAACATAATGATTTCAGTTGAGCTAGCTGCTATTTTACAGTAGGATTCAGCCAACAATCCTCTTAGAAATGATCAAGAAAGGCAACATTCTTCACCTAAGTCCCACTATCCCCGGTACAACGGTCTGTCTAGTCATTCTCTCTCCTTAGGACATTCTCCAAGGACAGGCTGAAGTAATTCCAGGCCCATTTATAACATTAGGAGGTTAATATCAAGTTCTTTTGGCTCTCTACTTTCATTCTGAAGAGGTTCTATGGAGAAAACACAGGACCCTAAGTAAGCTGGATGGCGTGTTCTGCTTGGGACAAAGGGAACAGCTGTGCTCCTCTCAAGGATGCATTTCTGAACAGGAGAGAGATGCGATTCCTTTTTCCTCATCTAGTTCATGAGAAATTATAAACTTCAGGTGAGGACTTATGGCCTACTGTCCTAGGTAAGGAAAGTCTGACTACAGCTGACTTCTGGTTTTTCATCCTACGGCCATCTGATGCTGAGGTTTGGCTGCCAAATGAACAATGAAATGTCCAAGGGAGTCACCTCTGAAGATGGAAGTTCAGTATTGCTAAACTGTTGTAACCCTAGCTTTCTGACTTTGGGCAGTGATCTTTGCTTAACCACAGCTGTGTGGAATGACCCAGTCACAGGAAGTTTTTTGCTTACTGGTCATGTAACAGTGAAGAGAGGATGACCAGCCACAGGTTAGCACGTGCCAGCTGTTTCACTGCTGCCTTTCACTTCCTTTTCTCTTCCTTGTAAACAATGGTTCCTTGTGGTCACCCACAGGCATATGTTATACAGGAAGTTATTCGCTGAGGACCACTTGCAGCATTTTTGGTTTTACCCTCAAAAGTTTCCTCCTGTCTCATGAAAGCAGTTGTTTCCACCTTGTCCTAAGCATATATGTCCTTTATCTTTTTCAGCATAATCTTTCACTAGTCTTCAAGGCTAACCATATTGCACAGATGGTGGATATCCTGATCAATAATCTCTGAAGAAAGATGGCTGCAATGCTTTGGAGCCAAGCAACCCCAAGGTTTTGTCTTCAGTGTAACAGCCGCCAAAATTTAGATGGTGTGGATAGCTAAGGAAATTAGTATCAGGTGTTTGGGGCCTTTTAACAGAATAGTGTAGATGTGGCCTTCATAGCCCTGCCAAACCACATATCTTGCCAGCAATTTTGCTTCATGTGAACCACGTCAAAAATACTTTCAGATAAAACGTAATGAAAAGAGTTGACCATGATATAAAAGCCTCTAAGAAAGGTCATATCCCAAATATTTGTACCATGCTGTTAGGCTGAAAGCAGACTGGTCAAAGAGTTTTCAGTCAGAAAATGAAAACTTTGTTTAGCTATAAATTTCTTAGTAGCTGTTTGCCACATGACTGGAAAGAGATAAAAGCACGCTCAATGAGGGGTAACAGAACACCTTGTTCTGATGTTCACTCACTCCTCTTTCTCTCTAATGTTTTTGATTTAGCAAGACATTTAGGTCCATGGGTCAGTGTTTTGCTGAGCTGAAGCCTATATTTCTGATAACGACAACACATTCCACAAATAAATTCCCTGCAAAACAAAGCAATTGCGTGTACTACCTGGACTCCGGCACTGAGGGTAGCTCCGCAGTTTCTCAGCAAGGTTATTACTTAGCAATACATTCACAATCACTGTCATCATGAGACGAAGAGGAAAATAATAACTTTGTGTGCTCATGGCATACCGTAAACTCAAAGGGCTAAAACTTCAGACAGCTGCTACAGCTAAGTGAAAACTCAGAGCTGCACTGACAAAACAGAAGGGCTCCTCATGCTTGAAAAACTGGCCTGATTTCTTAACCCTGAGTTACTGTCTGTAAAATGCAAACTCCAAATTGAGGCCACTGTTTTTAAAATAGGCACCTAAACGCAGACTCCTAGATGATTTGATACCCTCATAAGAGCAGAGCATGCTGACCACCTCCAGCTAACAGCCCAGGTCTGCATGGGTGACAGGGGTTTTGTCATATCGATGCTGAGCTGTGCTCCTCCTGCACGTTGGAACACAGCACCATCTAGCGAGCCACAAAAAACAGATTCACACAGGCTACGGTCTAAAAAACCAATATAAATTATAAAAATTTAAAACAAATCTAACTAAAGTCCCCCTTTCTGCAGAAAAGGAAAGCTTGTTTATGGAAGATTAGTCTTTATTTTTTCTCCCAGTACAAAGCTCCCAATATCTTAACGTTATTAAATGTAATGATCAATAAGCACTTAATTAAATTGCAACAAAGGCTTGGCAGACTGTTATTATTCATTTAATCATGCACTATCAAAATCAAAAGTATTTATTCAAAGAGTAATAATATCCTCCTGAAGAGTTTAACATATTTTTACCTTTTGAAGAGAACAAGAAGAGTGGATTTGGCTGTCAGAAAAGTCACCACTGCTGTACCTGACCTGGTCCAGTGATTTATTTACATGAATGTAACAAGACAGAATAAAATCATGCCCTATATGTTTTATATGCTATATCACCCTGTTCCCTCACTATGGCAACATAAGCTCAAATTTTCCTGTGCAATGTGCTTTGCTGTACTGGAAGCTATCTGTAAGCTGGTATCTAATTCCATCTCTGTACTTTTCCTCTCCTGTTATCTGTGTTGTTTGTATGACATTTCCCTTAGTAAGTCCTCTGTATCTTTCTCTTGTAGATATGCCTTCTTCCACGTCACCTTTGCCACTCTTTGAAAATCTATACAGGCTAAGCACTTTATCTTGGCTTCAATACCTTCTTAAAAAAATATTCCCTTAGCAACTTTCTCAACAAGGAATCAATCATTTGAAACAAAACAATGCCAATCAGCTTTGAGACTGCCCAACCACAATTAGTGGTATACTCAGTATCATGTCTTGAGAAGCATATAATACTTTCAAAAGTAGGCAATCTTCTAAACAAAACAGGGAAAAATGTAGCCTCAGGTTCAGACACTTGGCATTTTTTTGTTTTCATTTGTTTTTTATGTTTTATTTCATTGTTTGCATGAGAAATTGTTTAGGACAATCCCAAATCTTTTTAAAACACACATCTGTGATGAGCCTCCTTGTTGGCAGTACTGCATTTGAAGCATTACAAATGAGAGGTGTTTAGAGACAACATTTCATGATGTGAATCTAGGAGCACCTGACAAACAAACTTATAGCTAGATTGTTATAGATATAGTGTGCATAGTTCTCTAATCTACATGACAGGATGTGAATCAAAACTTCCAGGATAATTTGCAAGTTCCTCTATTAGAGCAAAAGATAAAACACAGTATATTTTCTTAGAGGAGGTTTGATTTAAATGAATTTGAGGAATCATCACATCTGTACTGAAACTTTAGTCCCAGAATTACCTGGGTTTTAGATGTCCTCTTTCTACCAAAAATAGCCTTTGCCCCTCTCAGGGGTCTAACTGTACCTTGACAGACTCTCAGTCAGTCTGGGTGTACAGGCACAGGAGGGAATGCAGAATTCTGGTAGCAGCCCAGTTCTTGACATTCATGTTATTATTGGCAAATTCCAGAACACTTCTATAGAAGGTGTTCTTTTCTTTATAGAAAAGAAATGATCCTGATGCAGGTGAGATGCAACAAACAATACAGTCTTTTGCTAGGAATGGACATTATAGCTTTTTTCAAAGCCTATAATGTTGATATAAAGACATTTCTAGCTTCTATCTAAACATATCTAAACATATCCAAACAACAAACTCGTGTATGTCCTTCATCATGGAATATAATCTGTATTTGGGTTATAAAGGGTTATTATATGTCTGGCTTTTCTGTAAATATATTCTTTTTCACCTGTAAAAAAGTGTGGTTATTTGTCTGTTATTTCTGAACGTCTGGAGACATCGTTACACTCCTGGATGTATCAGGTTTGCACCAGCTGTGCTGTTTGATGGATGGGCCTGTATTTTTTTCAGGCATTGTTTAGTAACAAAAATGGAAGTCCTAAACCAAAAATCTTTTGTAGAAGAGAAAAATCACCAATCTTATGAGTTACTAACCAAATAAACAAAACAGCAAAAAAAATGTTTATACATAATTTGGAGCAACTTATTTTTGTTTGCATTTTTGTGTCCTTGAAAGTGGGACAGTAAATGTAATGTTATCAAAGTTCTGTAACAGTAATGGCTTCATAATACCAGGCCATATAGTCATAAGTAAAGGGAGTCAGAGAACTGCTCCGTGAGACCAGACAAACTTCTGGGCAAACAAATCATGGTTTGGCTGTACTTTGATCCAATTTAGCAGCTCTAACACTCACGGAATCATGCAGAGTGAGCTAAGAAAAAGTGCTGTTGCACTTCTCATGTACTTTCTCCAGATCTAGACTCATTCCCTAACACATTCTTTTAATGTGGCTAGGCATTGATTCACTGATTCATTGACAGCTGTTGTCCTCTTACTACAATGCTTGCTTACAACTGTCCTCTTTTCTTCTTTTTTTTTTTTTTTTTTCTCTTCTGGTCATATTTTACACCTACTTAGTAGTTCTCACCCCTATTGAAGCTTTCAGGGTTTCTAGGTGTTAGTAAAACAACACAATAATGACATAATGTCCTCCTATTAAATCCAGATACAAATATAAGAGTGATGAGAAAAGGCAGGTTAATGAACATATTTAAAAGTCTTTTCCTAGTTTTAGAGTCTGAGATCAGATTCTCAATACTGATGACTGAAATCAGGTTACATACAAAACTGAAGACTGCAATGAACAGTCATTACAATGTCTTGGACAATTTTTGTGTGGCTTGATTCTATTTTCCCTCAGTATCTCCTGTACAGTCTGATGGTGTCAATAAAATGAGGTGATATTATACTTTGCCCCTTGATAAGATATATGGATTTTAAAATTGCAAATTCAACATTTACCCTCTCATATGACATTATAGTGAAGTTGTATATACATTAGCAAGCAATGCTGCACAGTAGGAGTGGATCTGTAGTGTATTTCGGGGGTATTTATTTCAGATTAGCTCTAGTCTAGCCCTAGACTAGTAGACTATAAGCTTATTAATAATTGGAGCACATTAGATGTGGTGCTGAAGGATATCTTCTTTAATTTAACATGGAAGGAATCCACTGATCACATTGAGAATCCTTCAGGATGTGAGCCCAATGCACAGCAGGCAGCAACACCCAGGAGATTCACTTTGGAAACACACTGATCTGAACTAGAATGCTAATATCCTCAGAAATATCCTGAGACGTTCCAGTTAATCCCTATTCTAAACATGTGAGGAAGGTGCATCGATTTCATAACTACTTGCAATGGCAAATGCTGATAAACACACTGTTATGCACTTCGCCTAACTTCTTTGTATAAGATTCTTGATTTCCATGCTAGATTATGCAGAGAATGAAAAAAACATTCCAGAACAGACTTTGTTGAGTAGGACCTGAGCAGCAGAATTGTAATCCAAATTAGGGAAGACATAAAATTCTGTAGCAAAGAGGGAATTCTGCAAGCGCTACTGAAATGGTAATTTTTTTTTTACATATATTGTCATTGTATACCCTCCAAAAATACAGGAGTATTAGTTTCTAACTAAAATATATCCAACTTTCTAACTAAAATATATCCAATATTGCAACTCTAAACAAAATCTTATATCTCAACCAGGTGCAGTAAACAGGACCTAAGGATCATATTTCCAAGAATACATTTTTAATCTACTCAATTTTCAAGTCAATAATGTCAAAATTGTTGAATTTATTTAAATTTGTGTGTAATTTTAAATAGGCAGAAAAACTAGACCTCAATAAGATTTACACCTTCATTTTCCAAGTGTTCAGTTCCCAGAATTAATTTTTTTAAGGGGTATAAATACCAAGAGCAGAAGTGAAGTAAGAATTAAATTACAGATGAGATCTGAATGGTATCTTTTTCTTTCTCTTTTCAAAAGTATTTTGGTAACTTTTCCTTCAAATTCACACACGTCAGCTCTACATTCCACAGCACAATGCATAAAACACAGCACTTTAGAGTATCCATATCAGACCAGCTTTTTATCAGAGGATTAAATTCTTTATAGGAGATGTAGAAATGATCTTTGCGTTTCACATCTATTATGCAATCAGCAAAATGTATGAGAAAGAATGTTCCACCTGTTGCCTTGAAAATAGGCTGCTTTCCCTGTGGCACACCCCAGCAATGAGTTGAGGTGATATTATGTTGACAGAGCTTGAATGAAGAAGAAAATGAGCATTGTTCTTCATCAGCTCTCAAATTCAGCTTTGGCAGCAGAGTAAGCAGCTACAATCTAATGGCATCTTGTGTAAATGAATTTACAAGATGTCATTTCTAGGGATCATTTTCCTCTTATAAAGCACATATGGTAAGTAAGCATTTTAAGAAGAAAAATAATGATTAGTTTTATGCATAGCTCTTATGGTTTCTCTGACAAAATAAATTTTCATTAGCTTTAACTTTTCTCCTTTTGGAAACATATTCAAAGCTCATAACTGTCATAAGTGGTCTTTGTGAAAGGAATGGGATGGGAAATACCTCCCCCACAAGTTCTAAGAAAATAGCCACTTCCAAAACCTGTGAAATGGACAAATAACTTGTCTTTTTTTTGGTTTTTTGTCCTTAGACAAAAAACATTCATCATAATTAGTGCTGAAAATTATAAAACAGCTTGATACTAGAAACTGCATTAGTTCCTAGTCATAAAGCACAAAATAGTCCTTATCTGTGGGCTGCTTCTTTCTCATGGCAATTTGGACAGAATGTTTATGGAGTGCTGCATGTGTGTACTTAGTATGAATTATTGCTTTGTTAGTTTTTCAGTAGCAAAGTGGTGAAAATTAAAAGCTATTTCAGTCATAAGAATTCTTATTTAAAATACTTTAAAATATGGAAATTTGTACTAGTAACACTGATATATAGCTTTACGGGATATGTGAGAGGACGCGGTAACAGGGTTCACGGACCTGTTTCTTTACCTTTTCTTTGTCTACAGCTGGGAATAGAAGTTACATTGATTAGCAAAAAAATTCTGGGAGCTTTTGCCTTGTTTTTGTTGCTAAGGAGACCATTTCCTTGGCATCAATGCATCCAGCAGGTCTGTCTTACTTTCCTGTGAGCTCTAACAGAGGCAGCATTGTGGAATGGCATTGGGGGGCAAAAACCCACAGAGATAAACAAGGAGGAAAAGATCAACAAAAGTAGCTGAAAGTTAATACAGGGATATCGCCTAGTTGAATTGAATTAACTCTTGTTTCTGCGTGGGTCAGCTAGGGAGCTCTGTGTGTAGGTAAGGATTTAAGGCTCCAACAAGACTACAGCTGAAAACCAAAAAGGAACAGAAGCCTCTACATCAGAAAGCCCCAACCACAACCCTATCCCCCCAACCCGTCCCGCCGTCCGCCCCCCCCCGCCCAAATCCAAAACAAAGAGGGTCTGGATACAAAATCTGAAGGCAGAGATGTTGGGTTTCCGCTCTTCTACCAGTCTTAAAATGGTAACCTTATTTTAAAGAGTCCCATCACATAATTTACCTGATGCTATGTCAGATAGAGTATTCCGCGAGAATGTAGTAATTATGTGTATTTAATATTGTAAAACAAACTTTTTGTTGGCGTTTCTGCATCTGTAATTTAATTCTTACTTCACTTCTGCACTGTATATCACAAAACCAAGTACAGAGAATGAGGAGACAGATAAGTGACTCCGCTATCCACTCTTCCTGGTTGACTGTACAATGCCTCAGCTGTTTCCTTTTCCAACACTGTTCCTTGCAAATAACTTACTTAAACTCTGCTAAAAATGAAGTGAGCGACAAGCAGGATACACCAAACACCACATTTGGCAGAAAGCTGGGTGACACATGAAAACCTGTCAAATAAGTTATATTAATAAAACCAAAGGAAACCCCTAGTGGCAAAATGGTTGGCTCTGGGACAGAGTAGCGGTATACAATCTCTTTAAAAAAAAAAAAAAAAGAAAAATTTCTAAGACAGTGGTATGAATATGGGCAAGAGCAATAGTAAAAACATCATTGTCACCTTACAAATTTACAACAGTCTACCACGTCTGAAGGCCGTTTATGGTCTGTACAATTTCTTGTTCAAAAGTCAGAAACAAAACCCTGCCATCATAGCTAGGACTATTTGCATTCTTAAACTGAAAGTTTCAAAATGTGTTGTTGGTATGGAAGTGTGAAGACACTGGAGCTGGTGCCTTCAGTAAGTGAAGCAAGGAGAGAGATTCCCAATTGCCTTACCTGGTCCTTTCCCTATTTTTGCACATAAAATAGGCATATTTTTCTGTATAGTTCAAGGTTATTTTTGTTATTATGAACATGTACTGGTAGATATCACCAAGACATGGACACGTTTACCTGGGGACTATCAGAAGCTGCAAGAGTAAGGCTACTCCACAGGGAAGATGAACTGGGAGCCACAGGTGCCCCCAGCATAGCTGGGCGTTAATCCCCCTGACCAGGGCACAGGGGAGCAGAGCAAGACAGTGGAGGCAACAGGTCCTATCGACAGGCCACTGTCATCAGCCAAAGGCAAGATAACCTCAGAGAAAGGTCCAAGGTCAGTTCAGGAAAGCCAAATGGAAATTCGGAATCAGCAGAAAACAGGACTGGAACCAGTTACACCTGCGATGCAGCTTAGGCAAGCCCAGCCCTGAGCGTTGGTAGGCCTCCTGGACCAAAGAGTATATGGGGTGCTGAGGTCAGTCCAGTGAGCGGAACATAATGGTGCTCTCAGGGCTGTCGGGGACTTACTGTAGAATGATTTGGAAAGTTTCTAT
This sequence comes from Calonectris borealis, assembly GCF_964195595.1. Lineage (NCBI taxonomy): Eukaryota > Metazoa > Chordata > Aves > Procellariiformes > Procellariidae > Calonectris > Calonectris borealis. Next base: position 47,351,473 of record NC_134312.1, read on the forward strand.
TTATTCTGTTAGTATGGGCGGATGACAAAACAGTGTCTTGGATATTATTGGACAATACATCAGAGCTAACCATGATATATGACTTCATTGCAAGAGTTTAATTATACATTTATCCTAGTGTAGGGTCACAAAAAACTTTGTGGTTTGTCTTCACTGATGGAGGATACAAAGGGACTCTGGGGATTTGTGTTCCATATGTGAACCTAAGAGCAATAATGAAGGCATCACTGTGACTTGACGAGAGCAGAAACCATAGTGACATTAAACACCCTCTCACAAACCTGCATGCTCAGGAGTGCTGCACCATACAAGAATAGGTCCATCCAATGGAAAAGCATGGATGGATAAGTAAGGCTGGGGAAAATACTAACAGCCCTTCAGAAATCATAGTTATAACAACATTTTTTTGTTACCTCAAAGTCTTTCCCCTTCTTTTAGTTTTTGACTTTTCTCTGTGCTTTCTCTTCCATAACTGGAAATGGAAAAATGGGCAAATTCATGTTCATGACAATCTCTGCCACACAATAAATTGAAAGAACTGGAAACTGTTAGAAAACAAAATATGTTATTGTTATGATGTTCTGATACAACAGAGGACAGCTGACCTTTCAAAAGTAGTTTCTGGTTACTTTAGGATCAGTTATCTTTTTTTAGGGAATACATACTGTAGATGGATAATTTTGGAATGTAATATGTAATAAGCAGTTGATATCTAAACAGATCACACCACCACAAACACTGAAATGTGTCCACTACGAGTTTGCAGTCCCTACAGAAGATAATTAATCTTAATGTCCTAGACTTAGACCATCTCTGAATTCAATAAGATACACCTTCTGTAACAAATAAATATATATATATTTTAAAAATTTTTGAAATGCCTTTCTTTTCCTCTTGCGGTAGCAAATAGAAGCTTTGTTCTGTATGCTGCTACTATGCAATACTGGTTGGTTTAATGCGCACAAAATACAGGATTTCCATGGGATACATTGAGAATACAGATTAAATGAATCTAACTGAGCACTTTTGCTTTTAAAGAAAGAGTAAATTGAGAGAAATAGCCTCCAAGATTGCATGAAATTGGTTTGATGATTTCAAAGCCCTAATTATGTCCAGATTGTAAGTCTACAAAGCACATACAGTACAGAAAAAAACCTCCCAGCTTTTTGATGGAAGTAACATCCTGTGAGTGACTAATGTTTATTGTATAATTAGGGTACATGAAACCCTTACTGACCAGCAGAGAAATGATCATTTTTACCTCCTTTTTTTTTGAGAAGAATTTGTGCTTATACAAAATACTACCTGAATTAATGTACATAAGGAAGTTATTTGTCTGTGTTTGCTTGTAGCTTGAATACAGGTTTGTGTTTTATTCTTTAATGTTAATCCTTGGACTGAATTCCACAGGAAAAATAATCTCAATTTTTCTTCCAAGTCTGAAATTAATTTTCTAGAAACAGAATTATACATGTTGAAATTTTATTACTATTTTAACTAGAACTTAGAGCACACAATAATTCAATATCTGAGTAAATCTACGAGATGATTCTAAAATAAATAAACATTGCTTCCATATAATATAGTTCCATGAAATACTATGAGAGTTGATAAAATGAGAATTTTCTTAATCACAAAGTCCAAAGCTAAATTTGCCTGCACATATAGTTTAGTTCCCGTTGAGAAATGATCTTTGGATATGGAATGGAGGGGAGTTACTTTTTGCATTTCATATTAACAATATTTTATTTCTCTGTTTTTTTTTTTTTAAACTATTAAATTGACCACAATCGGGCACTTATTTAAATTGGCACCACCCTTGGCACTACAGACTGAATTGAATAAGTCTCAGTTGATGATAATGAGATCTTAAACACCTAGTTCATCTTAAACACCTGGATATCTACACTGGAATGCCTAAACTAAAATTCCCAATTCTCGAGTCAGTAAATATAAAGTGACTGGTTTGTCTCAGTCTTCACATTGGGACTTATTTCTCCATATCTTTTGCCCTTGTTTGGATAAGTTCTTTTCAGTAACTGAACACAAAATAGACACAAAACATGGTTTTAAACTTGCACCTTTGGGCAGATTTGGACTAGGGTTCAGTTTTGGCTCTTTATCTACAGCAATTGCCCATCTACAGCAACTGCCTATCCACAGCAACTACCTGAGGAATATGCATTTGAGAAATCAGAACCTATTTCTGTTCTCTTTTACCTGTGGGTTTTATCCAAAGCAAACTTGCATCATCCCTTTTTGTTCTGGATTTATGTGAAGAGATAATAAGAATTTTCTTACACCTTCCATAAATTCACATACAGAGCAAAATGCTGGAGCTGTAGGATTGCTGTAGGATTACTCCTTTACTGCAGTTAGAGAAGTGAGCTTTTCTGAGTAAACAAAAGACCTTAACCTGGGAAAAATCACCTGTATGAAAGAACGAAACTCCCTAGTCACAAAGAAGATCTCTAATGCTCATTTGTTAGGGATTGTGAAAAACTCAGAAAATGTATCTAAAAATAAGTGGCACTATTTAGAAAGAAAGTCCACTTTATTTCACATTTCTGCGATGCTGTAACAATTCAGGAAAATGTGCTTCATTAAGTCTTCTGTTTATCAGCAATCAGCTTACGTTTCTAGTGTCTGGTGTAGTTATTAGTATCAGTCTGTTATGCATTTTTATATCATAGATAGATAATGTAGCACTTATCTTCAGAACAAAAGTTCTTATATGAAAATTAAAAATGTGTAAGGCAGTCATTTCTTTAGCTGTCATATGAGAATGGGAATAGGCTTAGTGAGAAACAAAAAGCTTGCTGTTGAAGACATGCTGTCGCCTCCAACAAAAAAAGTCCTGGTATCTCTTTCATGCCACCAACTCTCAGTAATCAAGAAGGTTTCAAGAGGCACAGAACAGAAATCTTCTTTCATATGGGTGGATTTTGCTTAGAAGATTTTTGTTCTATATTCCAAAGCACTCCAATAATCTTTCAAAGTCTGCAAGGTTTAGCTGAGGGACTCAGTTAAAGAGAATGGACTTCAATTTAAAGAAATGAAGAAAAAAATCAAATAACTAAACATTTGGTCTTTAATTCATAGTTCTGCTTAGCTTTTTAAAATTTCACTGGTGTCCTCATGAATAGAACTGTGAAATTCTAGAGTGAGAATGTGAAAATATCATCATCACTGACGTGTCCATTCCCACACAGCTTTCAGTTCAAAATGTAAGATGATTTATATTGGCAAATATATGGTACCTACAAAAAATAAAAGACTTTCTGTTGCATTCCTTCCATACATATATTCAACATGATAATCTGCCTAGGTCAGAGTGAGTAGTTAGGGATGTTTTTGAATTTTACAGGGAAAATCACAGAGACACTGAACTAAAAAATGGGAAAAAGTTTTATGACCCCTGAACAATTTTCCAGGTTTTTTTAGTACTCTTATTTCTTCCTTACCCTTATTTCTTTTTTAAAGTAGTTGAATAGGGAAGATGGACAAAGAAAATACAAATAATCCCAAGTACTGTTCATAAGAAGTTTACAAAGGTATGAATAATAATTTAACTAGTAAAATTCAGTGTCTATTACACATAATTTGTATACAGGAAAAAGAATTAAAAAATGGTCTCTCATGAAAAATCCCAATTCTTTGAAAAAAAATGGAATATTTTTGCAGTTAGCAGCAGGGAATCTGAGAACTCACTCTTTCTAGCTGAAATATGGGAGGCATGCATCTTTTTGAAGTTGATGTATATTTCTGGAAATATCTAAACCAACCTTCAGTATACCTGCAAGGGAGCTTCAGGTCATGACATATTCCAAAACAAATTTTATAAAAACCAAAATACACACCATCTCTAGATAAGTATCTTCTCATTCCTTCCTATTATTCATGCTGCCCTGAAGTGAGCCAGAGTGGTGAACGAGTCGTGATGGCCATTAACTGAAGGAAAAGAAATCTACTTCTTTCCTTTTGAGTTTCCTTCCTGATTCTGCTAACTGAAGAAAAGGAAATCTCTTTCTTTCCATTTGAGTTACCTCCCAGCTTCTGCTTGATGAAAAACAGAGACATCAGCCTCAGAATAGTGGAGAAGTGCAGCTATAATTCATAGGATTACCCAGGGTCTTTCTTAAAGCTGCTGTTCCTAAAGCTGGACATTAGATTGGAGAACTTCAGTAATAGCTACAAAGTCACAGTTTGAGGAGGGAGAATCTTATGCTCTTCCTGACGTGTCACTGCTGCAGATGATGCTGAGCTAGATGGGCCATAGTAGCCTTTATATCTGTGACCCTCATCTACAAACTCTTTGCTGCCTCATCAGAGGATGGAGAGTGAAACCTGTCTCACAAATATTGAAATATATGTATTGAAATATGTAGCTGCAGTTCTGTATTAAATAAAAAATCTTTCAAAAAGCTTGCGTTGGTCATATAAGCATCACCGTGGTACATGTCTTACCCATGTGAAGAGAAAAACAGAGAGCAACCATACCACATGACTGCCTGAAAAAGAATAATATGTCTTAAGTTGGCTGCTTGTTAAGTTCTTATTTGTCTGTGTTTCTGTACATTGTATTGAAGCGGCACTTTTCAAGGACTAATTACAGAGGCAGGAAGTTATTGCTGTCTTCTGACACCAATATATGTTGGTAAATTTTGCTTCAAGGAGTGTTCAGTGGTGACAGCTTTACCACAACTATAGGGAGATCAAAATTGAAGAAAGAGGGTGGGAAAAAAAAGAGAAGAAATCAGCTACTTTTAAAAATGTTTTGTGGTAACCACATGGCCAAGTTATAAAACAGAAAATACGATGGGAGAGCAGGTTTGAACACAAAGAAGTCTTACAGTGAATTGCCCTTTCACAACGGGATGGTCCCAGTGGGATGAAAAGTTAGTAATCTAAACTATACCTTACTATAAAAACGGCTCAAGCTTTAAATAATCTGCTGTCTTAGTTGTCAATTAAATCATAAAGTTAACTAATTGATCACTAAGTAAACTAATTGACATCTTTGTCAAATAGGAATTTAATAATAAAGCTTTAATCTTGGCAATGCCACTTGAAAAGAAACTTCAAACTGTGACCAGAAGTGTGTATGTTCTTATCCTTCCCACTTACTAATAACACTTCCCTTACTTAAGGAGTTTCTTTTTCTTAAGTAACTTGCACATTTGACCTTTTATCCATTTTTGTATGCACTTGAGAGAAATCTGCACTTATTTTGTTCCAAAACTTGTGGAGGTCAAAAGCAGTTTTTTCCATTAGTATATTACCAGTTTAGTATGAAGTCAAGTAAAATTCTAGAGGATTTCTAACAGGAAAGAAAATAAAGAACAATAATAAATATTCTTTTGTGGCCCATGTATAGAAATACCTTTTTGTCAAATTTCTCTCAACTCTAAAAAGTCTTCATAAAAAGATCATCCTTTTGTGAAATGTATGGGGAATAGAAATATCATAGCCTTGACAGTATCCACTATCTTTCTTCTCTACTATGTTTTTCTATCATTTTCTCTTTCTTTAAATTTTTTATATAATATATTTGACTATATTATATATTTATTCAATAAAATAACAGGCAACATATTGCTATATATTACAATATATTAATAATACATTGATAATAATTAACAATTAATGTATTATTATATATTAAAATTATATTACATAATTTCAATCTTTTTAATGTTATTTGCATTATTTATCGTATTTAGTTCTAAATAAACAAATAAAGTTATTAGAAAGGAAAAAATCCAAACTGGTGGTGCTTTTCCTTGAAAGATATTCTCCTAAGCATAGTAAAGCTTGGCTTTGTCAAAATTCCAGTGTTCCCGTGGTACTACAGTTCTGAATAGATTTGTGCAAATCATTCATGTTTGTAGATCAATATCCAAAGGAAAGAAAACATTTCTATCAGGGAAAGACATCACTCCAAATCAAGTGCACACCGTGTCCATAGCAGAGATTCTCCCCTTTCAGTCTTTCAAGCTTCTTACAAGGAAGCAACATTTCTACAGTCTAAACCAGAAGTAATCTTCCCACTTTTAGATGAAGGCGGTGTAGGGAGGTGTAATTGCCAGCACCGAGCGGGAGATGCCTGCAGTCTGCTCAGTTACAGGGATCTGGCTGAGTTTAACCTGTGTCCGAGGGACCCGTGCAGCACAACACAGGCCTGAAGGCCACGCTGCATGTGCAGCACAGCACAGCCCGTGCCTGCTCTGGTTAGCTGTGCTATGGATCACTCACTCTTCCATGGTCGGGGACACTGCAGCAGCTCCCATGGCACAGCACGGCGATCTTTCTATTGGCTTCAGATCAGGCCCAGAAATCACATAGGTTACTCAGCTCTGTAGAGCTTCAAAGCATGGACATGTACCATTATTCCCACAAAGCAAATCAAATTCAAATTTTCCACCAGTTATCATAGCCAGAAATCAATTTATCTATTTAATTCCTCTGAAGCTTTATAATACCCTCTAGACTGTCCTGATTTAGGAGCTTGTGAAAAATGCTCTCTTTGCTTACTGTAGAAACTCTGAAACTACAGACCCCAAAAGTGAGCAAGGAAGACATCGAAATAGCTTAAGGTAAAAATTTTACAGGGATATTCACTTTATTAAAGATATTATTCCTGTCATTCAAAAACCCTTCTCTTAAAAAATCCTTCAATTTGACTAAGCTTCACTGAACAGTTTTGGCTGAAAAAATAGTACAAGAACACAGCAGTTTTCCCTTTTTCTGAAAATGTTAATAGTTAAAATATTCACCCAGTATCCTAGAGACAAGATGCAGTTGACTTTTCAGCTTATGAAGTATATCTGTATCTTTCTTTCCTTGAGAAAACTCCCTAGCCACCACAGTAAAAAGTGTTCTCGCCTCTACTGTAAACTATGTCCCATTTAGTTTAAATACAGATTAAGGACTGGAATCCGCATGCTTCATTAAACTTGGTAAATGGACAGTTTACTTTAAAACCACCAGATATGAGTATCCCTTCCACTTTTGTCCACAATTATTTATTTTTAATAAAGTGCAACCACTCTTGGAATAAGTCAGGATTGTTCTATTTCTATAGTCAGTATCAAGGCAAAAGGTCAGTGTCATTATATGATAAAAGATACAGTTCAAAATTTCATTAAGCAGTAGAAGTAATGTCTTCAACAGTTTTGTCTTCTTTCTTTCCTCCTCTTTCTTCCTCCCTTCCCTCTTTTCCTCTTATATTCTGTTGCAGATTAAATGAAATTTTTATATTAAGCAGAAAAATTTGGGTCAACTGCTGAAAAGAAGAAATCAGTTAATTGAAAAATCAGGTTACATATCTCTAGACCTGTTTTTCAAATGATGAAATCAAGTTCAAAAATCCATATTAGTAAACATTACAAACACAGAAATAGATAGTTATAACTTTTCCAAACGATGTAGTCCGAAAGTGTTAATCCGTGAATGAAATAATATGCAAGCAAGAAGAGATTTTTCCTACATATCATTTTACTTGCATAAAATGGGAAATTAAAATACAGTTGTGGTTACTGTACACATAATACATACTGTACACGAGCATCTTTTCCCCACATCATTGACTGGCTTGTTTATGAAAATCAGAGGGGAAAAAGTAAAACCAGCACAACCTCCCCGAGACCCCCATCCTCAGAGCACGGACTCTCTGACATTCAAAAGAATGGAGACCTCAAAACATCTTTGATATTCCTGTGCCTTTGAAGTTTTGGGCAATGACTAGGTGGCCACTCGGTATCAATGAATAATGGCCTTGACCTGACTTGGATTCCAGATAGGCATCTTTCTTCTTTGGCACAGTTTTCTGAAAACTTACACTTTTCGATGTTTAATGTATCATCTATAGTTTGAGATGTTGGAAGTCTGTCACAGAATATTTTAATTTCACCTCTCTATCATAAATCACTTACTCAATAAGACTTGTAATCCCAATTTTACTTTTCCTCTTTCAGTTGTATACCATGTGTATTTATCATGTATCCGTCATATTTCTGTTTGTGCTCTGCACTGACAACCTGATTTTGCACCCTCATTTACTTAGGATGCACTAATGTCAATATGTCTGCAGTTATGCCCTTGGTTAAATATTTCACAAAGTTGTAGCTTTAACTGATAAATTCTGTCTTATCTTCTGAGGACAAATTCTTATCTCCTTTGATTCCTAATATAACACAACTGAATATGTCAGGTTTGAAATTACCTTTTTAAGGTTTTGTTTGGGGTTTTATTTCAGCCATTTCTTTCTTCACTTCCTAGCATTTAGTCTTACAAAGAGACTTTGCCAGAACGTGTAAAATTTTCTTTTTCATAAAATACAATTATTTTGGCATTTTTTTTCCCCTGAAATATCATTATAAATAAATTATTGTTCAGCCACTTAACTGGAAGGAAGAAAAAAAAAGATAAGAAATACCTTTTGGAATTCTGTACAAAGCACAAGCACTTTAATTAGATATTTTTGAATATCCTATCCAGTTTTAAAGATACAGTTTATAGACTTATTTTTAGAAGAAGTAAAAGTTTTTCAAATATTTATTGTCTTAGTGTACTTTAGAAGTAGTTATCAGTGCAGAATTTCTATATAGAAATCTTGCAAATTTGAATTGTTTGGTTTTTAAAGTGAGAACATTTACTATAACAAATGCTATATGTAAAACATAGCATTTCATAATTCTATGAAATTTTTTAGTTTTCATCTTATTTTTTCATCTTATTACACCAAAATAATGTTAAAAACATAAAACTAGTTTCTCTCACTTTCCTGTAATGAGCCAAGTCAGAGTTGTTTACAAAATCCTTTTATAATCCATTAAAATTCATTTTCTTGTGGCAGTAACATCCATAAGCAGTTTTCAGGTAGACAGGCAGAGAGCTGTTCTTCTGAACATTCTGCAAAAAACTTTTTGACCAACTCATGACCCAAACAAGGAGAATTAGATTTTGGTTTAGAGACTACACGACCATATTACCAGTTACTGTAAATTTTCCCAGAAAAGAAAGAAACAACAGATGTTTTCAGAGCCATCCCTAAGGACCCTGGTGCAAAGGAAAGATTCCTTTCCCAAATACATTAGCATGCAGTTGCATTCACATAACATGCATTGACTCCACTGCTATTTCAATATTTTTTTTTATTTTCAACTCATTTTTGCCACTGTAACGATGGGCAAAAAGCTTCTTACATTTTTAACAGAACATTGAAAAATGAGAAAGGAGCACTAAAATCCATTAAAGTGAATTGATGGTAAAGTAAAACCAAAGCTATGACAAAAACAAAACAGAAAACCAAACCTTAGAGAGATAAGGGACTGTTAGATCAGTCAATATATTTAAATATATTTATTTTATCAAAGAGAAAGTAGAGAGGTGACCTGATTGCATTGGATAATGTGGTCACCAGAAGAAAATATGAAAATTTTATTAATCTAGATGAGAAAAATGTCACAGTATCATTGTCTGGGACCTAAGAGTATAGAAATTAAATTCAGAAATGTATATATGTATGTATGAACATGCATCTTGAATGTGGTAACCACTGAATATGCTAGGAAAGGAAGAGGTGGATTCCATATTTCTTGGCATCTTCAACTTAAAATCATGTGATCCTCTGGAATAAAGCTAAACACTACACATTGACTTTGGCTGAAATTCTACCATTACAAAAATACCAATCAACATACATGATTTAAAACTCCCGTTTGTCCGGTGTATGTTTTCTGTACACTTTCCCGACTTTCAGTCTGGTCGTTCCTTTAGACCTCTTTAACTGCAGGTTTTGAAATAGTAATTTTCTTCCTCATCAGGAAGAGATGCTTCCTCATCAGGAGACATGCTGGAGCTGAGTAATGCAGCCTGATCTGCCCTCCATATAACAACCAGTGCAACTAAGAAAAGGTGACGGGTGATAGTAGTAGGTGACTCCCTTCTGAGAGGTACAGAGGCACCCATCTGCAGACTTGACGCACTCTCTAGAGAGGTGTGTTGCTTACCGGGGGCTCCTATCAGGGATGTCACTGAAAGGCTACCAAGCCTCGTACAATCCACTGGCTATTATCCGCTGCTGTTGTTTCACGTGAGCACCAGTGACACAGCCAGGAGCAGTCTGAGGACTATCAAGAAGGATTACAGAGCCCTGGGAGTGATGGTAAGGGACTCTGGAGCACAGGTAGTTTTTTCATCAATCCTCCCAGTCAGGGAAGGCTTTTGAAAGGGCCAGTCCAATCTGGCAAATCAGCAAATGGTTACAGGACTGGTGCCACAGCCGGGGGTTCGGCTACTTAGACCATGGGACGCGCTTTGAGAAATCGGGTCTACTGGGGGTTGATGGGGTCCATCTGTCAGAGAAGGGGAAGAGCATTTGATGCCAGTGCCAGCAATAGATGCCCAGAGCCTGGAGAAGGATCATAGGTCAGCAGGAGAGTACCTGAAGAGCAGCACAAAGGAACTCCAGCCAGTAAGACAGCTTCATCGGGGGCTCAACTGAAATGCCTCTATGCAAACGCACGTAGCATGAGGAATAAACAAGGGGAGTTAGAGACGTGCACATGCCTGCAGGGATACGATCTTATTGGCATCACGGAGACGTGGTGCGATGGCTCCTATGATTGGAGTGTTGGAATGGAAGGATACAGGCTCTTTAGGAAGGACAAGCAGGGGAGACAAGGAGGGGGTGTCGCCCTCTATGTCAATGACCAGCTGGAGTGCATGGAGCTCCACCTAGGGATGGATGAGGAGATGACAGAGAGCTTATGGGTCAGTATTAAAGGGAAGGCAGGGACAGGTGACATTATGGTGGGGGTCTGCTACAGGCCACCCAACCAGGAAGAACCAAGTGGATGAGGTCCTTTATAGACAGATAGGAGCAGCCTCATGTTCACAAGCCCTGGTCCTCACGGGGGACTTCAACCACCTCGGTATCTGTTGGAGGGACAACACGTCAAGGCATAAGCAATCCGGGAGGTTCCTGGAATGCATCGATGATAACATCCTTCTCCAAGTGGTAGAGGAGTCAACAAGGAGAGGTGCTATGCTGGACCTTGTTCTCACCAACAAGGAGGGGCTGGTGTAGAATGTGAAGCTCAAGGGCAACCTTGGCTGCAGTGACCATGAAATGGAGGAGTTCAAGATCCTTAGGGCATCGAGGAGGGCTCACAGCAAGCTCGCTACCCTGGACTTCAGGAGAGCAGACTTTGGCCTTTTCAGGTATCTGCTTGGTAGAGTGCCATGGGATAAAGCCTTGGAGGGAGGAGGGCCCCAAGAAAGCTGGTTAATATTCAGGGATCACCTCCTCCAAGTTCAGGAGTGAGGCATCCCAACAAAGAGGAAGTCAGGCAAAAATGCCAGGAGGCCTGCATGAATGAACAAGGAGCTCCTGGACAAACTCAAAGACAAAAAGGAAGCCTCCAGAGGGTAGAAGCAAGGATAGGTAACCTAGGAGGAATATAGAGAAATTGTCTGAGCAACCAGGGATCAGGTTAGGAAAGCGAAAGCCCTGACAGAATTAAATCTGGCCAGGGACATCAAGGGCCACAAGAAAAGCTTCTATAGATGCGTTGGAGACAAAAGGAAGACTAGGGAAAATGTGGGCCCTCTCCTGAACAAAACGGGAGACCTGAGATGGAGATGGAGAAGGCGGAGGTACTCAATGACTTTTTTGCCTCAGTCTTCACCAGCTCAAGCCTCACCGCCCAAGCCACAGAAGGCAAAGGCAGGGAAAGCAAAGGCAGGGAGAATGAAAAGCCACTCACTGTAGGAGAAGATCAGGTTCAAGATCACCTAAGGAACCTGAAGGTGCACAAGTCCATGGGATTCAACTGCGGGTCCTGAGGGAACTGACAGATGAAGTTGCTAAGCCACTATCCATCATATTTGAGAAGTTGTGGCAGTCCGGTGAAGTTTCCACTGACTGGAAAAGGGGAAACATAAGCCCCATTTTTAAAAAGGGAAAAAAGGAAGACCCGGGGAACTACAGACCAGTCAGTCTCACCTCTGTGCCTGGCAAGATCATGGAGCAGACCTTCCTGGAAGCTATGCCAAGGCACATGGAGGACAGGGAGGTGATTCGAGACAGCCAGCATGGCTTCACCAAGGGCAAGTCCTGCCTGACCAACCTAGTGGCCTTCTATCATGGAGTGACAACATCAGTGGACACAGGAAGGGTTACCGATGTCGTCTATCTGGAACTCTGTAAGGCCTTTGATGCAGTCCCCCACAACATCCTTCTCTCTAAACTGGAGAGTTATGGATTTGATGGGTGGACTGTCCGGTGGATGAGGAATTGGTTGGATGGTCGCATCCAGAGGGTAGTGATCAACGGCTCAATGTCCAGATGGAGATCAGTGATGAGTGGTGTCCCTCAAGGGTCCATATTGGGACCGGTACTGTTTAATATCTTCATCAATGACATAGACAGTGGGATCAAGTGCACGCTCAGCAAGTTTGGAGATGACACCAAGCTGAGTGATGCAGTCAGCATGCCTGAGGGATGGGATGCCATCCAGAGGGACCTGGACAAGCTCAAGAAGTGGGCCTCTGTGAACCTCATGAGGGTCAACAAGGCCAAGTGCAGGGTTCTGCACCTGGGTCGGGGCAACCCCCGATATCAATACAGGCTGGGCGATGAAAGGATTGAGAGCAGCCCTGCCAAGAAGGACTTGGGGGTACTGGTGAACACGAGCCAACAATGTGCGCTCGCAGCCCAGAAGGCCAATCCTGGGCTGCATCTAAAGAAGCGTGGCCAGCAGGTCGAGGGAGGTGATTCTGTCCCTCTACTCTGCTCTAGTGAGACCCCACCTAGAGTACTGTGTCCAGCTCTGGATCCCTCAGCACAAGAAAGGCATAGACCTGTATATAAGGACAGGTCCAGTGGAGTGGGTCCAGAGGAGGAACACAAAAATGATCAGAGGAATGGAACGCCTCTCCTATGAAGAAAGGTTGAAGAGTTGGGGTTATTCAGCCTGGAGAAGAGAAGGCTTCGGGGAGACCTTACTGCAGCCTTTCAGTACTTAAAGAGGTCTTATAAGAAAGATGGGGACAAACTTTTTAGCAGGGCCTGGTTGCTATAGGACAAGGGGGAATGGTTTAAACTAAAAGAGGGTAGATTCAGACTAGATATAAGGAATAAATGTTTTAAAATGAGGGTGGTGAAACACTGGCACAGGTTGCCCAGAGAGATTGTAGATGCCCCATCCCTGGAAACATTCAAGGTCAGGTTGGACGGGGCTCTGGGCACTCTGATCTAGTTGAAGATGTCCTGGCCCAAGGCAGGAGGGTTGGACTGGATGACCTTTAAAGGTCCCTTCCAATCCAAACTATTCTATGATTCTATGATTCCTCGAAGTGAATGAAATCTTGTCACAATTTTTTGTTCATGTAAATCTTGTCTATATGCCAGTAAATCATCCAAGTATATAAATATAGTTGTTTACTTAATTAAAACCTAAGACATAGAATCATAGAATCATAGAATCATTAGGTTGGAGAAGACCCTTAAGATCATCGAGTCCAACCGTCAACCTAACACTGCCAAGTCCACCACTAAACCATGTCCCTAAGCACCACATCTACACGTCTTTTAAATACCTCCAGGAATGGTCACTCAACCACTTCCCTGGGCAGACTGTTCCAATGCTCGACAACCCTTTCAGTAAAGAAATTTTTCCTAATATCCAATCTAAACCTCCCCTGCCATAACTTGAGGGTGTTTCCTCTCCTATTACATGTTACTTGGGAAAAGAGACTGACACCCACTTCGCTACAATCTCCTTTCAGGTAGTTGTAGAGAGCTGTAAGGTGATGTGTATATGTACATTTATATATATAACATGCGCACATATGAGCTACTCATATATATGATTAATACTTCTTTTTTTTTATGTTTAAGCAATAATCTTTCCACAAAAATCAGTTCCAGGTTGTCCTACTCTTTACCAACTTTACTGTGTGAAAGTCTTTAAAAACTAGAAAAACATATGCCATATTATTTGACATGGATGTAACTTTATCATTTATACATTAAAAAGAAAATGGCAAATCTGGAAACAAAGGTAATATAATGAAGGTGCTGTTGTGATCTGGCAGTACACATTTAGTATTTCAGTACATAAACCTGTTGGTTGATGGAAAAGATTTTGAAAATAACCTAGAATCTGATTTTTGATTCTGATGGACACATATGCCCAGGTATTTGTGAAAATCCACCAGGATTGTATACTCTATTCAGCTACCAACAGCTTTATCTAATTAAGAAAATAAATATTGACACTGTTAAGTTCTATAGTGTTTTTCTATTCGTGAAAGATTTTTTTGGTATTTGTCCTTTCTAGCATAAAATACCACTGGTAAATTTTAAGTGCAAATTTTAAGTTTCATGAGAACTTGTAATTTGGGCTATATAATGCCTTACCTACAAACATTGTAACAAACGTAACATAAACCATTACTGGAACAAATGATTTACAAATAAGGTCTGAGTTCAAAGAAAATTAAAATTTCTGTTTTATGGCACTCTTCCAAAGCTGTGGAAAGAGGTTTCAATCTTACTAATTGAAATCTAAGAAATCAGTTGGAGACAACTGTGTTAGTTTTCAAGATGCTATTGTTCACGTGTTTTATTCAAGGACCTTTGGAAATCATAGAATATCTAATGTTGCCCTTACTGGGAGGGTCAAAGCTTAAATACTATAAACTGAGTATGACATCCAAGCTCATCACAGCTTTGTGGAAGGAAATAAGTCCATTTCTCATACATGACTTGGTACTTTGTGTATGGCTAAGACCTAATACAAGACTTCTCTGTTCTCATTTGCAAAACTGTCTGTAACAAATTTGCTGTTAGTGCCATCACCAAGCCTGCCAGTAATTTTGTTTGTTAGTTATTTTAAGATTATATTCTCACATTTAAATTATTTACTTGACATTTTGAATCTCATTTGGTTACTCTTAGTTCCATTTTTTATGCTTTCATATTGCTATTATTTCCTTGTTCCTTTTACATTTGTTTCCTGTTCCCAGTTCTGTTCCACATTCTCTTTAGTTTAACATTGTTTGCAAACCTAATTAAAGTGCTGTTTATCTCTTCCCCCAGACAATTAATGAGTATGTTAAATAATACAGGTTTTGTTGCAGCTTCCTTGAATACTTCATTGCAGATCTCAGGTCTAATACTTCAGAATGCGTATGTATTGCAGCTTTTTTCTTTCTTCCTCTTTGGGTGGTTTGCTTTTCATATAACTGCTTTTATCCCCGGGCAAATATGATTAATTATACCGGTAAAGGTTTTTGACACACTATCAAATGTCCTAGCAAAATCTAGGGTGAGGTGAACAAATTATTCTACCATTAGTTAATTTATAAGTAAGCACTTCGAAACCAATGACTGCTTGAAACGATAATCTTTGGATTGCCATTGCTTAATTATATTAGAATTCCACCACCCAGGTTTCCTAAGTCTGTTTTCTTTTGCAGACTGTGTTACTACTGAGCAGGGTCCTTGTTGGACACATTAGAGCAATTTCTTTGCACCACACATATTGAGTCCTAAAGCACTCCTAAACTAAATAGGATATGATGGCTTAGAGAATTGATGATGAATGTTTTGCTCCAGCAGATTATTCCATGCAACAGTTCATACTAAGAACATCTGGAGTCAGAGAATCCTGTAATTAATTGCAGACAAAGTATACTATGATGCAAATTCAGCTCCTTCAAGAAGAATGTATATGCAAAAATATGTTTTGTACAATTGCTTTTGTATAATATTTCAGATATCACATTCACCTGTTTGTTCATATTTTTGTGCAGGAGACTACTTTAAGTCTAATTATTTTAGCTGTGAGAATTGTTTAGTTCTACTTTGTGCAAAAAAAGATACAAATTTAAAATGGTGTCTGACTGTGACACTAGATGGAGCTATCTCTTTGAAATGAGTCAACTTTATTGGAAATTCAACTTTTGTTCCACGTGTATCATACTGCAAATTACCATATAAGAGAAAAAAAAAATAAAAAAGGGGAAAGAATAAAGAGAAAAAAATCAAGATAAGAAACGAAACAAGTAATATAATTATTTAAATTATTATGAAAAGGAGTCCAGAATAATTTCAAATGAATATATATAGGGTGATTTTTTTAATACACTGAGAACTTTTTCCACAGTGGTAATTTTATCGAAGTACTATTGAGAACTTAAGGTTTGAAGAAGCTTTGGTAGCCTTTAAGTAAAATGAAATTAGTTAACATCTAGTTGCTTTGTTACAAATGATGCAGTAACACTACATAGTGCTACTTTTTTATCATTCTTCTGCTCATCACAGATATTTCAGCAAGGAATATTAAACAAGGGTAAAACAACTAGATTTTTCATTGCAGTTCACATGTGATCCCATCAGCAATGTGTTTCTGTTCCTTGGACAGCTACTGCTCCTTGGAAGCTAACAACTCAGTATCTCACAGCTTCTCCATGCACACAATTGTAGGCATTCAGTTTTCAAAAGATAAAATGATGTGGAAACACATCATCTGAAGGTAGTTCTAATTAGAACCAAAAAATCTGAGTATTTGTGGATGGAATTTTTCTTACAAGAGGTTACTAAAGTTTGTTAATTAAAAATAATTAAGAAGGATTCTTTGTATTAAGGTTCAAAACAAGTTCTGTGGATTTATAAAGCCTTGGAAGGAATGACTTTTAGTGAGACTCATGTAAAATTTTCCGTAGGATGCTTGAGTTTTACAAGATCTTGTCAGAAGCATAAGAACAGAAATAGGAAAGCTGGCTAAGAAACAAAAAGTAAGTACACACAGTTAGATTAGCTTTCCCATGGATTACATAAACCTTTTTTTTTTCTTTTTTGAGTTTCCAAAAAAGGCTTTCCACAAGCTGTGCCAGATGTCTTTCACCAGTGCCACATCACCACTCTTTGAATCCACTGAACAGCAAGACCACTCTTGGCTAGCACTGAGAGCACTACAGTCTTTTTCAAAACAAACAGAAAAGATAAGGAAATCTGTAGCTTATTTCTTTACATTCTAGCCAAAAACAGATTTCCAAAATTACCAGTGTGTGGCTAGACTGTCAAACCCTAAGGTGTACTGTGTAGTGAAATGTCCTGATTTTCATGAAGAATGTTTTTTCCTTTCTGAAATTTCTAAATATGTCTCCTGTGCATCTTCCCCATACTTTGCTATAGGCACAAATTCTGCATCTCATTAATCCATTTTGCATTGGAAAACCTTTTGTTAATTGACTCTGTATTCCATTGTTCATCTTTGTGGTTACTGCAGGTAGGTAAAATGAAGTACTTGAGAAGGACTTGGGGTTACTGGTGGATGAAAAATTGGACATGAGGCAGCAATATGCACTTGCAGCCCAGAAAGGCAATCATATCCTGGGCTATATAAAAAGAAGCATGGCCAGCAGGTGGAGGGAGGTGATTCTTCTCCTCTCTTTGCTCTTGTGAGACCTCATCTGGAGTACTGCATCCAGGTCTGAGGTCTCCAGTACAAGACCTGTTGGAGCGGGTCCAGAGGAGGACCATGAAAATGGTCAGAGAGCTGGAACACCTCTCCTATGAAGAAAGGCTGAGAGAGTTGGGGTTTTTTAGCCTGGAGAAGAGAAGGCTCTGGGGTCACCTTATTGTGGCCTTTCAGTACTTAAAGGGGGTTTATAAGAAAGATGGGGAGAGACTTTTTACCAGGACCCACAGTGACAGGACAAGGGGCAATAATTTTAAACTGAAAGAGGGTAGATTTATATTTGACATAAGGAAGAAATTCTTTATGATGAGGGTGGTGAGACCCTGGAACAGGTTTCCCAGAGAAGTTGTAGATGCCCCATCATTGCCCCATCAAGGTCAGGTTGGATGGGGCTTTGAGCAACCTGATCTAGTGAAAGAGGTCCCTGCTGATGGCAGGGATGACAGGGATGGACCAGATGATCTTTAAAGGTCCCTTCCAGCCCAAACCATTCTATGATTCTATTATTCTAAGTACGTAAGTTTTTAATTTAGTTATAATGGCAATCCATCATGGGCACATGATAGCTCTCGGTCAATGAAACAGGATTATTAGATGACTAAACCAGTGCCTTGAAGAGAGTTCTGCTGTGGGAAGATGAGAGGTGAAGCTCAATTAGTGGGCTTAGTCCATTTAATCCATTTTAGTATATTTGTACAGTATGTAATCTTCTGAAAACAGAACAAAACAAAACTTATTTACCTGACGACCACAGATTTCAGCTGGAGATTCTTGTCAAATAATAGATGAACAATAGATGAACAATAGATTTGGCTTTCTTCTATTTACTATACTAAGAAAATATATAATTTGTCTTTAATATAACTTTTATGCCATTATGACTTCTATGGACAGAAGAAAGTGAACAATAATAGTAATAACAATAATAATAGCAACAACAGCAGATATTAGTGCCCTGCATAATCAATATATAATGGTTATTTATATGCTCTAATTTTTTGAAAAAGCTCCGAGGCATTGGATTGCAAAATTTACAGTGATGCCATTCATAATACAATGTTCTAGCAAATGATTAAGGATTTTAATTTCCTATGTTTCAGAGTAAAACAAAATATGCTAAAATATTTATGAAAGAAAAAAATCCACAGAGTTTGATGGAGTCTGTTCCGAACACTCCAAGACTTCATTGCTATGGAAATCATGAAGTTATTTCTAGAATACACTATTGCCTTCTCTGGCATATGCTAGCATGAGACACAGAGAAAGGCTCTCCATCTTGCTTCCAAATGAATTATGGTTAGCCAAGCTATTTGGAAAAATAAGGACAAATTCTAAGTAAATGCTGAAGTTCATGAATAACATGCAGGGAGAGGGAATTTTAAAAAGCTGAAGAACAAATTTAAATTTCACAAATAACTGTCACCCAAGTTCTGTGTCTCATATGGCCTGTCCTATTTGAATACTCCTGAACAGAAATTATTAAACAACTTTGTAAACTTAAAACAACATTAAAAACTGTTCACATTCCTGACAGTTGTACTGAAAGCATAATGCATGCTACTGACACAGTTCTGCATATATAAACTGATTACATTTATTTGCATTAGTCTGGGTTGCTAAAGATGAGTTGAAGTTACAATACAAATTGATTTTAGGGACTGTTCTATGTGCTTCAGTTTCAGGAGTGATCTTGATTTTGGTTAGTACTTGTTAGCAGATTCTTGGAAGGTAGCCTATTGAAAGTTGAAAGGAAAAAAAGAAAGAAAGGGGGTAGGGAAAGCTTAGCTGTACTGGAAACACACAAATGAAAGCAGTCTTCTGTTTTGCAAATACACTGTATTTTCTGAGAGTAATGAATAGCTCTCTGAGGAACAAAACATTTGTGAGAGTGCAAAAAGGTTTCTGTTTTTTTTTATTGCTATGACATTAACATAACTTAACAAGCTTCAAACACTGGAAGTAGGTTAACAGGATTAATGTTTAGTTTTAGGTGATTAACAGACTACTTGCAGAGCAGTCTTATTTCTGATATGTGAGAAAAAATGAAAGTATAATGAGGTCGTGCATGAAACTGAGTTTCTCCTTGAGGAATTGACTTTTCATTAACCATTTAAATAGTAAGTGATGATTAAAATACAGAGCAATTCACTCAAAATTCCCGTTTATTTAGTTCCATTAGATTTATACTCAGAGATTAAATTGGTTGCAGAGATCAGCATAGTTATCGCAGTGACTGGCACCAGATAAAAATCTAAGAGTACTGGTGAAAATTTTTTGGTTCAAATTCAAAAATGACGTGAGTGGGTGTTTCTTGCCAAAACTTCTGTTACAAGTACTATAAATCAGTCTTGGAGCTAAAGTCTGTTCTGAGTATTTGCTGGGGTTTTCTTGTAATCAATACAAATTTACACATGTGTAATGTGAAGTTTTAGAATACAAAATGGGAACACTAGATGAAGTAATGTAACTGGTATTAATTTTAATTGGAATGGAAAGGTACAACATATATTGAAGGTAGCCAAGGAGAAAACAGCATGAAAATAATTAGCACTATTTTAAAATAGGTGATTTTTTTTCCCTTTGCACATTTCTATGAATTTCCTCTCCTGCAGGGTGATTATACCACTTATTTCCTTATAGATCTCTTACAATGCATGTTGTAGCTGTATGAAAGAATTCCCAGTGGTACACTGAAACTTTTCTTTTAGTTTTGTACTTTCCTTACCGATTTAAATGAAACAGGATTTTCATTTTTCTTTCCTCACCCAGTTCCTAAAATACAGGTTTTAAAAATGTCACCATAATTTTTTCTAGATTATCCATACCTTCTTTGTTCTTTTTCTTTTAAAATCTTTTCTCCAGTGTCTTTTACATTTTAGTGTAGATAACATCTAGATATCATCCACTTTATAAAAAAGAATTAATCTGTTAAGTAGGTCCCAAATAATAATCTCCCATTTTTTCCAAGAACTGCATTATAATTATCTTTCTGAATATCTGTGGTTTTCCTAGATCTATAAATGAACCAAAGCCAGAGAGAACTTTCAGATATCCACTGTTCCAGCACTATGAAAAATTGGATTAAAACAAATCTTTTTTTTGCTTTGTTTCTCAGATTTTTTTTTTTTTTTAGAGCTATGCCAATACAAAGTGAGCAGCAATGCATGGTCTTTTCATCCCAGATTTGAGGATATTGCTTAGTTTCCACACACAAAACTGGCTTTACAAATAGGAAAATAGATGATTGAAGCTGACTGAAATGATTGAAATAAATGATTTCTGATTGAAGCTGGTCAATCCTTTATTACATCCTTAAATTTATGTAAATCCATGGTAGAGCAGGAAAAGAGCGGGTTAGGGACTTCAATAATTATCATGTTTTCAAATACTGATCTAGATGAGTTCATTTTAGTTAGGGGAGTGGCTGAAGCAAGTCTCAGAGCTGTCATTAGTTATTTCTAAGAACTTACAGAAAATGTGTGGAAGTCCAGAAGACTAGAAAAAGGAAAGAAAGAATGGGATGACTGTGCCAAATTTTGGCAGCTCTCCTAGATAGATGGATGTCACTCAAGAGATGTCTGCACTGAGTGTGAGAACAGTCAATGTCACCTGTGTTTATCCTCTAACACAAAAAGGAAAATTTGTAGACAGCATGAAATGTTTAGGAAGTCTAACCTTATCTTCCTTGTAGCAGTATAATACATAACTTTTTGATTTTTCCTCCTGCTTATGGACCACAGGTCCTTCCTTTTTGCAGTACCACATTTATGTATAAACATGGACCATAGTGTATCTATCCTTTCTACCCCTTCATATATGTAAAGACATATCCTCTCAGCTGCCTAGCAAGTAATTACAAGAACTCAGTTCTTTCAAATTTTCCTCATCATGTTTTCTTGACTGTAAATGATTCTCTGATCACTCTGTTATTCCCTGGCCTCTTGCATGAACACAGCCTTGCTTATTAAGCCATAACTTTCCTCAAGTGCTGTGTCCAAAACTTCTTGTGCGGCTCCAGGTAAGGCTGTTCCACTGCTACCTAGAAGAAAAGGATTATGCTATTTGTCATACTGATACCAATCCAGTTTAAGCAAACCCCTGTGACATTTGCTTTTCCTACCACAATATGATATATGCAAGTTCAGAACAGTTCTTGTGCAACCCCCTCTCTGCCAGGGACACAGCCCTTAAGTTTAATGTGAACTTAGTAACTATGTTTTGAACACTATTTAAGTATGATTTGAACACTATTTTACTATGATTTGAACACTAATTTTCCAGTAATTTCCCGTTTTTTTAGACTTTTTATAGTAAGTCTATATTTTCATAATAGCTTCTGAACACGTCACATGGGGCAGCGCCTAAATCTTTACAGGACTCTGGATACTTAGAGCAATCCTCAAGGCCTATTACCTTGTCAAAGAAGGAAATCAGATTGACTGGTGAGGCTGCACCTTGAATACTGTGTTCGGTTTTGGGCCTCTCACTACAAGAAGGACATGGAAGGTGCTGGAGTGTGTTCAGAGAAGGGCAACGAAGCTGGTGAAGGGCCTGGAGCACAAGTCTTATGAGGAGCGGCTGAGGGAACTGGGACTGGTTAGTCTGGAGAAGAGGAGGCTGAGGGGAGACCTCATCGCGCTCTACAACTGCCTGAAAGGAGGTTGTAGCGAGGTGGGTGTTGGTCTCTTCTCCCAAGTAACTAGCGATAGGACGAGAGGAAATGGCCTCAAGTTGCGCCAAGGAAGGTTTAGACTGGACATTAGGAGAAATTTCTTTACTGAAAGAGTGGTCAGACCTTGGAACAGGCTGCCCAGGGAAGTGGTTGAGTCACCATCCCTGGAAGTATTTAAAAGACGTGTAGATGAGGCGCTTAGGGACATGGTGTAGTGGGCATGGTGGTGTTGGGTTGATGGTTGGACTCGATGATCTTAGAGGTCTTTTCCAACCTTAATGATTCTATGATTCTATGATTCTATAATTCTATGATTTGCTCTTTAAAATCCATTTTGACTGTTTCTTATCACATCATTACACTCTAGATATTTGCCTATAACATGTTTATTATTTGTTCTTATATTGTTCTAGAAACTGAATTTAGATTTGTAATTCTATAGCTATTCACTCTCTACCTTTCAAAGGCAGACATGATAAGATAGGTTGCAGTCTAAGTTATACCTAAATTAAACACTGAATTTTGTTGCCCATCTAGAGAGATATCCAGCTCTTTACTATTATTTGGCCTGAAACTTTTTGGTGTCTAAATTTAGGCACCTTTCCATGCTCATAAATGTCTTCATTGAGTCACACAAAACTTAAATTTCAGGTCAAAACCTATCTAAATGTTGTTGGGAATGTCTGTAACATTTGTTGCTGTAAAGCATTTCACTTCTTTTTGGATATTCACTACTGTGATTGACTCTGTCCTAGAGCCTCTACTCAGATCGTATGAGAGGGTGACCTGGCTCTCCATGGCTAGCTCATCCCTTTCCTGACCTTTTCTGTCTTAGATCTTCCTTTCCCAGTGTTGCTCAGGCAAATCTTTTCCACTGAACATGCACATTTCATCCTATTTGGCAGATATTTAAACTGGTAAGGTGAAGATTCCCTGAAAATATCTGTCTCTTTTTTAATATCTGTAAGTCTCCTATAATGACTTGTTCATATGTAAACATCCACACTGCAGATGCCATAAGTCAAATGTGTTCTATAGCCCTCTTACTTGCTGGAGAGAAATGCAGTGATGGCTGTGAACACAGAGATCGCTAAATCCAAACAGTGCAGTTCCCCAATTTTGGAATGGCCCTCTACAAAATCAGACTTCCAAGTTCTTTGATAAACAGAGAACACTAAGTCAGTTTTTCTTCCAAAGGACCTTTTCAGGTTTTTTTACAATTTTATTACTGACAATGGCAACAGGAAATGAGAAAGAAAAAGAGCAAAGCAATTTTTGTGCTCCTAGAATCTAATCTCTTTTCTGGAACTGAATTCTACTCCTCTTTATGCCCTTTATGTAGATTTACAGGTCAGTTCTGATTGAAGTAGATGAAATAAAGAAAATTCAGTCATTTGCTAAAAGCCTCTGAGATATACAATAATGTAAAGTAGCATGGCAGATGAAAACTGACTTGAAAGCTCAATCTATTGTTTCTTGCAGTGCAGTTCATTATTTCTGAAAACTACCATCCAAAGATGAAAAATAATGACATTATCCTGCTACTTAACCATATATATGATTTGCATAATTATTTTCTCAAAGAAACTATATTATGTTTTTTGTTTCTGAATTGAATTGTAAATTCCAATAGGAGCTTTTTGTCACGTAGGCTTGCCCATGTTTCTGCTTCCTCTGTTTAGCATGATCATGTAACATATAAACCCACACTGGTTCAATAAACTTACAGAAACACGTACTTTTCTGTAAACCTTTTTGTTTGACATATGTTCTACAAGGGAGGGTAGTTGTTAAAATTGTAACTTCATTTGTCTGAGTTACCAAATTACTAGTTGAGGAATCAACTAGCAAAAGAGGAAACAATTACGCTCCCTTCTGGGTGATTACCTGAGTATTTAAAACATTTGGAAGACAGGACAACAACAAATTTAAAATATTGTATGCATTAGAAACTGCAGAGTAAGAACCATTATGTTACTCAGAGTAGCAATGAATTTCTCTGACCAACAGAAAAAGATAGGAGAAATAGGTAACCTTATTCTAAATGTTAGTCCTTTCTTTAAGAATCTTGATACTAGAAAGTATTTCTGTTTCAGGACAGCATATTGTCTTTTTTATTTATTATGAATATGTTACAAAATTCAAACCAACCCTTAAGTGACCTTCACGGAACTTGAAAGAGCTTTATAAAAGCCATATGCAGCAGACAAATGTCTATCTCTGTTTCAGTGGGTTTGTGTGAGAATCCGTGGGTGGATTTATTGAGGTATTTATTTATATGATATCTGGTTTCTGGAAGACAGTGTGTGCTAGAGCTTTCAAAAAACTCATTCTAGTTCTCAAAAACAAAAACAACTGTGTCATCTTTTTACATTTTTTTTACCATACTGGTGATTTTAAAAATGTTATAGTTTCTGTTTTATATGTTTTGATGAATGAAATAAGTTAATAGTGATGAGATATGTAAAGTACTTTGAATTCTATCTTTGCTGTTAGCTTTGTGAAAAGCTGACTTTTTTGTTTTGGTTACACTTGTGTTATATGTTGAAGTCTCTGCATTTATAATAGCTAGAGTCCCATTTCTTTTTCACCTTTTTCAAGTACAGTTAGGAGATCTATCTTTAATTCTTTCTTAGTTCAGAAACACCACTGAATGTACTATGAAATTCACGGTTTCTGTGCTCTTTTATATAGATACAATAGTTTTTAAACATTCCAGACCAGACACAGTTTTTAAAAATACCATACCAGACTGTTATTTAAAAATACCAGACCAGATATATGGAATTTGGGGTTTTCTATGCTTTTTACTTTAGCGTAGAAAGCCTAGAAATCTTGAGGGTGCAGGGATTGCCCTTCTCATGAACTATAGTCTCTGTAAGCCCATATATTCAGCTAGCAGGAAAATACACAGCTGTTAATGGAAACAGAGAACATACATTGAAACCAGTCCACTTCCATGAAAATTTCAACACTGGTTTCTGCATTTTCCAAAATACTCTCTTAAGCTCTTTTCAGAGCCAGCTGACAGCATGCGTGTATTACATGTAAGGAGTAAGTTAGAAAGATACTTTATGGAAGGATACAGAAGTGCATATGCTATTTGTTTCCTGTCCCTTGTAGGTATGCCAAATGGGTTTGCACAGAGATTAAATTATCTTCAATAATTTCAGCAATTTAATTGAGTTTGTACATACATGTAAAATTGTTCTGCCTTATCTGTTACAATTTGAAACTATTTTATAGAGACAGAAATTTCCCAAAAGCTATTAAGCCTCCATACAATATTTTGTAATAAAAGTAAAAAATGTTCCTTCGTCTGTTTTAGTCACCTCCAGCTTAAATTGTCTATGAGGAAATAACAATAAAAATAAACCCCAAAAGCTCTCTTTCTGCAAAGCACTGGCTGATGAATAGCTCAAATTTTTACAACACAAACATTTGTTGTAGTAAATTACTTTTTCTCACATAAGTGGGAAAGGGTCACAAGCACGAAGCTCTTGGATAGAGAAAACAGCATTTATTCGCTGATTCATTCAAAATGGACATGCTAATATCAGCTTGTATCCTGGCAGATGGGAACAATTACCACTATCTGGGATATAAACAAGGTAGGAGTACTTCTGGGAGCCTGAGGGAGTGGAAGGAAAAAGTAATATTAAGAGCATCTATGCATTTGCTTACGTGAGGCTGATGTTCTATTCTTTTGAATTTTGTTGTTAGTGTTGAAGTTCAGATAGGAGTCTGTGCTGAAGAAAACAGTCCTGCTGCTGTGAGTACTCATTTCTATTTGGCAGCTCTAAATAGTGGATGTTCATTTTTCTCTACCGGACAAGAATTCACTGAAGCCACGAAGTGAGAATAATAATATTTTGCTGTCCTTTTTAAAACTTAGACTGAATCTTATCCATCAAAAAGAATATAGGGTTCTTGGACATCCTTTTGTTCTTTACTAAAGAGAAAGCTCTCAGATTTAGGTGGGAGTTAATGCTTGAGGGATTCTAACAAAAATGCCCTTTTCTTCCTTTATTAGATCTAGGAAAGAAATGTCCATCTTGCTATGGTGTTGTCTGACTTGGCACTACTAGGCTAACAGGCAGCTGAAAACCAAGCATGCCCAGTGTGTTAAACTGATACTGGAACTCTAATTAAAAGTGCATGTGTGGCTTCTATAAGTCTCCCTGCCATATATTGATTTTATGCTAATATCTAACTGGAAGCTGTAGGTTCTCCTATAGCCTGTGATCCAATGCACTTATTCTGGAAAAATGGCTTCCAACTTTGAACTGGAGACTTGTATTTTCTTTCTAATTTTATATTGAATGCACAAATGAGCAATGTCAGAAATCAGGCTGGGATTTTCTATTATTCCACTTCTAATTCATGATTGTCTCTACACTGTTAAATGCCAGGGGGAAGAGCTAAACATATTTTCCTAAAATTTTGTGCCGTATAGGAAGCATGTGGCTCATTCACCTCATCTAAAGGCTGGGCACCGCTGATGTTTCTGGTAAGGAATGGGAGGCCTGCTAGAATGGAAGAAAAACCAGTCAGCTGGAGGAATGTTGATGGTGACGCAGGTGTTCCCAGCTCCAGGATTCTCCTTGAACAACATGAGGTTAATGCATATTTCCTATACTCTGTCCATTTCCTATCTTAGCTTTTTCCACCTGGAAAGTCACCGGTGCGGTAATCCACATAGTTTTGTGGATTATACTGACATGTTGGCAGCAGAATCTTACTTGTGTTTATGTGGATAGAAATTCAGGAGGAAGTTTTAATCTTCCTTAAACATAACTGATGAGCAATAATTCCAGAATTCAAATGATACATAAATTTATAGAGGAATTAAGCTTTAAGTTTTAGATTAAAAAAAAAAGGACAAAAGAAACCAACACCCACCCCACATCCTGCCCCCAAAACCCACCCCAACCCTAAAACAAACCAACAACCTACCACAAAACAGCAAACAACCACAAAACTTTTTCTGAAAGATCCAGATTCAATGATGCTTACTGTATATATACAGCTAAAGAGTGGTGATCCGGTCAAACATTCAATATCAAAAGTTGCACTTTTCTTCCTTTTCAGGAGGAGGCTTACAACCATTTGAAATGTTAAGACATGGCTTTTAATATTTTGAGAAGGCAAGCATCCCTGTCAGTAAAAATGTAACTTAATTGTTTTCTAAATAAGAAAAATTACAGAACCTGAATCTTACAGTATGAATGACATCTAGACAAAAATGGTGCCACTCATTTCATACAGTACAGTAACAGAAAACTATATGCTTAGATCTAAATCTATTTTCAACTGCTTACCAGCCTGCTTTGGGGACCATGAAATAGGTAAGTAAACAATTACCATTGCTTTAAAAAACCAACAACAAAAAGAAATGCTTTATCATTGTCTTAGAAAACTGTCTCAGATAAATATAGATAATGTGTATGAAACATTACTTAAACTTTGAAAGTATTCTTTTTTATCTTTATCACTTTTATTTCTGGAGGGGAAAGGGAGGAAATATCCTATTATCTAGATGTATAAAACAAAATTACATTGAACAAAAGTATTAATTTAATTTCTAACACTCACTGTTCATGTATTATTTTCCTTGGAAGTTTCACATTTCTGCATAGGAATTATATGTATAAACAGTCATACTGGAAATGTCTTTGTCAGTTTTTGTCATTAACCTATTAGAAAAGATACTGCGGTACAGATAGTTAACAGAAGTGTTTTAATGTAATGGACGTAGCTGTTCATTATTGTGTGGGGGGAGAAAAACAAGAGCATCAGTAAATGGTGTGAGAATAACTTACTGCTTGAAAGCTGTTTGTTCAGACTTCTGTATCAGCAATATTTTTCTAGAAACCGAAATCAGTTCATGAACAGAAGAGATGGCAACTAGACAATAAACAAGTATGCTTTTAAAATTAAAATGAATTAAATATATTCTAATCTAAAATTACAAATAAAATACAACATACAAAATATGACAAAGAAAAATGCTTTATGCAAATGTATAGTATATTAAAATAGTTTGACAAATAGCTAACATATCCCATTTTTTTTTCTATATTTTTTTCCTCCCTAAAGTACTACACTGATGTTAACTTGTCTATAGAAGACGCAAAATGAGTTGCACGACTATCTCATTTATCATATGTTTCTAAAAATGTGACATGTAAGAGAAGGACAAAATAAAGACTGATTTCTCTCTGACCTTCTGGGAGAGAGTTAGAAGTAAATTATTACTTCAAAGATGATCAGCACCATCTCTGGCCAGGGATTTTAACAGATGTGATTCTAGACACTGGTTTTGTCACTCATTGGTATTTGTCTGAGGTAGCTTTTGAGGATGTGTGCTTTAAGAGATCTTTCCCATGAGGCTGAGAAATTTATTTGGCTTGTGATAGAATTTGGACCTTCACTTAAAAAGTTCAGGATACGTTTTCTTGACATTTGCTAAATCTTAAATTTAAGTGGAAAGGCCATTCTCAGAACCTTTTATAAGGAGAGGATGAAATGCCCCTACAGAGTGTTTTTGTGTATGTGTCTATTTCCCCTATGGAGTTTTCTGCATCAATTTTTTCTTTAATTTCCTATATATCCTAAAATTTCAATTTTGGTGTCTATCAGTTTTCTAGATCTTTCTGTAGGTGTGATACATATTCTTTTTTCTCACCATCTCTTTCAAATAATTTCATAAGGAAATTGGAGAAATGTAGCATAGATTAGAGTAGTCCAACTGGAGGTCAGCTCTGATCAACAGGAAGCCTGTATAGGGCTAAATCTATACCAGGTCAGGACTCCAGAAAATGTGATTAGTGGCAAGTAGCAACTTCAAAGCATAACAGCAGAATCCTTTTCTGTATCATCATATTTTCTTTCTCACACAGAGTGTCCTACTCTGGAAATTAATGAAAAGTAAGTAAAACAGAATGGGGGTTGAGTGGAATGAGAATGACCTCTCTGTAGCTGTATTATCCTTCTGTGGAGCATCGTAACCTGAAACTTCAGGGCAGCTGGGGCTAGGGAAGTCCTTGTCAACAGAATCCTCTGCTGGTACAGCTTAGTCAAATCTTACTGAGCAAAAAAGAAATGAATAGATATGGTAGGCAGAGTCCAAAAAAGCTTTAATGTCACAGAGGATCAATGGAGGCAATATAGTTTGTCTCCTGGGAGCAGATACCTAATCTTATATATAAATTTTTTTATGAACTCTCCAATATCATAATTCACAAATAATTTTATTCTTTTAAAATCCATCCTTGATACTTGAGATAATGTGGAGTACTATCTTTATTTTTTTCTTACAGAAAACAAATTATGAAATAGCAATGCTAAAACTGAATCAGTTTCTGTCTTTTTCTGTACTGTCTCAAATTTACTTACCTCCAACACCCACTCATAAAGCATATGGCATCTGACAAGAGCAAGGATCCTTCTGAGACTTGCGTTCAGTTATCAAACGCTCCATTGTTCCTGAAGACCTAAGAAATCTGCAGTGCTTTTAGATTAGGACACTTAAATCCAAGAAGTTACATAAAGTAACCCTAGGAATTAATTTCTGTTTCCCAGTATTATCAAATGAGATACCATGATAATCTCAGTTCTCATATACACTCAACATTTTATAACTATAAATAAATTATAGCCAAGGCAGGCTAATTTATGCCTTTATTTTCTTAAATGTAAGCATTAGTTCCTGACTATGAATCGAAGGAAAAGAGAAAAAAGATAGAGAATAAAAAAATTAAATCTCATGTTTGTTGTTTCATTTGAGTGTTTTAACTGCTACATATTGCATGGCATTTTATTCTTTCTGTAAAGGAGTTATAAAAACTTACATGAATTCAGACATTGATTGTGTAGATACTTCATTAAATTACTTGGTTAAACCCATCATTTGCTAGCTGATTCAATTACATGGAGTGACAGTGGTCCTCTTGGAAAGACCTTCTATGTTTAGGATAACTTCCAAGGAAGCTGAACACAGTATCCGCTTTCCTTGATGCTGTTGAGTAATCACAAGCCTTTACATAAAAAGGCAGATGCAGCCAGCACTAGTCAAGGGACATTTACAAGAAAAAGTAAATCTTGCTTAATATTTTGAAGAGAAAAAAGGAATTTACTTCCAGGAGATTGTGGCTTTCAAAAGGTTAGAGATATCTCAAAGCCCCAATACCTTCAAAGGGGGCCAGGATAAATTCAAGGAAGGAAAATTCACTGAGGACTACTGATGCATAGAAAGCTGCAGATGACCAGAAGCTCTGAGCAGATAATGATCACAGATTGCTGACAGAAGTATCACTTACCCATGCTCTATGCTGATACTTTTTCTTAGACATCATCTCCTTTGTTCACAGTTGAAGACAAAATATTTTGGCTAGCAGGATGGTTGTTGCCACATCTCAATGTGGCTTTCCTATTTCTTATGACTTTAATACTCCTTTGTGTTAAGTACTTATCTTTAGGTAGCTCTAGAAATTCTGATACTTCAGATCTCATTCTATGAGAGGTCTGAGCCTGGGGACTAAAACCAGATTTTTATTTTGGGGACGAGGTAACAATTTTTTTTTCTCCATTGTAAGTAAACTATATCTAAACATATCTGACATCTAACTGAATACTAACATCTCAATAAAACTATAACAGAACTGGAGCAATAAGGTTATCATTAATAAAATAACACCATTAAAGAAAGTGTTTTGCTAATATTCCAATTAGTCTTACCTTTGAAACATCCACTGTTCCAAATCTGAAGGAAGTAAAAGCAATCTTGTTCCTCTTAGTTAAAATCCGAACGCATATTTGGACAAAATACTTTTTTTGGGGGTATATTATCTTCAGTAACTCTTTTCTTTCTTAAAGGGAAAAGGCAGGTAGTCAGTCTTTCGTTCGACTTCCTACTCTTTCCAGTTTAGTTGACTTTATCTAATGTACTAGACGATGCACAGCAAAAAAAAAAAGTGAGTCGTAATTAGGAGTATTCTTAAGGCTGTTATTTACCATTATCTATAATTTAGAGGTATTATCAGTTGATAGCTCAAAAATGAGGGCTTTGTTGCTATGTCATGTATCAGTATTTATAGCCCAAATTTACAGCTGTGACTGGTTTGCTATAGAAATCAGAACAAAATATAGTCATTGATTCCCCTGAGGTCACAGAATGTGTTTACTAACAAGTATTTTCAACATGTAACCTAAAGCATTATAAAGAAGAAAATAAAGTATATCCTTGCCTAAAGCTGAAGCTTCGCTCCTATAGTGAGCTCTGGGTACAGCCCAAATGCTGTGTATGTTAGTACATACGTCTCTTCAGAAACATTGGTCTTTGGACAGTGTCCTGGTTTTGGCTGGGATGGAGTTGATTTTCTTCCTATTAACTGGTATAGTGCTGTGTTTTGGATGTAGTGTGAGAATAATGTTGATGACACACTGATGTTTTTGTTGTTGCTAGGTAGTGTTTGCGATAGTCAAGGACTTTTCATCTTCCCATGCCCTGCCAGATGTGCAGGGGGCTGGGAGGGAGCGTGGCCAGGGCGGGTGGCCCAGCTGGCCAATGGGCTATTCCATACCATATGACTGGGTGAAGAAGAAGGAGGGGGGGGCGTTCGGAGTGATGGCGTGTGTCTTCCCAAGTAACCGTTACGCGTGATGGAGCCCTGCTTTCCTGGCGATGGCTGAACACCTGCCTGCCGATGGGAAGTGGTGAATGAATTCCTTGTTTTGCTTTGCTTGTGTGCGCGGCTTTTGCTTTCCCTATTAAACTGTCTTTATCTCAACCCACGAGTTTTTCTCACTTTTACCCTTCTGATTCTCTCCCCCATCCCACCCGGCGGGGGGGGTGAGCGAGCGGCTGCGTGGTATTTGGCTGCTGCCAGGTTAAACCACGACAGACAGACTGCAGTTTGTGCCTACCCCTGTGCTTGTGTTGAACTCTGTGCAAGTCAATGGGGTTTTGCATGTGTCTACAAATTTGTCTTTTCTGGAATTCTGATTTTACCTCTTTCCTGCTTGTAACAGATCAAATCCAGATTTCTATTGCTTACACTGGATTTTGCAAAACCCCTCATTTTAAAATTTAGCATATTTTTTAAAAGCTCAGAAATAAAATAATGTTAAATGTGCTTCAGTTCAAATCACGTGGTAAATAGATTAACTCTCAATGCTGAAATGGTCATTGAGAGCCCTCGCTTAAAAGAGATATTTCTTCTCAGCAATGCCCTGAGCCATTTGTAACCATTGCAATAAGCAGTCTCCTCTGTAGAAGAATCACCGCTTTATCCAGACAGCCTCTATTTTAATTTTCATGTATAGAACTCAGATAAATGAATTAAAATTAAATTGTGTATGATACAGAAATATTATTTTAGTACTATTCTTCAGACTTTATTAGTTTTCCTGTGTGCACTTTTGGATCTGTGGTTGCTTCCAACTGCCATGGAAATAAACTTCATTCATCTTCAGAAAGCAAACAACAGGGATTTTTGAGAGAACTTTGAAACTGCCTTATGCTGCTATTTCAAAAGCTGCTTGAGAAGTTGAGAGTTATATCATTTTCATTTCAAATGGCTTTTAAGGCTAGTACAAAATGTCAGATGAACAAACTCTGCTATATATCTTCATGCAGTACCTATACATGCAAAAGTGCTAGTTTTCCCATCACTACTAATCTAGCTTTTAGTATCTAGTAATATACTTGAATTTGTGAGGAAAACTCTGTGTTTTTTTTTACTTCACTCTACACCTAAGACAGACTTGGCTAATCACTCTAGGTGTGTTGTATATTTGCTACTTCCCATCTGACACTGTTCCCTCTTAAAATCTTTCAGATGTTTTAATTCTATGCTAAAAATACCATGAGAACTATAATTCTTTCTTTTTAAGTTTTTCTACTAGATTGAAGATTCACTACAGCTAACATTACAGCACTTTTCAGAAAAGTCCATCAGACCTGCAGTTTAGCATGGAAAGCAGCATGGCATGATTTAAGCCAAAGTTTATCTCAGTCACTCTCATTACATTCATTAGTTTTGAAGCCACTTTTAAAGTGTAATGAGAGTCTTGCTTGAGTGAAGTCCACAGGTTGTTAATCATGTTAAAAAGCAAAAATTATTAATTAGATAAATAAGATCAAAAATGATAAATTTGTATAACTTGATTTATCAGGTTGACTAGTGACACTCACTTGTGCAATATTTTCCTGCTTCAGTTACAGAGACATGGAAACTCAATTCAGGAAGCAAATTCTTTAACGTTTTCCCAGTCAGCACTGGCTAGTCTGCTCAAACACCTGCTCCTTCATTCAGCTAGTGAATTATCCTCAATGTTAGACCTGTTATCATACAATGATGAAGTATCATTTGGCACAAACCATAAGAGAAATGTCTGCGGGCAATTAATAAAATTATATTTGCTGTGAGTCCATCGTGACTTTATATCATAGGCCTTCTTGACCTTCACCAGGCACTTCTTTCTAATCAGTGATCAGTGCATCCTTTATTCTCACTGATGAGTCAGATCCCACCCTTACACCTTTAAAATCTAACTAATTTTAACCTCATATGCAAGCCATACACACCCACATTGTTTGGCAAGCTCATACTTGTTCTCACTTTGAGTGCACTTATTTTTGAACATATTGTCCTTCTGTTATCATCTTCATAGTGCCTGGGAGATCTTGTTCAGAAATAAAATCTGAGTGACCACAGGTGATGTCTCTTTCTAGTTCATTTAATGGCATGCATCTCTTTCTGCCTGAAAACAATGGAGTTAGGTCCATGTTGAGAAGATGGAGGGAACAGGCTGTGTGTGTTACAAGATCCCATAAAGGCATCTCCTTAGCTATTGTTTAAAAAGCCCTTCCCAGTTCACTTTGGAGATTCGTGAAAGGAAATGAGTGGGATGGAAACCATGATCTCCCACTGCTCAGACGTAAAAGCTAATTTCTTCTCACAGCACAGTAAGTCCAGTTTCCACTGACTTCTGCTCTGTACAGTTTATACCCATGAAGAATTATGTGAATACCTGAGTAGGTGGCATTTTTATGCTGTTGACTAAACAGGGCAGAGGAGATTGTTTTCTTTGACTCTTTTTGCAGATAGTGATCATTCCAGTCCAATGTAGCATGTGAATTCTGGCATGATCGTATTGCCTGAGGTGGCTGTTGGTCTTGACGATGATATGCAAAACAATTTGTGATGGTCATGTTGGCACCGAGGATGAGCTTGTGAAAGAGGCCTAGGGGAATTCAGTAACCAGCTCCCTGGGTGAAGAGGAGAAATAAATGAAATGTTTTCTGCTGCTTAAAGTAGCAATAAATTCAGAGAAGACAGAATGATGTAGGGGGATGTAACATTAATAAGTCTCTATTTTCTTAAAGTCAGGATTAAAGTTTTATTTGAAAAGACTTGTCCTCTTCTGGAACAAAGTTGTTACCATTCTTGAATACTTGAAAGCAACACAATTAGAACCGCAAATCTGACATAATTTCATTCTTTGACTATTATCAGGAAAGTAATCATGCCCTCCTTAAATAACTTGTGCAAGCCTGAGCTCCTGCAAGACAAGTAATCATTTGCATACTTATTAATTCTGACGTTTTTCTAAGTTTTTTTTCTACCCTCTTCCCTTGGTTAGCTCTAATAGGGTTAGTGAAATATCTAACTATATTCAGATATCTGAAAAAAAGATCATCAAAAAGCAAAAATACTAGGGTTTTTGTATCATACTTCATAAATTCTACTTCATCTCTATCTTCTCTAGAAGCTGAATGGGAAGTTTCAAAAAGGAGAAAAGTGGATCTCACGGCAATATGAGAAAGAAAGCTTCATTGAAGTAAACTTGAGTATGGTAAAGCTTATAGGGCTTAAAATTTATTTTCCAGTCGCACCTGAGACTTGTAACATGTTTTATTAAATAAAATAATCACTAAAGTTTAGTAGATATGATTCCCTCCTCAGGGACTGCCTCTTACTGCTTCTGTTACCTTTGTCACAGTTCAGGTCTTTTGATGCAATGGAAATATAAAGAGGAGACAGCATAAATGTTGTTTGTTAATTATTGGATCTTGAACACTAAGGAATACTTGACCCATGCAGGATGTTAGCTGCAGCTATACAGCAGTCTAAACTTATTTTATAACTAACAGATTAGCTCAATTTTACTGCTTATTGGAGATTATAGGCAAATATTGAGGCTGTCATCCTCCATAAGAATTCTTAAAATGAAACAAAACCAGAAATAAAGTGGTTTACGTATACCTTGACTGAAAAAAAAAAAAACAACGCCTAAATTTAATATTTAGGAGTTATTCTGTGGTTGCTAATTCCAATATATGGACTATTGACATTGATGGTTTTATTGCAATATTATAATTTTGTTATGTATTTTATTTCTCAGTAGCTTGTTTCAGACAAACATAATTTTTTATTTGAGGCCACTCTGTGCCAGCAACATAAGTGAGAGAAAAACAGGGAATCAGTGCTGATACAAATTCAATTCTGATTAGATTTTGTGTTGGAGATAACTAAAGTTCACAGATTGTAAGTACAGATAGGAACATTGTGAGAATCCAGTCTGATCTCCTATATAACATAAGCTATAGAGTTTTTTCATCAATTCTTGTTTTGAATCGGAGCACATCTTCTGAAGAACACACCATTTCAAGTAAAATATTTATGACATTGGGGAACCTATCACATACCATAATAGATTGTTTTAAAGCTAAATTATTCTCAGTGTTAAAAATTAATTTCTTAGTTCATGTTTGAATTTGTCTGGCTTCAGTTTTCTGTCATTAAATGCTATATCATTGTTTGCTACGAAGAAGGCACAATTTCTAGAAGAGTCTGAGTGAATAGTAGGGAAAAATATAGTTTTATGAGTTCACTTGCAGGCCTATCTATGTGATATCATGGTATCATGAATTTTTTCAGCATTTGTTTTACTCCATAAAACATGGGCTATGTATACAAAGAAACATGATAGTTCTCTTTTCAGATAATATACAGACTTCAGAAACAAAAATTGCTTTGTAAACTTTTTTTTACCTCAAAGTAAAAAGTTTTCAGCTAGTCCTTAGGGTAAGATATCACAAAGCAATAAAGCTTTCACAAATTGACTAGAACACATTGTCTTTTCATAAGCATCTTAATATGAGGCTTTATGTCAAGAGTGGAAAGTACTGCATCCAAAATATTTCAAAAACTCTTCTGTGAAGCTTCCATATGCTGCATTTTCCTAAGGTGGTCCCAAATGAAATCCTGATTCTTAACAATAGTGGGTTTTAAGAAAGTTTGAATCAGAGCATGATGTTGTGGCTTTGAGAATAGTGTTTACCTATTTTGTAACTAGTTTAGTTTTTACTAAATGTTCCAGGAGATGCAATGTCTCTCAAGAGTGCTTCACTTCTAATTTATCTTGCTGAACAGATCCAGTTGTACTAATGCAGTTATATTTAGACACAGATAATTTGATTTGACTTTAATACTGTTTACTAGATCAACTTTAGCACTGCTGTAGTTTCTTAAAACCGTTCAGTTTATGCCAGACTTTTATCTGAAATATTAAGTATTTTATGACAGTTCTTTAATGGAAAAAAAAAAAAAAAAGAAAAAAATCAGATAAAAAGGTTCAGGTTTGAGGCTAGAATTCACATGATTTTAATAGTAATTATCATTAATGAATCACTGCTTCCATTAATAA
This sequence comes from Calonectris borealis, assembly GCF_964195595.1. Lineage (NCBI taxonomy): Eukaryota > Metazoa > Chordata > Aves > Procellariiformes > Procellariidae > Calonectris > Calonectris borealis. Next base: position 47,388,355 of record NC_134312.1, read on the forward strand.
TGAGAACTCAAAACTTTCAGAAAACCTATGTAACACATTTTTAAAAGATAGTTCTGACTATTAAGATCTCAGGAATTCAAGTATTAACTCAAATTCTTCACAGACATCCTGAGTGTTTGTTCAGATCCCAGAACACTGAAGTTAATTAGAGATTCAACAGCAATTTTAATGGATATAAGAGAAGGCTCTTTATCTGTCACATCACGACTCACCTCAAAAGATATCAACACTGTATTATAAACTTAAAACTATTACTGTTGAACAAGAGAAACCACAAAGCTATAGAAAGAGAAGAGAAAAGATCAAAGTGGTTGTACTGACAGAGTACACATGAGCTCACACTACTGAAGTAGACACTGTTATATACCACCAAAGACAGTAAAAGCATAACAATCATCTCCAAATTGGACGAACAAAGAAAGTCACTGCTAATCTGATATGGAGAAAATATTACCTCGTAACTAAAAATCTAGTGACTGACTGACTGAAAATGTATGAGAAGACACACTAGCCAGGCAGCTGAGAGGTTTCGCAATGCCACCAAAAGCATCAGTTTGCCTAATCCAGTATCTCTCCTCTAGCAGTAGTCAGTCTCCAGTAGGTCAGAGGACGGTGGGAAAGGGAGCAACAAGTAGGCCCTGATGCATGGAATTAATTACCAACAAAATAAACAAATCAAATTAAACAGAGAATAAGTTTCCTTCTCAACCATCTGCTGCTTTCATTCTTAAGCAGCAAATGAATTCATGAATTAAATACTTAGCAAAAAAACAGCCTGTAGATGCAACAGTGAATATTGCTGGTACACCCATATAATTGCTGCAGGACAGGATGTGTCACACACTGTTTTATATCTTGTTTTATTTATGGCTTTTCATTTACTTAAAAAGCAATAAAGAAGAAAAAGAGTCAACTGTAATTTTTCAGATATCAGGTGTACAAGTCCTTAAAAAAATAAAGCAACAAAATATTCCAACTGCTCCACATATCATGAGATTAGCAACACACAGGATTGATGTTTAAAGCTGAAGGCCTCCAGATATCGGTATAATGAAAATCTGTATGCCAAACACTATATCCCATTTCATAGTAATCATAGGCAACATTTTATTTCAGTGATTTTTCCCCCCCTTAGTTTTGCAACATTATAAATGTTATGGCAACTTGAAGAAAGTGAAGTTAAAATTAATGTGGATTCAAAAGCTGAAAAACCAATCAGTACCCAAAAGAAATTTACAATAAGGTCATTTACAATAAGGTCCTCCTTATTGTTTGGTAACTAAAGAACTTTCTGGCTAGCACAGGCTTTGTCTTCTTTTGGTTTTGGATCATCTTCCAGTACTCATGGTCAAGGTTCTGTTCAGCTCCTGTCCTATTCTGAAACTTTCCAAAGATTCTTAAATCTACTCTCCTGGTTTCTATGGAAACTCTAAGAAATTATACGAAGTTGCTGCAACAGTCATTCTTCAAAGCACAATTGGAAACAAAGTAAAAAAGCCTCAAAGTAAAAAAAAAAAGCCTCAAAGTAAAAAAGCCTCAAATTTGCTTGTTCTTGGCAAGAAAAAAACATTGAGTTGAAACTGAATATCATTCAAAGAATCCCAGTGAATATGATAGACCATTCTTTCAGTTCACTGGTTTTTACAACTCTCCTACCCACCTATCACCCCCCCCCTCTTATTTCTGAAACTTGAAAATGAAAATATCTAATTCATCACCATGACATCATATTTGTCATCAAATTTTCTTTAAAATATTCAGTCAAAATTTACTTTCTCTGTTTGCTACATTTCATGGGTAATAATATAGTTATTAGTATATCAGTAGCACCTAAAAATGTTGACAATAACATAGCTCTGCATCCATAACAACAAGACAGAGTTTTCTCAGTTCTAAAAAACTTCTAAGAAAACAATCACAGAATTCTCCAAATGGACCCTGCATTCCCCATCATAAACATGAGAAACATTTTAGCTAAATTGGAAGGAAGCTTCTTGTCTTTCCACTGTCCTCTTCAGCAGAAGAATTACATTTTCACATCCTTTTTGCTTCTCAGACCAGCCGGCAGCCAAACACCACACAGCCACTCGCTCACTCCTGACCCTGCAGTGGGATCGGGGGGAGAATCAGGAGGCTAAAAGTAAGAAAACTTGTGGGTTGAGATAAAGATATTTTAATAGGTAAAGCAAAAGCAACGCCTGCAAGCAAAGTAAAACAAGGAATTAATTCACTACTTCCCATCGGCAGGCAGGTGTTCAGCCATCTCCAGGAAAGCAGGGCTCCATCACGTGTAACGGTGACTTGGGAAGATAAACGCCATCACTCCAAACGGCCCCCTTCTTTCTTCTTCCCCCAGCTTCATACGCTGAACATGACATCATACAGTATGGAATACGACATTGGTCAGTTGGGTTAGCTGTCCTGACTGTGCTCCCTCCCAGCCTCTTGTGCGTCTGGCGGAGCATGGAAAGCTGAAAAGTCCTTGACTATGTAAACACTACTTAGCAACAACTGAAACATCAGTGTGTTATCAACATTATTCTCATACTAAATACAAAACACAGCACTATACCACCTACTAAGAAGAAAATTAACTCTATCCTAGCCAAAACCAGGACACTGACTCATGTCTTCATTCCAAGACTGTGCTTTATCATATTTTCATGACATTCTTTTTTTTTATTATTATTTAAATCAAATGAAAAATTACACTGATAGTCTTGGATGGTGATTATTCTATTGTGAAGAAATATTAACACCATTTAGTTCCCTGCCAAATACTAAAATTCACTTTTTAAGTAAAAACAATTAAAGGAAAAATTTGCATTTCCAGCTTCATTGCCCAAATTTTAGTTTTGATACAGTGGAGAACTGGATCCAATGGAGTAAGGAAAACACGGTGACATCAAAAGGCATGTTATCAACATACTGTAATCCTAATGGCTGTGGCAAATTACAGAATAGGTATTGAACAGTGAAGAGTTCAATACTGAGATTCTTTTGAATTCTACAGCAGGGAAGTAGTCATCTCTTGATTAATTTCTGTCACTGTAATGAAAGTTATCTTACCATTACCTCTTACTTTCTAAAGTGCTCTTGCAAGGATCTGAGACAATAGGAAGATGCATAAACTAAAAGGAAGAAAATCTTGGGAAAAGGAAAAAAAAAGTAAGCTATTGCAGAGACTTTTTTTGCTCCTGTTGTAGAAGTATGCATAAATAATATGCATAGTTTGCATATAGGTCATAGTGATAGATATGGGAGCATATATTTTCTCTGTTGCTTCGAAATGTTTGCTATAGTATGTAGGAGAGTTTTCAACCATCGAAACGGAACATTCTAGTTAGATTTTTATCAGTAAACTTCAGCACCATAGTCTCTCCACTGAGACTGAATATTTTAGGAAATTGGGGAAAGGTATAAAAGTTAATTGACTTTTCATCGGGACAATAAAACTAAGATTGAAGAGGGTGAGTTTGGGACACCGTGGAGAAGTTCACAGTATTTCTCTTCTGCCTCTCCTCACCATTTCCTCATTGGGAAATATAACCATTCTGACATTTAACATAGTACGTGGCTCAAAGCCATTCAACTTTAACAGCATTGCAGAAGAATACCAGCATGAGCTTGAAAATTTTCTACTTTGAATAACTAGATACTTGGAATCAGTATCAAGTTGGTATTGGCTTGTTTAGAAATATAAATGCCAATCATTCCATTCATGTTATTGCTATTTTCATTCCCATGAGTTTTCATTGAAAATATGGAAATTCATTGAAAATATGAAAGTTCATTGAAAATATGAAAATAGCTTTCATGTTATTTTCATTCCCATTGTTGACCAAATGGGTGAGCTGGCCTATCTCTTGGTTTCCTTTGCTTTATTAATAGTTAAATTTCTTTTACAAATATTAATCAAATGTATGTGTGTTAAGATCAGTATGAATTAGGTTGTGACTTCAGTGGGAGTAAGAATAGGCCTACCAGACAAACAACATTTTGACTCTTAAGAACCAAGTACATACTCTGCTTTTAAAGTAGCAGCTGGTTTTTTTCCAGTATATCAGACGATGAATAGTCTCTTGATGTAAATTTGCTTGCAATGCCAGGTCAGAGCCAAGAATTTTGAGTGGAGATAGTTTTATTACAAGGGTAGCTACTGAACTGAGATTCCATTTGACCAAGTGTTAGTCATTCTGGGCAAGCTTTTGAAATTTAGGTGGGCTTTTGACGTTTTAGAGTAAATCAACCTCTATAAGAAGCAATGAGACTGAGTTGCTTTGAGAAAAACGACATTGGGATAAGGCAGCAGAGGTCATATTACAATGTTAGATGGTGTTTTATGCATTAGTTTTAAAAAGCATTTTAGCTTGTTAGTGGCACATGCTTTATGGCAAATATCCCTTTTCCCAGATTTTCCATATCTGATGTTTCTCTTGAGCAGCTTATCAAATGAAGTACAAGGAAGTCCTAGGGAGAAGGAAACTAATCCATAATCTATTTCTTTTTTCCATAAGTGCCAAAATATTGAATTTATTAGAGATGAATTCTTTGAAAAGAGAATTCTGTGCCTTTGCACCAACTTCATCAGCTCTCTAAAATCCTGAACCTAACCTCACCTCCTAATATTCAGGCTGTGTGAATTTTTCTTTTTTGCTGGAGGAAACAGAGATGCAGATAAGGTTCCAGATCGAGTGCAGAAATGGTTGGAAGAAAACACACAAACTTAAGAGAAGCTGAATGTTACTTCTTCCTTCTAATCTGAGTCAATGAACAAGATGAAAAATGTGTAATTCTATTATGTTACTGCTCTCTGAGTAGACATAGTTACTTTATAGCCATTCCTTTAGAACATTTGCTTCTTAGAAGCATATAAATTCCATTTCAATTATTACCCTAAATGTACATTCAGACATTTATAAATAATTAGTATAATTCTGTATAAAGATATATGCAATGAGAACTAAACCATTATAAAATCTCAGTCTCCTCTTAGTTATAGTTCTACCACTTACATAGCACACATCTGTAATGAATATATTTTCAAAGACCAAAATTCAATTTTCTTTACTGCTGAGTACTTAAGAATTAGTCATGGGCAAAGTATTTGTAACACCTGACTTGCTTTCAGGTATTTTAAGAGACACAAGCTTTCTCATTTCATCTGACTTTGTAATGTTATTAAAGAGAAAAATATCAAAAATATATTGCACACAAGTAGTGGATGGAATTGTGATGCTTCTTAGAAAGAACTGATGTTTTCTGTTAAGAAAGCATTGCATTTGAACTTGTTAATTCCCCCAGATAAAGATGCTCAGAGAAACAATATGACTGAAAAGCATTCTGTTGTTCAACAAATCTATAAAAATACCTGTCTGTCAAAGTAGTCTTTGTTTCAAATATCACTGTACTGGTCCCAGTGTACTGTTTACTCCTTAACAATTTTTGTTTCACTCACCTACATCTCTAAAGAACTAGAAATAACTATACTTGTTTACACTGTAATTGCCTTCTAATTAATGAACAGCTTTACCTCATTATGTGAGCATTACATAAGCATAAACTCTATGCTCACAATATACAAAGGAAGTTTAGATAAAAGAGAATAATTTAACATTAATTAAAGAAAATAGGCAGACATGTTAGTGGTTCTTTCCATGCACTTTTATGTTCTCTGATGATCCATGACACATGGATTTACTCCAGGATTCTAGCCTTTTAGCTTATATTTTATCTTTAACTGTTGTGTTTGTTCTTTTTATTTTTCAAAGATAATTTTATACATGTACATGTTTTCAAATCAAGGTAATTAAATATATTATAATATAAAAATGCAGAAAAGTAAAAAAATGAGCTAATTCACAAAATTGCATAGAAGACCTGGGGAAGAAGTAATATTCAAACAGAGAAGTGGTAAATTTACTATATAGACGAGTAACAAGGGACATGGCCAGAAAGGAGTTACCTATGTTAGGGTACTAACTTTGTTCTTTATAGATCAAAAATCTATCCCACATTTCTTTCTGAGTGACCTGAGGTTTAAAGTGAGAAAAACAGGCATAGCTCTCAGTAAAGTGAACTCACAGCACAGGTTATAAGCAAAATAAACTTCATTCCACTTAAAAGACCAATACGATATATATTTTCCGTGAGTTCTTCTTACTTTACTGAAATATAACTCTGAAAAATCAATGGAAAATTAGCCTTTTACAGTCTAAATGTTAATTCAGGAGGTATGCATTAACAAACTCTGCGGAAGACCCCTAATACCAATGAGTAGCTGAAAAACTAGACATAGATACTTATTCAGTCTTAAATCTACTGCCAACAAATGTATTTCAGCATTATCACTAGAAAAGTATTATCACGGAGAAAACAATATTCCCCAGAGTACAGTTATGTGCTATTTTTAGTAGCCAGTTCATATTTTTGTAAGGCCTCATCGAGTACTCACTTGCCATTAAGCTGTGTAACACTTCAGGACTAAATCAACAGCAGTGTTGCAACGCACAAGCAGGCCTCCATTTTCAAATTCATATTTTAGTACCTCTCTGGGATCACCTTATTTGCCTCATCTGTGATCCTCAGAGTACAGACTGTAATGACCCTGGCCGGCAGCACCCTGTGCCTGGAGGAGTGAGCGATCCACAGCAGAGCTAGCCGGAGCAGGTGCAGGCTGGGCTGGGCTGGGCTGGGCTGGGCTGGGCTGGGATGTACCGTGCTGCGTGTACGGCGTGCTGCGTTGTGCCGCAGGACAAACTCAACCAGCTCATTGAAACAGGGGAGCCTGCAGGCAGCTCCTGCTCGGTACCAGTGATTATGCCTCCTGCGTGGCCTCGCCTTTATCTAACAGTGCAGTGAGAAGAAGTTCTCATGGGAGCGTTGTTTCTATTTGACTGTAGAAATGATGAATAGAGTTGTTTCCTCGTAAGAAAATGCTATAATAGCTTGAAAGACTGAAAAGGGAGAACGTCTGCTATGGACAGGGTCTGCATGGTGTGCTGCAGTGGGTCAGAGTTCAATGCTACACCGCTCAGGACTCCCAGCTTCTGAGGAGACATAAGATTATCCATGCTATTCTCTTCTTCTAGCATTAACTCTAATGAATAGTCTTTAAAATTATACTTTAAAGACTCTAAGTGCCTTTCCTACTTGGATCATAATGGACCAGCACCTCCTGGGGCAAAATAGGCCTACCTAGACCTTTTTTCTTACAGTGTTTCAAAATGTGATTGCCTGTAGGCTGTCCTTTGTCTTTTCCTGCAAACATTTTGAAAGCCCTGGGTCAACAGAAGTTGTTCTGATTCAGAGTCCAGGTGAGCAATCCAGGGTTTGTTTGGTTTGTGATGATGTCCTGGCAAAGTAGAGCTATTCTTCTGCCAGCTCTAAAGATGATCTGGTTCCACTAACATTTCCAACTAACTGTTTTTTCTCTTTATAAATTCTTATCAAAGCCAAAGCTGGATCTGTGTTTGATTTAAAGTATAAATTAAACGTGTTATTGGCATGGATTATATTCACTTCACAAAGCACATAACAGGATAGTTTTATCTTACATACTTACATGAACCCTATTCCAGGCCTACATAAAGCCCTCATAGCCAGCCCCTACAAAGTGCTGTGGTATCCCCCTTGCACAAATTGAGAAACAAACCACAGTGGCCAGGTTTCATCCCAGCAAACCTCTGATATCCAACTGATGCAGCTTATTTAAATTTTTTGCCACTTTTGGCTCTCTCTGTAGCCAGTAGAGAGAGAGAGAACTAAGAGAAAAGACATCTCTTCAGAGGAAAAGACACAGCTTAGGTGGAACAAGACTAAGCTAGCAAGACTAGGAGTTACATTCACACCAAGAATGTAGGTACTGCGGGGCTGCCCACTGTAGTATGCAGATGGCATCACTGCACTGAGCAGTGTACAGAACCCCGCATGAGGGCACAGGATCTCCATACCATGAATAGTTTGAGGTCCAAGGGTGGATTCCAAACCAACCAGCTTATTGAACATGGAGCTTCTTCCCCTAGCAAATAATTAATGCCTATGGAACTGGGTACCTCACTCCTCTTTGGATTCATAACCATAATCAGCTGAAGAGCTTTTGGAGTCAGTTGCCTAAATTTTCTGTTGTAAACAAGACTGTCTCCTCTAAGTGAGAAAACCAGTGTTTAAAGAGCTCTGAAGAAGTGAGGAACCCATAGATTCATACCCCTTGTTTTGGTTGAAGAACCCAGTCCCACAGGTCCACCCTTCTGGATAGTGCCTTAACTATCAGCTATCGGGTGTATAAGGATTTTTATATACAATCACTATTTGTAAAGTCATTCCATTATATATTGCTTTCCTTGTTTCATGTAACAAGGTAGAAAAAGAAGGAGGAAAGCATGGGAATGGATGGGTGGGTGGGTGGCATGTTCTGAATGGGGAAAGAACTGCATTTCAGAACCTGTTCTAAAAAATAGCATATACAGAATGGATAGATTAAATTGGAGAGTCTGAAATCCTCTCTGTCCTTACTGGTATTCTCCTGATAAATGAGAGCTCGGGTGTTCTTAGGCAGCACCAAGAACTGTTTCCAACAGCTTTGGTGATTAATTTTAATACCAGCTTGTCTGACTGAAGGATAAACTACTCCCTGATGTGGATCAAAGTTGCTACTTAAAGATTTCTAAGAAGTTGAGTCACATAGATTTACTCAACACAGGTTTTGGAAATTATGGAACTTTTGGGTGCCTAAGAGATGCTAGGTAAAGTGTTTGAAGTCAAATAAGGAATCAAGCAAAACATTAGATTGGTCCCATTTATTCTCGATGCTATTAATCTACATAAATTAACTCAGAGTCTCTAGAATAGTTAACGTTGAGTAGCAAGGGATAGAACCACAGTTACTATTTGGTGAAATCGTCCTATAGTTTTTAGGTTACATAGGTTTCATTGTTTTACACAGAACAGACTCTCTTTGGACAGAATTTCTTATTCCCAGAAGGATTTGAAAACTATTCTGTTCCCAGTTGAGTGAAAACAGTGCCTCAGCTGTTACATCTGCGGGCAACAACAGATGAATAACCATGTATCCTGTACATGTTGCATTGCACGCCAATGATTTTAGTCATGTCTTTGAATTTAATGTTCTCTTTCTATAAGTGATATTTAGAGTTTTCAGAATAAATATATTTCAGATGGTGACTTTGATTTATTTATCTGTGAAAATTTTAGTAAAAGCAAAGTTATATTATTTTTTCTACAAATGATTATCCAGTGAATTCTCACCAGAAAGAAACTTATTCTGTTTTTGTCCCCACCTACCCATCCTCTCCCCCAGACCATAATTATTAAGAAGCTAGCACAACATACATGTGACTAACTCTTCCATCCAAAAGATGGAATTTGTTGGCATAATGGTGTGGCAAGTGTTCCTGAATTAGACACACATGCAGAAATCCATGGTGTTCAAACCATTCATGACCAGGAAAAAGCTAATCATTTTAACTGAAATATTCCTCCAGCTGCAGATGTAATTTCATTTTCAGGTTACTATTTAATTACTGTTACAGGCAATTAAGGAAATTTGTGTGAAAGATACCATATGGAAGTCTACTATGGTTGATGATAAACATTGCATAAAAGCTGACTTTTCAAAGGTGTTGAGAACCTGAAGCTTCACTAAAGTGAGTGGAAGACCCTGAATTTAGTTTAGTTCCGGTCTGTGTGAACAGTTTTACAACTGCTGGATGGATCTACATTCAGCTTATGATCCTTTTGTTTCCAGGTCAATTATCTATTTTAGTGTTGTTCAGGGTCCTGTCATGTTTGACTTTAAATTTGACTTCAGAAACTTCCAGGGGAAAAACAGCAGTGAATTTGTTGATTAATAAAGTACCTTTATTTCTTTGGAGGTGGAAGGAAGTGTATGGAAAATTATTCTGTGGTGGTTAAGCAAAAACATTAATCGCATCAATTGCACCCTTCCTCCTGGATATGTCACTACTAATGTGTTTGTTTAGCAGATAATAGAGCGAGACTTTTTAATACTCAATGATGCCTACAGATGATCCCTGCTCCATAAAATGTCCAATATTTTGCTAGACTTTCATACAGTGGCTTGGACAATACAACACAACAAGAATTTTCAGACAATAGCACAATATAATTGACCCATCCGTTTACATTGTCCTGTCTCTTCAGACTTATTTGTTGGAAGGCACAATTTTTTGGAAGAACAAATTCTGAAGTAGATAAAAAGGGAAGAAAATATTTGCCTTTAGAAGTTACTTCTAGCAAGGAAGGCATAGCAGGAAGCTTTGTCTCCTGTCAGAGGCTTTGTCATAATTATCTTTTAGATATTCCCGATGCCACTAAAAATCAGTATTGTTTTCTATGAACCTCAAAGGATAAGAAGGACACATTCCAGCAGAAAAGCAGAATTGCAGCTGAGAACATTGACACTTTAACATACAGTGCCAGTGAGGGACTTACTACGGCTGCTGAAATATCTGCTGTCATGAAGCGAGATCTGAGTGCTGCAGTGCATTCTGGTTTATTTTGTATAACACCATGTATACATACAAAAAATGATTCATACAAATACAACACTGTATTTTTTTTTCACCCTTTTTGTCTTATTAATATTTTCCTTGCTTGTTGTGGATCATGGGTGATCTAGGCTTATATGTTTGGCCACCATAGCATTTCTGTCAGTAGCGAAAGACGGTTACATTCAAGAGTCTTTCTGGACTTTGGTCTTTACAAGCTCTCTCTTTATCTGTGTCTGCTAGAAATTGCTTTTAACTGTTCCGCTGAGCCGTTCTTCCTACCAAGTAAATATCTGGAAGAGAATACTTAAAATAGTCAATAAAAGCAATTGACCTTTTTACCTCTCTTTAAATATAATATTTACCTCTCTTTTTGAAAGGGCATACCTTTGACCACTTTTTCAACTATATTTGGTATCAAGGGAGACTTAAGTTGTTTATTTCCTGTTACAGTCAGTTATTTATCATGTGAAAAAAAAAAATTAATTTCTGGTCTTTATATAAAAGTAATTGATCTCAAAATAAGGTTGTAGTCCAAATGTAGTTATCCAACTCTAAAGGTCTACAAACAAATAAATGAATAAGTATACTGAGTAGACACTGACAGAGATGCCAAATGTCTGTATATCAGCCAAATCTTGAAGTTCCTAACTCACTCAAAACTTTTTGTTGAAGTTCGCAAGAGTCCGAATTAGGACTTGAAAATCAGACCATTTGGAATTTGAATAACTTAATCACTGACAAAAATTTAGTGTCCTATCATTTAAAAAGGAGGCAGCTTTCAGTGGGGAGAGACAATGCACATCTTTGAGTGACAGCTATGAAAAACTACATATTAAATTGTACAGATCAAATTATGACCCAATCCAATTGTCTGTGAAGATAAGATTCCTTCAGACTATGGAAAAGGCAAACATAAAAACAAAAATCTTGTGACGTAAAAAGGTGTTGATGAAAAGTAGATTCACTTAGAATGTTCATTTAAGGAGAATAAAGAGAAAGAAAAATTAAAGAAAAAGAGGAATATTGTTTTTCCACCGAAAAATAGTTGACTTCCTCATTGAGGTAAATTTATCTGAATTTTTTAGATAAATTGTTCTTATCCATACCCACTTTTAGAAGGGAAATAAAAATAAAATATTAAATATTATATTTAATCTTTATGGGACAAAAAATTAAAAAGCAAAAAAAACTCTAAAGCATTCAGATGCCCTTGTGGCACCCTAGCCACTAGTAGGTGACTTCTGCATGCTTTTTAATATTTTACTAAGTGGTTAGTCAATCATCCAACAGCTTGATACAGATCCCTGGAAACATTCAGATGTCTTTATATCAAACAAACGCAGAAATCAAATTAAGTAGAACCTTAGTTAATGTCCAGATCTATAGCTTGACCAGATCAGAGAATAAAGTAAATAAGATAGCTTAATTCCAGTGATCTGATGTCAAACACCTAAGTCTAAACCCTTATCAGCTTTGAAAACAGTTCAAATACTTCAGATCTAACCATGGAATGAGGGGGGAGGTCATCCTATTGAAGAGAAGAAACTGGAATGTTTTTGCCTTACATATTCTCAGTGACTCTACTGACCCACCAAGAGAACAGGGGGATTGACTATACAGGAGTCATTTGACCCTGAATCAGCTTCTTTCTGAAATTAACTTCCTAAAGAAAGCTTGAACAGTCCTTAAACTGGGATGACAGGAAACAAAAGGTTAGGCACCTGTCTCCTGCTAAGTGCCTTCTCCCCTGGTCCTTTCTGGGCACAACACTAAACGCCTGCTCACAGCTTGCTGCCGAGAGAGAGCGTCCTGTTCCATTAAAGGCGTTTTTGCAAAGCAGAGTCTGAAGGAAGACCACTTGAACTGCAACCTAAAAGCTACAAATGGCTGTTTCAGAAGTTTCTAACTAGCTCTTAGTCTTACTCAGTCCTACCAGCAGATAGGACAGCATTTATGTTTGCAAGGTGGTTTTGTCATCACAAAAGACCATTAAGAGTTGCTTTTTCTTCAGGTTTGGGAATGGTGTATCACCATATCATTTTCCTTTCTGTCTTAACTCTTTAACATTTCATTTAGAGGCATAATTAGAGCAGAAGATGGTTCTATTTTCCTTACAACTAACGGTAAAAAAAATTGCTAGTGAACAATTCATAAACTGCAGATTTCTACATGAGCTACTTCAAAGCTTTCAAGTCTGGTATACATTGACACATAGATTGGAAACTTAATTAAATTAAAAAATTAAATTAAAAAGAGGTTAGAAGATATCATTATTGGTTTCTTTATCTCTGTAAATACAAAACTATCCTCAAACTAGCAATTTAAATTGCTCTCCAATCCTTGTGTAGGAAATATTTTTTAGAAATAATGATATAGAAAATTGTTCATATCTGATAACTCTGAAGTAATGATAAATGGAAATTACTAGTCATAAATAATCACAACAGAGAATAATTGAACATTTGTTTCAGGAAAGAGAGATCACTGCAGATGAAGTCTCTGCAGTTGAGAAACAGCATAAAGCAAAAATCTAAATTTTATTCAGTCTTATTTAGTGCCTTAATCAAAAGATTTTACATTAAGATTTACATCTTGTATAACTTGAACTGTCCAAAATTTAAGCATTATGAAGTTATTTATGCTACCTTACCAAACAAACAGTATTTTTAAGATATATTTGCTATTCTGCCTCATTTAAATGATCTGGTTTGTATTATTATTACCCCATAGAACAGTTGCATAGATACATCCTGCACTGCAGTTCACAATGACTAGCTAGAAGCAGGCATATAAACCAGTTTTGCCACTGGACAAAATGTCATAAAATTACATCCCTACATTCTGAAAGCTATGAAGCACCCCTCGCCTGTGTGCCCATTAATCCCCATACTATCTACACAAATTTCAGCATTGTACAGACACGAGCCTTGTCATTTCAAATCAACATGTTTTATAAAGCAATTTTAACTGGGACACTTCTGAAATTTTGTATACACCTACAATTTATAGTTTTCCCTTTTGTGGTCTTGTTGGGTACGGTAAGATTCTCCAAGCAATTGCAGTGGGGTAGCTGTTGAAATGCTACATTTTTGCACAAATTATCTCCTAAAGAGATCACCACTATTAATATTTTTTTATAACCAAAAGATAACTTCATGGTATCCTAACCTTGAATCTTAACCAATATCATTACTTGAAAGCTGCAGGGAAAGAAAACTAGAAGCTTTAAAATTACACATGAAAATAGAAAATGTTAATGGTTTAAGGTGAAATTCTCAGTCTTTAAGAAAAAATAACATTAAAGTCATTTGTGCAGTTTATTCATATTGCCTTGCTAACTGATGTTACAGCAAAAACTGTAATGATAATCGTTCAATACTGTTTTTCCAAATAACAGACTTTTGGTTATTAAGCTACGATATGCCTGCTGAACATATATCAGAGATTTTTCAGAGGACCTTCATATTCGCATAAAGTTTTGGCCACATCTCATTCATAGCATAGGTCAATCAGCTTCCAGGATGACCACAAAAATACAGAATCATAAACCATGAAACACTTCTCAGGTACATGACTATTTTTTCAACCTCATCATAACAACATTTTCTTTTTTCCTCTGTTTTTTTCTGAGAAGCAGCTAACTGCTGCTACTGAAAACTCTTGCAAAAATACAAGGCCAGATAATTAAAATTTAGCAGGTATTCAGAAAAATAAAAATAGAATGTTAAAATGGAAAATATTTGACAACATATTCTTTTAGTGTCCTTCCCAGTATCACCTACAATAATGTAAAGGCAAAGTATGGGCAGGTTAGCAAGCTTTTCCCTTACCCTAGTTTTATTTTCTGATTCTTTTATAAACTCTCTTCCCATCAAGTAGACAAACACTACAACTTGTTTGGCTCCCAATTACTTTTAAATCTGGAGACTTGCACATTTATGCTACTTAAATAATTATGCAGTTTTGACAAGGAGTTTAAAATGCATGTCAATCAAACCAGGGGATGGTATTTTTCTCAGTTACTTCCACTGTTGACATATGGCATGGGAAAAACAAATGGGGTAGTTGTCATAAGGCTGCACTTACTGGTGTTATTTGCTAAGTAACAGAGCCATAGAACATAACTTTCAAAATACTGTGAATTTTCTTTGTTTCCCTTTTTGGACTCGATGATCAGACAGATGTCACGCTGTATATTTTACTCAGATTAATTTATACCTAAAATTTGAGTAATAATGTACTAAAGAGAAAGCTCTGACTTCATCAAAAAGAAAGAAACTTTCCCTGTAACTTCATTGGGATCAGTAGTCTAGCTAAAAATTTTATGATTAACTTTTTGTACATACCAGTTGTGCTTGGGAACACAATCATGTACTGTACCTCTACTGAGAGCACAATAATAAAAGACTCTCCTAAAAAGCTTACTATCTAAAGCTGTCCATTATGAAAGCAACTTTCCAAAATAAAGTCAGTTTTAACCAAGAACAAATTTTCATCAAAGAGAAGCTATACTGTAAGAAGCTGCCAGAATGAATCAGCTTGTCTTGACCACTGTTTTGTCCTGAACAGTGGCCAATGGTGAACCCTTAGGGAAAATACAGAAAAATAAGCACGTACAGAGTGGTTCTTACCCCCAGCTCTTTGTAATCAGCAATTCAGGCACTTTCAAAGTCAGAAGTTAAATCCACCTATGCTCCACTAATTTCTCTAGACATATTTTGAATCCATATATTTTTTGTATGTCTATTATAACCTGTGACAATACTCTGTAAGTCTATTTGTTTTATAAATAACTCCTTTCAGATTGCTACTTCTTGTAATAAAGCTATAGGAACACCTGATTAAATGATCAGCTTGCTGTTTTGAAACAGATTATGCTTTTCAAGTTATCGTCTCCATAGAATTAATGATTTCATAGACTTCTGTCATAACCTTCTCCATTACATATTTTGGGAGTTCTAACCCATTTATTCTCTACTTAGGTGGAAGCCATTCCTTTCCTGTGAATATACTACGTACCCTGCCTTCTCTGCTCTGTCCTGTTGAAGTGGAGTGGAAAAAAGTATTTCTGTACAACTATTCCAGATGCTTTCTATTAGGCAAATTGAAAGATAAGGCAAAGTGGTGGATACAAATGATAGAGATAAAAGAAATAATCACAGCAATACTGGACACCACCTTGCTGTGATTTCCCTATCTTTTCATGATTTCCCTTCTGTCTCCTATAAACCTAATAGCATTTATAGTTGTTAGATATATTCTTGTTCTTGGAATTAGAAGTAAGTTAATTACATGTGCTTCTGATAACATGAAAACAAATATTTCAAGATGTCAAGCAAGTTATCAGCAAGATCCACTTATGGCAGGAGTTCTGGAGTCTGAGTTGATAAAATAGGAAAGGAACAAAACTGTGAAGAGCTAGGTGGAAAACCCATAGACAAAGAAAGGAAAGGAAAGTCAAGATGTATCATTCACAGCTTGGTTGCTTGTGGCTAACATCACCGTTTTGCCTAAAGAAGTAGTTTCCCCTGATGTAGTAGAAGAATGAGCAGGGCTCATCTGGATATGAAAGATGAGCAAAGATGATAAACAAGTCCAAAAGGACCAGCATGTAAATCACCTTGTGAAGGTGACAGTTCTCATTCTGAGTTGCTTACAGGTGAAAACATGAAATCTCTAATACGTCTATATAATACAACCAGGTTTGCAATGATCTTTATAGGTGTTATCTTAAAAAAAAAAAAACTAAAAGAGACAACGCAGCACCAGTATGCAGCGGGTATTAAACCCTTTTTGTCAGGAATATGTTTGAATTGACTTAATAGGTCATTTCCATTTCTAGGACACCTCAGACTTCTCTTTATGACTCTCTGAAAGCAACGGAGCCTTTCCAGAAGAGCAGATGATTTTACTTACTCTTTGGAAGGAGTAAATACCTTTTCTTTCCTTGAGAAAAAAAAGACAATTATATCAGTCCTAAGGACTTTATTTCTGTGGCTTCAGAACAGTTGTCAAGACTGGGGATACAAAGAGGTAGTCAAAGCTCTGTGGCTATTGTCAGATATACACATATTTACATGCATATATGTTTCCAAGGCCCTTAACTTGTAAGTGCAACTGAGTCTAGTTATAATACAACTTTCATTTGTATTGGAAACTCAAGAGGACAATGGGCTACCTAGTTCAGGTATACATGAAAAGAAAGCTATTTTTCTCTGTATTTTTCATTTTGGTGCCAAATGTGGCTAAACCAGAACAGATACTTTACCTAATTAGATATATTTAAAGAAATGCTTTTCTTTATTAAAGGCTTTAGAGTTAAGTACATAATTAGTGTATGCTGTAATTAAGCTCCAGTGAATTATAGATCACTTGGCCTATAGCTAAAAGTATTAATTTATATATTTTTACCTGCTTATTTATATGTTTTGTCTGCAGTTGAACCCATATTTCATGTGTAGACATTTATGTTGAGAGTCTGAGAAACTGAAGAACTTCTTTGTTGATTATTTAATTTAATTGGATTTTAATCAAATTAAAGTTGTTTATCTGAAGAACCAGATTTTCAGTTGACCAAAATGAATATGTAGTAAATGGACGTCCTTTGACACCAGATAACGTGTTGGGTCAGATGCCTAGGACATTTGTAATGTTAGCTAAGTTCTGTTTCATGGGTTATGAGCAACTGCAAAATTATTTCCTAATATAACATTACTGACTGCAGTAGAGGGACAGAAGGAGGGAGTCTACCACATGATTTTGAAGTATTAGAAGTCCTAGGTAACGTCAAAAAAAAAATGTAAGATTTAATGTAAAAAAAAACATTTCATATTAAATACAAAAATAGTCCTAGAAGTACGAGCCAGATTCAAGGTCTTCCAAAGTAGTCTACCCACCAGACTAGAAAGTCAAATTCACCCTGCGCTTCCTTTCTAGTCCAGTATATCCTGAACTCTTATCTGCCTGGGGACATCTTCAAAAGAGACATGCAGATTGTCTTCCCACACTTCAGGAAACTATCGTCTGGTGCCTAGGACTAGGATGGGACTGAATCTGGGAGTCCAACCTGCTCAGTGGGTGCACTGAATGGTATGCCAGTAAGCAACATGCTGCGTGGGAAACAAGGGAAAGGATTCTCATCTTTTAGCTGTCTGTGGTCTAAAACCGACCTACTTTAGATTTGCAGTGTGTGAAGAGAGTGGTCCTGCCATGTTCTATGGCCTCTGGGAGTGTTTACTGGATTGAGCTTTTGGGGTGATTCAGACTTCACTCCTCCTAGTTTCTCAATCTAAACTGAGCTCAGACATGATCTAAGTGCTGAGCTGCTTAAGCCTGCCAAGTATAGGACAGTTCTGGACACGTGCAGTGACTTAATAGGTACCTGAAGAGATTTAACATCAAATGTTGAATAGCTTATAGAGATTACATGTCTCCAGCTCAGAAGGTGAGTCAGGACTTTGCAATCACGATTTCCCCTCAGCAGCCCAAACTTATTTTATCTTGTACTGGAACTTGCCTTGAATGCCCTCTATATCTAAATAAAACAAACAAAATCTATCACTATAAATTCACAGGGTTCCTTGTTTCCAGAAAAAACATCTTTCTTTAGAGAACAAACCTTAGAAACACATGAAATGCTCATCAGTAGACCAAAAACTCATAAGCCAGGTTTCTGTACCTATGACCCTTCTGATCTAGGTAACAGCAATAATTACCCATTGCATTTAAGTAAAGAAAATGTGCACGGAAACAAGAAAAACGCACCAGGCACATTGAGAATAAATTTGCCTGGTAGTGTGAACAGCATTACTGACACTTAACCCCAAGTTAACTCACCTCAATGCCACTATTTTCTGAAATAATTATGACATGCAATAGCATAGAAATATTTCAGGAGATGTTGTCTAAAATTAGGTGAAATGAGTGCTGATCATCACCACTGAATATGTAAAGGATTTAGCTGAAGATATTTGAATTTTTAGGATGCCAAGAAGTAGCCAGAGACAAGCTTCATAGCAGGTTAGGCCACTCAATCCTTAAAAACTACTTATGAAAATTCACTTTCTAAATCAACTCCAAGTTAGCTGGAACACCTTTGAATGTTAGTTCATATGGTCCAGGAGACATAGACATGATGATGTTTATTATTGCCTCTTGTTAGGCACCAAAGAAGAAACAAACAAACAAACAAACAAAAAAATCAAAATGTGTGTTCTGAAATTCCTTAACTGTTTTTGAATGTCTCTTTCCTCTGCAAAAAACATGTTGCAGTTCTCAGTTGTGCAGAGTGCTTGCCACTGCCACTGGCTTCATTTCTACCCTGAAATCTACGTATCTAAGTGCTTTATTTTGAGGTCATTCGTGTTTGAAAATGGCAGGTCAAGCTCTCCTTTGTGACAAATATACAAGTGAGGCACCAAAATGAAACCATTTGAATGAGTCATCAAGTCCACATTAATCTATTTTTAGGGACTGTTTTATTAGAGCTTTAAAGATATTGTTGTACAAGAAGAGGAGGTTCCCCAAGCACTGAAGTTACCAGACAAAACAGAGTCTCAGATGAAATCAATGTTTCGGCACCTTTGAGTATCTGTGTTCTTGTCCCTAGAACAAAGCTCAAATAGATGGTGTATTGTTTCCAGCACACAGGTTCCTCAACTGTTCTGGATCAACAACATGTTGATTAAATTAATTGCATCATATAGGCAGTGCACTTTGGATAACATTCCTTCTTTAGGCTACAATCATCTGAGTCCAATAATACTTGTGATTGTTACAATTGATGGTATAATATTTTAAAGCTTACTAACTCTTCTTTGACTCTTTTGTCACATTGTTAGTTACCTTGGGATCATTCGGATATACTTTTTTTTCTATCCTTATTCAAGTTGAAGTCCACTGGGAAGGGAAAATGAAGAGTTGAGAAATCGAAAGGATCTGAACGTAGATAAAAGAATATTTTCTTTTTAAGGTGCATTTCTTTTTGTCTTCTTTTTTTTAAGATCTTTACCACAGACTGACGTTCTCAAGCCACAGGCTATTGAACTTTCTAGTACAAAGATCCACCTGGTGCTGAATAATCACATACAACATTTATTTGATCTCTTCAACATGAAGCTTTTAAGTTAGACTGCCGAGCTTGCCTATCATGCTGACCATACTGTGTCGCTTCTTCCTTGTACTTCCCTGCCAGTCTGTATTCATCTTGCCTTGCCTTACATTCAATTATAAACTTTTTTGAGGTAGTGACTGTGTTTTGTATTTGTACAATATATATAGATGTCTGAAGTGATCTAAGTATTACCACAGTGCAAATATCAATCAATAGTTATATAAAATCATTTCTATTCATTTAATTTACTGCTTCCTTTTAGCAAGAATAAAAATGCATATATCATGCTTCTGGCATGGTACTTCAAGATGGTAGCTCTGCATTTGAAAGTAATTCCAATTATGAATATTTTAAATATAATAAAATAAGCTCTTTAAATATTCAGCTGTGTGAGAGTTGGAATCAAAATGGTTTATTTTGTATGAGAAACTCTCAAAGATCAGTGAGTTGAGAAATTCAAACACAGAAATTCTTTCATTACTATGTGATTCTGAAAAGTGCTTACAATTCAGAAAAGCAAAGAACCCAATATTTATTAATCTCTATTTCTTAACTAGTAAGGTTCCATAGGACTATCTTTCCTCAACATATGCCTCATGCCCTTCATTCTGACTCTTCCAGAAATCATGTAGTCGCTTACGCAAGTACAATCTATGTGTTAGAGAAATGCCTCTCCTTGTTTCTGGAAAGAGCAAATATATAGTTAGATTTTAAAAGCACTGCAAATGTATATAATTGCTAATTGTGGCAGATCAGATTAGAACACGTCAAGAGTTACTATCTTTGTAAAATAGGCTTAATCTGCTAGATAAAGCAAAATTATTAATTTATGTGCTACAAAAGGCTGAGAAGAATCGCTTCTCTTCAAATCATATGCCACTCAGGGATTTCTCATCTGACACATTATAAACACTCCATGAAATACATCTGGAATTTAGTATCCCAAAGGTTAATAATAACTGCAAAAAAATAAACTATTTGTATACTCTCTGCAGAAATTCTAATTCAATTCTTCTATGGACATGACTATACAGCTGCATTAAATGGAATTACAGCCAGAAGAATCTCTCCTAAACCACTTATTTTCAGTTAGAATAATTAGAAATATAAATATTCCAGCATTCCCTTTATTAATACACACACTGAAGATTCTACTGGGATATATAAAAAGACTGAAGGTAAAGTGGATAAGTCAATTTACTGTAATTTTCTCTTTCACTTATTGCATATTTGCTCTTTAAAAGGCTGTGGGTTGACAATCTGCATGAAGACTCAAATCTGCAATCTGAATGTGAGATGTAGACTCAAATTGAGGGTAAGCGGAAGTCAGCTTGTGTTGATGGAAAATATTACAACATTAAAGAGAAGTTTGTTGCAAAAATGTTCACATCATCTACCTCTCTCTTATGCTTTCTCTCATATTCTTTAACGTTCTCTAAATGAATGGCATTCAGGCATTAGAATGTGGGTGGCCTTTCTATGTTCATAGATGTTCATATGTCTATACATTTCCTATTTATTATGCCTAAAAACTAACAGTTCCAATCAGAAAAAGCATTTATCTGTGTGCGGAGATGGCTCCAGAGGATGGCAATTAGCACTGAATATTCTTAATATATGCTTTTTATTCAAATGCAAAATAACAAAAACTTAACTGGTATAGCATGACATTTCATCACGTAATAGTACTAAGGAAATAACTGCACATGTTCTCTCTTCCACCAAACATACCCTGCACTATAAGAACAGTTAATCAGTTGTAGAAGAATATTCTAGTAGAGTCATTAAATATATAATTCATTTTTTCTGCAGCTACATGGTCTGTTCAAAAGGAAGGAGGCTTGTCTAGGGTTTCCATATCCTGGCAGTTACAACAGCTGAAGGTTGTTTATTAGCCGTTAGAGAAACTGACCTAAGCTGTACACTGGGTGGGAAAAGAGTAAGACACAGAAAAGGGAAATTGATGCAAAAAAACACTTAAAATTTTATTTGGATATTTTTCTCCTCACAGCTTCATTCATTCAATCTGTTTTTTCTTACTTTTTCTTTTAATACCATTATTTCAAAAATACCATTTCATTACATATAGTTTTAGCCACAGTCTTTCATTTCTCTCTTAAGCTGTGATGTTAATTATTTCTTTGCAATTATAAGTCAAAGCCATTTTGAGTCAGATACTTTATAACTCCACAATGTAAAAAGGAGGCTGTTGCTTTTTGTACTGTCCAGGTTTTTATCAAGGATTGTGGTAAAGTGGATACTAATTATACTAAGTTAGAATAAATGGAACCCCAAATTAAACATGGCATTCACATCCTGTAGCTTCAGCCATTTAAAAGGCAGATACGCTCTTATCTTCTGGGCTCTCTCTACAGTCAGTGATACCTCTGGAAGGTGGTTCACTCCACTGTAAGGTTCACATCTAAAATGGTCACACATCATGAATCATATTTGTTCCTCTCCATTTCTCCATTGAGAAAACCTGGGTGACTGGATAGGTTGGTGCTTACGTTTTAGGTCGCTAAAATGAGGAGTGATGAATTTTACCTTCTCGATCTGAACCCAGCAAGGATATAAAGACAATCCTTTGTATTACTATCTTTCTTTTTTAAACAGATACATAAATGTAATTACATTATATCTTTACGCAGATTGGCTTAGAATACTCAATTTGTTTTGCTTTTTGTTCCATCATCCCAATTTATGCCAAATGACAAACTGTGTGAAACATGGCTTGCTTCTATTCTTTCACCCTTGTGACCTGATTTATGTCAAAAAAGTAGTTAAAAATACTATTTTACTGTTCATTTTTTCTAAGCAGTAAAGTCTGTGGAATGTAAAACTTGTACAAGATTGTTTTATTCTTGCACTTGGTGTGGTGAGGACATTTAGCTCTCTCACTGCCGTTTCTGATACTCTCCTTATCCTCACCAGTCTTATTCAAGTTTATTAAATAGTTCAGTTCTTCACCTTTTAAGAGTTTTCAGTTTGGAGAAAATGAGCATAAAGTTGCTGAATTAATGGCATCAAATTTTAAAATATAACTAAGTTGTGTGATTAAATTGTATGTTTCAACTCAATACAAACCAAGGGAGACAAAAAATAAAGGGCTTGGAAATGTTTAATTTGGTCTTTAGCAATTTAGCTAGGGAAGAAGAACTTGCACTGCATATTGCTGCTTGGAAATGGCACTTCTTAGTTGGCAGTAGCAGGCAGGATTCTTTTGCATTAACTCCAGCCAGTGAATAAGGAACTCTTCAAACCAGCTAAGGTTTTTTTGTCTTGTTTATGGTTCACTCATTATTTTATGCAGCACTGGTGTGCATACAGGGTCACCAGTTAATATATTTGATGACTGAATAGTACATTGCAACCCTTACAATTCATATCATTACAAACCCATCTCTTTAGTAATATGAACATAGGAAAATGGCATTTTAAAAGTAAGATGAGATATAAACAGCACCCATCCTCCTTGTTTATACTGCAGCAGTCAGCGCTTATTATTGTTCTGTGTAAAATGCTAAGAAAACAATCATTTCCAGGCTGGATAAAAGCAACGTAAATATCAGCAGGTGTATTTAGTGCTATTAACCTGGCTGTAAAGAGCTTATTTGCACAAAATTTTCAGGAAGAAACTGTTATTACTTGGCAATATTATTGGACCATAATCTTTAAACAAACCCTGAAATCACTAGCTGAAACCATAATTGTATTGAAGTGGAAGCAAGTATGTGTGCACAAGAGTGCTTAAAAGCCTAGTAAAACAGCCTAAACAGGAGCAGGCATCTTTCTGCTGATCAGTTATAACAAAAGTAACAAACCTACGCTGTGCAAAGTGGGTTTCTTCTGATGAAAGCTACACTATCAAGTTTCTTGGAGACACAAAGATATAGGTGTCTCTGGATACAACTCCATTTCACAGCAAGGCACTTCATAACCTGAAACATATCTGGAAATTGAAGGAGTGAAGTCAGATTCATCAGATAGCTATCACTACTGCTCTGAATTATTGATTGTCAAACTTATCTTTCTATTGTAATCAATAACAACTGGTTTGCAGATAAAATTTTTCACTGTCTGTATTTATACAGCTGGAACTGACTATAATTGAGTAACTCAGTCTTGTGTAATTCCACTGTTGCTGCATAAGAAGTTCGGAGAGAACCAATACAGAATACAGATAGAGAACAACTGAGTTTTTTCAAACAACATCGAACTGTGAGGCAATTTTTTTTCTTTTTTGTTTGTTTGTTTCCCTTGGGAATGATCAGCTCAGTTATTAGTGGGCTAAAGTGAAGGAAAGAAACAAAAAGGAAAAAGAAACAATGAAACAAGTATTGACTAAATAGGTACAAATTCCAGAACTTCTGGAAAAAAAGATAAAGATACCACTGTGCTGAATAATGGAGAAATATATGTAACACTAATTATACCAACATGCATATTGGCCATAACCAATAAGCAAATGAGTCAACAACAGGGGGAATACACAAGCCACTGAACACAGATCTTTCCTCCCAGATAGTAGAAATAAATGTTCACTTAGGATAAGCAACTCATAATTTTCCAGTTGGAATATTTTGATACTGAATTTTCTGAAGATTAAAAAAGTTAAGAAAAACTGAATAATTTGTGTTAAACATCAATCTGGAACTTGTTCATTTACACTTTAATAAGTAAGATACTTGAATAAACTATTCCTGACTCAGTCCTAACTCAAATATAAAAAATGGTTGAAGTAGTATGACTGAGTGATGAACTACCTTTTATCTTCTGTTTAAATATACTAGAATAGCGTAAGGAATTATAAAAGTCCTAATAGTGTGCAACTAAACTTTAGATAGAGAGTGGGAACTGTAAAATAGAATAAAAACAGATAAGGAAAAGGCATTTAAAATCAATTTATACTCAAACTATTATCCATTTAGACTGAACATTGAGACTGAACCTTGAGTCAAAACTTCAGTGTGACTGAGCACAAGAAAAAGGAAACCAGAAGCCAAGAAAAAAGTAAAATGAATGAATGATGATGAGAAACCTGAAGTTTATATCTTGCTTCTGGAAAATAAAAAGGCAGCCAAAGGGAATACAGAGTACTTCAAAATGAAATCTGACACATCACACCCCCTCCTCTCAAAAAAAACCCAAAAAGCCAACCACAAAAAAAAATGAACTTGCAAAATGGAAACACATCTGTGAACATTAGATTTCATTCACTCTGTTTAGTATTTTTCCAATAAATAATAATAAAAAAATATGTTAGATAGATAGCTGTTTTATTCACAGAGAAGGACAGTTAAAGCAAGTCAATGCCCACTTCCAGCCACAGATTTCTTCACTGTTGCATTTTTGTTTGAAGCTGTGTTGTGAGCTACAATTAAATCAGTTATCAGGCAGCTGCAAATAATGATGGAAAATCTGGAAAACTTCATAAGCTGACCCTTATAAGCAGCTCAAAGTTGTTAGTTACCTGATAGCTTCAAGCATTTTAATCCACAAAATTTGACCATTAATTTTACAAGAGCAAATACTTTCTCAATAGTTGAAGCATTAGAGTATTTAACAGAAAACATAGCCAAGACTTTCAGCTTCTCCAAGTAATGGATTTTAAACTCCAACCTGAGATGTTGAAAATGGATTTTTCTTCCCCCCCCCCCCAACTTAACAAACACACAAAAAGATATCTCGGGTTAAGACCTGAAAACTAATGCATCTAAATTATTAGAACCATTAGAAAAGCCTTTTACCTAATGAGAGGCAACATCTACTTCAACAACAACTAAATGCAAAGGGCACAGAATAGAGAACTATTTTTGTCATCAGCAAACAGAAGAGGAACCTGCAAAAGGGGGCAGATCCTTGTCCTTCCTTAGGAGTCAAGTAGAACATCTTAAGGTCAAAGTTGCTAAAAAAGACATGGTTAAGACGTTGTTACATCTTCACCCTCAGTACACCCAATTCTTCAAAATACCAGGAGGTAATTTTGACATACAATTACCTAGAAGAATTTGTTCAAGCAGTTAAATGTGGCCAGAAGCCATTTTCTATCATTAAAGCATCCACACTTCTGATTTCAGGATGACTTTGGAAAATAAAACCTCTGTGAAATGATAGAAGCTAAAAAGATATTTTGGAATCTGTCAAACTTTTGCTCGAATTTAGTTTTACAAGGAGCTGACACTTACCTGAACTGGTTTCATCTGTCTTTAAGCTGCAAGGATATTTTTGTGCAGTCTAATGTGCTTCCTTCACTGCTATTCTTTCCCTCCCTGACAAACAAACCATTCATTTTTTAATGCCTTATGCAGAGCTATTGCATCAGAAAAGGAAAAGAAAAATGGCACATAGGACATTTCTATTAGACGTTGGCTCAAGATGGAAAGATGGAAACTGATCAGAAACATATGAAGATAAGGGTTTTGGTATGCTTTTGCCAGATTAGGGTTTTTTTATGAGGGCCTTTTGGCTGAGTCTGGTTCATATCTAGAGCCCTTCAGTGTTCAGAAAAGAGAAGCTAAAAAAGACAGATTGCGGGTAAGAAAGATACGTATAGAGGAATATTAGGGAAACAACCAATTTATTTCCTCTACCTATAGTAAATAAACCCTTCTGTCTTTCTCTGTTTAAAATTTCTGTGATATTGTTGTCTGCATGCAGAAATCTGCTTCCAGTCAATCATATGTAGCAGACGCACTTGTCCTGGTAAGATTTACAGATATTCTAAGAAAGAAGTGTGAAAGGATTGGTTTATACTTAAGTATTGGTTCTAGTCAATTACACATTGGGATGTTTGGAATTATTATCAATGTTTTTACCAATCAAGTCCATTATTGAGCTAGTAAGAAATCAGGTACAATATTTTGGCTTTCCTGCTTAAAAATGCCATGCTGTTTCTCAGTGGTAACTTACAAGAATTCATTTTTCAAAGGGCCATATCTTTGTGGTACCAAAGCAATTAGTTTTACCTCTTAACATAGCTAAGCACATGACTAC
Source organism: Calonectris borealis (assembly GCF_964195595.1). Classification (NCBI taxonomy): domain Eukaryota; kingdom Metazoa; phylum Chordata; class Aves; order Procellariiformes; family Procellariidae; genus Calonectris; species Calonectris borealis. The sequence continues at coordinate 47,414,995 of NC_134312.1, forward strand.
ATGAAGAAGCTAGAGAATTTGTCAGCTGCCTTACTGTAAAAACAACCTCCTTCAGTAAAGATAACACAGCCTTTGGGTACAAATCCACATTTCCAAGTTTGGCCCATTCTGGCAATGGAAATGACATTTGCAGTGTACCTGCTCCAAATGAGATCTTTTTGTCTTTCACTGTGACATTAAACCAATGCACAAAGGCATGATCATAAATAAAAGTTTTTATGTCAGTTATATTCTTCAGGTAGAGTGGAATCTTTATGTTAAACAAATACGCCTGTAATACACATGAAACAGGACTCAGAGGGGACCAGCAGGTTGCCAAGGTCTCACATTAAGGCAGCGAGAGCAACATGATCTAGTTGTATCTGAAAAGCAACTACTGCTCTAAAAGTTAAATTCAAGTATTTAAACAACAGCAAAAAAAATTAAAGAAAATTAGGTTGGAGTAATTACTGAAACTTTGTAGACATCTGAATAAAAGCCTCTCCTCAGATAGGTATGCAGAATCTATGTTCTAGTGGCCAGGGGCAATGAAATAACTCATATAATTTTGGCTTACGATAAGAACAAACCAGGTCAAAACAATTTCATTTCCTCTGTGGCAGAAAAACAATCTTTGATGAAAAGTGGAAGAAGTATATGTAATATATACATTCATAAACTTTTGATTTTCTCTTACATGATAATTTCATAAACAAAGTAGAAAGACATGCTGTAGATAAGAAAACATTAAGCTGGGTAGAAAACTGGTTTGAAAAAGAAGATTAAAATAGTAAAATAATAGTTGTTTACAGCTCATTATGAAATTGGAGTCAGTTATCTGATGATGACCACAGAGATTTTTCTTGGACAAATACCATTATTGTTATTAACAAATCTTGACAAACAGATTTTCAACAACATCAGTACAGAAGGTGTTGCAAGCAGATGAGAGAACAAAACATGAACAATTCAGAAACACTGTCCAATCTCCAAAATATTAACTAAAATGGAGAATGAGAATAATGAGATGGCAAGAAAAAAATAATCAATAGCGGGAAATTTGAAAACGGTCTCATCTAGGGAAAGGACAAGAAAAAGTCTAGAGAGGACTGAAAAGGGTAATGCTAAAATGATCTGTACAGGGTCCAAAGGTCCACCTAACTTACCATTCTGTATCTAACACTAGCCAATAAGAACTGCTTAGGAGAGACTATATGAAACAGAATAAGATGCACTGACCCCTCCCTAGTATATTCTCTGACATTTTTATATTAAAACAGTCTTACAGTGTGTAAAAGACAGCTTCACAAAAGAAACGAATGTAATATTCTCAGCATCCGCTATAGATTCAACCTTAAAATCTGTGGCACAAGCCTCAAGTTACTGATTAGGGGTAAATGCCAAAAAGAAACTTTTAATAGAGTTCAGGGAAGTTTCAAATCACTATCAGGAGAGATTTCTGTAACAGTAGGTTAGACAAATGTTTATGAGAGATGATAGCTGATCCTGCAATGAGTCAGGGAATGAATCAAATAAGCTCTTGAGATCTCTTTCAGACATATTTTCTATGATTCCATATCTTCTCAGTCATCTTCCAACAATCTTCCAGGTGTTTTTTGTTTCTTTGGCAGAAAATGTATAATGTGTTTTATGAATAAACCATGTGCAATGTTTGGCTGAGGAAGACGAAGTGAAGAGGTCACAGCTCTTCTCAGGTGGAATATGATTCAGCAGCACAAAACCAGAAAAGATGAACTTTAATGTCTGTCCTGGAGATGCCACCTGAATTTGAAAAAAATGAATGAAGCCCTAAGGGGAATTAAACGAGAATTCAGACTTCACATGGGAACACATCACAGTAGTATCCCAGTGCAAGTTTTGAAGAGAAATATTGCTTTCATTGAATAAATGAGAATTTTCTTCTCTTCATTATTCAGCACAGCTCCATGTGTTTTATTATCTTTCACCTACTATGTTAGTAAAATTTGTCCATTTTTTTTACTATGCTGGCATTCCATACTCTCAGATGTAGGACCAGACATTATACATTCCTCCTGCATCATATGCCTTCTCACTAATAACTGAATCTTTAGCAATTAAATTAGAAATCATTTGTGTACAGGAAGCCAGCTAAACACAATTGTATTCATCACATCACAATTATATCATAGGTATTATCTAGGGCACCACTAAAAATATGCAACAATATATAAGCTGAAACTACTAAAGCTTCATATAGGACTTTTCTTCAGCAATTGGCACTCATCCAGACAGCATACTTACAGACTTCTCAATCTTCTTGTGTCGAACAAACTTCGGGAAAAAAAAAAAGTAAATGAACATTTTGTTTAAAGGAGATTAGTTCTCCTTTACAATTCCATAAAAAAATTGTGGAATAGTAGCTTTCTTGGTCTCTCATTAATTCTATAAAAGTTTTTTCTCACTCCCATAATTATGGAAAATCTTATGCCAGAAACAGCGAACTAAACCCCACCTTGACTTTTGTACATTGATGTTAATCAAGGCTAATCAGGGTTGTCCCTGTAGCACATAGCAACATAATAGTTTTTCTAAACACAAGTACACCCTACAAGTCTTAATTCATTCTTTTAGAGGCACTGACATGGTGAGGTTCAACTAGTTATGTTTTTCTCAGTTTGATTTCTACAAATTGAAATTTTACAACTAACTGAATAAAACCCATGTTTACCTTAACTGATCTTGTCCATTTTTGCTTTGCTTTTCCCATGAGGATAAAGATTTTGTGTGATCTCATCATTCAGGAAGAATAGTCACTAGTGAAAACCACTTCTTGACTTTTTTTTTTCTCCTCCATGTCTATGATCTACTTTGTGTGTCCACCAGTCCTTAGCCAGCAGACAAGTAATATAGGATTAGCCCTTTCTCAGATATCTTATGGAAGCAGCTTGTTGCATATGATGAATGTTTCTTCAAACAAGCAATATAAGTTATGAGAGTCTCAATATTGATCTTATGGTGACATGTATTAGTGCAGGATTATACTTGTTTTTCTGAAGCGTGGCTTCAAACTTATTTATGCTATTCTTCTTTCTATGGAGCCAGTTTGTAGTGCAAGGTATGAGGAAATTAATGGTATGTAACACTACAGATCTTCCATGTGTACTATAAGCATTACCTACTCAAATTTACTATCATATATCATTATCCTATGTGTTAGATACTGATGCTGAGCAATAGAAAGATTTGAGTGTTTTTGAAAATGTATCTATTCGATTGTAAAGAGTAGTTTCACTTCACAAAATGCTTTGAAGAAGTTACAACTATTTTTTTTTCTTTTTTTTTTGTAGTAAGTTCATATATTTACCTTGATTGTCTACAATAGTTTTGAAAATTGTTTAACTTTATTCTATAAATATTGTTTCACTGAGACAACTGCAGCGTAAGTGTAAGTGAAACACCCTCTGTTGGTTTCAGAGAAATCTGGAAAGGCTCACACTATGCTCTGTACCAAGAGCTCAGACGTCACTTTCCATGGAACTTATGACAAGGTGGTGGAAAATTTTAGCCATATTTTGGCTGTTAAATCAAGGGAAAAGATTATCATTGCCAAAAACAATTCCCTCTGTAATTCTTTACCTCAGTTATCTGCAGCATTCTGTCTGTTATCTGTTTTCTCTCCTCATTGTTCTGATTGGCAAGGGAAGTACAGGTCACTCTGCAGTGGCACCTGAACACAGCTGTACAGGCTGCTCCTTGTAATGACGAGCTTATTACACAATAGCGAGAAATCAAAATGCACATTTCCTGGCAAGCTGAAAGGTATCACTTTCAACAGAAGGGTAACTAAAGCAAAGGGGGAAAAGAATCCTTCACATTCACATGTCTTTGTAAAAGGAACTATTGCATAAGTTGTGTCTGTGGCAAAATATATTGAGGTCTGATTAATAAGGAAGCTGACACAATGAGAGGAAAAATGTTTTAGTGGATACAAAAAGTGTTACGATCAAACGAAATACAAGCCCCATCAATAATGGCTTAAAAGAGACTGTCTTAATGCCTGCACCAAATGTATCTGTTTTTTTAAGACTGCTTAGGTAAAAGTGAATTACACTATTCATACATTTAATGCTATATTTTTCTATGTACCTCTTGGTATAGATTACAACAGTGGACTGAAAACACAGTCATAGTGATCTGAGGGATATTTATTATAATTTTCTGGCTAAATAATAAGAATTTATTTCCCAAGCAGTTGGTTTCTATGGAATAAAAGAGGCAGAAAATTATTTCTGCAAATTGGAATTGATGAAATGTCTTTTTCTAAGCCACACATGCAAGTAATTACTGATTAAATTATGTGTTAAAATAATTAAGATTAATTACTTTCTCACTATTTTTGTATTTTTTTGCAGGTTCACTTATACTTTATAGACAGACTGAGTGACGTGCTTCACTCCTGAGTATTTATAATCATTCTACTTAATTGAGCTGTCAATTGCTTGAAGAAATACACTACAAAAGCCTTCTAAAAAACATCCAAAGATTGGGATTTAAAGGAAAGATCCCATTTCAGAAACAAATGGAGAATTATATTAAGAGTTTTGTGAGGCAATTTTTGCAAATTAGCAAAGTCACATAGGTTGAAATAGAAGTATGTAAGTCTTTGTGCCATTATGGTGGTTTTCATTTGACATTCTCCAAATCAAATCTGACTTCATTTTGACTTTCCCATAAGGAAAAAACCAGATTTGTCTGAGGCTCATTATGCCTTCTCAAAACTGTCACTTTTAAAGATATGTAAACTACAACCGTAAAACTAATTGTTGATCTTTCGCAAGTCTTCATTCATATTTATAGCTGGTCTCCCAAGGAAACTTCCTTGAGATTTTGACTTGTCCAGACACTTGTTGTACATTTTTCAACCTTTCTTGTCAACTCAGTTTTGCAATGTTAGCAGGACCCAGAAGCTAAACATGCTAAGAGAAAGCTTATTTCCTTCTAAGTCCAGAATGGATCATTGTAGGAAACTCTTGAGATTTTCCAGATATACAAGTTTCAGAGGTAATATAAAGAAAATAGTATCAAGAAAATCCCTTCTGTGTTTAACTACTCCAATAACATAACTGGGCAACTGGCTTGAAGATCAAGGTCCATCATGAAATGAATGTTTTCCCATTTATATCAGAATCAAAACTGATATGCTTGTCTTGGTCATTACATCTGCTCACGGATGCTGGAGAGAGGGCAAGTGACACATGTAGATTTTTAGCATCAGAGTGAGAACACTCTCATGAAATGATATTGCAGTATGGTTTCAGAGTTATATGAAAATCATTTAATCATTTAATCTGACTTTCCTTTTTCTTTTTTACATTATCTTTTCAGAAAATTTTTGTTGGTGTAAAAAATCAAACCCTGTCAGTGTTATTTTTGTTTTTATTTGCCTCACATAACTCTTGTCCCTTCCTTTCTGTCTTACTTGAGGCTTGAAAAAGGTAAAACTAAGCTTAAAAATTATATACATGTAGTTTATGAGCAATAAATTTCCTTGCATTTTTTTACAATTACTTTCCGCTTCTCACACACACCCTTGCCTCACATATTCCTTTATGTTCAGGAGGAAATAATATACTGTCCTAGAAAATTCCTGGTTAGTGTGCGCATTTCAGCTTTTAAAGTAGTGCTTTACACACTTCTCCATAGATTGTTAAAAGTTTTTCAGTTACATTGGATCAGAGTCTATCAGGCAAATACTTCTGGTGAAATACATGGCTGGGAATTCTGTTCCAGCTTAAGTCACTGTTGTGGTTTAACCCCAGCTAGCAATTAAACACCACAAAGCCGCTCGCTCACACTCCCTCCCCCCCCCCCCAGTAGTATGGGGGAGGGAATCGGGAGGGCACAAGTAGAAAAACTCATGGGTTGAGATAACAGCAGCTTAATAATGGAAATAAAACAAAATAGAACAGTAATAATAACAATGATAACAACAACAATAATAGAATATACAAAGCAGGCAATGCACAATGCAACTTCTCACCACCCACCGACTGCGTGTCCTGAACTGTGAGAGCCGCCCCCGCCCCAGTTTTATAGTGAGCATGACGTCACATGGTATGGAACATCCCATTGGCCAGCTGGGTCAACTGCCTTGCTATTCTCCCCCCCCCCAGCCTCCCTTGCACCTGGCAGAGCATGGGAGGCCAAAAAGTCCCCAGTGCAAGCACCACCCAGCAACAACCAAAACATCAATAAGCCATCAACGCTCCTCTCATACCAAACCCAAAACACAGCACAACCCCCAGCCACCAGAAAGTAAGTTAACTCTATCCCAGCCAAAACCAGGACAGTCACCTAAAATTAGGTGTCTATAATGTGAGCTAATGTGCCTAATTTCCCTTAAAGTTAATAGAGCACTAGGGCTTGAACCAGTTGCCTAGGCACAGGCATTCAATACCATCTCATGTGCACTAGAGTTTGCAGTTCCAGCTGCCCCTTTAGGTCCTGTGACTTGCTGATGCTGGCCTCATCAAGACAACTCACATCCTAGGGCATCTGAGATGGAACTATAGCTGGAAACCTGTGTTTCCAGGCTACACAATCAACATCCTAAACAATACAGCCAGTATAGTGTTGAAACTGTTTAGCTAACTAATCCCTGCATATTCACTTGAAGGTGAATTAAACAGTTCTGTAAGTTTTATTCAGTAGGTCTCCTTTCATAGCAGCTTAGGCATATCAATATACATGCAAACATCTACATTTATATGTCTTCATTGCAAACTGATTCAGATTATTTGTCAAATATCAAATTTGAGAGACCTTACTGTGCCTCTTGTTTTCCTTTTAAAAGTTAAAACTAAATCCTTGAGAGATCAATATGTGGTTTCCATACGGGGTTGAAATACAAAACTCATTTGCACCTGTCCTGGATTTGGCTGGGATAGAGTTAAATTTCTTCCTAGTGCTGTGTTTTGGTTTTAGTATGAGAAGGATGTTGACAACACACTGATGTTTCAGTTGTTGCTAAGTAGTCTATAGTCAAGGACTTTTCAGCTTCTCATGCTCTGCCAGGTGCACAAGAAGCTTGGAGGGAGTATAACCAGGACAGTTAGCCCAACTGGCCAATGGGGTATTCCATACTATATGACGTCATGCTCAGTATATAAGTAGGAGGTGTGGTCCAAGAAGTAGCGATCACTACTTGGTTATCGGACAGCCAGTGGTGAGCAATTGCATTGTGCATCACTCACTTTGTATATTCTATCATCATCAATATTATTATTATTATTATTATTCCTTCCTTTTCTGTTCTATTAAACTGTCTTCATTTCAATCCACGAATTTTACTTTTTTCCAATTCTCTTCTCCATCCCACTGTGGGGGGGGGAGGGGGAAGTGAGCAAGCGGCTGTGTGGTGTTTGACTGTCTGCCGGCTTAAACCACAACACACCTCAAGAGGTCATTTGAGTAGTTGTGACACATCATTGCAGAAAACTGCATCTCGCATATCTTCAGTTCAACCAGCTCTTCTTAGGAGTTTAGGTACATTGAGCAAATGTGTCTCTTTACAAGTAGCTAAAGAACCTTCTTTTGCCCACAAAGATGATTTTGGCTTGCAGTTCCTCAACTCTTTTATCTTGTAATGAGAGGAGAAGAATCAGGTCATTCCACGGGACTTCAAGAAATTAGGAATAGAGAGTTGGAAGGATCCATTCCTGAAAATCTTCCAATCTGATTACATAGCCAAAGATACTAAGCTGGAATTATTTAACAAGCTTTCTAAAATAGTATGCAACAGGATTTTTCCAATAAATGTATTGAAATTAAATAGCTGAATCAAAACATTTAAAAATTTAGATTTAAGGTTTCCCCCATTTCAATTATGAACTTTTCCCTCTTCTAATTCTTACCAGTTGTTGCTATCTGAATTAAAATAATGAACAAAAGGAATAGAAATTAATATCATCTTCTTTTAATCATAAGACAAAATGATCAGCTTAATCCTTAAATTTGGAGAACACTTAAAAGTGTACAAAAGCTCATTGATCAGCACTGAAGCTTGATTAGGTGAGCATTCAAATCAGCAAAGCATCCAGACAGACTCTCTAAAAGCGTGGAGTGCATGTAACAGTGTTCTATTTCAAGTCACGTCTCAGACTCTTACAAAGTGATGTGCAATAGACTGAGAGAAAAATTTAACTTTAGCATCTTGCAGAGGTGATTTCCACAAGGTTCAAATTGGAGATAAAATAGATTTAAGGGGCATCCTGAGCAGACACTAGTTGGTCAGTGAGTTAATTGGAAGTGATGAAGCTATCTCATGTGATAGAAAAACTAATCAAGATTTATTAACCTCAGGTAACAAACCCGTTTGAGAGGGCTCTGGAGAAGTAGGATAATCTGATTTGATCATTTCTTGGACAGGAAGACTATCACTCACAACAAATGTCCTGCTCACAGTTCTCATTTGTGTTCCACATTACATTTGTTGCAGGTTTGTAGAAGTTCTGTGATGTATCAAACTTCACTCCTTCATCTGGACAATGTAATTCTCAAATAAACAAACTTACAATGAACAATTTTAATCTAACTTCGTCATTAGAGAACAGGCATATTAGACTATTCATATTTATCAGACTTCTCATATCCTCTCATCATTATTAATGATGTGTAACATTCTAATTGCTCACATATACATTAGTGAAAAGCTAATTACAAAAACTGTTCCAGAGATACTCCCAAAAGACTGCCACTCTCCAGGCCTTTTTCAGAAGCTGTCTCTGACATAATTGACTCTAACCTACGAGTTCCTGTTTCTTCCAAGAGAAGTGGCTATTTCTTTATCATAGCACACTCTGTTGCCCTTCATCTTTAAATATTACAAGGAGATAAAAAAATGTAGCCACTCAACTCTGTTCTACTGTCCAGCTCTCATATTACTTTTTTTTTTTAATGTGGTTTATCTGTTCAGTTGCATTAGATGACTTACTTCTGGAAGTCCTTTAGACTTCAAGTAGCTTTTTGGTGCTATTTTTGCAATAAGCTTATAACTTCCTGTTAGCCTTCAGATCTCCCTCTAAAACCACAGATGTTTGAATAATTCTGTAACCACTACAGCAGAAGACACATACAAACAGCAATTGAAGGATCAATAAGATGGCACTACTTACGTCAGTGAAAAGTTTCTCACTGACATCATAATACAGTTCTAGATAATAGTATTTTTTATCTTCAATATTTCAATATCCAAAATAATTATTTCAAATTAGGCTCAAGGACAAGTATGAGATAAAATTCAGGAAAGTGGAAAATTATGATGGTTTTTACATTTCCTGATGATTTACCTTGGTTATCATAATCTTCCACACTAATGTAGTGCTCTCCATATTAAATCTATCTTGAATGTATGATTACCTGAACTATTAGTTATGAAGAATATTAAGAAATTAACCTTGTTACTTCCACGGTGCACTGACTGTTTTTCAGACAGAGAAGGCAGTCTTTTCAGTGAGATGCTCAGGTTCTACAGACAGACAATCTGCACATATTTTATACTGCCACAGGTAGAGTTAATTAGTTCTGCAGAGGTTTGTGGTGATATGGGTAGACTTTCTAAATTTAGTTTAAATCTGAGTGGTATTATTATTATTACTATGATTTCAGTCATCCATGCAATGACATACTACAACGCTGAGCCTGAGGTGTGTTCATACAGCATGAGATTGGTCTCAATCTATACATTGAGTATCCTCTAACTTTATCCACTTTTCCATGAGTTGTTTGCTGATGCTTTAAAATTTTAAATTCTTTTCTGCCTTATCAGATTCACTTGCAAACTGTGAACATGACTGCTAGGCTCTTACATAAACGTTCTTGGCAGCTCCTAACAAAATCCCTTTGTGCAAATGTTTATCTTCTTGGAGATGGTATGCACAAGCCATAAATTACAGTATGATTTTTATTTTTTGCATAGCCTCCTGTGCTTTTTTTTGGAAAAAAATTCTGCTGTTGTTTATATTTTCCTTATAGAACTGCAAAACCTCTTTATGGAGTCAACTTATTTTATGAAAAAATAGTTATAGCTAAACGGTGGGACTTAGGAATTAGAAGGAAGAGATGGAGTCTAGTTTATCTCACACTGAAGCTAGTGAGCCTTTGCATTGATTTACAAAAGCCCTGGACCCAACTTTTAAGTTGGGGAGCTAAAGGAATGCTTTTCTAAACAGCAGATGCTGCAGCACACACACACAGACAAACACACACACACACAGGATTTTTTTTGACATTTATTGAATTAAATAGATGTTCAGTAGCTAGAAACTTTGAAAACAAGACTTGGGATATAACAAGTTCAGGAGAAAGCACCAAAAAACACCTACAATTGGATACATGGAGGACAAAGTGAAACAAGCAGTTTATCAAGGAAGAGACAGAAAGAGCTGCCAAAACACAAGTGAAAACAAGACTTGAGGAATCAGTCAGGGATGAAAGATATGGGGAGGATCATAAGTCTTTGATTAGAATTTTTAATAAGGGATTTCTTCTGTGTCATGAAACATACTGTAATTTGTCTAAATTTAAATTAATCTGATATTTTTCTCTCAAGCAGAATCGTGAAAAATACAGCAACAAAAAGCAGGATCGATAAATTCAAGGAGTGGCTTTTTGTAACAAGTCTATACATCTCATACTTGGGGCTTACCTTTACTTTACACTTATACAAATTAGGAAATATTATTTCAAGTTCTGAAAAGATACTGGCTGATCCCTATTATTCTGAAGTTTTCTTAATAAACATCATGGTCTCATCTGGATTTTAAGATCATTCTAATACATGATACACCTTTTGTTCAGTGTTAAAAACTGTAATTTAATATCAACTTAGAGACAGACACATAAATCAAATATTAAAGAGGGATGAAAGCCTAATTAATACCATCTCTTGCTCATAACTTCTCTTATTGTAAGTGAAGTTATGAGCAATTGTTTACACTAATTAAATTCCTGTGCATTTTAATAAGATGAATTTACAGCTTCAAAATTATAGCTTCTCTTTCCAATATTTAATTTGTGGAAATCCCTTTCATCATTATATAAGCATATACATTTTATATGGAGCTTTTGAATAATAGCATTTGGATCTTGGAGAATAAATGTTTAATAACCTTGTTTAAAAGTGAGTTGCAGAAGCTAATCAAAAAGAAATGTAGAAATAAACCAATTGGTTATTATAACAACTATGATGGCCCACTGATATCTGATGCAAGCCCATGTAACTGTCTCAGTTGCCTCAGTATTAAATAAAAATGAAATTCTACATTATAAAACTGGTATTTTCAGTTGCTGAAAGTTTTGATTATAGCCATAATAACGAATACAGTCATTCCACTGCACAATCTAATTCTGGCCATAGCTAAACCAAGAATTACTCGATTAATTTTTTAGATATTCAAAAAAATGTTTGGATTAGGCTTGAGGTTTTAGCAAGGAACTTTAAAATATTTTTTACAAATAGAATTTCTGAAAGCCTAATTTCGAACAGTCTGAACTTCCTTACATCTGTTTTTTTTTAAAAGATGTCAGTACAGAAAAGATAGTGCTATATTATAAGTCAAGGTTAGCCAAGTTAAGCATGTACTGAAACCTTAAGCATGTGAGTAGTCCTAACAGATAATTATTAATTCTAATTAATAAATTAGCTTTGATACACCACCATTTCTACTATCTGTGGTGAATTATAAGTACTTTACATTGGAAAAGAAAAAAGGGAGAGGCACTGCTGGACACAGCCATAGATTTCAGATGATCATCTTACCAGCTTGTACTCTTCAGAGAGGAACACCAAAGCTGCAACAAAGATGATAATCACAAGATAAGTGGTTGAAAAATTATTCCAGGTGGCTGGAGAACATGAAAATGAGACAACAAATATCTGAATAAGAGGAACAGTAGCACATTCATACTACCACAAGTTCTAGTGTTTGATTATTCAGTTTCTCAGCTGGCATAAATATCTGAGGCATAAAAATGAGAAAGTTAAAATAGCATGAGAAAAGCCATGGGTAAATTTTTGTTCAATTTAATTTCAAAATTAAAAGACAAAACATTTCCTAATTCCAAAATTAAACTTTTATTTTTCACATTTTCCCATCTTAATATATTGATGAATAGCTTCAGTTCACCTGAACCAATATTTTGTAGTGAACTTGAAGTACTACCAAATTTTTTCAGGCAGCCTTAGTTTGAAAATGTCAGATAAAATGACTGATGAGTACCAAAAAAGCTCTCTTCAAACCTCATCACTTTACTGCTTGGTTTCCACTCAGTCTGTTGTACCATATAGCCAGTGATATTTATTAGTTATCTCATGGCTGTAACCTGAGGCTTGGAGTTACGCACTGTCTCTGCTACAGTGTGAACACAACAGGATGGCAGCAGGTTCCCTGAAGAAGTGCACTTCAAGGGAGAATATGATGTGGAAGAGTAGATTCAGAGCTACTAAACAACACAGCACTGACCAGTTATGGTTACCTTTTCCTTTTTTTGAACCCATCTTAGATGTTAGCATCAGCTATTTTTTAGTAAGGTGTTAGGGTTTTTTTAAAGATATTATTTCCTTGACAGTAGATGCAGATGCATCTTTCTACAGTGCACAGAAATAATTTTCATTAGAATTTCCCTCAATTTTTGAGGCAAAGTCAAAATGGTAAAAGTTTACTTTTTCAGACTGATGAAACTGTGCAAGTCTGGACTATAGTAGCCTACATTTTCCTATATCCTCACATGTGTAAAACTCCAAATACATTAACGTCAATGTGCAACATGTGCCAAGTGCTTCATTAGCTCATGCAGTCATCCTTTGTGGGGTCAACTGTTCACGCCTCCAGCCTCCTGTGCTTACTATAGGAAGTAGGTGAACTTCCTTTTCCTGGTGTTTTCCTGTAAAACTATAGCACCAGAGTAGGCCAGTCAGGCTGGCTTTCACAAATTGCAGGCATGAAACTCTGCTATTGTCTGGTCTGTCCAAACTACAAACTATCCTCACAACCTGTGCCCATGAACTCCATGAAGTTTCCAGTTAACTATTTGGTCTCCTTAAACCCATAAAATGACAGAACTGTGTATTTTGCAGCTCAGACTTATCCATACACATACTCTTCATAGGCCTGGCATAGTTTGGCAAGATCATATATTTAAATCCTGTTACACTTTTATTCTGTCTTTCATTAGAAGGACAATAAATATTGTCTTCAAAAATTCTATTACCAAAAGTTCTCTGGTTGACTTGAAAGTATTACCCAATAGCATGTACTAACTTGACTCCATGACACTATGGACACATGAACAATCTAATACCATCCCAATACTGAAGGACTGAAGCAAGTTCATCTTACTGTTTGCAGGAATATGTAGGAATTTTCTGAACTTTCTGCTGATCATTCCAAGGGGGCTTAATTGAGGATTGATTATCTGCACTGAGGGATTACAGTGATCTGGAACTAAGCATCCTCAGTGTTCACTTCTTCAAGTGTATTGCAACATATCTGCGGTCTCTGCAATTTCTTTAGGAAAAGATGACACTTCTCAGAATGGTAAGCGTCCTTTTACCTACACATAGTACTATCTTAATTCATTTTTTCCTGCATTTTAAATGAGTTCTCTTAATATTATAATTTCAAATCATCCACAATGAGGGCTTGTAATTTCTCACACCAGGATGGAAACAAATAGTCTGCAGTGAGTGTCACAATTTAGTATGTCACTATTTGCATTTGAAAGAACATGTCAGTGAAATTGCCAGCTATGTCCACTGCAAGTTCAAGTGGTCACATTCCACCTTTTTGCCTCCAGTACAGGGTACCACATGTTCTCAGAAAGGAAGCACCTGTTAGGAAACGCCTCTCCCTTTTTCAGTCCTTTGAGATCTCTAGTAACAGATGTTTGGGAAAGGTCATATATCTCATTAGGTTTATCAAATTTAGCCAGGAGTGACTTTTAAATAGATGATAGATGCTGTCAGTTGTTTAAAAACAGAAGGAAAAAGATCAGAGGAATGCCCTGCATATGATAACCTCCTTAAAATTAAAGCTTTGGAAATCATCATGTCTATCATATTTAAAAATCAGTGAGCATACACAATGTATAGCTTCCAGTTTACAGTCTTTTCTTAAACTGTTAGATTTCCCATTTTTTTCTTCTTCCAGAAGATGTCGGAGCTGTTCAGGCACAGCAAGCACTTATTTCACACCCTTACTATAGAACTGAAACTTCACAGAAACATTAAGTAAGAAGAAAAAATTATCTCAGCTGATAATTGAATTCATATACGAAGGCCAATAAATGCCTTTATTAAACAGAACAACTCACTTTAATGCCCCATATCACCCACAATTATGTTTTTTCTATCTATCTGCTCTGCTATACTGCACCCTATCCTATATGAGATAATTCTTTTGGAACGGTGAAAGTTTTTGAGTAGATTAGTCAATTTTTTATAAGTTCAGCTTTTCCACAATCTTAAAAAAAGCTTCTGTGAACTATGATTATACTAGTATCATCATCTATTTTCTCATCTTAGTCCCTAAATCTTAGGGAAATACTCAAATGTAATAACGTGCAAGTAGCCCAGTGATGGATTTTTGGGTACCAGCTCCTCACTGTCATTAGCTGAAAATGTAATGCCCTGAGCAGTTAAACAGGTAGCGCTGCAGGGTCAGTGCAGTGCTGTGCATAAGGTTCTAAATCCCCTACACTGCAGATATTCAGTAGAACATCTGAGCTTAACTGATTTCAGAGCCAAGCAGTGTGCGTGCTGAACTCTACCATCAGGTACATATTGGTACTGAGGTGGCTATGCGTTCGGGTAGACACACATCCAAAGACTCATGATGATTACTCAATAAATACCTCAGAAGAATGAATTAAATATGTAGTGAGGAGCATTTTAATGCACTTCTGAAAGAATATAACTAGTTTAATGCAAAAATGTAAGTCATTGTCATCATTCAAAAGCATAAATATACACTTTAATGAAATTATCTCTTCTAACTAGCAAGCTGCTGAAAAACATGTATGCTTGGTACCTAAAAAAATGTGCAAAGATGCAAGTAACTCACACAGCGGTTTGTTATAAGGCAAACTTCTGAGGAAGATGCTGTGCTGGGAAGTAAGTCTACCTGGCACTATGTCCACAGTCATGAGAGAACTGTATGTAGGGGAAACATGTCCTAAACTAAATTCTTGTTAGGGTAAGGTTGAGAATACAAGCACAGCTGTGATTCAAAATCATGTTATTCAAGCACGTTAGAATTACATTTTCTGTCCTTTGGTGAAATCAGAAAACTAGAAAATGAAGCAATTATCAAAGCATCAATGAAGTATCTTAACTTTAAGTTATTAATATGAAAATCCACTGATTTCCCTTTTCTCAGACACAGAGTATGGAACATATGTATCACTTAATAGTAAGCTAAGAAAAGATTTATTTTAAAACTTTGACTTTGTTATATTATCATTTCTCTTTAGCCACTATCGTTTGTCCTTACCAGTGGGACATGCCACTACTTTGGCAAATGGCACTAGAAGAACTGTTTGCTATAAGGAATCACAGGACCCCATCTGAGCCAAGAACCACCTGCATGTCACTGAGGCACCTTTAAAACTGAGTGGGGATAGGAAATGATTGCCATCAGCATGATTTTTTTTTAAAATCTGATGTTTGTAAAATTATGTAAAATCTGCTTTAGATGACAGAAAAAACTGTAAGCACCAGAAGCACAGCAAGCATTGACGTGTGCCGAAGCTGCAAGCGCTAATGATATGAAGCCTTTCATTATAGACAACTATTTTGTCAGATTATAGGTGAAGCTCATGAGCTTTGTTTGAGAAATGCAACCTGAAGCCATGACTTTTTATTCTCTAACATTTGAGTCCTGGGGTTTTCTAAGGCATGAAGTGACTGCACACATGGCTTACAGGTCTGTGCACGTTGCTCTCCCTCTTTGGCTACATTCCATTTCATTAATTCTGTAGGCACAAAATTATCTCCATTAGAGGAACACATGAGGAAAGGTAAAGAGCAACTTCTCTGCAGAAAAGAAAGGAACAGAAAAATTTCATCTGGAAGAAAACAGTCATCCACCAGGTTGTGCCAGGGTCACTGAGCTTTAAGAATGAAACCACTGACTAGTCAATATGTTATTTACTGGTTGTTAAATACAGGCAAAAAAAGTTTTCCCCCCTTGATGTTAACTGTCAAGGCACTTGTTACCAACAGATAACCAGTATGTTATTATTGTTACTTTCTGATGTTACCTTTCTGTTACCTAACGCTACTTTTCTGATCAGCTTCTTAGGTTTCATAAGTTGGTACAGAAGAGAAAATTAATTTGAAAAGAAAAAGCAAAAGCACCTGCTGAAAACTGCTTTTTCATTCCATAATATGTTTTGGAGACATATGTAATTAATTTCAGGCACCTAGCTTGGGTTTTTCTTTCTGCTCAAAAAGTCTGCTTATGTTTATATTTCAATGGCTGTTTAAATTATTTTTGCAGCCTTCCATGAAGAAGCCTTTCATCAGCAAAAATACAAATCAAGGAACTTTAAATGCACAAAATATCCTTTAGCTATTGGAGTGATTTATAACCTTCTACTATTAAAAACCCCTGACAGATTCTCAGACTTTTTGTACTTCTGGGTTTAAATCAAAATTCAGCTGAAATATATCCATGCAATATGTTAACAACCCATCAAGAAACCCATATTTACGCAAATAAAATCTTTCCACAACAAATCCGGTCCTATAACTCCAACTGCCCTTACTTCCCATTTCTTGTCCAACTGAAATGTCCTCCTGAGAACAGGAAGCAAATTTGAAGTACATAATGTTCTTGTTCACTAAAAAATGCAAAATACATTATTTTTAATATTAAAAATGGCAAAGTCCTTTTTGACCATCATGCCTCTTGTTCTCATCAGATGAGCTAGTTTTCGATCCTGTCTTGGTGGGTTGTTGTCAAGAAGAATGACCATAATATTGATCTTTCAATAGGTGGCAGTCTTGTTCATTATAAACTCCAGCAATGTATATGGTAGGGCAAAAAACATGTACATGAAGATGGTTTTTATTCTTAAATCTTGGGTAGCCACCCAAGAAGAGTAGAAACATGCGCTACTGAACAATGCACTGAGCTGGCAATTGCGAGACCTGGGTCCTAGCTCCAGCTTTGCCACTTTTCCGGCATATGGCTGTTAATTTAGTCTTCCTGAATGGAATTCATTCAAATATCTAAATTGAAACACAGTTTAAGTATCAGGAACAGTCAGAGACCTGTGCATAAACTTGTAATCCCAGGCTCCCTTTCTTGTCAAGTGACAAAAACGAGCACTTCTAGAGTGTATCTGAATCAGGTTGCAGTCCCTAGAAGTGACTAATTCTTCCCTTTGACTATAAGGCAGACTACACAGAGACATTTAACTTTTAAATAGGTTAGACACATGAACTTACCCTTTATTTCTCAGTGCCTATATTACTTGTCCTACCTCTAGACTTCAGAGTAAATACTGTTCACTTGCTACATATACAGGTTTAACAGGTTTTTGACTGTACGTAAAGCCCCTGAAGACTGCTCTCTGGGGCATTTGTTTTAGTCTGGAATGATGCACTGTTCACCCTGGAGTAATTTGGAACCAGCATCCTACTATAAAGCTACAGAGAATGGTAACAATGGAGCCATTTTAGGAAAAAAAATTGAGCTTATTTGTGGTCACTAAAATAACCAGAAACAGCTCTCTCAACAGAAATGTTTATCCCAACATCTCAGATATAAGTTATATTGCTTGAAACATTTTTTCCTGAAAATCAATTTAGTTTAATGACACCAATAAAAACTGGGGGTTGGTTCACAGTATCTCTAAAACATTTACATTTCAGAAACAGGCTAGCAATTTTTTATCCACATAGGATATAGCTTTCAAGAAACACAAATCCATCCAAAAGGACAATGGGTAGGGGAAGGTTTTGTTTTCTAGTAGTAACTTGGAATTTTTTATTTTAAAAAATTTCAGTAATGTGATTTCTATGTTACTAAAAATCTAGCTTTCTTGAGTTTAGAAGATCCTAGATGTGGTTTGAGGACTACACGGTATGGGAAGGATATACACTTGGCAGATTCACCTTAAAGCTCTGGTCAACACCTTCATGTCCAATCACATACTTCAGAGAAAGTAATTGGTACATGTTTTACAGTAGATGCTAAAAATGAACAAATGAAATAGACTGCAATATATGAGAATGAAGCTTCTAAATTACACTATTCCTTTAGTTTCCTGAATTTACCTTCAGCTGAGTCCATATGGTGATAGTTTTGCAACTTTCAGATGGCCAGAGTCTTAATGAAAGTGTAGTCTGTGACAGTATGAGATATACACAGAAATTGACTGTATAAAGGACTCAAAGTAACACTCATTACATGTAATACAAGAGTATGCAGGAATTTCTGTTCTGTTATATGTCACTCCTCAAAAGTCCTTTAGATATATGAAAAGTCATCTTCATCCCTCTGCCTTGAGACAAGTATAGCTGAAATGTTTTTGTCCAAATATTAGCTTTTATTTCCTGTGAAGCTTAATACAGAAAACATACATGAGATGTAGATCATGTGTGGGCTGAACCTCTGTGTATCTTCTTGCTGTGAAAACAAACATCTGAAGTCATCTGGATATCAAGCTTTTCCGTTTTAAATTCCCTGGCATCTTATAAACTTAATGCAGTCAAGCAAAATTTCCACATGGAAGTGGAAGCTGAAAATACTGATTAGCCATAAAAGAGTATCTTATCTTCAGGCAGATTTGATTACAAGTTCTATTGGCACGTGGTTGGTTTCATTGTTTGGTACTGCAGATAGCAAGTATTTCAGTACTGGATCAAAGACATGTCTAACTTTGGAAGGAACAATTACAATTATTAACAGAATTTAAAATTGAAAAGTGAATATCAATAAAACATTGAGTGGTATTTAAATGTAGAGAACATATTTCTATTATTAGCTAATTGTCAAACTTAAGTGAATATGGATTTACTATTCAGTCCATTTCATTAAATTTCATTGTTCCTCATCTGAAATGCCTATTAAGCAGTCATTGATTTAAACAAACAAGCAATCAAGAAAACAAACAAAACTTCTATTATGAACCCAACACTAATTTCACATGAATTTAAGAAAATATATGTTATTTTACTTGGCTTATTTTAGCTACTCTGTCACTTAAAATCACAATGGGTCAGAACAAATTATACGGTAAATACTTAAAGTGTTCCCCAATTCCAAAAGATGATTTTTTTTTTCAGTTTTACAGTTATGGTTTTCAATGGTATAATATTTTGAAGCAAAATAAAAAGAAAAGCAGGGTGTTATTTCTGAAGTAGTAAATTTTTCTTAGGAAAATGCAATACCAGGCACAAAGGTGTCATTGTTAATTTTGCCTCTGTCTGTCTTTTTACGAAGAAAACAGTTTAAAACAGAAACGCCTTGAGGATATAAAGCAAACAACAAGGGTTAAAACGTTAATCTGTTATCTTTCTGAAATGAAGCAAATGGACAAGATGAACAGTGGAAGAGAATACTGAAATAACCTTTTATTTATAACATCCAGATAATATTGTTCCTTAATCCTTTTAGACATTTATCCTTAAATTAAGTTTGTATCTTATAATTGTACATAATTTGCCATACAGAACTTTCCCAGGTACAAATGCTTGCAGGCAGTATACGTGCAAAAGTGTAATAAATATCTGAAGCTGAATTAGAACAAGCAAATCAGAACACTTTGAGAAGGGAAGAAGGCAATTTTCTGACAGGACTTTAGAGGTGCTACAGTGATTCAAAAATATATTAAATTATCCATAAGAAAATACAATTTGAGTCAAATACACCATCAGTGAAATAAACATTTTCTGATTTGATTGTCTCAGTAAGAATGAAGAGATAGAAAGAAGCTATAATCTCATCATTTTCAAAAATCAGCTACTGGCTCTACCTTTGTCAGTTTTGACCCCTCTAATGGCTTTTTGTTTTTCTAAATGCGCCCTTGGCTTGAATCTTCACCTCCAAATAAAAAACAGTTTCATTCCTACATACTTAGACTTTTCAACTTTCATTGACAGTATTCACTTCTTATAAGACTAATAATTCTCAAGTAAGATGAAATATGACTTAAAAATAACCCTAGAAACTGTGTGATTTTAGTTAAGTCTTTTATAAATGATATAGCTTGCCTTAGGTCAAGTAGCAACTTGCTTAATCCCCAGTCCAATACCCATTTCAGCAGAGAGTTTTTTGACAGGACAATTTATTAACTTAAGGAAACTTCATATCTAATCCAATCTTTTGTTCAACCTCCAAGAACATTAAAGATGTGCCTCCAGTACATCATGCAAACATTATCTTACTCACTTGGCTCTCCCTTTTACACTACTTCAAATCAGATGACTTTTCTTCTTCTCTTAAAGCTCACATTGAGTTTATTTTCCCAATACTGTTTTTACAAGTCAACTTATCATCATGATCTACTTACCTTTGGTTCTACCCAAGACAGTCACTGAGAAGCAACTACAGCTGATTTTGTTTGTTGTATCTATACTTTATAACAAAATGAATATAGATATGGTCTAAAAATTTTAGTTTTGTAAGTACCGTGATAACTAAGAGTAAACTTAACATGAACCATTTCTATCTGCAGTTTAGAAAAGAGTGAAGGCATTGAAATGAAATACCTTGGAAAAGATATAGACTCAGACCCTTGTAACTGAGTAAAATGGTTTGCCATGAGAACATTAGTTCAAACTGATATGGGCTTTTAGTTTAGTAAATAGTTTAGTTTATCATACTCGACATTATTTAAAAGTATTATAGGAAGAAAGATGATGATATGGTTCATTGAGATATACCATTGAGTGATTTCAAGAAGATTTTAAAGCTAATTAACAACAGTCACATTAGAAAATGATTGTTTGCAGGGCCAAAAATATACTTTAATATCCAAAGTGCCCAAAAGCCAAAACCAAAATAAGATCTAGATTATATAGATTATGCGATCATTGCAAATCTTTCAAAGCAAAAGTCCCAGCACAAACCAGCAAACCCAGCAAATCAAATCATATCCTCCCCTGATTTTGTCATTTGCTCTGTGATCTGGATTTGTATATAATAAGAAATTGTGATAATTTCATTACCAGTTCCCTGTCACAGAGGTATTTTCTTTCCTGGGCAGCTTTATATTGGTTCAAGGAACCCTGCCACCAATCTTACCATAAATAAGGACAAAAGAGTCAATTGATCACCTTTGAAACTTGCACATTGCTGTCAAACTCATCATGAGATCTGGTAACAAAATGTTCAGAATACTTATACAACCCCCCTTTTCTGGTTTCCTCTGTGCCTACAGAGGTAAATAAGGGATAGGTATGTTATATCTAAAAGAGTTTGGAGTTCAGAGCAAGGTACAATTACCTTTATGGCCTGACTTGTAGATCAAGTCAGATTGCAAGCTAACCATTGGAAAAGTTTCCCATCTAATTTAATTGCTTTGGTGTCAGGCACAAATCACTGATAAGAAATGGTTACTGTGTATCTGATGAGAGTCATCACTTCTGTAATTGACAGAAGGGATGGGTTTTTTTGAACGTGTTGCTTAACTTTTTCCCCTAAATTTTTCATCAAGCATTAGCTGTGTCAGCTGAAAAAACCACAACAATGTTTAGTAAAGTGTGTGTGCATCTGTAATTACACGCCCATGACATGTACCTTTTAAAAGATGAGAAGAAAGGAATAAATAGATGTTAACACATTCCTCTCAGGTTTAAATGGAACTCTGAGCTTTTAATTAATTTAATTAATTCTTTATAATGAGAATTTGTTGAGCCAATGACACAAGGTGTTGCTATTTTACACCCCTCCACTCTGAACTGTCATTGACTATTTTTGCATTAGCATGTGGTGCAGTTATCATAGGAGTGGTTTGTGAAGCATAACATTTGTTGCTGAGGACCAGATGCTGTACTGTTATCTGGGAGTTTAATCTTGTTATAGGTACTGAATGTCCAGGAGGGGTTGAGGTGCATTTTTCTGTTAAAAGTTTCATCCACAAGCGATCAAGTCAGTGCAGTCTGGGAATGCTCCATGATGCAAATCATGTCAATGAGTGCAGACAACTGGGAGATTCCCTTCAAAAAAGTCTTACTCTTCTCCAAATGAACATGCTTATGTAGAGAAGTACGTCATCCATCTAGCACTCATGGTAAATGGGTGACCACAGAGCATTCCACTAGCATGAATTCAACACTTCTTATTTAACTTTTACCCAAGATAGCTCAGAAGAACTGAATCTACAGGAAAGAAGTAAGAGGAGGAATAACACAGAGTATGCATCATCCTTTCCACCAGGGATTGTGGAAACACCAGTTTCTTCTGCAACTGGATGGAGCTTTCCAAGTAATGGAGAGGAGTCAGCTATAAGACTTCAAAAATTGCTATAATCCCAACCAGCCTATACTAGTAGCAAAGGTTTAAACTGAACTCTGCCAACAAAAATCAGTCAGATTGTGGTGTAGTTCAATGACTGCCCACAGGTAAATCACCTTGAAAATATTTTAAAAAGCCATATTGGTACTGGGAATTTGTCAGTGTTAAATTCAGAGTGAGTCATTCCAAATCCAAGTTTGTCAAGCACTAAATTTGAAATGCATATGCAATTTCATGCTACCATCAAAAGCAAAGATTTCTAGCCCATTAGTAAGTATCAAGAAAGAGCTCAAAACTCATGTTTTTTTTTTAAAAGCCAAATGAACGTTCAAATAAAATATTCAAACTACTCCTAGGTTGAAAAAAAATAACTGTTTATATATTACTTAGTCCAAAGAGAGTAGATAAACACATATTTGACAGCTCAAAGCTTCTCATGAGCATTCTTAATATTTTTTCCCCAACGTTGAGCAAAGATCTTCATTACAATGTAAAGCAGGAAAACTGTTTTCCTGCAGGTTCTATTTGAAACAGGGTTCTTCAATATTTTTACATCAAATTGAGAACTCAGATCTTCACCTGAATTTGGAAGCTGACAAAGAAAAATTATTGCCCCAGTGAGTTAATAAACATTGTGTAAAAAAGCATTGGACTTTCAAAAAAAACCAAATTGTCAACTTCAAAAAAGCATTATATTCATGAAATAGTGACATATTTCAGCCTCTAGCTTCCATGTACCACAAAGAATTCAAATTGATTCAGAAGATTTTGCCAGCAGTATCTGAAAATAGGTAGAGAAATATATGAATAGACTTATCTTTTTTTATGTTTTCTGCATATCTTTACTGTTCCAACAGATCACATTAAATTCTTTTACTTGTAATGAATCATTTCTCAGTAAGAAATATTCACTCTTTTACCTTTAAAATTTTTATAAATAGGTATGACAATAGAATGCCACCAATAATAATCTGGTAGCAAAAAATAACTGACATTTTCATTCGAGGTTCTCTGTTATTTTACTTACCAGATTAATATTCATTGAGACCATTGATGGTTGAGACAATCCTTGTGTGTGTCTTCACTACTACAAGCCCCAAACTTGATGTAAAGTTTTTGCTTACACCCACAGTCATGTTTTATAGCAGTTGTGTGCCACCACTTTTGGAAGTGGGTGGAAGACTTTACTTAACCAGACTTTTTAAGTTTGCCTCTTTCCCCCCTTTCATCAGCTGGTAAGTGTTTGGAGTATTTTTGTCCCATGTTTTTCAAATATTCCTCTGAATATTTAGGCTTGTCAGACATTCACTCAAGAGTTTCTTCAGCTGGTAGCCATGTTCCTAACGCCACAAAACTACCCTGTGCATTGCCTGTATGATTTCTGGTTTTCTACATGTGAAAAACTAAACCCTGGACAAGTGCAGATAGGTATCAAGCAGGTTTCAATTATCTCCAGTAGATATTTCAGGTAGCTTTCTTCACATTAATAATATTTCTGACAAAGGCTATTCTTACAGTATCTCAGCAATATGATACAATTAACATCCAAATAGCTTTTCACCTGCTAGTTTCACTCTGTAGTTGGTTTCAGTCAAAGAGAAGCCTGACTTACCTATTTCCTAAGTCTATATATTAAATAAAGTGTTTCTAAAAAAGAAAAGAAGAATGTTCCTTAGCTTAAGGCCAAGTGGCTCAGTCTGATTTACCTCCATACCAGTTCACCTCAGTACTGCTCCACAGTCTTTCCTTGGCTGCATGAAAGCCATGTGATCTAAAGCTATATAAAAGAATCTATTCCGCAAACCCAATATTTACCTCATTCAACCTTATAAATGAGGCAAGCTTCCTATTTCCAGGAATCTGCTGTTTCAAGTTTGTTGACAATTCTTTTCTCCTCCTTTGCCTGTTCCAAAGAGAGCTTAAAAATACAAAACATTATCTAATTTTAAAGCTGTGCTCCACAAACAGACCCATAAAGCCTCCGATGACAAACAGTATCTCATCATCATTCATCACACTTAGAGATTGACCAGGGAAACCTGCAGTTTCATGCCTGCAAAATATTGCTAAAGCACTTGCTGGAGTCAAAACATGTTCCTCAAAATATATGCATCACCAATGACCTCAGAGAATGAAACGTGAGGAAAGATCTAAGACATATTACCAGGTATAAAAAGGAAAGGATGCACTTACATAGCTATCTTCAAAAAGTTCTCATAGCTGCTTGTCTGAAGCAGTCCAGAAAAGCTGACAGCGTGTAACAAATTTGGAGATCTTTATCCTGCTTCTCAGAAGAGACACTTTTGGTTGACTGAGACTTACTTATAAGGCTGTGTACATGAGCTAAACATGTAAGTGCTCCCAGCATTAAAGTCACCTGCCACACAGATAATATAACACAGATGTTCAGTGTTATATTAAATACTCCTGATGAATGAGACAGCTTTAATTGCACTACAAATGTTTTGTTAATAAAACTTCACAATATTTTAAATTCTATGTAAGTTGTTTGAAAACAAAAAATTTGCAATGTACAATTTTTATTTTTTTTCCACTTTATGGCAAAGCAATCATCTTAAAAAGGAGCAAAATCTGAAATAGTTTCTATGGGTTTCTTAAATTTCTTTTAGATCACATGTGAAGAGGACACACACTCACACATGAGACATGAACTGTTTGGAAAAAAAAATCAACATTGACCTCACGATCTAAGTTCCTTATCTTGCTTTTACTAAAGTAAACTAAAGCTTACTATTAATTTAAAAAAAATAGGATTAGATCCTGGTTGAACAGTAATGTGCTAATAAGATACTTGTTTCTATTATTTTGATAATCTAAGAATTTTAACATTAAAACATGTTACAAAACTTGCTTCTAAATCAAAATTAACTTCTGTATTTTAAAAAAAAGTCAGTTATACTTGTTGTGCTTTGTTTTATTTGAAACAAGGTCTTTGTTTTGAGATTACTCATTCATTGTGTGCTTAGTGTTCCATGAGGTAAAAGAGTTATAAGTTATTGTATATAACTTCCATATAATAATCTATTTTAGATTAACACATCTTAATTCTGTGAAGTGTTATAAAAGCAGCCTTAAAAATCTTGAATTAATCCGATCTTCATTAGGTGGCAAGGTGGTAACCACAGAAACAAAGCCAATTTTTAAAAGGTATGTAATGAAAACTAAGACACATGTAAAACGTTTGGTTTACATCACTGGTGCATATATATTCAATATAATGCGTTAGTGTTTCCTGGATATTAGTTGTCTGTGAAGGAACATTTTTAAGGAAAATGATGGGTATTATATGATATTAAGTATATCTTACAATTGCACAATATTATATTGTATATTTCAATAATTATTTTGGGTAAGAATTCCTGTCTTTCTTTATTCAATAGTGTAATATGTTTCTTCTCTAAAAACCATTGTAATTTTGATCAGGAATTTTTTTTTTAAAGGAACTTCCTTTCTCAATGTGAGATTAACCTAACTTAAATCTATAATGACCAGATATTTGCTCAAGTAAAAGCAAATTGTGGAAATTTTTTTTATAGTAAATGTCTTTAAAAAGAAAAAGTCCATATCTCATCATTTAACTGTGTTGATGGTCTGACTTAAATCAACAGTTTTCTTTATCAAATATTTGAACATCACATGTAGTGAAACTTTAAATAGACATAACAGAATATATAGCTTCTTGACCACAGGGACAGAAAAAACAAAGACACCAGAGATTCAATGGGTGAATAGTAGCTGTTACCTTTAAGTTGTTTTCAAAATTTGGATAAAACAATAAATTCACAGATTAAAGCGCTCTCACCCCACAGAACCCTGTAGTATTAGGCTAAGTGAAATACACTTACTCAAGGTAAAACCCTCTGGCAGACTAACAGTGGTGGTATTTTCATTTAAATAGGATGTTTTTGAACAATATATTTCAAACACTAACAGGCTTTTTTCTGTCACTGTTTATGAAGCTTCATCTTCTCTTTCAATTTATTTTTCCCAGCTAAATCGATGCTGACTGGTCCCTTCTATCCAATAATATTTGGTTTTCTTATATTCCCTAGCATGTTGACATCCTAGAAAAAAAATACTGACAAATGCTAGTAGCATAATATTCAGTTAGCTTGGAAATATGCTGAAAAGACTTTTTGGATGGGAAGGGGAGAGGGGACATCAGTACTAATAATCAAAATTGGGCCTTTAGAATAAAATTACAGTAAGTACCTTCACTGTTATCATGGTAACAAAAACCTGAAATTAACATTAGCTGGAAAAGTGGTCATTAATAAATGGTTTAGATGATCAGATAAAAGTTAACCTCAAACAGATTTACTACCAGACTTATTATGAGATTAATGTTAAATAGCTATATAGCTAAATAACCATATGTTGGAGCTAATAAAGGAATCATGCATGCTTCACCAAGACCACATTGGTCTGCCAAAGCCATTACAAATTTTAGTAAGGTGAAACCAGCCTGAAATGCCCAGTTGCCAGATATAATTGGACTTAGTAGCTATTGTAGAAGAAAATCATCATAGTCTCCCATCTTCCATATCTTGGTGGGGTGGTGGGAGATGACGGAGAGAGGAGTTATTAGAGTAGCTCTTTCAAATTATGGCTGTGAGTTAAGAGAGTGTTTAATAAATATATACATTCCATTTATTCAATGATTTCCCACATAAAGTGATTGCTAGAGTCAGCTCTGTAGTGCCTGTAGAAGACAAAATGCAGGTAGCAGGATGTCATCATTTGAGGAAAATTAAGAATAACTTTGTTACTGACAAGATTTTTTTGATACATTGATAAAACATTGCATTTGTTACACCTAAGGCCATGTCTTTTAAATAGAAAAGTGTAGTACAGAGTGCAGAATCTGAGCTCAAAATGCAATAATGTTGGAAACATTAAAGCTGAGAGTAGACATGAAAAATATTTTTATATTTCATACAGTCATTAAAATAAGAATGGATCTCTGTATAGGCTACATCTGTTTCAGTACAATAAATACCTCTGGGATTGTTCTCTGACACTGAGGTCACCTTGAATACTTTGACTCACACTCATACTTTTCAATTCACTCACCCTGCAAAACATCACTGACTTGTCCTAGCTCCCAATTTGTTCACTTGGGAAAGTGTTAACTGATCAGGGCCAAAAACAAGCAGAGTATTTTCATGGATGTTTAGTTCCAGGTCTCCTAAGACTGGATCAGACCTGTGGAAGTAACTAAATGACTTCCCTTCTTATAGCTAAAGCAAATATACAGCTGTAAAAATGGCTGCTCAGATTAGTTGAAAATGAATTTACTTCCTTCAAACCAAATTCACAGAACTAGATTTTTTTAAAAGAACAAACAGATTTAGGGCTTTTCAGATTCAGGACAGTGGTTCTGTTTCCTTGTTATTGTAATGTCAGTGAAGACACCTGAATCCTCATTTCTATACAGTAGCCCTGCTATCTATCTAGACTAAAAAGCCAACATTTAGTTATTCTAGAGTATACTCAATACAAGATTTAAAAACATTGGCTTGCTTTTATATGAAACACAACGAAAAAACTGAAATATAATACTTGACAAATATAATCTCAAAACTATCTATCTCAAAAAGATTTCCTCCTAAGATGTACTCCAGTCTTAGATAGCTTTGAAATTTGTTGAGTAAACTGGAGCTGCTCAGAGGAATATTCTTTAGAAATGACCTCATCAAGACTGAGTCTTTTAGTTAATACCAGTTTTCCTCTGCTGATGAATACATTGAACCTCATACACAAGTAATTAAGATAATTCGTGTCATGTTTATGATTTAATAGATCAGAGGTAGTGCAAGACGCTATTATGAATAATGAAAGGGCAAACAGTAATGATCTAATGATTACGTTCATTATCTATATCAGCATCCCACGGACTGAAAATTTCAAAAGCCACCTCACTGACAGATTTGCCATGACCTATCTTCCTTCTTTTGCCACCCTGTTGGAAGCTACATCTTAATGGAAGTGAGTAGCTATGGAGTTTGGTTAATCCAGAGAAAACAATGAAGCAGATTAACAAAAAGACTCCAGCTTTGACACAGATAATGTCAGAGCTCCTCATTTTTAACAGTAAGTATTTCACCAGTGGAAAATTTATAGCCCTGAGTTAGCACAGTGCTGTTGAGAGCACAAAGATCCTTGTATTATCACTAATAATTGTTTCCTTGGAAATGGATTCACTACTTCCAAACACATATTTCAGTCCACCTCCACTCCTATTTCATTCAAAGGAAAACAACTACCATTCAGAACAAAGTCTGAACTGGAGACTCTGTCATGGCATATCTCAGTAGACAAGTGAATCTTTTGTTTTTAACAAATACATTTAGACAGTAAGACACAAATGTACAACATGCCTATGGTCATAGAAAATACATTGGTTTTGCTAATCAAACACTTGAGGTAAAAATTATGTCTCTGTGTAGGACTACTGAGGTGGATAATATTTTTAATAGTATTTTATATTATTGTTTCCTACTGTAAAACATGGGGCCTTTTAGAGAGGACCATCATCTCCATTTTACTAGTGAAACTACTCAAGCAGAAGGAAGGAAGTGGAAGAGGTAAAAGAGTGTCAATGATGAAATGAGTCTTCTCTGACAGGATCCTTTCTATGATAAATTCACAAGTATGCTCACTGTACAGTCCTGCTTATGGAATCAAGTCACAAAAGCAAAAAGGATTTGAGGAATAAAAGAAAGGATAATTCCAAAGGCCAGGTATGAAAACGGCAACTTGCTTTAGTGTGAGAAAGTAAATAGCAAATATTGAACTCTTCCAGAAAACATTTTTAAAGTATTTTCTCATTTAACTTCACTTTTTTTTTCTAAGAAATTTTAATTTTGGAGGAAACAAAATGGAAAAAGTGTGTATAATTCTATAAGGTTTCAGTTTCTGCAATTATGATTAAAAAATCCCCATATTTTTATAAGCATAATTAAAAAAAGGGAACCATAAATGGAAAAGTAAAAACTCAGAAATTGAAGCCAAAATACGCAACCTTCATTAGGAGTTTCAATTACAAAAGCAGGCCTATTAAAATAATCCTAGTACCTGTGAAGTTTCTCAGGTTTTCAGCAACAAAAGTAATTTAATCAATCCTACTGAGAAAAATAAGTGGAGTTTATTCAGTAGGTGCTGTCCATGTAATTAGAAAAAGTTAATCAATTTTACTACATAGTAAGACACATGAAACAAGATATTTGCAGGAAAGCAGGTCTTCACAACTTTAAAAAGACCGCCCATTAGAGAAACTTAAAGATTTCAATTTTATAAAATTAACCTTTCGTTAAAAATATTATCCCTCAGTTACAAGTAAAAGGAATAAGTTTTCCAAACAGTTTTGCATAGCGTATGTATACTTTCTTGTTTCCATTTTGTTTTGTTAATGAATTGTTGTCATTCTCTTGTGGAATCATTTTTCAGCATTTTTGTTTTCATTGACTACTCAATTTTAGTAAACCACTCAAAATAAAGAAATTAATAATTCTTTTTATACTATGCGTGACTGAAAAAATAGGGTCAGCTGTGTGAATTCATTATATATATGAGAAATTGTACAGAAGGAAAATTATTAATGCAATTGAGAGCTATTATAAGAAAGTAAAAAGTATGTTAACATTTTTTTAGAACTTTATAGACAAAATATATATACTGTAGTGTGCAAAGTGCTCCCTAAACACGTCTCTCTAAATCAGAGGGCTGTGTATGAAGCACACAAAGCACATGAAGTATATTATTCTTAACTTCAGCTTACTTAAAAACATTTCTAATTTTTTTTTTATAAAGTGTCAACAGAAAATGGGATAGTAAAAGTAAAATGCCCAATCAATTGCTGTGCTTTCTCATTTGTGCATTACAAATTTTAATGTAGGCAGCAGAGCATCTTTTTTTTTTTCTTTTTTTTTTCTTTTTTTTTTTTTAATGATCTCTGTGTGCCTGGATTAGCATGGATTGGATCCTGGGCCCCAGTAAACTTTCTTGAAAAGAGCAACAGTTTATTTCTAGAAAAAAAAACTTCTGTCTTTGTTTATTACATAGAATATTGCGGTTTTGGTCAGATTAGGCAATCAGTAAAATGGACAAGTCATTTTAACTTCTATAATTCCACAGCAACACATTTAACTAAAAATCATATGATCCCTTTTTTTGGAGAAGGGCAAAGTCTACATGTTAGCATCTAAGTATTTAGGCATTAAAGAAAGGTTTTACCATCTAATGTTACAGAACTTGATCCTGAGCAGGGCTTGGTATAGTGTTTTGAGCTAGACCAAACAAAAGATGCAGACTCCTAAGGTAGGTCTTAGGCAAAGATAAAAAGTTTCAGATTTTCCTGACTATATTTAATTTTACATAAACAGAAAAGTACAACACTTGTCACTCATTACCTTGTTTCATTCTAATCTTGAGGTACATAGGGTTCTCTACATAGAGAGACATTGATCATTCTAAAAACTTTGTTTCTGTCTTCTTCTAAAGAAGATGCAGAGAATACATTGTAATCATCAAGACCATCACAAAATGTTCTTGTGGTCATCTTGTGGTCTAGGCATCTTTTACCTAAAACACAGCCATCAAAGGAGGGTGGTAGTCATGACCACTTTTTATATCAGTCCAGAAAAAACAATCCTGAATCATCTCCATCATTCCTAACACAGCTGTGGCACTGCACACACACAAAAAGGACAAGCTTTCTAAAGGCAACTGCCCATTTAAGAGATTAAGTGATGGCCCCTTGCCCTTAGGTGGTGCGGACATAATTTCTCTTCCTTTCACCCTAACCTCTCCAAGTATGAGGGAGCAGCAAGATCCAGTGACTCCCTCAAGGAAGGTAAAATGAGAACAATCCCCACACAGGCCAACACACACAACAAGGTGCAGTCCCACAGTGTCTAAGCATGGTGGGCAAAGCCAGATGCTAACAGAGTCCTCAACAGCCCCAGATCCAGAAGCAACAAACTAGATCAATCCAGGGAGTCCAGTCAGAAGAAAAAGGACAGAGGAACAGAGATAAGCTGTAACATAAACCCGAAACACCCATGCAAAAACCAACATAAACCCAAGAAAACAACTGAAGACCAGTACTCTTACACTGTAGATAGGGCAGGCTAAGCTTATAAGGGGTCCTGGGCCAGTGGTTAGATGGTGTGGGTCTAGGATAGATGGAGATCTAGGTGAGGCTAGTCAGGGCCATTAAGGGTTTTTTGGTGCCCTGAGGAACATGACTGAAATTATTTCCTCAAATGGCTCTTAGATTATTTGTGATAGTAGTGGCTTATCACAATCTTATGCTCCAATTGAAAGTTCTCATTTGTCATCCCATAATAACCCTAGGCACAGGGCTATAAAAATACCCTAAGTCTGTAATTTCTTAGTTAGGTCATCGAGCTTGAATTAGAAATTCTGGATTCAGCTCTCTACTCCAAGGCTTTTTTTCCCCTCTGATATAAGTGCGCTAAGTTACCTGTTCTAGATCTCATTTGAGTGGCCTCCCTTAAAGGTTTCTTTTGTGCAGAAAGGAAGACAACGCTTAAACTTTCTATCCTGCTATTTAGGATATTCTGCTGCCAGTTGGACTAGGGATTCCAACTTGTTCAGGCTCAGGTGGTCAAGAATTCTAACCAGAATATTGAATAAAAAGCAGATGGT
The DNA here is from genome assembly GCF_964195595.1 of Calonectris borealis. Taxonomy (NCBI): domain Eukaryota; kingdom Metazoa; phylum Chordata; class Aves; order Procellariiformes; family Procellariidae; genus Calonectris; species Calonectris borealis. Next base: position 47,447,172 of record NC_134312.1, read on the forward strand.
GGCACCTTACCCTCCAAGATCCAAGGTATACAAAAATGAAAATCTACTCAGTTTGGGGTTTTTTTTGTTTGGTTGGGTTTTTTTTTTAAGTAACAGTAGGCAAACACTCTTTCGGGAGGGTATTTTGCACTCAGGAACAGGTTTGCACAGAACTCAACAGCATGGAGTGGGGTTAAGCTCCTAAACTCCAGACAGGGAATTAATTAATCTATGCATGAAATTTTCTGTGACGAGTTCTGTGCTACTCCCTGAGCACAGTATGGGGTTTTGGATCCTCCCCTCACTTCCCTTTCCCCTTGAAGACTCTAGTTCTCCTTGTGTACTCTGTCAGGACTTAATACTGAACCTTGGATTCTGATGTGAAGGTCAACTGAATACAGGCCTTGAAGTAGCTCAATTTGTAGTGTCCAAGTCCTTTGGCTTTGGTTATAACAGGAAACCTTTCCTTACAAGAAGTAATGATAATTTAAAAATACTTACCAAAGAAAACATATTTTTTGTTCCATTTAGATATATAAAGAAATAATAGAGGAACGTGACAAACTCCGGTTATAACTTTTACATGGCAATAGAGTCATAGAGCAATCACTAAGTAAAAATTAATATTGATCAACCTATATAAAATGGTGCCAACACTATTACCATCTCACTAAAAAGGAAAATGGGTTATCTTTTATATGATGTTTACCATGCAGTTGCCAGATTACTGTAGGAAAAAACTCTCAAAAATTGTGTCATTTAACTAAGCTTCCTTATCAGAGGATATTATTTCCAGGAACCAGCAGTCACAAGAGGTGTTTTCCATGTTTTGGCTGAGGAAACCTGTGAATAGGCCTCAGCTAGGAAGAATCTTAAATCTAATCTCTGTAGCCCTTATAATTACATTTAGAGAGTATCTCGCCTGATTATTAGTACCCTGATCAATTAATCTTTATCTGTCAAACTAATGTTCATTGCAGAGTTGACCTAAGTTGGGAATAATATGTATTTCATGCTAGAATTTATTTACAGTACAGTTATCTTAACATGATTTAGTTACTGTCGTGATATCTCTGCACTGAGAAAATAAAGTGGGAGTAAGAAATGGTTAATTAAAAGTAATAGCCTTTTTCTTTTTTTCTTTGTTTAAATGGACAAAGTAACAGCTGGCCACAACAGCTGCCAGTGCTCTAATTTTTGGATAGATGCGTTTTCCATGTAATTTTAAGTTCACAAAGACCAGATGCTTCCCATGGATGCTCTAACCAGTTTCTCCATGTTCAGTATTCTGTGATTTGATTTGCTTTGAATTAAAGCTTTTGTTCTTCTCCTGAATCTTCCATTATTTGTATTTACAAAGTTGTCAGGCAAGGCAAGAGATATTAGGTCAAAATTGGATTAATTTTGACCACATGGCGCTTCTTTTGAAGTATTTTCCTTTTAGACTCAAAGGTAAAATTATCATACATAGCACTGTCTTTACGTCTGTATAACGTGTGTGCATACTTTTTCAGAGAAGAATTAAAGCTACAAAAATCAATGTTTCCTGTAAACTCTTGTTAAAATTTAGAAAATAATTTGCTTTAGAAAGGTCCATGCTCCCAGTTACATTCATATTGAGGAAAATTTGAGTATATCTATTTGCTCTCATGAAGGTTGGACTACTTCCTGGAATTGTACTGGAAAACTGGAAAAGAAAACAACTACAGGATTGAGTTCTAAAATTTTCTGGGCCAAATCTTGATCTTACAAAATGCTGAGTGTGCTGTCACTGATCCAACAGAATAATTAGGCCCAGCAATTACAACAACTGTTTAGCCTCAAGGATGAGAGGGGATGTCTCATTGGATTCAGCTGGACAGTGCCAGTGTTTAGCTCTGAGTACAAAAGTAGTTGCTCTGCTGGAATAAGTCCAGAGTACTTAGCATATTGTTAGATAGACACTTAAATGAGCCACAGATTGATCTTGTCCTCGCATTTAGGGCTGTGCAACTCATTATTTTTCAGCATAGGCTGAAGTGATGACAGACAATTAAAGAGAGGTAATTGCAATGAACTCTGTATATTTCATATGTGATGGGACATAAGGAGGAGCTGGTTTCCCAAAGTCTGTTGCCAGAGCTGTGGCATAGAGGTAGTTAAGCCAGAAAATGTCAGACCACACCCTTCTCAGTGAGAACAGCATATCCATACAAAATTATTTTGGTTGCGCTGAAAGAATTAAGCACAGTCTTTTGCCTACATAGCAAAGGAAGTAAAGATTAAACAATTCTTTATGATTTTATGTGTATGTTTTATTCAATTATTCATTCTATCCAGGAAATGTACAGCATGTGCATCCTCAACTGTTAATAATATTTTATCTATCTGGTCAGGGAATAGAATAAGAATGACAGGGAATAATTGAAATACCTCAGATTTTAAATGTTTAATGGTCATACCTGATGAAGTATACCTGATTCATACTGTTTGCAAAGAAATATATTTGTTCTGCTAAAATAATGGAGGTATTTGATTACTTAATCCTTGTATGGAAAATATATATATAAACCCCCCAACTTTTCCTCAAGCTATTTTTGTTTCTACTACCTTCTAATATCCTTAATTACTAAATGGATTGTATATACACCTAACTTGTATCCCTGTGACCTATGTATTGCATTTTGATATTTTTAATTTTCTGTTATCTCCTAGAGATGTTTTGTACCTTGTACCATCTTCTTACCTTGGAGGAATGGGGTGTCTTATAATTTTAGTCAATTATTTGTGTGGTTCTTGGGATCTCAGGAACTATGTTAAAGTATATCCAATGTCCACCTAGTCAAATCTCTCTATTGCTGACTGTGGACAGTACCAGACAGAATACAGAAAGGAAATTCCTAGCAGTAGTCATTCATAGAAAAAGAATGGCTTCCCCCATGACAGCTTTATGCTGGCCTTTAAAAACTAGAAATTAAAAAATTAAAATTCTGAAACCCTGCAATTTACAATTTTCAAAAAAATACTTTCTGTTTCCAATTCCGTTGCTGCTTCGCATTGCTCTAACTTACAGTTACAGTTCTTGGTATATATCAAAAGACTCTTTTTTTTTTTCTTTTTTTTACTTTTGATCTCAAAGCATATGTTAAGTATGTGCTGAATAACAAAGGATTTATGATCTTTGACTTTCCCTCAGTGACCTTTGTCAAGGGCATTGTCATGCACAATAAAGTCTCCTGATTAACCTTCTGTATCATTATATCCTATAGTTCTTGTGACACCTCTTTGGATATTTCCTAGGAATTTTATTTTTTCATGTCTCTCTTCAATGCTTTTTCTTCGTGGATAATTATTCTCATGATCATTCCTTGAGCTTCCTTTAGTATTCTAAAATAACCTTGTCTTGAGGTGGATTGAGCACTTCTTCATATAGTCCTCCAGATAATGCCATATCACAGATAATCCCTCATATTTTGTAAGAACTTGCTAGAAAGTATTTTAATTTCTTTCGTAGAAAGTGCCATCTTTTTATAAAAACGCATAAGGTCAAATAAAAAAAATGGAAACACTCTTGCTTAAATCATTAATATAAGAGCAATATTTTAAAGACAACCTAGTATCAGGAACTCAGTATTTCCATGTGTTTCGACAACACCACACTTCTTTCCCCCCAGTTCCTTTCCTGGTTAGACTATACAGAACATTGTGACAAATTTAATCTATCTGGAGAAACTGGTTCATAGAAAAGAATGGAATGATGAGATATCCACGTTATGTGAAGCAACATATCAATACCAAGTTTAAATACCTTTGTGGGTTTTTTAAAGACATCTTTTTTATTTGTTTGTATTTATTGCATTTTTATATTACATATTTTTGTTATGGTTTTATGTATCAAAGTGCAGAAGTATAGAGAAAACATTATTTAAACAAAATGGCACTTGGATGGAAACACAGAACTAAAGAATCTTTCAGGGATTCATCATCCAATTTTAAGAAACTGGAATTTAATTTTAAAATAGTTAGCTAGGGCAAGCTAACTATTTTTTCTTATCTGGCTAAAATCAGTATTTAACACTGGAGGACTGGGAATTCTAGGAACCATAAACTTGGCCAGATACAGCCATCCAAATGAAGTAAATCCACAAATGTTTATTAGAACTTACTGCAGTTTTAACATGATTTTCTAAAAATTAAAAGGAACCTTGAATATTGACTGTGCTTTTATGTTTTGATCTTTTTGTAAACAGAACCAGCACCAGAAAAAGAGAAATTTGTGTGCTTTTAGAGGAATGAAGGAGTTAGTTACAAATCATTGTTAATAATTTAAGTTGTAAGTAGGGGCAGTGGTAACAAGGAAATGGGAAGGATTTAAGAAATTATAAGGAGGTTACAGACATCTCATTAACTTCACTCAGCATTATTTCCATGGTACAAATCAGGTGATGCTACTATGAATATCCAACCCTTTCCACCATTCAAGTTTTTCTTTTCACTTTGGATAGAATAGCTGAAGAATGTCCTCCTTTGTTTGCTTTTTTCTCTTCCTTTCTTTTTTAGTATATTAACTGAGAATAGTCCATTAGACAAGAAAAACTAAATACATTTTGACTTAAGATGTGTGACTGTTCTATGTATTTGACTTGCAAAATCCAACTCTATGTCCTTACAGCACACATTGTAGAATTTTACAAGCACTAAAGAGCATTGAACCAATAAGTCAATGTTCCCACAGATGTAGAACATTAGGTTACTATTTCAAAAAGCATTACGTACTATTTGGTATGCTCAGACAGCTGTGTGTACATAAATTGGTAGCTAGTATTTGACTCAGTTTACAAAAGTAACCAAAATTTGCTCACTCAATCCGTTTCCTGGCAGCTACTGTGATTCGTTAGTAAATTGTCTGCCTATAAGCAATCCGTAAGCATGCCTTCTTCCCAAAATTGTTTGCATTACGTGGATTACCTTTAAACTTCAATAGGCATTTTGTGAGATACCAACAAATGGAGTCAGATTTATTAGCTTAATCATATGATAGCATTCTTTTATGGCTGCATATTCTAGGGGATCAAATGGATGACCCGTTTTATGCAATTACAGAGAAAAAGAGGGTTCATACAGTGTTCTCCCATGAATCTAGAAATCACTTTCTCTGTGTAGAAGATACAGCTAATAAAATGTTCCCTAGTGACACTTCCAGCTGAAGAGGACAGCCTTGTGAACTCATAGACATCATCAGGACACTGGTCTCCAATAGGCTAAAAACTCTGAAAATCTTCATGGTCTTAGGAAACATTGCCCCTAACTACTGTGCTAATAAGTATTTCAAAGTGCTATTTGTTCAGAATCACTTCTGATGGGTCCTCATGGATGATAAGTTTTCAATAGATAACAAATAGGAGTGCTTATGAACCATTCTTCTGAAATCTACTTTCCTTTCAAACACAACCTCGATACAATGAAAACGTTTTCATGAAGATGATGAGATTACAGCATAACATTAGGCCATCATTATCTGATAAGTACACCCCTCCCTCCCTTTCCTCCCCCCCCCCCCCGCAGTGTTGTCAATTTACACAAGGAAATGATCAAAAGAATTAGGTTCTTCTTTCTAGTACTGTGCTCCAAATTAAGTAGGCAAGTTTGCTGATAGTACTAAACCCGAAAAAAAAATTACTTCTTCTTAGTAATTTATTGATTTCAAGAGCACACTTTCAAGATGATGCATATAAGGCCCCATAAGATTTGCACACTCATTCTCTGACTCTTCATCTTTTGCCAAAACAGGCTCATACACAGAAAGCAGAATTTATTTGGTCTATACGCTGTAGATTAAATTAAAACAATGCTCAAAATACACTTCTGAGGTATGTAGTTACTGTGGAAAATTGGGGGATTGAAAAGAATTTAAAGGAAGAGGAAACCATCAAGTGTACAAAGTCTATGTGTGAGACAGCCTATCCAAAGACCCTGAAATTTCCCCATGAACAGAAATTTCCTACATTTTTATCAAAATAACATATAAAATCTAGATTTTCTTGTCTACTTGCACCTTTTACCAGTCTTAATGCAGCACATAAAATTTACTGTGTTGTCCAGAGCTTCTCACTTCCTTTGCTCTTTTCCTCCTTTTTCTCCATAGTAAATACAAATTCCCATAAATGGTCCAGTGCTCAATCCAGTTTTACATGGATTTTACCAGACTCAGTTGTTCCTTTTGAACAAGAGCTGAAATGATTTTGATGAGCATTATCTTTAGAAAACCATGAAAGTTAAATTAAAAACCTAACCCAATGCCTTTTCTCCATTCCTTGCCCTCTGATGCCCAAATGGCCCCCTTATTCCATGAAAAAATTGTCTTAAAATATAAATGGATCTAAAACTTTTCAACCAGATGACCGGGGTAAGAAAGAGAATGAAAAACTACTCTTTCGCTCTAGATTCTAGTAGGACATATGAATATACATAGTTCTTCATAAAATATGTTCTTCTGTTTGTTTTCTCTGGTCTCACAGCTCTGTTTCAAAAGAGAAAATGGCTTAAGCCACAAACTCTCATTTTATTATAAATTTATTTGTGACTTGGTCAGACCATTACTGTAATGAGAACAAAAAAATAGAATCGCGTCACTAATTCATCTGGCTTCTGGCATGTATGTGACCATGCTGGTCAGGAATCACTTGCATAGGAAGCAAGAACAAAATACGGTTCTGCAGGCCTTTTCCAATCTCCAAGGCTGGGACAGAGCCAGCTGCTGCGGGAGGTGAGCTGCCCTCCCTACATCCCCTTTCGCTTTGGGAGGAGCACCAACACATCACATTGCTCCTTCTAGCAAGGTAATAGGAGGAGGTTGTTGAGTTGGAGACTCTCAGAGGGTGCCAGGCAACTGAGGAAGTCTGACACCTTCTTGTCTAGGCCCAGAAAAAAAGTACTGCCACTGCGAGCAACCTGCAGTCTTAAACCACTGTACTGATCCCAAAAGTCAACTTTTTTCTTTCCTGAACTCCGCATCAGGCAGACAAGCATTACCTTTCTCTTGCCTTTAATAAGATCAGCTAAGAAAAATTCATCTTAAGAGTCAGAGGTTTCTATTAAGGTGACAAATTATATTGTTCATAATATAAACAAGTCAATCACATTAAATCTGAACTTTGAACATTTCTGTTCTTATAAGTTAGAAGGAATAGCAAGATTTTATTCGTTGAAGAGCAGAGTAAATATTTCAGAGTCCTCTTTTCACTATCAAAAAAATCTTCAAGGATGCAGTCTGAGCAAGAAAGAGTTTAGAAGATGTCTGTTTACATATGAATACCACACACATCATCCTGTTGATAAACAGTGTTGATTTTGGAGTTATTAGGGTCTAAGGTCTTTTTAAGCCCTTATTTTTATTTTACAACAGTGAAGGGGGAAAGAAAAAGCATGGCAATGTTTGATTTTTGGGTCATATTTCCAAGTTTTCACCATCTTGTTGATAGACAATACTGGTACGACTACAAAGTCAGAGTTAGCACTTTGAGAGATTTTGTGAAATTCACTATCTGATCAGTTCTAAGAACATTCAAATAGAATAAAATAATGTATCACTAAAAAATCTGGCTCTGTTTGGAAATCCATGAAGGATACCTAGTAACCTGTTATTATTTTATCTGTATTTTTGTTAGAAACTCTTCATCGAGAAACACAAATCCAACGTTCAGAAGAAGATGAAAAATTTTCTAAGACTCTCAGGAAGGGGAATAGTAAGACCTGTTTTGGTATATTGTTTTGAAATTGTCAGGATTGTTCTATATTCTGTTTTTGTACGATCTAGTTTTAACCATGCTAACTGAATAGTAATGGCATGTAGTCAGAATGTTCTATATTTTAATCAATATCATTGTCAGGAAGTCTTCTTTTAAATATATCCAAATCTCTTTTCTCTTTCCCAAGTTATAATTCGATTTCACACACAGTTCTAGGACTGTTTCTGTCCTGGAACTACCCTAAACCGTCCCTGTGCCTACAAGATACCTGAAATCTTCAAATGTTCAGGGATTTATTGTATATACTGCTTCATTACTATGTTAATGAGTTTGAGTGGGTGTGGGTACTTTGGGCTTGGGGAGGAAGTTCCCATAATTAAATTCTATATTTATGAAGTTCATAATGTCAATATATATTTATGCATCTCAACAAAGAAGCCAAACATGCTCATAAGACTTTATTTAAGGTATTTTCTCCTTTCAGTGTGGTTGATTTTGCAAATGTAATATTATCTAAACCTGTTTCTGGAAACAGTTTTCTCTTGTACACAAAGATAAACAGACATAAGAAAAAAAAAGAAAGAAAGAAAAATGAAGCTGACAAATGAAAGTGGATTTTCCATGCACACTGGTTTATATTGCAGTCAAAATCTCTGAAGCTTTGCATATCCAAATTCAGTAGCATGTTAAAAGGATCTGATTTTCAACAGGTCTTTGCTGAACATCATGTAAGTAGAAGGGTTCTTTAAATGCCTTTTCCTTAGGTCCTCTGAACCAAAGGCACCTAACACGACTATTTAGAATCTGAACAAAGCACAAACACTGGTGCTCTAGCATATTCAGAAAGATTAGCCCAAAGACCTGTCTTGGGCCACAGGGGGTGATCTGGCTGGGAGGGGCACAAATTTTCCATGCAACATTCTCCTTGTTTCCTTTCCCAACAAAAAACTTCTTAGCAACAGGGTTTCCTTCAGTTAAATCACAGCCTTCTTGGAACTTCCTTAATTTCCTTATACTGGTGATGTGCACCAGATGAGACACAAATACCAAACTTGTAATATTTGAGTGTTGGAAGTTAGGCTTCTGAAAATGTGCTTCAGTTCCTGAATAGAAATGTCCTTTGAAATTCAGAGTTCCTTGTCCAAATGCCTATGTTTACTTTAATGAATAAAACAGTCCAGGGTCTGTCCTGTGGTCCTGAGACCAAATGCAATGGCCGACCTTGTATTCCAATGGTAAAACTCTCCAAAACAGGGTGGACTTTTTTGTGTTGCCTTCTGGGAAGGACTGTCCTCACTGCTCCTTGGTGGGCTCCATACCATACTCAGGCATTGCCTGGGACAGCATTTGTGGCCCTGGGCCAAACAATGTCAGGAACCGTGCAGTCAAACAAGAATAGGTTGTTTGTGCTATGTTAACAGTTTATTGTAAGTCAGTGCTGCTAACACATAAAGCCACTTGTGTGCAAGCGTTCAAGCCCGTGGCCCTGATTAGTTTACTAATACCTATAACCAATGCAGTGAGGTTTTGGGGTTTGTTTGCTTGCTTGCTTGTGTGTGTTTTGCTTTTAGACACCAGCAGGGCAACAAATTCTAAAACATTTCAACTTGTCCTTAGACTGAAGACAGTAGATTCACACACACAAACTTTAAATGAGAGAAAGGGTAATGCAGTTGGATGGTTATGTTTGGGCTTAGAAGGCTTGTAATAATCTCCGGTCCATTAGACTTTCTGTGAGACTTGGTCTCTCTGTGTTTCAGTCCCACACCTGCAAAGTTTTACTTTCCATTATTCCCAGGAGTCCTGCTAAAAATTATAAGGCTGGTTGACTTTCCCGCAATTGCAACTCTGTCACAGTGCACAAATAAATAGGGAACGATTGTTCCTAGCTCTGATTGTTAGCACAAATTTAGTCTATAACTGTCTTGATTATACGAGAGTTCAACAGCTATTACCATAGCAACCTGTTTTAATAACTTCCAAAGTGCACAAAATACACTAGAATTAGGTTAATTCTGTGGTTAGGCACTGTACATAATATGCAACTTTCTGGATCCCCATGGAGACTACAAGGAATGCACATTCCAAACAGGAACTTAATCAACAGATCAAAGCATCACACCTGCCAATGAAATAAGATCTCTTCCCCCCTTTTTGCAAAATGTCTTTATTATCTGCAACATTTGTTTAAAAGGAGATTATTCATTTTAAAGTACATGGTCTTAGTGAAAATAATACTTTGTACAGAAACTCTTGGCATTAACTATCCCATCTCTGGAAAATATTTATTATGCTTCAGGATTAAAGAGAAGGTTATCATTTTTCTACACCTTCATGTCCCACCAAATACCAAATCATTGTGAGAATATGCCCTTTCTGATAACGTTTTTAAAAGTTTACTCATGTACAAAAGAGTAAATTCTTCAATTTCAGTTCAACTTCCACTTAACTCAAGTAGGCTTTGTAGATAATTGGTTTTTTTAAACCCATTATCTTTTCATTTGGATCACTGATATTTAAGATCAAGAGTGATTAGGGCAGATAAGTAATATATTGGGCAGAATTACTTTCATGATTACATACAATGAGAAAAAACCAAGAAAAATCCCATTTACTTTCAGTGCACCTCTTTTGAAAATAAGACAAAAAAGACATTTGTAACATAGCATATTTGTTGCATTTTCAGCCTTCTGTATGCAAGTGTCTTTATAGCCTTTGGATACCAGACAGAGAAAACACATTCAGAAGGCTGAGGACAGATGAAATAAAATTTAATAAAAGCAGATCTAAAGGCTTCCTTCCCTTTCATTTACACAAATGCATATAAAACAGAATATATTTCTACATTTTTCCCCTCCCTTTCTATGATTTTGTAGAATACAGTTTCACATCCTCTTTCTAGCCATTTAGATGGGGTTTTTTTCTTGGAAAAGTTAAGTTTGTCTCCTACTGAATCAGTTTAGAGAGAAACAAGAAATTTAATCTTAGTAATTCATGTAATTTTGCCAATCCATATGACTATATTCAACTTCAGGTTAAAGAATAGGTAAATGAATTTCAAAACAAAGTGATGGAAGTGTAACCAATGGATTGTATCAATGCAGAATGTGTGCAGATGCTCTTTTATTCAAAATTTTAAATTGTTAGTTTGTAATTATTGTGTGTAATTGTATCACTAAATATAGTATTGATATTTACCTAACAACTTCATCTTGTAGTGTGGTATGTTACCTCTTTCTTTAAAAAGGACCAAAAACTTGTCTTGGTGCACCTTAATTTTAATTCTATTTCAACCGCCTCATGCTATCTAAACTCTGTATGAAGAGAGGCTTAAGGACATACCTCATCAGTCCCTCTGCTATGCCAAAGAGCTGTCATATGGATTTTTGTGCCAGTCCCATCAAGGTAGTCTGCAAGGTGATATTACAAGGAAAGAAAATACTGCCATGCTTTCAACTGAAATGTCAGTGGGCTATTTTGATTTTTTTAATTTTGATGTTTGAACATAAATGGGGGAGGGAATCAGGAGGGTGGGGAAGAATCCAAGAACTCAGAATATGAAGTACTGGGTTGTATAAAGTATAAATGTTGAATTATTTTTCAATAATAACAATGACATATTTAAATGTTAACACTGACACAGGTCAGAAATATATATATAGAGAGTGTACAATTGTATACTGTAGTCTTTGGTGTTATATGAATTCCTTTAAAAATAAATAAAATCTTCCAAGAACAGCCAGCTGCTGAGGAGAATTCCACTGTGCTTCTGGCCAATGTTCTGCCACATTGCAGTGTCTAAATGACACGAAATACTCAAAGGGTAAACCTTGATTTTTGAACCCGTGATTAGGAGGGCCGGCAGCAGAAGTCTAGATATGCTGGAGAAAGCTAACTCATGAGGGGTCACTTTTACAGTGGCTACTTCCTGTAAATGAGTACATCATCTGTTTTCTTCAATTTGTGCTGAGTTTGATATTTCAAGCTATAATTATGAAAACATATTTTTTCTTTTAATGGACTTGGTCAAGATTTTCATGAAAATACAAGCTTGACAAGCCATAACAATCCAAAAATTTCCTAAGCTAGTGCACCACCCACTGAGAATATTGCTCTATATCTGAATCAGACATGAGTCAACATCTAACAATTATTTAGAAGGGGATAAGGTGGCATAATGCAAAACAAAGCTCTTTCTTTTCAGTAACTAAAGAATTAAAAGTAATAGTTAAGATCATTGCCATTTCCTTTTCACTTTGTTGTGATCCCAAGGACTAGAGGATGTGGTGCACAAAGTATTATTTTTGTTTATTTGTAATTCTTATCATCAAGCTTTGATTAGCCAACACAATTCTCATCATCAATCAACAATGACCTTGAGGTTTTGTTGCCTCACCCATAGACCCAGGCAGGTGTAGACTAGAACGTTTGTTCTTACCTTTAAAAATACTTCAGAAGATTATATTGGGCAATTATTGAGACTCTGGCCTGTAGAAGTCCACTGAACTTCTAATCTGCCATCCATCATGCTGTGGCTTCTAGGTGGCTGAACTCAGGCTATAAAGAAGAAATATTGCTGTTTCTTCTTTTATTCAACTCTTATAGTGCAGTCTTTGTGCTTTCATAAATGTTTTTTGAAAATGCAGTTTGGACTAAGGTTTGATTCAGAACAGCTCCTGATAGGAAACAAGAACAGAAAATGAAAGGGTTGGTATGTATTCACAGTATTCAAATGCCTTTAAATCCTTTTCTACCTTTTCTTCCTTTCTTTCTAGTGATAGCGGGAAGGTAAGGGCTTCAAACAACTTTCCCTCTCCTCCAAAGGTGATAAAAAGTTTATATTTATGCTGAGTTGTACCAGGATGTATTGCAGTGTGAGCTGAATTTTATCTTATTGTTCCCCACAGATTGGGCAACATCCCAATATCCCTCCAATATTAATAAACTTCTATTGTCATGACATTGCTATGATGTTGAAGATAAAATTAAAAATGAAAAACACTTGTTTTACATATATATATATAATTTAAACAAATATACACTCAAAACTCATTTTAATATAGGTTGCTTGATACAGCTCTTACTTTCTCAGATCCACCTATGCTCAGTCTATACAAGACAGCTGTTGACTTGCAGAGTGGTTATATTAAAACATATTCTATCCTTCTTATTGAAATCAGTTTTCTCTCATATTAGTGATTTTTAGCATTATTGGTTTGCAGAAAAATTAGGAGGGATGAGCACTGGACAGGAGATTAATTCATGTGTAAATAATAGTCTTGAAACCTAAGAAAAATAGGATGAGCTGCATCAGTGTAATACATCAAGTCATTTAAGGGTAGACTAACAAGACATTTTAAAACTAGGTTGGTCTTCAGTTGAAAGAGACAAAGGAAAGGAGAGATGAAAATTCTCAGTTAGTTAGATAGAGGGTAGAAACAGAAAAGTGTACGTTGTAAAAGTCATGGATGAGAGTTGATCTAGCATACCATACACACCTCAGGAAATATGAATGTGAAATGGAACCAGAATAGGAAAGAGCTACTAAAGTGGCCAGAGCAAAGAATGATATATTTATAGGAGACAACTAAGTTAGCTTGTTTTACTAAGCTTATCAACACTGAAAGGACTAAAAGGTATAATATATATGTATGATCTATATAAAAATATGCATCATATATGCAATATAAATACATAAATATGTATGTTCCATATATAAATATGCAAGATATGCTTAAAAGCTGCAAAAAGTAAGGCCATATTGAAATATAACATTTTCTATGAGGAAAAAAAAAAAAAACATTAATATGTTTAGTCTCAAAATCATTAAAAGAGGAATGAACATTCTCTAGGAAAGGAGGGAGGAAACAACTGATTTTTAAGATGAAGCTTGACATGTTTATGATACAATCATGTGACATGGTTCCCTGACATAAGAGACTGCTAGGCACAATGACCTTCACAATATTTGTAGTTGTCTGAGATATTGACCTCCTAACGCTGCTAAGCAACATCTTATGGCATGATTATGGTTCATGACCACTTTGAATTTGAATGACCCATTGCCAGACAAAGGCTCAAGATTCAGTAAATACGTTTCGTATGAATGACACTTATTTAAATATACATAACTTAGCAAAACTCTCACAAGGAAGTCATAATGAAAGCCCATATTTTCATTCAGTCAACAAATCACTCATGCTCCAGGAGATCAAATTTAAATATCTTTATGAGGCTATTTCTCTCCCATCCCAGTTGAGACACAACAACTAACCATATATAAGCCCTTAGTTACAATGAAAGGTAAAACAGGGCTGATTTCACTGTCTGTGATTAAAACATCTATAATGGAGCATACTATGTAACATTATTATTAAAAATTCATTTCTTTCAAGCCTATAGCTGATTTAGCAAAGAAGTAAGATTTATGTTTCTATAAATAACAGATAATGAAAATGTATTTTTTATTTCCGTGTGACACTGATTTGTATCAACGTTACCTTACTAAGAAATCCAAGAGAGAAAAAAGGCAAAGCAGTTTTACTTTAAAGGTAGACTGCGGCTATATCTATAAAGTAGAATAGAAAGATCTACCTTCTATAGTATATAGTAAAAACCTCTGTATATGTTAATTCTATAGCATAATACTAATAGACTATTAATATGCAAAATAGACATTTTTTAATTCCCAGGTACCTTTCATATACTTCCATTAAGAGAAGTATAGCAAAGGACAATGGTACTCCCATACAATAAGATTTTCTTAATAGTTCTGGTCATCTCAAAGACAATTTGGCTCAAACAAGGTCATGTCCTCAGCAGAAGGAAACACCACTGTCTGACAGTAGAGAGAACTGAAAAAAAAACCCAGTCTGTGAAGTTGCTTCCCAAGAGTAATTGTTATTTTTAATTGGTGAAAAATAGAGCATACTAATTCTATCAAATCCATGAATGAATTACATATGTGACTATGTTCACTTGATTAGGGTAATGCTTATGAAGACAGTTTTGGAAAGGGAAATGTATAAATAAACATCTAAGGAAATTTATCAGTAGAGCACTATTTGCAGAGCAAACTCTGTAAGAACTATACTCTCCTACCATTAAAAAGTTTCTCATGTCAGTTTTTTAAAACTCATAAACAGGGTTCCCCAAAAATATGCCTTTTCTTAATAAAAAATTATTGGTATCTCTTTTTTTTTTTTTTGAATGTGAAATTGCTAAGGATTAAGAACTGGTCTGTGCCTCTATTTGCAATTAAGGTGAATTCTGTAGAGCCTCTTTCAGGATTCTTTGGTAGAGATAGACAGATAAGCTCTTTTTCATTTAAATAGGAAAGAAGAAACAACTGGCACAAGTTACAAAAAAACAACGAAACAAATACGAAATTCTGCCTGAACACAATAAAATATTTTTTTTAGTGTGAGAATGATCAGCACTGGCACAGGTTGCCCAGAGAGGTTTTAGAATCTCCTTCCTTGGAGAGGAACCATTTAGACATGGTCGTGGGCAGCCTGCTCCAGATGCCCCTTCTTGAGCGGGAGTTGGACAAAACAATCTCAAGAGGTCCCTGCCAACCTCAACCATTCTGTGATTTCTGTGATTCTGTGATAATCCTGTATATTTTTCTCAGTTATCCATACTGTCATTTGCTTGTCTAAATCTGTTGTTGTTTAAAAAGCCATGTGATGACAAAGTTTCAACCTTTCAGCATAATATTTTCAGTAGCATTCAGAATTAGTCTTATTCTTCACTTACTAATACCATGCAAAAGAGGAAATGTGAGCAAAAGACGTATCTTATATCTCAGTGGTATTAAAAAAAAAAGAGGAGAGGTTAACATAATCAATTAAAAATACTTCTAGAAGTATAATACAAAAGTATACAAGAAACCATAACGTCAGCTTGATTCTTCTTTGAACTAATTCTAGGTGCTATGGTCTAGGGTTTCTGAGCAACTCATTCTCTAAACTGCCTGTTTAAGTTAATGTGCACATGGCTATTCATGCTTCAGTGCTTCTATATCAGCTTTTACTGAAGGTTGTTTTCAGAACTATTTTTATTATGTTTGCTGATTGATTAATATTTCACTTCTTAGCAGCAATTGAAAGAAAACTTGGGATGATAAAACAAATTAAACAGTAAGCCTTCACCATACTTGGATTGCTGCCCAAGACTTATATAAGTCAAACCAATGATCAACATATGACATGAACTTTATCAACACAGATTTTAAGTGAGTGTATTGTAGAAATAACTTTATTTTAAATAAATGACAAGATTTTTATTTATAAACACAAAAAGCCAACAGTAATTTAATAATATTTTCAAAAAGCAACATCTATAACATCAATCATAAAATCAGAAGACATCCTGTATTTATGACAGTGCAGATAGCCTTGGTTTTTTTAATAAAACAAGAACTTTATAAGAATATGCCAGAGAAATACCACATGCTGCACTGATTGACCTTCACAATAGTGGACATCTGAAGTTCCATGTGTTGGGCTTCTGGATCCAAATTTAAAGGCAATGCTTACTTTGGTGAACAATAGGTAGACCATATCAAACACCAACAGGCAATTCTGCTTCCATTCACAAGGTTTGGGTGGCTCACTTCATTTTAATATGCCATTATAATACACCACTTAAAATGCAGAACAGGACATAGCTCTAATTTGAATAAGGTAAGGAGAGAGGGGTATGTGCGTATGGTGCATTGTGTGATTAGGAGTATTCAGCCACTCTGGGCAGTTGCCCTGAAGGGAAAGAAGGAAATCTACTGTCTGCTTAAACGTTTTGTCCCCAGTAAATCACACCTTAAAGATCAATTCTTACAAAAAGGCTACAAATTAGTAGCTAGATAGACTGAAAAAGATACAGATATGCTATAAAACATCACACACACATATATATACAGATAAGATCACTTGAGCTATATTGACATATATTATGTCCATACGTAATAAATACATGTATAAATTTAGAAGCACACATATAAAAGACCACCGATGAAGACAAATGTGTGATTTTGAATTACTATTTCTCTCGTACCTACATTAACAAAAGACTCTTTAGTGGAAGAAAATATATCTTTTACTCAAATGTTCCTTCAGTGAAAATGGTGAAATGTCCATAGAACTGACTCAAATTCTTCATCAGACTACTGGCAATCATGCATCATCTTATTTAGCACACTGATATTCATACTGACTGTATTATTATTAATATTCCGGACCTTATCCATGTCTGAGATGGTGCATTATACTGTTCCCTATAAGGATGAGTTTATCAAAACAATAATTATTATGCAAATCATTCTGGAATTATCCTTTGGCTGAGAAAGACTTTAATATAGTAAAATGTTTTATAGGTATGTTTTACTCTTCTAACTTAGAGGAAGAAGAGGAGAATTAATACCAAAACAAACTCTGTAGAATGGGTCTTCTGCTTTATGAAGGATGTGATTCAACCTTTTTTTACTAAGTCAAATTAAAGTGTAAGGTTTGGACAAAGTTTAAATACTCATAACTGAAACTGCCATCCTGAAAATCCCTGTTTTTCTGGCACCGAGCCCTGGAGGAACTTAAACTCTGTAGAAGATGCAGATTTCTATCTGAAAATTCCTCAGGCTCCTGAAGTTTTGCTTCTGTACATGCCCAGAAATGCCTTGGTTTTGTAGGGTTCAACAGACTGTGAAAATTTCACATCAAAGCCTGACTGGTATCCCAATATGAACTGCTCCTTACCTTCTGAGCTCTGTTTTTGCTGAAACCTTCCATGTAAGGAAACATGGAAGAAACATTAAACCAGGAACAAAGAGAAGGAAAGAGAGACAGAGTAGGGGATGATTTCGCCTTGTATTAGATGAGAAACCAATAACTTGCTGTTCTTGTAGAAACCTATTTTCAGAGAAATTTCAGTGTAAGGGAAGTCAAAGCAGGAACCAGAAACTGATCTCTGGTTGTCTCAAGCGCCGCAATCACTATGCTACAGAATCCCACTTTGTGATTGAATGGCTTCCAGGACAAGGCTGAAGGCACTTTTTTGCCCCCAGTATTTCCTACTAGCTAGCTCAGCTGAAGAGTTTGGACACTATTTCTAGGTGCTTAACTTTCCCTGAGCCTGGTATAAAGCCTTGCTGTAAGGCTCCAGGCTCGTCTTTGGGGACAGGCATCAAGAAGTGGGCATTTTGGTACTCCAGGGATAGTTTGTTACAGGATTCCTTTTGGATACAACTGAAAAGGAAAAGTGCTATTTATATATTGTGTGCTTCATTTAATAGACAGAATATGAGACACAAATAAAATGTCTATATTTATGCAAGTGATCTGTGGCACATCTTGACCTGTTAACCAAACTGTCCTGACTCTTTTTGTTGTCATGTTAGGAGTCTTAAAATAAAAGAATTAGGCAGAATAAACAATCTGTGCCCATTCCTCTGATGATTTACTGTCATTAAATTCACAAGAAATGTATTACTGGATTATATTTAAAACATGTTATATATTTAGCTCATGACAGAGACTGGTTTCATAAAATCTTAATAATGGTATACACCTTCTTGTTAATTTTTGTTGTTGTTTCCCCCCTCCCCCCTGAAAGTAGGCAAAATATCATATTAGGATACCATATTTATAGTATTTTTAACAAGGCATTAAAAATTAAGTACAATTAAAGGAACAATATTAGATTCCTTTAGACTTACAGTTAGTCACAAATAAATTAATTACACACCTTTACATATGTATAAACTTGATATGCTGAATTAAATTGGTGTTGACTGCATGCTCTGCAGATGTATGGTACCTGAGCTGTAACTCTTTGGATTCACTTTCCTGTCATCTTTTTCCATTTTATTACATAAAGTTTGGATGTGATGGCTACTCCTGCATACATTATTCAAGGCAGGAACTATGGATTTATACAGTACTATAAAAAGTAATTTGATTTGATCTCCGTTTCTTCCCTAATCATTCCTGACTTCCTGCTCTCCATTAGATTTCCCAATGAACATCAAGTATTTCAGACAGCTATCTGCAATAGCCTATTTCCAATATCGTCCTGATAAAGGCAAATCAAATCCTAGTGTATCCAAGTGCTTCTATTAGTTTCCCTGAAAGACTCTCATCTAATATCTAAAACACAAGCAGAGATATTTTTGACTTTTTATAACAATCTTTCCCCTAAAATGAAGTTGAGTCCATGATTTTCTGACTCAAAAAACTGAACTACACAATTATATATACAGTTAAAAGTTGTTAATGCATTTTAACACTAGAAAAAACTTAAATAATTTACCTCATTATGGACTTGGTCCATTTTGATTCATCCATTTTTTGCAATAGTTATTGGAATATTCTAGGCACATCTTGGACAGCACTGCTCCAGACAGCTTGAAATTGAATCTTTGCAAAAATAATGTTGCTGTTGAAATGGTAAGGGTTGAGTGTTGTTTGTATCATAAAGACTGGAATTAGGGTTTCTAATGATCCACATCTGAGGGTGAAAAATAACACCTCCAGGTCCTTGAGCTGAAATACATGTTTTCAGTGGGCATAATTTAAATTAAGTGCAGTATTTCTAGAGATGGAATAACTCTACAGGTAGTGGTGTAAATTCATTATAATGATTGGCATTGGCAGGTTACATCTCTGGTGAGTATCTACCCCTGAGAAGGTGTTCAGCATAACTGAATGAAAATATGGGATAAATAAGTTTAGAGAAAGCCATTTTATTAAAAATATCTATTTAATAAAGGCAAGCTGTAAAATCAATGGTGTTAAAGAGAATAAAGAATTTCCCTAATAATTATTTGAACGTTCTAGCACCCCTTACTGGAAGGATATTTTTAATACCTATTAAGTAAACTAAGTCAGAAAAAAGAAATAAGCCTTTTAAATGAGAGCTCTGCCTGAGGGAAGGCTACATAAACAGATTCTAAATAAGCATGGAAGAGGATTGCAGCTGGTATAATCCAGCACGGTTTTACTGATTCAGCACCGCTACTCCAATTAACTGCTGCTGAAGTTCTGGCAGAGGGAGTTTATTTTACAGAATACGGTCTCAGCTTTGCATTTTAGAAGTCAAGCATGCACTCTTGCTAGATATGTTTCAAACAAGGATCCTTCTAGGGTGGTTTATTCTGTTAGTATTAAGAATGCCAAATGACCCCGGTTCTAGTATCAGTAATAACCTGTGATTTTATAAGCTCATAGATTAGGAGGAATATAAAGGGTCATTATGAATCATGCTGCTTGACCTCTTGTTTAGCACATGCCAGAGAATTATGTCAATTGAAATACAGTGATGAGCAACCTCTATTGCTCTCTATTTAAATTCTTGTGATGCTTGTGTTGCTGAAGACTGCAGATGCCGAGCCATAAGAGCAGATAGACTGAGGATGCAAAACACAGTTACTCAGGATCTTCTCCCTCTCCCACTGTAGCACAACAGAATTGCAAAGGTTCTGCTGTAAGCCTGCCTCTCTTGGGCAAAAGAAAAGGCATAATTTCTTTTGTTTACCTCCCCAGGGTCTTTATTAACACACGTACTTGAAAGACATTATGTTATTAGCTGATTAGTAACGCAGAAATAGTTTCAAACGTGAACTTGAATTTCACATATGCCAATGATGAGCTTTCATTATTCACTCCTTATGGTCTTGTTTTGTCTTTTTAGACAGTTACTTGACAAGAGTAATGCTTTCCTTTTGAGAAATTCTGACAATTTATTTTGAAGAACTTTCCCGTAAGAAGATACTGTGCAGGGAATCAGCACAATGGTGCGTTACGGAAATAGAAACCATCCCACTGACTCTGGAGGCTGCTCACGGGTTGCGCATATAATGTTGCCTTCCTGCTGACAACCCGATGGGGCAGCCAGCATAACTAAATTCTGTAATGATTGAGCTAATCATCATATTACACTTATTGCTGCCAAGGTAAGGGGTGACCAATGCAGAGGGAATACAGACAGTATTGCCCAACACAAAGCTGGTTGCCAGCTGCTGTTTCAGCCCTGGAGGACATATGTAGCTTGAGTAATTTTGAGCAGCTTTTTTTAAACAGGCCTGAACAACTCAGACAGTTTTGAGAGCAGAACACTTGCAAAGGTGAGCTTTCCTCATTCTCTGTACCTGTGACTATGACTAAATATTCCTTTACCATGACCAAGGACTCAGCTGTTTAGTATAAATAATTTCTGCCTGACAGAGCAAATTATCATGGAGTAAAACCATACAAGAAACCAGCTTCTGGTTCTGAAGCATTTACCTTCAGAAGTGGGGAAAAAAGGAATATGTTGAAAAATATATACTCAGACATACAGTATCACATAATTAAATCCCAGACTGAGGAACCCTCGGTGTTCTCTGCCTTTGACAAACCTCTTATTCTACAGTGTGTTAATTTGTATCAGGCTGTTTTTTCTTCTCTTGATTTAATGAAATAGTTCCTAACCGATCCCTATAGAGAAAGTACTGCCTCTATGGTACAAATTTTCACCAGAGGTTCTTTGTACAACACCCTCATTCCTAAAGCAGCATTCAATTATTCTGAGTAATTTTGGGTTATTCTATTTATTATCTATCATCATTCTATGAATTATTAACTCTGAATTTTTCAATTATTTGCAAAGAATTCTTTCAGTACATTAATTCAGTTTCAGCCTATTAATTCTTTCTAAAAATAATGAGCTATTTATCTGTCTTTAAAACATAGTAGTATATAAAAAAGCCTTTTGAGACAAGTGCAAACATATACTATGTAAATGAACTTTCCCTTTAAATGATGGGCAGCTCTACTGAAATGACTGTAGTAGTTCTTCATTCTCCTGTTGCAGTCCAACAGCCCTCACTTTAGTAGGGATTCAGTTGGAGGCTAGACCAGTGATGAATGTAGGACTATCCATGCTGAGGAGCCAATGCATATCTAATCCTGTACCTCTTTTTAAACATGTGAACATACACACATAGAAGCATACATACCTGCTCCTAATACATACATAGTCATCTGCATTAATTGCAAATGAAGACTAAAACGTCTCAGATACTCTTCTTGACTAAAGAAAGAAGGAAATTTATTTTTTAATTATTTTTTACATTCTATATTAGAAGAAAAATACAGCAACAACAACAACAAAACCCCAAAGTTTGAGCATAAAGAATTTTTTAAAAAGAAGTGCTCCTGAAAAGATATTTCCCGTACTCATAAAAATAAAATAAAATAAATACAAAAATCTAAGGATAATTATTGCAGTAACTGATGTCCGCTGAAGTCATGCCAGGTTTCATATAATAGATTTGATCTCCATCAGCATGGATAGCTCTATTAATGTTAAAAGATTAATCTGACATAAAGTAACTGTGAAACCTATAATGTCTCTTCCAAGTGAAAATATTATCCTTAATTTTGTTCATGCTTTAGGTTTACTTTTTGCAATACCTTCACTTATGTGGGATAATACAACTTGATTGATGTAAAAATGCTTTAAGTCCTATGGTTTTAGAGATCAGTTAGATTTCCTTTTTTTTCCAATAGACTTTTACAAGTACATAATTAATATACACTAAGTATTTAGCAAATTTGCATGCGGTATACAAAACTGCATTTATGAATAATGCTTCAGTGAGTAGCCTGTGTGAGCCGGAGATATCATAGGATGTGTTTCTTAGACGCATAACTTAAATACATAAACTGTTCCTTCCATCTGTCTCTTACCATTTAAAATTTGCCTTTCTATGCTCTATTCATCACTTAGCATATGATCATTTGATCACAGATTAGTGAGGTCTCTAGGAAACAGCTCATTAATTCAGAATTTTGAAAAGTAAACTCTGAGTTTGGGTTTCTCAATTTTCAGGTGTTCCAAGTCCAGCAAGAGGTCCAGATTGTCAGAATGCATCCTCCAAGAAATTATCCTTCTTAAGAGTCCCTAAACTCCTGAAACTCCCAAGAGGACCACTACTGTCCAGAAATATTGGATAAGTTGCATTTCTTTACCATTTGTAAAACATAAACTTTGCAGACAGAAAAGCAACTGTTAATTAATTAAAAACATAGCCAAGAGTCCTATAAACTCATTATTATGAAACATGTTATCATCCAAAACAACTTTATCAAGATATTCCAATCATTTTGGCTACTACACTCCTTTTCCTTTTTTTAGCCTTTGTTTTTGCAAAGTTTCATTTACCTGAATCATTTAACACAAACAAAACATGTCTGTCTTCTTAATGGGACTATCCAAATTCATAAATCTACATCTGCATTTGCAGGTACTAGTAAGCCAGATGTCAGTATTTCCTTCATCAAAATTGTAGTATATATGTTGTGGCACACACAAAAAGGTGCTTAATGCCCATTCTCACTGCCTTTATGTTTATGTATTTTGCACGTAAAATTATTAATGCTATCTGCCTCATAGCCATCCATGCATGTTTGTTGGAGATGTCTGATGAAGCTGATAAATGCTATCAAATTCCACACGAAGATGGTAATAATTTGCTTTTTACAGAATTTATTCTTAAGTTTGTCAAAAGCTAGCCTGTTTTCCTTACCACTAGGTGTTATTCATCTGCTCATACTTATGTTAAATTAAAGCTGTGACTTGTCGAATTATTTTTCATGAGAAAGGTAATAAAAAACATGAGGGGAAATTACCAGTTTTTAAAGTAACTTTTCTGTATTATTTCCTTTATTTTACAATTCAAACTTTCCATACAACTACTGACTCCTTGAATAGTTATGTGGAATGTAACTTGCAGTATACCATTACCCTAAGCTGGTATGGCACTACTTCACCACAGCCCCGTTTTGTGCACAACACCTAAGGAGGGCATGGAACATTCTGAATCAGAAAAGAAATGCCTTTTGAGCCCCAGAGCTTCTGCTCCTCAGAATAGGAGCAAAAAATCATGGAAAGAATGCTGGAAGAGACTTCAAGAGATCACTTAGTAATTCTTCATTTCCTTTCTCAACCAATTTTAGCTAGGGCTAGCTTGAAAGATGTTTGTCTAAGATTAAAATTTCCAATGTGTAATGCAAATCTCTCCTGCTGCAATTTAAGCTCTTTAATTTTTTTCTTTTGACCATGAACATGAAAAATGGATTATTCACTTCCTCTCTGAAGCATTTTTTATGTACTTGAATTCCATTACCATGTTTCTCTTCTGTCTTTGTTTGTAGACTCTGAACAACCCAATTAATACAGTCTTTTCTAATAATTCATGGTTTTTAAACCTTCAGTCATTCTTGTGCATCTTTTTTTCCACTTTTCCCAATTGGTTCACATCATGCTTGAAGTGCAAACATCGCAGCTCAGAGATTAGAAATGTCATATTATATATGACAGAGCAAATATGTTATTTGGATGTCTTAAGTATAATGCCCTTTTTTACAACAGCATGAAATTGGTCATTCACAAGTAGCATGTAAATTTAAACCACAAACCTCTTTTGTTGGGCTAGTAGCATCCTCCTCAACCTGTACTTCTGCTCTGAATTACCGCCTAAATGTAGATCCTTGCACTTGTCTTTACTAAGTGTAGCTTGGCCTCCCTGTGTTTATCTGTAAATTTACTCCCAATTCTATATATAAACAATAAAAGTAGTTCTCATTAATTAAAATATTAACCAGTATATCTCCAGGACTGATGTCTGTTGAAGGTTGATTCACTTCAGGTATCATTCTATCTTGAACCACTGATAATACTTCTGGTTGCGATCGTCCAGCTAACTACAAACCCACCCTTAAGCAGTTTCTTTTAGACTATTCTTATCATTAGAAGTCTTGCCAGGTGTCAGTTGTTTTTTTTAATATGCAAATAACTTGATAAGAATTTAGATATATTGCTGCTGCTGTTTGTCCACTACCTACTGAAGATGTTGCCTGTCATACAACAGTCGCTCAGCAACAAGTTGGGCCAAACCAGTGCTGGCTCTTATTTAGCTTATATTTTTCTAGGAGCTTACAAACAGTTTGATTATTTTCCAGTATTTTTCCATGATCTGTTTACAGTTTTCTGCTCCTCCCTTTTCCCCGCTAGTTAAAGAGAAGGAATGTATTTCACTTTTCCAGCCTCCAAAAAATATTGCTTATCAGTTTGTTCCTCAAAAATAATCACGATTATCTCTGAGATTGTTTCAGACAGATTTCTGTGATCTTGAGATGAATTTTATCTAGGTTCTGGTCTTCAAAGCATTCTCTAGCCCTTTCTTTGCCTGTTCTGGGTCGAAATTTTATCCTTTTGATTTGTTGTTAATTGCATTAGTCAATTCCTTATAATCAAACTAGTTTTAGTGAAGACTGGTTCAAAAGAAGCATAAAGATCTTTGACCTCCTCAGCATTATCTACTCCCCCTTAAGTCCTTCCTGACTTTTTCCTTCTGTTTGTATTTTTTTTTATGTTTGTCCTCACTGTTTGAGATTGCAGCCAATAAAAAGCTTGTGACTCAGCTTTCATTAGTAAATTGATCTCCTATTAAACTTCTATCTTTTCCTTGTATTTAAATATTGGTTGTCAAGTAGAAACTTTTTACAAAGATTTTATGAAGCTTTATGGAACTTAATTCACTTCTGTTTTGAAAAACAAATATTCCGAGTTGGACACTAAATATCTTTAGAAATTTTGTGTTCTTAGCTGAAAACTGAAGATAATAAACAGATTTCTGATCGAAATCTTAATGCAATTCATCCCAAGTAACAAGTTTTTTTTGATGAGCTTTCTTGAATTTTATCTTTTTTTTTGAAGAAAAAGTGCTTAGCAAATTGAGACAATGCAAATGAAAATTCACTGTATATCTTAATTTTGATACATTTAATTGTTATTTATTTCATCATTTATGTGATTTAGATGCTTCAAAGCTCTATGATATGTTCTAATTAACTTCACAGAGCAAAGAAAACAAAACTCTGTATGTTTAAAGTGTTGACTGAAGCCTCGAGAATGCCATGATAATCCCCAGAAGCAGGTATTTCAATTTAAGTGGGCAATTTTGAGGGCACTTTATAATTGAAAAAGTCAAAGAAACACACATTATTATGTTCAGTATGCTATATACATCTGCTTTTCTTCACTGTCAGCTTATGAATTTTCATGAGTATTTCATTTTCTTTTCTTATCCTGTATCAGTCATTTCAAGTATTGCAGTCAATTAATTGTATGATAAAGCTGATATTACCTTTTAGTTTCTAATCTTAACAGCAATGAAGTAATCAAGAAAGGTATTGAAGGCTGCATTAACAGGGGAACAACTCTATAAAACAAACAACAGTACTATCACAGTTCTAAAATGCCCCATCAGGAACACTGGGCACAGCACTGATAACTATCCCACAGGAAGGAAGTTACCTCAGAGGACGCAAGGTATAAGGAAACACGTTACTATATCCCAGAAGCCTGATTTGACTTTCTTAGAGTTGGGGCTGAGTTTTCAGAAAGCAGAATTATTCTTCAGAATGACACAAATGAAAAGAAATACGTGAATGGCTTGTACATTTTTGCTTATTCATTCATTCTAGTAAGAACAAGAGTACGTGTCATATTAGGAAAGTGCAGGATGGGAGTGAGGTCCCTGATGACCCTATTAGCAAAATTCAGAATTTGCCATATGAGCCAGGAAGAAAAACAGAAGCTAGAGAACTGTCTGAAAAGATGACTAACAAACTTAAAGAGCATGCTGCAGCTTAGTAGGGATAATTACCCTAAAGTATATATGCTAATTTAAAATATTTTTCGTTCACAAATAAGGTTTAATGCATTATGTGGGTAAACTCTTCTTGTGCGGTTTCAATTCAGTATTGTCAGCCACAGGCACTCAAAAGTTATTTTAGTACCACACCTTATGCCCACCCCACCCAAACGATGAGATTTGGAAGAAAGCACATGTAAGGGTTAGTGAGTTTGTTTGGTTTTGTACCTCACTGGGAATGTTTATCCTCCAACTAATATTCAGTCTGGAAGGCTAGAAACTTTTTTGCTTTTAAATGGAGGCTGAGGTTTCTTAGGTAATAATTTGTTTTCAGCAGCTCAAGTTTCAAGCAACAAAACTATTAAAGAAGACAAACCCGACAAAGAAAACCCCACCTATCATATGATTGATAAGAAAAAAACCAAATATATCACAAAATTTGCCAGCGTTATTAATGCTTTCTATATAGGTAACAAATAGTGAAAATATTTGGATCTTGCAGACTTCTCTAAATCCACGCAGCAAAGATAGTGCTTGCCCTTTTCCATAAAACCAAGAGGCATGGCACAATAAGCAAGCCACACAGTTCTTCAAAAATCCAGAACAGAAAATGGATATCTGTGTAAGGACTTTTGTACCAGTTTTACCTTCTTGAAATGGACATTGTGTTTCCTGTGTACTTTTGACAATCCAGGAAGACTCCACTACATACTGAACAGCAAAGAAAAGGGGTGTCGTGGTTTAACCTGGCAGGCAGCCAAATACCACGCAGCCGCTCACTCACTCCCCCCACCCCCAGCGGGACGGGGAGAGAATCAGAAGGGTAAGACTGAGAAAAACTCGTGGGTTGAGATAAAGACAGTTTAATAGAACAGGGAAAAAGAGGAGAAAATAATAATGATAAAATATACAAAATGAGTGATGCACAATGCAATTGCTCACCACCTGCGCTGACCAATAACCAAGTAGCAATCGGTACTTCCTGGATCACGCCTACCCTTCATATACTGAGCATGACGTCACATGGTATGGAATACCCCATTAGCCAGCTGGGCTGGCTGTCCTGATTATGTTCCCTCCCATCTTGTGTACCTAGCTCAGTCAGTAGGCTCGGGAGCTGTCCTTGGACTAGGAGGGCACTTAGCAACAACCGAAAACATCAGTGTGTTATCAACATTCTCCTCATACTAAATCCAAAACACAGCACTAGGAAGAAATTTAACCCTATCCCAGCCGAAACCAGGACAAGGGGGATGAATAGTATTTAAGATGACCCTGTTCTGTCTGTTGATCCTTGAGAATCCCATTCTGAAGCTCTTAATTCTGGTGCAAATTATGTATAAGTTGCCTACACACCCACAAGTTAAAACTTTTAAGTGTATTAGTTTGGGCCGGGATAGAGTTAATTTTCTTCATAGTAGCTAGTATAGTGCTTGGTTTGGATTTGTGACCAAAACAGTGTTGATAACAGGCTGATGTTTTAGGTATTGCTGAGCAGTGATGACACTGCTCCTCACACCTTTTCTGCTCCTCACACCACCCCACCAGTGACTGGGCTACGGGTGGGCAAGAAGTTGGGATGGGATACAGATGGGACAGCTGACCCCAACTGACCCCATCTGACCAAAGCACCATATCACATGATGTCATGCTTAGCAATAAAAGCTGGGGGAAATATGGAGGGGCTATGATGTTTGTCTTCCCAAGTAACCATTGCGCATGATGGAGCCCTGCTTTCCTGGAAATGGCTGAACCGATGGAGTAGTGAATTAATTCCTTTGTTTTGCTTCTGCATGCAACTTTTGCTTTCCCTATTAAACTGTCTTTATCCCAACCCAGAAGTTTTCACACTTTTACCCTTCCAATTCTCTCCCCCATCCCACTCGGGGGGACTGAGCAAGCGGCTGTGTGGTGCTTGACTGCCTGCCGGGAGTTAATCCTTAACCAGCACAGGGGCATCCAACTTCCTACGCACAAGTACTCAGCACCATCTTATAGGCTGTAGGGTATTTGAGAAGTCCAGAGGGGGATTGACAGATATGACACATGACCTGTGACACATCATACATGACCTGACTGGCAGCTGGAGGCAGGAAGAACAGCCAGGCCTAGGGTATCTAAAATGTCACTAGATGTCTATATTTAAGCAGTTGAATCACTTCCTATGAATTTTGAATCCTGTACATTTTAAGTAAATAAATATTTTTAGTAGGATAAAAGCCTAAGAATGTAATGTGAAGGTAGCTGAAAAAACGATCCCATCGCCTACACACATGCATAGATACCAACATTAGAATCAATATAATCAGTAACATTAGTTTTGTTGTATTTTAGGACACCCGCTTGCTATTAGCAGGCTCTGCTTCTAAAGCAATAGTAATTCATAAGCAGAAAAATCCTTTAAACAGAAGATTATATAAAGTTTATTTGGCTTTTGCTCCATGTTATAACACTGAGATGGTAATGCTAATAGGGTTAAGGTAGACAATGCCTGGAGTGACCTGGTCTAATTGCACTTGGACTATATGACATCCAGAGGTCCCTTCCAACCTCAACAGTTCTGTGATTCTAATATTACAGGCTCATTCAAAACAACACTAAATTCTGTTTTCCTACTGGTTATTAAGCTTAAGTTCAACATAAAAGCAAAATAAGAGCAGTAAACTATTTTGGCCACGGAAACATAAGTATGTGCTCATGTACAGGTATATCCAGGTCCATATTTTACCTGTTTTTATTAATCTGTTGAAAAGTTTTTCTCCCTTGGTGATTTAATGTGACATACTAATTTGATTGAGAACACTATTTTAACCTGCTGCCCTGATGTCTGGCTACAGAGTCATTTTTAGGGCTCTGAGCTTTTGACACAACTGCAGCAGAAACAGAACAACATAGAAACCCTTGTCTTGCCAAAAGAAGGGGCAGAAGGAGAAAAGGTTGCAGTGCCCGCCCCGGGTGTTACGAGAGCCACCAGAGGCCTGTGGGTCTCAGCATACTCTAGCTCCAGAAGCGACACAGCTGTCCCCTCTCTGTTGGCCTGCAGAACCCTGCATTTCCTTAAACATGGAGAATGCAAACAACTGCTGAGCTGGAATTGAATCAACCTGCTTTTGCTTCAGCCCTCACTTATTGTTTAGTGCAAAGTTGTAAATGAAAAGAGCCCTTTGAGTGAGTTGTGACATGCATTAGTTTTAATTTGCTTTACCTGTAGGGGCATATTTTAGCATCTAATAGATAGCTTGATGATTCACCTTTGCTGCTGAGGGCAAAATGATCTTTCATTCAAGTGAAGTGCAAACAGTTTGTTCTATAAATCCTTTTCTGCCCTAAAAGAGCTGTATTCTTACAGAAATTCTGATGTTGTAAGAAATGATCATGCCAGGTTCAAAAAAAGCCTCAGAAATTTGAATCATCTACCACAGCTGATGCATTAAAGATGAGTGAGGACAAAACAATAACTGTTGTGTTCTCTCTTGCAATTCACGTAATGAGAAGTATTCTGCGAGAAGTATTCTGCAACAACTATCAGCAGAAGCAGTTAACAGAATTTGCAACTTTCTCATCTGATGAAAGGTCAGACTGGCCCATTCTTGAGTCCTAGCCCTTCATGGTTAGTCTAGAAGAAAGATGTATCAAGATAGAAGCAGCCTTATCAACTGAATGCTTCAGAAAAAACAACAGCTGATCTGAACTACTTTTCCAGTAAAGCATTTCTTTGACTTCAATCTGTATTGATTCCGACACTCTGAAGATTACACAAGATGAGCAGTCAACATTTTCAGTCCCTAAATTACAAGTGTACAAGGAGGAAACTGGAGATAGCTGCTCCTTGGTTTTTTGGGGGAAGTTGTGTGTGGTCTCTTGTTTGTTTGGGGTTTTATTGTTGTTGTTCTTGTTGTTGTTCTTCAAAACACTTGCTGCTCTTTTAAGTTTTCTTCAGCATTATTCAAGGAGTGAAAGTTTGGATGCTCCAGCATTAGTATGTTTGTATCCATATTCTAATCCAATTTTTCTTGGTTTTTAAATATTATCCAAGGTTATGCACATTTGTGCATAAGCCTGAAATACTTCAGAAGATATTGCACTATAACAAAACAGAGAAGCTAGTGGGAAGTAATAGCACCCTTGTGTCACTCTAAATGGCTATTTAAAAGGAATCTAAATACAGTAGAGACTGAGAGAAGTTAAGCCTCTGTAAAATTACAAATTTATGCTGAAATTTATAGTTGAGCATAACAGCATGTATCATATTGATGCATTCTCTTAACTAATTCATTATTTTTGTGATTAATTCCAATTGCAAATTTTAGTTTTTTTAACAAAAGACGTTTCTGTTATTATTTGTTGTTTATTAACTTCAATATAACTCTGAAAAAGTAGAATTGTCTTTATCCTTCAGGATTGCCACAAAAATAAAAAAAAAATTTGCAAAATATTTTAGTCTACCCTGTCTCTGTTTCCAGACAAACCCTGTGTATCACTCACAAAGTTCATTTAGCTTTCTTGGGTTCAAACAATATTCTTCCAACTTCTCTCTTCAAATATGTAATACTCTCATTGTCCAAAGCCTATTTTAGTTATACAAGGATAACATGGAACTGTATAATGGATTAAATGTGTTTTCATGCAACAGGGTTTGTCATTTTGTAAATTAATAGAAAGTTTGGCTTAGATAATATAAAATTTGGGATTCCACCAAAGAATTCCACTCAAACTCAAATCACATAT
The DNA here is from genome assembly GCF_964195595.1 of Calonectris borealis. Classification (NCBI taxonomy): domain Eukaryota; kingdom Metazoa; phylum Chordata; class Aves; order Procellariiformes; family Procellariidae; genus Calonectris; species Calonectris borealis. Next base: position 47,478,297 of record NC_134312.1, read on the forward strand.
ACAATAGCAAAAAGTGCAAGAAAAATAAATCACTCTGCATAATGTAAATATCAGGGCTTTTTATGGTAAACAGACATTTAAAAGAAAAAATAAAGCACATTAGGACCAATAAACTGCAAGTCACATTCCATGTTTTCTCAAGACCAGGCAGCAAATGACAATGGTAAACAGGTTTTGTTTTTATTTCTAGCCTCAACATAGCAAAACAGCCCCAAGTATATTCTGAATTGAGCAAACTTTCAATAACTGTCCATGCGTTTCTATGCCAACAATATTTCTGACATATTTTTTATTATGACTACACCTCTTACAATGGATAGGAGGCAATGTAGGCAGAGCATATCATACACACATTAAATTTACACCAGCTAAAATAACCCTTCACCCTCTTGGATCAGAGATCCTAAGAGGCCACTTTCATTCTTTCTGACTTTATACTGCTTAAGCTTCACAAAGAGACAGCAACCAACATTCACATCCATTTTCACCAAATGTGCTTACATGAATATGAACAAAGGAGAACTAGGATTTCATATTTCTTGTTCCATTGTGAAGAAAAATATAGATATTTTGATTAATTCTGTTCTTCTGAACAGTTTATTTATACTTTGTCACTGGCAAAATTCTATAGATAGAACAAAAGTACGCATTTTCGTAAGTTTTTTGAAGAAAGATGTGTTTACCTTAAAATTACCAGGTAGTAAAGATACTTGCATTTTTGAAAGTACAGAGGTGTGTGTGCATGTGCCCATGTGTGTGTGAAGCTGGAGACAGGTATCTTGTGACCAAGTGATTTAATGTATTTAGAAGAAAATTTCAGAACTTTTCTCTAGGGAAGATCTGAAGACTGGCATTTTTATCACAAACATATAAAAAAAGTTTATTCTTCCACTCTTCCTTTTAAACAAATCTTGGAAGTGTTTCCTAAAGTTCTCTTTTATAAGCACTGTCAGAATAACTGAGAATAATGATATGAAACTAGGAAAAAGTAAATTTAGGCCGAGCATCAGAACAAATGAATGGTGAGGAAATAACCAGAACTCCCAGTCGAGAGGATAAAGAACTTTCATTTGAGTGATTTAGAACTTGGAAATTCACTTCAGAGAAAAATCCAGCACTTGGCAAAGAATGACTCAGATGAGTATTGGTTGCTTAAACTCCTTTCTAAGCTGATTGTGTGATTCGTATGATAGACTATCATTCTATCTATTTACTTCTTATTGCTCCTTTATGTTAATGTAGTTGGTATCATATAACGTTACAGATTCGTCTCTGCAGCGTTTTTACAGAGCTGCTCAGGCAGACAGTTTTCAATAGGGCCATAATCCCAGCTGAAGAGAAACCTGATGTGACCTTTAGCTCAAAGGCTAAAAGGAATCTGTGAATTACTTATACAGGTTTCAGTAATCTCTTGATATTTATTAGGATCATGTAACTGAGAATAGTTATACTAAACTATATCACTGTAATAAGAATATGGTTAAAATTAAAGCTGTATTATGCATTTCTCTACTTTTCAATTTAATATGGTGATACTACATCTGGTTGATTTTTATTAAAATAATCTATAATGAAACTTAGCATCCCACATATCTACATGCATATCAAGCGAGTGTTTAGAAATTTTTTTTATTATTCAGACATTCTCAATTCACGCTGAGGATCAAATACTTTGAAACTGTTCAGAGCTTCTAAGATTCTGCTTTAGCTACATATTTTGGGGGATAACACAGACACACACGCATACTTTGAAGATTTTGTAAATAGTCTTTTATCTGTCAAAAGACAGTACACAGCACAAAAGATGAACTGAAAGTTCATGGCAAGCTAAATTCTTTTCCAGAGAAGTTGGGATGTGAATACAAAAAGGTCGTGTTCAGCAGATAGGGCTCTGACAGAGTTTTCTACATTGCAGGTTCATTTGTTATCTCAGGAATTCCACTTCCCCCAGCAGGGTCTCAATGCTCACCACAACCATTTCAAGTTCCTAAATAAGAGCTCTTGCCCTCGCTCCTTGCGTACTAGTAGTCGACTCTCTAGCCAACTCAAACTGCCAGGTAAATCCATGCACCTGAGAAATGAGCCATGGTACGATACAGTTGCCTTTCCAAATTAAAACCAAACCAAATAAACAAATCAAAAATGAAGACTTTCAAACAGAAGATGGAAAGCATGTGAGCTGGCTTGTAGATTTGATGTAATATTCAAGTATTATTTCCTTCTTCCAAGAAGCTATGTCAGATTGATAACCTCAGCATAATATCACATATTAGCATAGCACAGACATAATGTCTAATGCTAATTTTTCTCACATTTTTTCAGCATTTTGTCCTTGGATAAGTCAGTCAGTATCCTACGGCTTTCAAATAAATATTATCCAAGAGCGGAGAAGCAGAATACCTTCAGAGCCTGAACAATCAAAGTTTAGGCATCTGATGATCTTTCCAAATTTATAGAATTGGCTTGGCCTATCTAGAACTTTGGAAGAAAGAAAATATGACAGAAACAAAGAAGCAATTTTCAAAAGTCATTCTCTTCACAGGACAAGAACAAGGACGAAAGAAACATCATTGTGACTTTGAAAGCTTTTGGACCCACTGACAATCAGGAACACCAAATGTTCTCTCAGTTAAAATAGATTTGGTAAGTCATTTCTTCACGCACCAGTAACAGATGTTTAAGTGTATGTTGGGAGTGAAATAAATGACATTCTCATTTACATACTTCTGTGGAATTTAAAATTTGGAATCAATAGATTTTTCTCAGGAATTCTGGATGCTCTCTGATTTATTTTTCCACACCCTTTCGTGCTATGGCTTGATAACAGTACGTAACACTGATGAAGAAATACTTGCTTTAAAGGCTAAGTCTTGTTCACCTTAATTTTAAAGCCCTTGACTCATCTTTCTCAGAACATCTCCTGAATTAGAGGATTACTAATGCAAAGCCATGGTTTAGCCACAGTTTTTCATCTCTTGCCGATCTCTTTCATACTACTTTTAATTTCACAGATATTATTCTCCAATTATTTTAGCTTTACTGATTAATCCTTATAATATGGATATTGATACATGTACACCACTTTTCCAGGATCACATTACAGCTGGATATTTAGCAAAGTACGACTGTGGCAAAAAATACCTGAAATGTACATAGCTATATTCATCTTTACTTTAAATTCAGCAGATTAACAGCGGATAAATGCTGTTTGGACTGACAGAGTATTAGTCTTTTCACTAAACTGTTCCTTAACATAGTGCTTTCATAAGATATTCATAGGAGAAATGTGTACAAATGAAGATGGATTAGTAATGAAATGTGGTAGTAGAACTCAAACTATCTTTTTACTAATTTTATTTCAGTAATGCAATATTTGAGTAAACAATGTTAAAAAGCTAAAAGTCTTTCTAATCTCATTGATCTTTTTACTCTATTTGGAAATTAAAAGGAACAGTTTGTCCCCATGAACTATTCATCAGATAAATAATGCAATACAGAACGGGAAGCAAGGAATTAGAATCAGTGAGGTGTAACCATATCTGTATCCATTTAGTAACGTAGTTCTTGAGTATTCTTATTTACCAGAAAGTGTGTATTAGCTACATTTTCAGTGTTTTAAAGCACCAACTAGCTTCATATACCCGGATGAAATGTATTTTGCAGTGTGGCAACATATTTCCTTGTTGAGTCTTTTGCATTGAAGGGTGAGAATGTCAAGACAAGAATAGATGACATATTTCAGACTTACCACAATCTCTCAGCTTTTTTATAGGCTTATTCCAGGAGAAAAATATCTGACTGCCATGTGGATGCTTTCACAGTGAGATTCTCTAAAAAGCTCTCAAACTGATCAGGCAAAGAATAATGACATTTCTCTCAGAACGCTTATGCCTCATTCCAAGGTGGATAAAGCATTCAAGGAGCCAGGAAGACCAGCAAGAAGAAAAGAAAAACCCAGCAGGGATCACTTCAGGTAGCTTTGCATAAGTTTTCCTATTTGTCGTTCAGACTGCATGGATTGCTCTGTACTTTCCAGAACTTATTGCTGCTTTCTGAAAGTTGCAAATTATGAGAAAGTCAGATGTCTTTCTTAGGGCATGAACTTAGATTCTGGGGTTTGTTTGACCTGTTGCTATTGGTCACAATATGAAGGTCTGATTATACAGCATGCTGCTTACCAACAAACTGTCAGAATGTGTCAGCTCCAGAGCCAGTCATTGCTTTCAGATGAAAACCTCTTTTCACCCCAATTTCTTTGAAGTGACCAGCTAAACAACATCAAAAGGTTTCCCACCTGTATGATTTTTTCTGTATAAAACACACACACAAATTTAACTACATCATATAAATAGGAAAAGAATCAGATCTGCTGAGTGGGACAAGATTGAAGACTTGAAAGAATTTGCTCCCTCCTTCCTTCCCTCTCTCTGTCCCTCCCTCTGCAACTACTGTGTCTCTGTCCTTTTTGCAGTTCATCTTCTTTTAGTTACTTCTACAATTTGTGCTAGCTCCTTTTTGAAGACTCCTCTCGTGTTAGAGGATCCTTCCTTGCTATGTCTCTCAGTTTTTGCCTGCACTGTAGAAATTTTTTCCCAGCTGAGTGTGCGTACTTCTTCTCAGAGACAGAGTAATTTCTACCTGTCTCCAGGAGCCCCTGCATTACCCACCCGCAGCCAGAACACATAACCTGGCAGTCCTTCCTGCTACCCAGCCGCACCTTCTTAAATAAAGCATACAGGAAACAGCACATATACACTGGACCAAGAACAAACAGATTTAAAATTTCTGCCATCTTTCGCTTAGTTCACACCCTCCTTTTACCTTAATTGCTGCATCTGGGGTTATGTCAATGGCTAACTGCTGAACAGCCTTCTAGGTTCTGGGATGGATTTTAAACAACATGAAATAAATAACATGAAATTGGAAGATTCCTTGTTTACTTGTTTCCTATCCACTCTGGGGATTTAAGCAACAGATTTAAAAGATCAGGCAGATTATAGTGTAACTGGTTGGATTACTAGAGTAAAATTAACAGTTTAAAAGTTAGAGCCACTGTGTTCTGTGTCTTATTGTTTCCAAGTCTACACCAATGAAAGTAGATCAACATTTAGCCCTTTAAAAAAAGCTTAAAGGATATATTTTTTTCTTATCTTTTTTCTTTTTGAATCTTATCACTTCATTCCAACTGAAATGTAAATAAAATTATACTCAGGAATACTTGATTGCTCTCTAGGATTTTTGAAGATAGTCTGTGAGGCTGGTTGTTTTCCTTCAGACTTTGCTTTGGAGGCTCTTAAGATCATATTTCAGATGTTCTGAATATTTAAATATAAAATGGGCACTTTCCCAAATATAAGATGTACCTGCTTGCTTCTGATTAAGGTAGATTTTTGGCAACTGTTAACACTTGTTACACTTGTTACCTACAGGTGATATCATATCTTGTATTGTTGAGCTGACATTTTCAGGTCAATTAATACTACCCCACAGAAAAAAATGTGATTGACTACAGGAAGCCAAATGTAATACCTGATTAAAACCATTTGGAACACTTTGTGGAAGAAAACTTTGGTGAAATATAGGATTTTGTCAAAGCAGAAAAAATTTGCAAGCATACATCTGTTCCAACCATGTTTTTAATGAGAAAACTCTAGGTTTGAAATACATCCAGAAAGTGAAGAAGTGATGCTTGCTTTCTCAGTATCTCTGCATATAAACCAAACTCCCACCCACCAATGTAAAGAATATGACTGACACATGTATTTGCTGACTGATTTCCAGTTTTACATAGACAAGGAAAATAAACAAGCAAACAAATTTTTGATCATTATAGTGTGACAGTGAAAAAGAAAAGGAAACTTTGAAAGTTGTTCACAAACTAAATCATTGGTTATTGCAGAACATTTTTGTATGGATGGGCTAATCTTCCTATGTTGCATATCAGTAACTGAAATTACACAGAGGAAAGCAATTACAGTTTTAGAAATATTTTTATTACATCAATATTTAGATTTCAATTATATCTAAACATGTTCTCATGTTTCCATCAGAAAAAAAAAACATTTTGCCCACTTTAGTTTCAATTTGTGTCCCCAAGAAGCCTGGGACCTTCCATAAATATTCAGTTAATAACTGAAATTAAATTTGCATGATCTAAAGTTGAAAGGCTTCTTTTAAACACAATTCTCATTTTCAGTTTAGTTTAAGTCACATTAGCAGGTATTTTTTAATTATGCTGGAAGAAGGAGCTTATTCCAAAACCAGCCCCCATGGAAAGCTGTGTTCTTATAATTTGAGCAGCTGAACAGTGTGGAATAATTTTACTGCTCTAACTTTCTTGGAAACACTGGAGATTCTGGAGATTAAGTATGGTTTCTGTTACATTCCATTCCTTTCACTGTGGACAAGTAATTCAATTTCTCTTTGCAGTTTGCCCCATCTAAAGCATCTAAAAGTGTATTAGACTTTCCCATCTTGTCTAGTTGTCTTGGAAACTATCATAGAAGGGAACTGGCTCTGATTTTCTACATCTATTTTGCTTTTCAGAATTCTCTAGTTTAGATATCAAGTGAATTACTGAACATTACTACAATATTGAGATAAAATGCTTACTGGCAGGCAAAAACTGAGGGTCTTTTGCAAGTTGGTTGTTAATGAAAAGAACCTCCAGTCCAAAGGAAGAATCAAAAGAAAACTTGGATGCATTAAGTTAAAAAGTGAGTACACTATTTTGTCAATGGGTATGAATTTAAATGTCTGATTTTTATATTTTAGGGCAGATTTAATTAACAATGTTAATTAGAAAAATTAATTAAGATTCTCATAGATCAAAATAGGGAAGCTCACAATCAAATTTTCATTAAAGTGTAAGCTTCTTAAAAGTGCGGTCACAGTCTGGTATTTTTGTTTAGCATATGTGTTTTCTAATTTAAAAAACACAAATGTTCGCTTTCTTAAACAAAGTCTATAATATGGTCGAAATCCAGACCAACAACTAAATTGTTTATTTCCACATTCTATGTTTATGATTGCCAAGTGGGGTAGCACAAATTGTAAAATTATGCACAATTTGGCATTTTGTTATCCATTCTAGTGTCTCTCTCTCTCCACAGTCACTACCAAGTTTGGTGAGCTTACTAGCACAGACGAATAAATAATTACCCACAACAGGTATCTTTCATTTAATTATGCTAGATACTACAGTTAAAAGTAACTTGTAACTAACATCACCAAAATAAATGTTTCGCCGGAAAATATTGCAAGGAAAAAAATCATTGTTTATCCCCTTTTTAAGTGTCAGGCTAGTGAGGACAAAAGAAAATGAGGGCTGGCAATGGAGCTGAATGACACCAGTAAATGTGTTTGCGGTCTCCGCCCAGCCTGGACATTTTGGGAAAAGTGACAGATGTATATTATGGCTGCTCTATGAGGAGACAGGGGTATGAACAGGTCTTGAATACTGTCATTGTTCCTGTCAGTAGAGGACTTCACACTCTTATTACAGTGACACAGCACTTATTTTAAGTGGTCACAGCTTCTGCCCTTTTTCTAAAGTCCAGAATGAAACTATTTTTATTAAATTCCAGCGTGAATTTGGGACCCACTGTGCTCAGTGGGTCACCTCAGTGAAACACTCCAGCTTTTCGTTCTGTAATGAACTCTGACCGGTAAAAAGCTAGTAGAGTTACCATTGCATATATAGAGAGTTTGAAAGATGACTGCAGTTTTTAATTTATCAGTCAGAAAGCTCAACATGTTTTCATGAATATGATCATATTTTACACATGTACATTCATGAAAATGAATGCAATTACAAGCACATGAACACATTCCATGTCTGGCTGACTCTTCCTTTAGATGAAAGATAGTATTACCAATTCCAGTATTACCCATATTCATGGGGAATATTTATGCAAAGATGATCTAAACACTTCTAGACAAGTACATTTGTATTTCCCCTTCTCAGATGAGGAGGCACAGATATTCTTTTGGAAAGGGCACATAATCAAACACCTGCAGAATCCCCTTCCTGATGACTGGGGTATGGATAACCCAGTTCATGGCACAGAAGGGCAGAGCATGGAAGTGAGAGCTATGACAGCAAGTCCTTCAGAGGACTGGAGATACAGATACTGGAGAACAAAGAAAAAAGAAGGGATCAAAGCAGCAGTCTCATATTCCAAGAGAAAACATCTAGATACATAGAAATATATGTGTTACTACCAAACGAATCCAGTAGAATGTAACATCTGAAGTCTGTTACTTAATAAAATCCATTAGGATATTCAGAATAAAAGACTTAGTTTTATCTTATGTTAAATGCTTGAATTTTCCTGTAAAGGTAATGCAAGAAAACATCAGCAACTATTTCCTTTTGTACATTTTAATCAAGACAATCTAATGTCATACTTATATATGTATTGTTCTACTATATATTCACATTGTGCTAACATGAGCAGGCACATACAAGTTGTTGAAAGAGAGCAGAATTCAAGCACACTCCAAGTATGGAGCATAAGTGAGATGTGAGACCTGATAGTATGGGTAGTTGACTTTAAGACAATTGTGAGGTTTTGTTCACATAAGAGCAGAAAATAAGAAAAGGGGAAAGCTGTGCACCTCTGTTGAAAAATAAAGGGATTTTAAGAGTCCTATTTATTTTTCTCTAGTATATTTACAAATTGACTTTCCATGAAATGAAGACACTCAGTAGCCCTACTCAGTACCAAGTATTACATCAACAGGCAGTTAGCAGTTTCCCCATCTCACAGTTTTATTACACTTTGATTACTAGAGTGATTTATCATTTCCATTTGTGTCACTTTTCTTGTAAGAAAAATAATTCATAGGTTGACCAGTTCTGAGGCACAAAGAACTGTGAGACAGGACAGGCAATCACATTCTGCCTACGCAAATTTCCACACTGGGTTTTAGTCACTAGTTTTTTGTAACCATGTTACTTGTAATAATTAGTAAAAACATTGATTAGGTATTAATCTGGACAGTCTACAAACAGACAGTCTTGGCTTGAAAATCTAATATAGAAAAGAAGTGGGAAAAGAAACATGAATATTCCAGTTGCCTTCTTGAGAGTGATATAATAAGCTAGTTGAAGATCTAACAGTAAAAGGTGGTACACTTGAACCCCAGTCTATTAGATCAGAACCACACAACCAGACAACACAGAACCAACCAACAAAATGGTTGAGGCTGGAAGACACCCCAAGCCCCCTGCTCAGGCAGGGCCACTTAGAACCAGTTGCCCAGGCATTTGAATATCTCCAAGGAGGGAGATTCCACAACCACTGTGGGCAGCCTGTGCCAGTGCTCCATCACCCTCATGGTAAAAAAGTGTTTCCTGATGTCCAGAGGGAACCTGTTTCAGTTTGTGCCCATTGCTTCTTGTCCTGTCACTGGGCACCACTGAAAAGAGCTTGGCTCTTTACAGAGTCTCCTTTACACCCTCCCGTCAGCTATTTGTACACATTGATGAGAACTCCCTGAGTGTTCTTTTTTCCAGGCTGGACAGTCCTAGCTCTCAGCTTTTCCTCAAAAGAGGGATGCTCCACTCCCCTAATCATCTTAGTGGCTTTTCACAGGACTCTTTCTACTATGTCCATGTTTCTATTGTTCTGGGGAGCCCAGAACTGGACACAGTACTCCAGGTATGGCCTCATCAGTACTGAATAAAGGAGAAGGATCACCTCCTTGGACCTGCTGACAATGCCTTGCTTAATGCAACCTGGAATACTAGCCTTTTTTGCTGGAAGGGTACATTCCTGGCTCATGTTCAACCTGGTGTCCACCATGACCCCCAGGTCCATTTTCTACAAAGCTGTTTTCTGGCTGGGTGGCCCCCAGCATCTGCTGGTGCATGGCATTGTTTCTCCCCAGGTGCAGGACTTTGCATTTCTCCTTGTTGAACTTCATGAGTTTCCTTTCAGCCCTTTTCTCCAGCCTGCCAAGGTCCTTCTGAATGGCAGCACAACCTTCTGGTGTGTCAGCCACTCTGCCCAGTTTTGTGTCATTTGCAGACTTGCTGACAGCATACTCTGCCCCATCATTCAGATCATTAAAGAAGAGCTGAACAGGACTGAACCCAGTATTGTCCCCTGGAGTACACCGCTAGCTACTGGCCTCCAGTGAGACTTTGTAATACTGATCACCACCCTCTGCACTTGATCATTCAGCCAGTTTTCAATCCGCCTCACTGAATGCTCATCCAGCCCATACTTCATCAGCTCCCCTATCAGGATCTTATGGAAGACAGTGTTGAAAGCCTTACTGAAGTCAAGATAGACAATATCCATTGCTCTCCCCTCATCTATCAAGCCAGTCATTTCATTATAGGAGATAAACATGATATCAGAATATTTGTTAATAAGTCCATCACAATTCTCTTTTAATTTATAGTGCTTAGTTCAAGTCTCAGAAGCTAAAAAAGTTAAAATAAGAATCAAAGAGAATATACCACATAAGTTTTAAGGGTAACAATTAAGCACCACAGCAATATAGAAGCAAAAAAAACACTATCTTTTTTTCTCATTAATTACCAAAAATGAGAGAAAAGGCTTTATTAAGAAAACACCATGACTGGAACCTGATCCTGATGTATGTAAAACAGAGTTTTCAGATTTGTGAGTTCCGTCAGTACATCAGTAACCTCAAGCCATAATATTGCAAATATTCCAAGTATGGGATTTCTTTTATTGTTTTCTTAATCCCCCCCAAATGATTCACCAATTGGTCCCTGGTGTTCAACAACAAACACATTCTTAAGCTTGGATGATACTGCTTGATATGAATGTGTGTTATTCTTCTCTGTGCTTTCATGTCTACACTTAAAGCAAACTCTTATTTTTTCTAGGTACCATTTCAGGCTTCAGCAATCCTTTGATCAATAGTACTGCCATCTGCAGCACTATAAGTTCAAAGTATAAATTCAGTAATGGAGAAATGAAGTACAGTTGTCCTGGTAAGATTACAGATAATGAGATGGAAATGGAGAAAGGGAGACAGGTGCAAAACAAAACAAAAACCTCACAGCCGTACTTAACGTTTGTGTGCTACACTGTTATTTTCTCTTAGTTACTTATGAAGTATGGCAGGATGTCAGTTTAGTAATTAATTGTTGGTTTTAACTTGCAATGGAGCAATATACATAAGTATCTGATTTCTGTTATCTGAAAAGTTTTACATATGAAACAGTGAAAGACAGGAGCATTTTGTTTATAATCATTCTAGTCGGTGATTTATTTATTGGTTTTTTATCACATAGCATGCACGTATTTTTGGAAAATGAGTCAGTCCTTGCAATTGCCCAAAATTCACTCTTTTGTTCATTCAGTTCCTTCTTGTGCACTCTATGTTATCATAACCATTGCTTTTTCAGTGTACTCTACGTTCCCTTCGTCATAATCAAATCAGGAGAGTGATGATCAAGATGACTCCTACTTAGAAGAGTTGCTTTCATTTCTCAAAAACTTATAAACTTATAGCTGTAGATATACACAGTTATTAGCACTTATTCTATATTTTTATTTTTTTATATTTTAAGTAGTAATAAATTTTTTTTCCATAATTTCCATACATATGTTTTGCTTGTCTTCATTACAGTACTTGAATTTGCAACTATTTTATATAGAGGGAAGAAGCATGGGGAAAGCAGAGTTTTACCGAGAGCTTTCAAGAAAGCAGGAAATCAAGCCTGTGTCTCCCAGGTCTTAGGCCAAGATCCTAGCAACTTGAGGCACTTTCCCTCCATACCTGTCATTCCCATTTATTTAAAAAAACCCAAAACATTTCTCAAGATTTTGTCTTTATGATGAGCTTGTTATCCATTCCCAAATAGTGTTATAACAAATACATAGTTAGTGTTACTGTGTATTGGTGTTCATGCTAGACCATCAAAACAATACTACTCAAGTAACTTTAGAAGAGATGGAGTACACATGGTACAGCCCTCCCCACACTGAGATACTCTCTCAGCCATTCTTTCCAGTAAAAAATAAGCATTCTTTGCTTGAGACTTCTTTCTATATCTGTAAGTAAATCTTTCCAGAGCGGAACACGTTGCATTTCCTGAGACACTGAAGCAATGTTAGTCTTTTCTAACATATTTCAGCTCACCTTGTAATTTAGAAGGTTCATTTCATCTCCTCTAGCCACTAAAACCTTTCATTACACGTCTGAGGTTTTGAGGTCAACAGTATTCCTTTAATTTGCACAGCAGCATTGCTATTAATAGCGATCAATAAAGTCAACAGCAGTAAAAATGTTTTGCACCATTTTGTCAGCTCTTAATCTTTTTTTTTTCTTTTTCCATTTGAGAAGTCTTTAAAACAGCCACAGCTTATAGCAGACATCTGTTTCTGTTTATCTGCAAATAATGAAAACCTTCTCCAGCCACATCCAGCAAGGGACTTTATAGTGTACTAGGGATTTTGTATTTTGACCAATTAAGTCACCTCAAATTGTTTTCTTTACCTGAAGCAAGTCCTTCAGATATTCCCACCAGATACTTTTAGTGATAATTCCCTTTAAAGAAAGTCTGAAAGAAAAATCAAAACTAGATCGGTAGCAATTGCACAGGAGGATAAAATCAGCTCCAAATGCTATTGAAAAGTTCAGAGTGATAAGGGCTAGAGGCAACAAAATGGGAAATTCTCTACTAACAAGCTAAGTCCTACATATTAGGAGGGGATATATAAAAAAATACAAACCTAAGGCATAAACAACCAGCTGCAGCTATTAGAACATAAATTAAAGCTTTTTTTTTTTTCCCCATCATTTCATCTCTTTCACACTGAACTCAGCATTATGATTTTTTTCCTAAATAAGAGCTCACTTTTCTTATTTGTTAGAACTATTATGGCAGCCTTTCTCTTGAGTTTAAATTGGTCAAAGCTGCAGTTCACCGACTTCCATGGACTCAAGTTTGCAATCAAGTTATGGCTGACTTGCTCTATCTGTCTGCATAGATGTTTTTAAGATATAAAATAAGAGAAAGTTCAACGAAATTGTATTATCCTGTGTTTGCCACAGGCAAAAAGGATGCCCATAGTCAGATACTGTGACTTAGTTGACGTGTGATAACTTGTGCATTATTCCCACAGAGTTAATAAAAATAAAGTTTCATTTGATGGATCTGCACACTCCTTTAGGTACTTTTAAGTACTTAGACTCCATTTAAAACATTTGTTTACAATACCAGTTGAGCCCTTTGCTTCTGGCACTCTTAACATTCAAAAGCTGAAGGCAAAATGTGAACTTTCAAATTTTCATAGAGTAAGTGGAAAATCAGGCAGTTTAGAATGGAATATGAAATACTCAGAACACAAAACGTGGGGATACAAGTTAGCACCTTTCAACTGTGATCACTGAAAAGCCTTGTGTGCCTTAAATCTAGAACAGTATACAAGAGTGGTGGAGGTGTTTGAGATGTTTCTTTGTTCTCAGGAGCCTCAGGCTGAAAGTCTGTCTTTCAGAACATAGTCCCTTATTACTGTCTTTCAAAAATGAGACTGGTCATTCCTGCTTTTTTCAAGGCATCTCAGCAGAGTGTTTCAAGGCATGGCATGCTGAGGTAGTGGGAGATGCAGATTTAGCAGGTATTTTTCTTATGAATGTTTCTGGCAGAAAGAAAATAATGTTACATAGAATAGTCACAGTCTTCCCAGGTGAATGTCCCCAGCAGAAAAACATACAGCCTGGTGGTTAAACTATTCTTGAAAAAGGGATAGGTGTAGATTCAAAATCCCTCAGGCCAAGGAAGACATGGAATTTAGCTGATGGATACCTTCAGCACCAGTCTTTATCCTCCAGTCCTCTACAGATACTACAATGTTACCACATATAACATGATATCCTCCTGCTAATGTGGATAATCTAACTAGGGCTTTTTCCTCGTGCGGTCTAAAACCATACTGAATAAGGCAAAACAGAATCTGTGGGTAGGTAAGATACAGGCACCCTGAGGCCAGTAATTGGACACTCAGATGGTGGAGCACAAAGGTCGTTGTGCTTTGCATAGTTCTCTGTTCTCATTTCCACCAAACAATGACATATTAAAAAAAACGGAAAAGAATATTACTGGGATACAATATTTAATATGTTAATCATGAAAGATATTACAAAGGCCTTTCATTAATATGTAAGAGTCACCATCCAGCACTACCCACTTCATGACTAGTTTACAAGCATCTTGTTCCAGAAACACAAGCAACTCTTCCTGTTTTAAATGTCAATCAAGCAATGGTAACATATGGTCTTCTTTCCTACTTAGATAATTCTGCCAACATTATCATGGACATTAGAAACCGTTATTTTGGAGATAATTCCCCCTTGGTTTTCCTACTCAATTCAAATATCTTCCACGGCATATTCATCTATCCCAGTTTCTGGCATTAGTTTGATTGCATGCATAGCAATCATACAGAACTGTACCAGTTTTTCAGCATGACTAATTATCTCAAGCGGGCAGAGAGAGACAGCCACACCAACAACACGCCCACTATCTTTTTGCATAATGTGCACTTTACACTCACCAATCTGTTCACATATAGGGTTTTTTTTTTTTCAGCCATTGTAACCAAGAACTTTAAAGAGATAACATGTAGAGAAAAAGAGTGGCAGTAAAAAAAAACAAGCTGGACAAAACTTCATTCAGCAAAAGTAGTGAGTCCAAATTACATCTGTTCAAAGCTATTGAAATATTAATCCAGAAAGGGTGTAGACACTTTTCATGTTCACACAGTTGTGCATTTCCTGACTGTATCCATTTTAAGAGACACCAACCCACGTACCATAAAACAATATATTCCAGTCCATCTAGTTTAGGATAAACTGGAATTTTCACAGGTAATTTTTATAATATATGATATATAATATACAATGTATAATATATAATACACAATCTACAATATATATTATATATAGATATATGTATAATATATATTTTAATATATGAAATATATATTTTTTGATAGACTGAATAAGCACTAGGACTTCATGAAGCTCATCAGAACACATTCTCTG
Organism: Calonectris borealis; assembly: GCF_964195595.1. Taxonomy (NCBI): domain Eukaryota; kingdom Metazoa; phylum Chordata; class Aves; order Procellariiformes; family Procellariidae; genus Calonectris; species Calonectris borealis. The sequence goes on from NC_134312.1 coordinate 47,493,333, forward strand.
TCATGTTCCTGTAATTCAGCACCAAGCTATAGAAATTGCATTCACCAGTTATACACATCCTTCTCTGGAGCAGGAACTGTGCTAAGACCTGGGGAGATCCATATCACGGAGGAGTTGCTCTGTACAACATGCCAAGGGGAGAGGCCAGCATGCGCTGATTCCAGCTACTCATGACCCCTAAAGGACAGTGTTTCTGTGTTGAGTGACAGTATAGGGCTCTCTAAAGAAGAGTCAGAGAGTCACATGGTTTCTGAGAATCTCAGAACTTCTTTGAACTTTCCTCTTTAGCTCCAACTACTTTTATTTCCTCATTAAAGGAGAGGATCAGAGAGAACCTGTTCAGTGGTATAATTAAATGTATATGAAGTTAATCCATGTTTAATATGGGCAGCATTTATTCTTCTTCTCATTGTTTTTTCTGAAATAGCAAGACTTATTTACTCATCTTATTTACCACACTGCCATTGTGCCCATTGCTTCATGTTCAGCAAATTCAGTCACAGAAAGACAAAATATTTTTTAATTTATCTCAAGATAAGGAATTGGAAATTTTATTTGAAACATTTCTTTCCTTCAGCCAGCCAGCATTGCAGTATGTACATAAGGAATCAGTGATGAAAGAGTAAAAAAAAAAAAGATATACTGCACTCATCTAATATCTACCGTAGTTGTCTGTCTGTGATCTGATTTTTAGAGAGGAGAGAGCAAGCTGTGCCCAGGGTGCTAGTGGGAGACATTATAAGTCAAGCCCAAGGCAGATCTGCTTGTGGGAGTACAGAAATCTGTGCTTCAACCAGGTGAGGTCAGCTTTCCTTTGCTGCCTGGTCTGCGCTGATGGCAACTGAGGTTACCTTTCTGGATGTGCAGGTTGCATGTGACTGGAAAACTGTAAGAGACATATTGTTTGAAAGTCAGAACAGGAAACTTACTGAGAGGGGTGGCTGAGGACTCTCTATTTAAGTGCCTATTCCCTTCTGAGCTTTTGTGCTGAACAGAGATAACCATCTGTGCTCAATTGCTAGTTATGGTTTTGTCACATCAGCATCTGCTGATAAAGAAAAGAAGGGAATGTGTGCCCGCAATAGCTGAAGCCTCATTTACCACATCAGAATTCACTTTCTAATTGTTCAGTTTTATTTTAGTTGGAGTACAGGTGTTGTCACTCCTTCCGCCATCAGAAATTATTTAGAGTAAGATTCATCCATAGAATGCTGTAATTGTTAGGTTTTGTGCTTGTTTTTATTTTAAACTTACTCTGGATTTTTATACACAAATAAAAAGTATAAATTTTGTCCTGCATGTCTCAAATAAATTAAAAGAAAAAGAAATGCTTTCTAAAGGTTGTTTTTCTGTGTAACCACATGCTCTCAATCTAAAATGATAGTTTTTAGACAAGGGAGAGATGAAAGTGAAATCTCCTGGAAGATCACAGAACATATGTCTCTTTTGTGCCAGCTGTAAAATATTAGCCCAGAATGTCTGCCTGTCTGCTACTGACAATTCTTGACAAATTTTAATGTTGCAGCACATGAGATATTAAGTCATAAAAAATCAGTCTCACTCAAGATTGGCACATAGCCACACACCTGCGTGTGCACGCATACCGTTTTGATATGACGTATCAATTTGATTTGAAGTGTTGTATATCAGCCTGTCAAAATCCCTGTTAGGTTTGCAGACAGCAGTGTGAACGTAGTGGATGATTTAACGGAGGATGGTGGGATATATTCTCAGTGCCTGAAGTACTAGAAGCTTCTGTATCTTCTATTGAGGGAACAACTTTGCCACTGGAACTGCAATCAGAGCACTTGCATGGTTGGGGGGAGTCAGCTTGGTTCTTGTGGTCTTGCTAGCTGGGGCTAATATCCAGCCATGCCAGACCACAGACGGTTACATGAGGGATGATTCAGTTGTCTCTGTATTGTACTTCCAGGAGCCATAGTAACTGAAACACTATGTGAAAAGACCTAAACTGGCTTCCGTCAGACTTGTTAGCTAGAGCTCCACATGGCAGGAGAGCATCTGTATTTCTTCAGGGTCCAAGCAGCCATCAAAATGTTGTACCCACACTTGTGCAATGCTTTCTATAAGCACCTGTACCCCAGTGGGCAGGGCACACAGCACAGCAAATCTAAAACTGAATAAACTGTCAATGGATAATTGAGTGTATTTAACGAACATTCTAAAAGGAAATAGAGATAAATTTTACATCAACAAGAAGCTAAAATTCAAGAAGGAGCTGGAATCATAATCTGACTGTCTCTACAGCAAAGTCACTTCCCATCATTTGTATTTGACAAAACAAACATAAACTAAAGAAAAAACTAACTTTGTGCATGGAGATGCAGCTTCAGTAAAAAGACTAGAAACTAGCCCCCCTCCAAAAAACTATCTTCCTTCCAAGCTAGCATATTTGGTTGGAATAATATCCAGAAAAATGGGATTTGTTAGTTTGGACTCAAGCGGAGGACAGAACTGAAGTCCAACATAAGCTCTATTAATTACAGCATAGAGCTGGATGTTCTGTTTACAGGACTATTATTAAATCAAAAATTTAATATGAACACTGTATGGCTGGACACTAAAGGACAGTGATTTCAGTCCCCAGCTTGCTGGGATGTCTGGGTTTTTATAGGTCAGTTCCTGCAGTCATGTGGTAGGGACCTGGCCTCTCCTTCCGAGCACTGCAGAGGAGTACTAGGCTACTTCTGCTTCAGCAAGTAAGCCCTCATGAAGGTGCTGTTTCATTTTGGTGATGTTCCTTTCCTCAGAAGTTGGGAGTCTAAGCTGACAGCTGCAACACTCAGCACCCTAGAGGGTCTGAATCCTTACTTTCTTCAAGACATACTAGGTTTGAGTCATGTGCAAAAACTTTTCTTTGCAAGTCAATAAAGAGAGTCATGGAACCATAAAGTAAATGATGGTTTTACTGTTGCTGGAAGCAAGGAGATGGTTTTCTCTCTACCTTAAGCAAAGAACTGTTTATGTTTTTTATCCTTTGGCTAGTACATATCTCTCTTGGTTAACTTACACAAAATCTACAACACTTGTATACTTTTCTTTAGCCAAAATACCAAATTTTATATGCCATTAAAGTGGCAAATTTGTATTGCAGGTATTATACAAATTTGTTCAAGACAAATTTATCACTAACACATTTATTGTTAAAGTATGAAAATATGTCAATTGTGAAAATAATCCTTGAATATGACCTCTAATCAAATTTAATTTTTTACAGCTTAATCCCCTAATAAATTGTTTAGCTTCAAATATCCATTTGACTACCTGACAAGGCTCAGGGATGACACCATGTAGTGATACCTGCCAATACATTCATTCACTGACTTACACACAGACACAGACCTAATTCTGACTGTCTAGAAAATTTACATTTTAATTTTACATGCCTTATTACTTTATATCTGCCTCCAAAAAAAATCACAACATTTTGGTATAAACCAATTATTTCCACTAGACAAAATAATAGAGAAATACCAGTCAACTTACATGGAAAAACAGGAATGAAGCTCCTTAATTATATATAACAGTCATTAAGGTACAGGTCAGGTCAGATTCTAAGCTTAATTTAATTTTGTTTTTTATATATATAGATATAAAAATAACTCTACAATGAATTAAATACTTAGGGGACTTTGGGGGGCTAATTTCCCAAATATTTGAAGATGAGACAAAATAGACATGGTAACAATGAAGAAAAAGATAAATGACAGGTGAAAGTCTTTGTTAAGGCATCAGAAAAGGAAGCAACGGGTTTCTAGGAAATTCAAGTAGTAATCTAAAATATAATTTCATGAGAAGGAAGATCAATGTAAACATGAAAAAGACAGGATAATTTACAACTAACAAGAAAATTCATTTTTTTATATGATGGCATGAGTAGAGCCATGTGATACTCACTTATGAAATTGAATATATAAACAAATAATTTGGCCAGTGTTAGAAATGCAAATCTATGGGCACTTTGAGATTTCTGTCCCAAAACAAGAGTTCAAAGAGAAGATCTGAAGTGAAAGAACTGAATAGATTAGGTAATGGTAGCGGACTTTTCACCTCCAGACCTCTGTTTCAAATTACAAGCAAAAAAAGTCATTACAATCTGAAGGCTGAAATAAATTTGCTTTTCTTAGTCCACTTGTTCCAAGTGAACATTTGTCCACATCACACTTATTATTCTGAACAGAGAGGATCAAACTGGCTTTGTTCCTGGATTACTTTTTACTGCAAGAAAATGTTTCCTCTAGGACAGGATGTGTTTTACCTCTATGAATAGAACTTTTCACTTGAGAGTTATGATTAAATATGATCTTACAAAAAAAATTGGAAAAGACTGGAGGGTTGCAATGAAAGTTCAAAAAGAATAGGACTCAATGCAGTTCAGTTTAACACAAGATAAAGGTAAGGCTTATAGGCAGGAATACAATTGGTTTCAGGAGCATCTGTACAAATGGTAGGATTTGGATAGCTGAAAATAAGGACAAAGAAGATCATAGACACCTTGAGGAAATTTTCTACTTTCAAAAACGCCACAGAAAAAGGAACTGCCCGTGCAATGATATACAGAATTGCAGAAGTAGTTTGGAACATTATAGTGATTTCCATCTCTTCCATATCCTCAGTTTGGTTTTAGCTGGAGGTTAGCAACATTTTAACTTGATGCCACTCTCCCCTCCCCCCCAATTTAAGGTCAATAAAAAGTGTACCAAAAAGAAGCTAAAACAAAATAAAGTGTGGCATTGCTCTTTGCATATGCACAGCCAGTAAAAAAAAAAAAAAACATTTAAACTGAAGTGTTTCACTCATTACAGCAGTGAAAACTATGTGCAAGCTTTAACATCTTTTTCCCAGTATTCTCATTTTAAACCCACATATTCTTGCTAAAGTTTCATGTTGTAACTTCATATATCATCTTAATCACCAGAAAGGTTTGGTGTTCTGAAAAGGTGGCTGTACTCAGACACGGAATTTATCTGTCTTGCTTTAGTGTAAAGTAACAGTGTTAAAGGAACACATGTAAATTAGAGAAAGTAGAGAGGTGAGCTATGAAATCCAGAAGAATTGAAATGAATGTGAAAGGGTAGTCCTGACACACAAATAGGAATTAGAATAGGAGTTAATCAAACAAAATGTTAAGAGGATCAGACACTTCCCAATGACACCGGAAGGTCATTGAACAATAGGTCTGTCTGCCATATAAAAGCCTGAAATACATAGAATTTTCAAAATATAGTACAAGAATCTTTATATATGGTTATTTACAAGATCACCACAATAAGTCCTTCCTACATGCACACTGTGTTCTGTGGTAAATCACTCCTAGCTTGTATATCTTTGACAAATATTGTTACAGTACATATGTTTGCTGGCTTAGATCAAATGATCTGCTTATCTCCTGTGATAAACAAATGTTTTCAAGTCCCTTAAACTGGGCCTCTGGTGAAAGCATGCTACTCTTTACATTTCAGGATATACGTATTCTTATACCAGCACTGGTCTCTCCTTCCTTGTCATGTCTAAATCTCTACGCAACAGGCAACTGCAGTGCTTTATTCTGAGACCGTGACCTTACACACGTCTTCCCACTATGCCTCCTCTCTGAAGTGCAAATGCAACCGTTGCTCCACGAACAGTGGCTGCGATTGTGATGAATACAGCTGAGAGCAACCGTAAACAGAACATATAAAGGTAAGGTCAAACGTTTTGCTTTCATTTGTAAGGCAGAGACAACTGAACAGTTTTGACTGACTTACCGTACAGAAGAAACCATACCAAGAACTGAACGTCAAACTTCTGTCTGACAAGACCTTCAGCAACAACCTAAGAATAATTAGTGTATATCCCTACATCTGTAGGAATTCAGGATACTTACAAGAATATGCTATCTTCCTTAAAGCAGGGAATAGCAAGAATTAGAAACACATACCAAGCTCAGTCTTTTATCCAAGGGATCCCAGTACTGCAGCTGCTCAACTCAGCCACATTTAAAGGACTTGCAACACCACCCACAAACACACATAATACTAGAAAGGCAATGAGGAAATGGAGAAGAGATTCTTAGTATGGAGAAGAGATTCAAACATATACTGAGAATGCTTCAAAATCAAAGAAATAAACTTCGTAAGAAGTGTGGTTTAGATACATCCTGAGATTAAGATCTCTTGTCTCAGATGAGGGGAAGGGCAGAAAAATTAGAACCCAACACAGGAAAAAAAAAAAAATTAAAAAATGGGTTTGGGATTGTGGTCCGAGTTTGAAAATGAGGAATTTAGTGAGAATACAGAAATGTTAATAGTCACCTCTGCTCCTCGGTCTAATAAAGATACCCATTTGTTACGATCAGCTCCATAAAACAGTCTGTAAATAAGAGGTTCTGAGATATAAGGGGCGTGTGGGGTTGTAAAATTTGGGCACAGGCTGTTGAATTTGTGTCAGCATACGGACATGTACACTTGGCTGAAAATTTTTACTATCACAAAATATGTTTTCTGAGGGTATTTTAGATATCTGAAAAGTGTCAGAGGATGGAGTGCAGTGCTGTTCTGTACCATTTACCATAACCTAGAATCTAAATCTCTCCTCAGTTTGGGCTTATGTCCTATTTTAAATTGTCCAGCAGTCCCTGGAAAGGTTGAGACTATTGTTCTACCTGTTCTTGCCATGCAGGTCATTGATAGTTAGCTTAAGTGGCTCCTGTACAACATGCTGGCTTTTGTGATTCCCAGCTCCAGCAATGATGTCTTCCACATATTGCATGTTCCTTGAGGTGCTGCATGTGAGGTTTTCTGGTAGGTCTAGCAATAAGAGACATGATTTACAGCTGTTCATAGGTGAGCATCCCAAATTAAAGAAAGCAGCAATTATTACCTAAAGGTTGTCTGGATGTCTGATGGGAATACACATCACCACAGAGAAGAAAAAAAAAATGTGGAATTACATAATGGAATGACACAATTAGTCCCAATGTTTATCAGAACAGCTTCTGGAAGTTTTGTTTATGGATTAACAGGCTCATAAGGACTTCCTTTATGCATTAGAAAAATACTATGTCAAGAATTGGCAGCTATCTTCACCCACCAAAAAAGAAATCTCAAAATACAATGTACAGTTGTTCTCAGATAAAATATTCTTTTTTTTTTTTCTGTCTCTCAGGAAACTGAAGAAATTATATTTGCTGAATAGATGTTGAGGATTGCTTAGTATTTAAACTTTGGATATTATTTTCTAAGAATATGAACTGTGATCCTTATTATAGCCCAGTAGCAATGTTGCTTTGGTTACAAGTTCTTACATTTTATGTGAAGTTTCTGGAAACAGACCCTGTTAAGAACTGTTAGCATTTAGACCAGTTAGTAACATACCATGTATTTTTGTCATGTAAATTTTTCCCAGTAAAATTACCATGTAGTAATACTTTCCTTTACTGCAATGTTAAAAACTCCTGCTTATTCTGTTGCCCGTTTTTTTTTTTAGCTTTTTAAATACATTTGCAGAAGGATTTGGTTTTGTTCCTAGAAATATGAATCTCAGCCCTGACCAAAAAAAAAAAAAAAAGGCAAATAATTAATTATGAATCATAGTTATTATGACTGTCTTTGTCCATACAGTCTTTTGGTAATTAATTTTAATTCCATATATTCACTAAATTGTAAGAAAATATTTCTCAAATAATTTTAGAATCCTTGGCTGTTGACAAATTGATCAGCTCAAATATTTGGCACATGATTTTGTATAATAGCTCATTTACATCATGAATTATTGTTCTTATTCCTAAATTTGTGTTTGTAATGTTTTGAATGGGAGCTGCTTAATAGCAAAATTAGCATAATCATTTCTATTTAAATTACTTAAATTTTCTGACTTAACTAAAACTTGCACGGCAATAACTATTCACGAGTGACGAGACTAAAATCTACAGGCAAAAAAGGATTCCTTACAACTCCTTATGAATAAAGCTGCATGCTTTTGCCAAAAGGAACCAAAATGTGTCTGGGGGAACTTTGAATTAAGCTTGTCTTTTAACTTACTACTGCAGCTAGGGGAGGAAAGACAACTTTGGGATTGGTGGGGTTTCTGTAAGAAGTTGCAAACTTTACATTTACAACAGGACTGGGAAAATATTTTTCCCTGGAAAAAAGGTAGAAACTAATAGTTCCTACTTCAGCGTAATTTTCTTTGCAAATGTTTAAATTTTGTTTGATGAAAAGCCAAAACAGTACAAAAGGGTTTTTGCCAAAGTGCTACATTTTGTTCGAAAAGTTTGATTAAAATTATTTTAGCCAGCAGTAGTAGTACAAATATGTCTAAAGTGAAGGAATGTGTGTAGTTACTATATTACTATAGTTCTATCTTACTACTAGAGCTAGTAAAAGATCCATATTTTAGACATTTGATCAGAAAAGTATAGGCTGGGGTTGATCACATGGTTTAACTCAAAGAAAAACAGCTTCAAACACATTTCACCATAGGTAGATCTGAGAATTAAGCATGTGCTTACAAGATGTGTTAAGCGGGGCTGAGCTTTTTATATGGTGCCTGCCCTAGTTTTCTCCATCTTTTTAATTTCCTCAGAAGTACAGCATGCCCACAAAATATTCTTATAGAACACTGATACATATCATCAGCAACCACAATGCAAAATATACTTGCAAATGAAAATAATGAAAGCAAAATTGTGCTTCTCTATATCATTTGCCTTGGGACATGCTTACAGGATTCTGGCGTTCAGACTTTATCACAAAACTTTTCAGTGAGGCTGAGGAACAAACATTAATATTAAGGGAATTATTTTCAAGTAGTGCTATTTCACCTCTGCTGTTTTCAGTAATAGACATAGGCCCAGATAAAGAACTGTATTCGTGCCCTGAGCACACAGGTGTGTGGACACTGTGATACTGGATGCCTCAGTATCTAATAGTTTGACAGACATATAAAGGAGTGAGATCATAAATATCTAGATCCTGAAGTAGCCTATATGCACAGGGAGAGCACACTGACATGAGGGGTTTTTAAGTGAAAACTTGGGGCTCTAAGGCTGTTACAGTCCCAAAGGGATGATATAGGGTCTTTGTGGATCAAAAAGCCCCCAGTTCCTTTTATGGAGCTTGCCACTCCCAACTACCATGGCTCTGCAATCAGCTGGAGTCAGGTATATATAGGAGATATGAATATGAAAGCCTTTGGATACAGGCACCTTAGAAAATGCTGATCTATTAAACTATAACAGCTAGTGCCTTCCTCTCATTTTATCTGTAATACCTTTCCTAGTAATTAGTAATGTTTTGGGGAAAAAAAAAAAACACCCACAAGGTACAGCTATTCAAACATTATATTTTGATGGGAAAAATCACACATAAAACATATTGGTGTTAAAACTCTTAATGTGAATATTAGTCATAATTCTGTAATGTAAACTGATAATCTAATTATTGAAACTTGCCTTTGTTCAGTCTAAAGTCCACATTTGAAATCATGAGAAAAAAAGTGCAAATGATAACTACCAAGTATACTACTGCAGTGTCGGGTGCAAATGAATCCCAAACTCATTCTGTCTGCAGTGATCTCTTGAGCTATCTTACGCTAAATGTCAACTGCAGCTTCAGGGTGAAGCATGATTTTGATAGTAGGCAGTATGTTTCACTTTATTCTTTTAAAGACACTGATCTTACATCAGTTTTGCTTGTCCACCTACTTCACCAGCATGTTGGACACTTTCTTGGCTTTGGTCTAGCAAGTAGATGTAAAGCCAAAAAAAAAAAAAAAAAAAAAAAATCAGTCCTTTAGTGATTTCTCTGGTGTTAAAGAGAAGACATGGATGACAGAACTGGAATGGAATTGCAACTTCTTCCTCAAAATCCCACAACAGTCATTATATTTACTACCCTAAAACTGTGAAAAATCCCTGTGAAGACTGTGAAAATATATTTGCTTCTGCCAGGGATCTTTGTTAAATAATTGTTCTCATTCTGCTCTTTGGCTTTCCACAACTAAAGAGCATTGTGCAACAGCTATGATCATTGTGCAACAGATTTTTTTTTTTTTGGACTGTCTGGAACAGTGAATAATTAAATATTTCTATCAGAGTTATAATTAAAGGTGAGACATGGAGCTATGCCTGCCACAGAATGCTGAAGAGGTTGTATAAATTAAGCAATGTGGACTTCTGAATGGGGGTTTCACTCCTAGACTGGATATTGTAAGTATTTGGAAATGTACCAGCAAAGATGTTTAGTCTATGTCTGCTTTGGATGCAAGGCTTAGTCCAACAGGAATGCTTTGAAACAGCTTTGTGATTGGATGAAGTGGAAAGGAGAACACATAATTAGGAGCAAACATATAATTTATGGAAGAAAGAGAGAGAACGTATCAGGAAACAGCATGTACAAATGATGTATCCAACAGCAAAAGGGATCGGGGAGTGATGAAGTTTCCAAAGTTTTGCCAGATATGGTAGCAGGTAAAGTTAATTATTTTTAAATAGTCAGCAAATCTGAATGCTGAAAAAATGAGTAATCTACACATCTGAGGTTTTAGTTTAGTAGTTCTCAATAACAGACTCAACCTATGTTAATCTCATTTTGTTAGTTAAATGCCTCAGGCTTTCACTTAGTCCAAAATTCCAATTAATCTAAAACACCACAAGATAGCATCAGGGTGGGAAAAGCTTGGCAGAGATCTAGTTTAACATGATATGAGCTGCACACATTAATGAGTCAGTGGCAAACTTACCAGCTAGATAAAACATGTAATACTGACAGGCAGACAAATGGAAAATGAGTTGTGGATCTCATCCTTAGTACATTATTACAAATTACTGATTTAGCTCAGAAAATGGCCAAAACACTTTGCAAAGCAGAGGCAGACAGTAACTTTCTTGAGGATCTTATAGACAAAGAGACATGATTAAAAAAAACCCAAACAGTTGACAGTTCTTTATGTGGATATAGGGTATAGTGTAATTATTGGAAGGAAAATAAAGACAGGAAAGGATTCAGAACTGTTGCCTAAAGAGAGATCTAAAGGCAGAAGGAAGATGGGAGTGGAAGCAGACTGTGCTGTGCATAGGGTCCATGGTGAAAAAAATATGTGAAAATGAGTGTGAGAGAAGAGGAATAGAGGAGCAATAAATTTTGCAGAACAACCTCAACATGACAGTAAAAAGAGTACATTATATACTATTGCAACAAATGTATAAAACCTACATAACGAGAACATATTGAAGTCAAAACTTCAGTATAATCATATCTCTCTTTCTCATAACCCACCCCTTGAAACTGTTTTACTTTGAATTGATAGTTTTGGACCATAGAAACACCTTTGTATTCACAGTTTCTAACTTCCTATATGGAATGAAACCTGCGAGTGCCTTCTTTTCCTCTCTCCTCGCTACCCCTCCTCCCTGCACTTCCTAGCTGATGTGGAGGCTGGAGGCCGTGGTGGGACTGAGTGGGCCCCTTCAGAAGGAAGGCTGACACAAAGTCAGGAAGGCCAGGCCCCGCAGCTTGCTGTTGTGGGCATCTGCAACCAAAGAGAGGAGAGGAAAGCCTCCTCCTGTGCTTCTGGCTTGATTGGAGTAGCCACAATGGCTTCTGAAACGGGCAGAAACCCACTTCCCGTAGTTGTCAGTCCTACTTTCATCTCTGCAGTCTTTGCCTTCTGGACTCCATTATGGGTCACTGTCCTTTTCACTGTTTCATACTGCTCCTAGGTATACATTTCTGGTGGAGATGCACCAGCTCCTCATACTTGTGGGCTTGCTTATGCTGTGTTCAGAGCCACTTCTGTGGCAGTTGAAGCTGCTTCTCCAGCAGTTTCATGTAACGTAGATCTGGGACAGGATGCTTTCTAACAATTCTTATTTGTGCGTTGTTTCGTGGTCCTATTTGGTGTGCAGGGAAGATGGTAGGTTGCAAGGAGGGCCAGAAGCTCTCCATCCAATCAGTCTCTGGAGTCAAAGATAGAAAACACAATATTCTCTGAAGAGCTGTGGATGAACACAGAGTAGCATGTCTGTAGCCATCCTCACTCTGAAATCAACGACCCACATTTTCCACTGCAAAATAGCATGTCTAGGCTAGAAGTACTCCTTTGCAGATGTTGTCAAAGTAGGACTTCTAGTAAAACAGCTTTGGAGAAAATGTCCCACCAGTAACCTGGAAGTCTATCTAAGCCTTCAAGGAAAGATGGGATCTTGAGGTTCTCTCCAGTGACGTGTAACTTTACAACAACCTGCACTTGAGATTTCAGCAAAAGCTGTTTGGCAAGTACAGATAAGCAGGTGAAGGACAGAGGCAGACTGATTCTTTCAGGGTCTTTGTAACCACCTCTGAGTGGTATTAAGAATGTTACAATGCTTAAAGTGCCTTTGTAAGGAAGATGAGATGTGCGAGAGCTGGTGCACCATATTCTACTGCCCATCCTGATTGAGATGTGACTTGGTCAAGTATGTAATTAGAAATGTTTTTATGTGTGAGAAACATGCAAGAGGAGTTTGGGGATTTTTTTTTTTACCAATGTAATGCCAGATAAATAGCATTCCTTCTCACTGTAGCTGTTCTGGACAATAGGAAGAATTTTTGGATTGAGTATTTGCAGCACTGCTTTTACAGCCTTGTCATGTAATCTGTTTCCTGTGAGAATAATGGCAGGGGTTTGCTAGGCCCAGTTTTCCTTGGCAGGCATGGCTGCAGCAAAGGTGTGCCACAACTATGTCTGCTGGTCTTGGTTGGACGGAAGTCAAGCAGTGACATAGTTGCTGCTGTGCAGGAGCATTGCCTGGCTGGAGCTGAGCTATCAGGGAATAAAGCTTGGAGAACTGCCAGTTAAAGAGCCTTTTCCTTCTGCTGACTGCAGATAGCACTGGCAGGGAGAAGCAGGGCAGGACAGCTGCAAAGGGTGCTGACTCACATAGCCTTATTCTTAAAACGTAGCCCTTGTCCTTTCCCAAAAATCCATCCTCTGGTGGTAAAGCAGGAATCGTCACTGCAAGATGCGCCACCAGAGATGCACGGGGCGGGTTAGGATGACTTCCTTGAGCAGGGAGGAGGAGAAACACCTGTCGCAGTATTCATCCACTTCACCTCCAGGACTACTGCACAGAATAAATTTTCAACATTGTTGTTATATGTGGAATAAAACTTATTTTCCCACTCCAGATGGTCGAATAGTACTCGGCTCAAGGTTCCATATACTGGTCAGTGCCATACCCTTGTGGACCTAGCTCCTTTTCCTTTGTGGGTTTGGCTATCTCGGCTGACTACATAGCACTGGATTAATTTAAGTAATTCATTTTGAAAAACATTTTTCATATGGTATGTTTCACTTCATCAACTGCAGTAAAAGAATCCATTATTTTTTCTCTTGTGTTCAATGCCACAGGAATGCTCTCCTGCCTAGCTAAATGGTTGCATTTGCATAACTGCAGTTTGTAAATGGGGCCTCTTGAGATTTTAATAACAAGAATATCATCTAGAAGTAGATATCATCACTTTTTTTAGTAAAACCATGTTTGGGGTAGTAATTTCAGATGGATTAATTTCTTCTAATAATTGTCACTTAGGTTAAAGTCCTTTTCTTGATATTTCTTTTTTTACTTTCTTATAATTCAACATGAATTTAAACAACACTATGCAGCTCTATCACATCTTTTATGAAAAGTATGCTATCTGAAATGCTCCGCTGATCTAAGATGATCTTCTACTCTTTGTAAATTAAATACAAATTTGAAATTACTTTTATCACATCCTAGAGAGGCAATTGAACTGCCATTAAACTAATTGACTAAGCCTGAAAATTAGGCTTTTAGACAAAAGCCTTCTTTATTTTCACTGAAACTGACAAAAAAAAAAGAAAAAAAGAATTTAAGAATTATTCAAGACTTTTATATCATCTTTGCTTTAGGAATAATGTACTGATAATGAAAACCACACCATATTAGATTATAAAATATAATGGAAATTAATGAGTCAAGAAACATAAAATAACTAATATAATCTTTCAAAAGTTTGTAAAGAAGTACTGCTATCTGCTGGATTTTCTTTGCCAGAATGTGGTTACTTCCACAATGCTTTATTTTAACTGCAAGACTAAAATGCAACATTTCTTAGGGGAAACTCTATCCTTATCTAGGAGATGGTGAGAGGACAGATTTTTTAAAAAATTATTATTATTAATACATACATAGATCAATAAAGCTTCAGGATCAGCTTGCTTTTAACTTCATCCAGGCTACTTCAGTCACGCAGAAGATGAAAGGCTCAGCAAGAGAGCACGAGCTCAGCAAGTGGAACTTCCACTACCTTGCACAAAGCTGGTAGCATTTTTTCTAGTTAGAATTTTCCACAAACAGTAAAATTCTATATCTACTATGTCCACGTGCTAGGCCCAAACATGGTGCAAATTTCTAGCAAAAACTGTGAACATGAATGCCGTTAATGATGCCACCATTATTTTTGTGACTTTCTATGTCATACTCATATCAGTTAGCATTCTTTCCATCAAGATACTCTTAATTTCCTAAAGCATTTTTGGAAACACATCTATTTTTGCTTATACATCAACTTACTCATGCCTTATGATGTGGAAGAAAAAAGGATTCATAATGAGAGTTAGATGGATGGTTACTTAGAAACACCACCACTCTTTTTCAGACCAGGCTATGTCATTTTCTCTGTATGATTGTAGAAAATTATTTCAATTGGCTGAAAGTTTCCATTCTTTTCACTGAAGAAAGGAACCAAAATGATTTTCAGGGTGCACATTTACTACTGCATTTATCTGTGCAGTACATGAGTCTTAGGTTAGCTAGTCATTTCCACTAGCAATATTACAGAGTTGTATTTGTCCCTGAGCACAGACATGCAAGTCCACTGTGGTGTGCAAGGCTTCACGAATTTGACACTTAGTCTTCTGGGAGAATATCTTAAAATTCCTAATGCCTCACTAACAAAAATATTCTGAGAGCTGGTTCACAAAGACATTGAGAGGTAGAAGGTTTGTTCTTCCCAGACTCATAAATGGTTTTGGATCGTTATATCTCAGGCACTCCTAGCTCTGCATATGTAGAAAAAAAGCTTGGATCCTCTGGAGAATTGCTTTTTGAGACTGATTTGTATATAGAATAGGTATGTTAATTGATCAAAGGCTAATTGTAAAAACTATAGGCTAGAGGAATATGGAGAGGCAGAAGAACCACAGAAATGTCAACCGAACTAGAGATTTATTAAATGATGCCAAATGGGGTTTACTAACAGCACATAGGAGTATGTCTGAAACAGAAGTCAGCTCTCAGAGTCAGCTCTTCTAGCCTGAAGGAACATCAGCAGCAGCACAACAGCTACCAGTGGCCTTCTGTTTGCCCACCTAAAACTAGCAAGTGAATGAAAACATTAACCAAATCACTGAAGGCGGATCATATAATGCTTAGAAACAATATAAGTAGGCTAAAGACTTTCTTTTTCCATTATGGTTCATCCACTTGAAAGACAGAGATGGTGCAACTATGGTATATGCTTTATATATTATTAAAGAAAAAAAAGACTATAATTCACTTCATGTTCTGCTACAAAATTAAGGCCACAGTTTATGTGCTGGGTTTGGCTGGGATAGAGTTAATTTTCTTCATAGTGGCTAGTATGGGGCTACGTTTTGAATTTGTGCTGAAAACAGTGTTGGTAATACAGAGATGTTTTCGGTTTTGCTGAGCAGTGCTTACACAGGGTCAAGGCCTTTTCTGCTTCTCACTCCACCCCACCAGCGAGTAGGTTGGGAGGGTACACAGCTGGGACAGCTGAACTCAGCTGACCAAAGGGATGTCCTATACCATATGATGTCAAGCTCAGCATATAAAGCTGGGGGAAGAAGAAGGAAAGGGGGGACGTTCAGAGGTGACATTTATCTTCCCAAGTCACTGTTAAATGTGATGGAGCCCTGCTTTCCTGGAGATGGCTGAACACCTGCTTGCTGATGGGAAGTAGTGATTGAATTCCTTGTTTTGCTTTGCTTGCGTGCGCAGGACCCTAGATATCAAAGAAAGGGACTGACGTTTGAAAAAAAAAAAAAAATTAAAAAATAATCTTAGAATTCTGGTTAAAATCTCTGCTCCCCAGGAATTTCCAAATTAGACTGTTTCTAAAGCCAAGCCTAGCTCATAGTCTTCTATTTCACTTTCACATTGAGAAAGCTCCTTGGTTTTGCTGTGTTCTGGAGGGGATTAATGACCTTTCTAAGCTTTCACTGGAGGTAAGAATTGCAGACAAAGCTAGACCTCCTTTCACAAGGATTAAAAGTAAAGTTTTTGTCCTAAAATCAGTGATGCAAGGTTGAAAGTCTAGTATGGCTTGCAAACAAATGGCAAGCCCTGGGGGTTTCAAAATGTATTTTTAGAAGAAACATATGCTAATCAAGATATGCCCCACATAGTTGAAACAGCATGATTCACAAGGGAACTTCATTAGCCCCAGAGCTGAGTAGTGTTACAACTCCTGGGAGATCCAATAAAATAGGTGATTTTTTTTTTTTTTAAATTGCATTCTCCTAGTTAATCCCCATGGGCTTCCAAGAATTTTTTTGGTTCTGTTCTTTTCCATTACTACTTTGCTGTCACATAGAAGAGAGATTACCATCTAGGAAAAGAGCAACAGTACTCTATTCTGCCTAGAATGGACAGGCAGATCATTAATGCTGTACAACAGCAGACTGAATATGTCCTGTCTTCAGCAAAACAGACAGGCAAGCAACTCATCATCCAAAGGGCACTAGACAGGTAGGTCATAAAATGCATGTAAACCATAAACCCAGCAGACTTAATGGAATAAAATTAGTTTCATTAGTTTGTAGGTAAATTGGAATATCACACCTTGATAAAATAATGCCTGCCATCTCTGAACGATGATAAATAACTTTAAAAAGTGAAAAAAGTAGAATATTAAGATTAATTTTGTTCAGACTCCATTTTTACAAGAGCAATGGCTGATAATTTATGTAATGCAACAGCTATTGTATTCCTGTTGACATACAATAACAGTTATGGCTGACAATTTAAAATATAATTTTTGCGCTTTTTTTTCCATATAAGAGGGCATTTTTAGAAAATGGAAATGCAATAGAAGGGAACAACAGCCAAAAAAATTTTAGCATTGTGCCAGACTTTGTACAGCCTGTGAGTTTGGTCTTGAACACAGAAGCCAAGGGGCAAAGGAACTGCTGTCAACTTGCAGGCTTCATTTAAATCCTAAATCAGCCTCTGTGACAGGAACAAATTCTGAGATACCAGAGCAAATTCACTCCTGGCAAAGTTTCAGAGAACAGCCTTGGGGCACCAGTGATGATTCATTCCTGCACCTGAACTGAAGTAAGGACACATGAAAGCTGTTCAGGAACGGCTGGGAGTAGGACAAAGTCACTGTGTCTTCACTGTCAGGTCTGAAGTCAAACTGACTGACTGTCCATAATCTGTTTACCTTCCAGAGCTCACTAAGGTCAAACTGGAGAATATTTACAACTCCCAGCTTTCTCAAGCCCATCCCTGTGCCGTAGCAGAAAGGATTTGATCTGAAGGCTCTTGCTGGGGTGGGAGGCTGGTGGAGCTGGTCCCCAGCTGCTTGCTGGGCTTCGGGCCAGAATCACCCAGCGCAGGAATGCTACAACTGAAGCCAGTCTGGTTTCTGTCAGCAAGAAATTTTCATGTGTCCATGGACCATTAGTCTCATTAATCCAATTCTCCTTAGTACTAACTGAAGAATTCCTCTATTCTTAGACAGTAAGGTAGCTTTTCCGTGTGTCTATTAGGGAATTAGCAAGTCCTTTCCCTTTAAAATGATTAGTAAGACCTACCCAAAGTATTTTAAGTTTCCACATGGCTGCCTCTTCAAATGTATGTGGGCATTTTTCCATTAAAATAGTTTGCAACTGGAAACCAAACTGAAACCTATTTGCTAATGCTAGGCACTTTTTTCCTTTGGTTATGCTCCAGATGCTCTGTGCTTTGTGTCTTTCAAACTAAATCCAGTCTAGATTATAACTTGCATTTAGAGGTGAACAGCCAAGCTACTTCTTTTTTCTTTTTTTTTTGGCAATCAAAAGATTGCAGAATAAAACTTCTCTTGTTTATTTTGCTTACTGAGTTTAGAACATGATAGTTTATGCTTTCCATTGCTGTTCATGTTATGTTGCAGTCTTACACATATGTTGTCTTGTTCAGTGACTCCAAACAATTTCTCACCAACATCTATATTGACTATTATGCCATTTCATCGGGTTTTGACACGTCTAGTTCCTACTAGTTTTCATCTTTGACTGTGCTGTCAGCTCCTCTGTGCCATTTCTTAGTGGTGTGGACTTCAAAAGGAGTGTTTCAGTAGTATTAAAAATAAATATTATATTAGACCCAAAATTAAATGGACTTTGCAGTAGTAAAATGTTACAAATACACTAAATGTTCTCTACCCTTTGTCCTGGTTATTTCACTTGGAAATATTTTTGATACAGCATATTACTAATAAAATATCTCTTGAAAATATTTTTCATTACATTTTCCCATTCAAAATCATTTTAGGTTACATTGATAACAAAGGAGAATGACAAAATCATTCCACTTGCACCCTTACTAAAAATGTAGGACCAAGAAAGGATGCTTTCTACTTCATATTGCATTGAAACTTGAGAAAGAACTTTTAAGGAGAAAATAAAACTTGTTGGTAAAACGCAACCACATTGCAATGTGTTAGAGCTCTATGGTTTGGAGAATCTCACCCAAGAATTTGGGTGTATAGAAGAGCTAGAGTTTGTGATAGGAAAATATCTTAAAACCCAAATACTTCTCAAAATTAAATTAATTAAAACACAAGCTAGTCTACTGTGTATAATTTCTAACCATTCATGTTTGTAGAGGTTGAAATAATTGTAAAGCAGGGCAGAAATCACCAACTTTGTTGATTTCTTTTGTTTGAACAATACACTTTTCTAACAGTACTATTTTCCTTATCGCCGTGTGTTTGAAGATTTGTTTAGAAGATTTTGGATTACAATACTGTTGAAAAGTTAGCCCCATGAGCTGCAGATATCAGCAACTACTGCTCTGTTTACATGTACATTGAAATAAAGGATGGAGTTTCCTGTTGTAGATTACGTAAAATCCAGCCATTGTTAATCAAAGGAAGCTTCCTTCCCTGGTATCTCAGCTGAGATCTGATCAAAATATTTCAGAGAGTCACTAAGGTTGGACACCGTTTTACCGACAGTCATTTTTGGCAGATTTCCTCAGGGGCTCCTGGGAATATTCAAGATGCAGTGTCTGCAAAGGCTGCAGAGCTAACAGCTCACTTGGCACCTCGCAGCTCCCTGGCTTTGTGCACCTTCTCCGAGCCCTGTCAGCTTACAGCTCGCACAAGAGGAAAGCCAGAGAGCACCAAGGTGCCTGCACCTGGGCCACTCTGTCCTCTGGAAATGGCCACATATGCCAGCTCCTCACCCACAAAAAACAACAAAAAAAATTTGCTACATTTATACTACCTTTTCTAGATGATGAAGTATTGGCTGTTTTTGTCTCCATATTTGTACAGACAATTAGCAAATTGCAACCCAGCATCAGGAAACTGCGTGTGCTACTTCTCACTCGTTTACACAAGAATGTCACAGGAAGGGTGGAACACTGCCAGGGTGGTCTGAATATAGTCCGCTGACTTTCCAGGAATTCTTCCATTTAACACAGCTGAAAACACAATTTCAAAAAGGATTTTTTTTCTTTCTGTTATAGTTACTGAAATCAGAACTTAAATTTGTGATAATGATAACTCAAAAAAAAAGAAAAAAAATCACATGGCACTGGTGCCATGACATTGCATACTTTAGGGTACCATGAAACTTCTATGACTCTCATATAAGGAATACTGTATACAGTATAAATAATCATAACAAACCTTACTGTTAAACAATGATGTTTAACATCACTTTAACCCTACTGTTAAATGATGAACTGTAAGGGGAATTTTAAGAGAGAGAGAGAGATATCAAGAAAAATAACTTAGATTGTGAATTCATTTGGCCAATGATTGAAACAGCTATTGAACCATTTAAATGGATATTACCATTTTCATTTTATTTTAAATAACTTAGCTAAAATTCATTTCATCTGGAAGTCCATTTTCACCTTATTATAGATTTCTTTCTACTTCAGCTTCTTCTTCTTTTTTGCAGTTCTCTTTTTTCTGTTAGTATATTTACATTCATGACATTTTCATTTAATATATTCCTCTCCCTTTCAACTCTTTCAACTTCAGACTTTGCACTGTAACAGCAGAATATAACACCCAGGACAGGTGAAATGCTATGTATATTGACATGCAATAAATAAGTTGATTCAAACTAGCAGAGCTTTATTGCCAACTTTTTTTTTTAATTAAACAAGAGGATCAGAAGTTTTTATTTTTTTTATCTGACATCCCAATGACTTACGGAACTCTATGGCTTACAGAACGTTTAAAAAAAAAACCAGGCCTACCAGGTAAATGAGCTGAATAAAGGCCACAATAGACAGCAGTACAAGGGCTCCACAGACAGAAAAGAACTCAGTCTCTGAGGACACAATACATCTGTAAACTCTTCACCTTTTCTTACTGAAGAATTTTAAACTTGCTTCTTTTTTCCTTGCCTTGGTTTTCTGCCCATGGTATCTTTTCAACTCTTACAATGTTTCTGGTTTTGTTATATATTTATTTTTCTGTTTTTATTCCTTTTTATTCCTGAGAGATAACCAAGATCAAACAAGGTCCAAAAAGAATTTTGCGTCCCTCTCTATATGGTACATTTTCAGAGTTATATCATTAAAGTGGCTTCCCAATTTACAAATGTAAAGTTAAAAATTATTTTTAAAGCTCAGATAACTGATGGAAACAGTTTGTGGTTTGGGTTTTTTGTTTTTTCCTGTGGTGTTTTTTTTCCCCCACCAGAAAGCATGTCTAATAAGGAAAATGCTTAAACATATATTAAAATGTAAATGTGTATCAACTTCCCATAGAGAAAAAAAAACAAAATTATGCAGATATTTCTGTTTTTACTAGAATGACAATTACTTTGATGTTTTCAGCACTCATCTTTGCATACACTAGTGGTATCCTACTAAAACTTGGAGCTTCCAAAAGACGTGATCACTCTCAGCCTGCTTTTCATAGTTCTGCCTGTCTGATGAGTCTGCATGTACCTGATTACATATAGACAGCTATCAATTAGAAAAACTGCTTTGAAATGTAGGAGAACTGTCTTACAATCCTGTAGGCTTTGCCTCTTAGAGGTACTTGCACATGTTGAAACTGAAGGCCATCGGGTATGTAAACACCTAGTAGTTAGCCTGAACAGTATTTCAGGATCTAACTTCCATCAGTTTAAGTTCCTAAATACCTTTCAGGATCTAGGCTATAAATACTTGAAAATTTTTTTTATTTCACTACTGCCTTAAAAGTCTCAGTTGCATGACTTTACTGTGAGATGTAAATTCCCTCAATCTTCCTGTCCTCGCAAGCAATTTTTAATAGGCTTTGCTGTATGTAGTAATTTACTAGAGGATTTATATTAGTTTCTACCTTTTAAAAATTCTATATGTGCCATGCTGGGCCTGCTTTTGCTTCTAGAGAAGGGAATTTCAGAACCCTGATTGGCTTCCTTAGATGCTAGAGCAGTCCTATAGTAATATTTATGCACAGCAGGCCAAAGGGAAGATGCATCAGCAGTATCTACGACAGATCATATATTCTCTGCTTAATGGCACTGCAATAAATCTCCTGCAAATTAGCAGGACACTAGCGTGTGAGATACATTCCTATATGTTTGCATGCATTTTTGTTACTGTGTTTTGATATTAGTGATGTTTCTTCATTGGTGTGTTGTATAACTGTATAATAATGTATGATATGATATAATTAAGGATGTCCCACTTACAATTGCCATGAGAATTAATTGTTCAGCTTTATCTGTTTCTTGGACAGGCTTTCCATAAAAGATGTAAGAAGCATTTATGTTTCCCCTACATGCTATACTGCAGTGAAGAGCAATATCTGTTTCCACTATGAATCACTTAATCAGAAGGCAATGTTAGCCCTGCAACATGAAAGCATAAGAAAAACAGGCCTCTTGTTATGCAGGAAGAGATACATGCAGAATCATAGCAATACGAGAAGATTATGATGGCTGGGAAAAAGCTTCAGGGCAAAAGAAGTGGGTGGAGAGAGGAGGGAGGATCAGCTTATAGAAATAAACTGGCAGGGCTCTAGGTTTTTTTTGAGCCATTCCCTTTAATTCTATCACAGAAGCAAATGATGACTGAAAAATCTTTCCAAAAAACCTACTGCTGTCTAAACAGTGGTAGCACTGTTGGGAACAATGTTGAAAGTGAGCACTTTTGAATTTCAATAGGGCCTTTCCAAAGAGGAGAATAACAGCCCTGTACATTGTGTAACTTTGGACCAGACACCTTATGAGGGGAGCTACTACACAGCTAGGAAAATAATCTGAAACCTATTACAGAACAAGAGAGCAACTGTTTGTGGGAATATGAAAGTACTGGCAATGAAAAAAACAGAATGGAGAAAACAGTCCATTAGAAAAGCAAGAAGGAAATTTACATATATTTAAAAAAATGTGAAAATGTCAGAAATTGGCTGGTCAGTTTATAGAAGGTAGGTAGTAATTCAATTTGTACCCTGATACCTGAGAAACTGGAACGAGAAAAATAATTAACAATTTGTCTAATATAATTATGTCAATTTAACCTGGAAGCAATTTCATTTGGCAGAAAGAAATGAACCAATATTGTATTGAGGAGAGCTCTGGAGAGGATTGCGTTCTGATTACTGAGAAACTGAGACACTACAACAAGCAGCAAAGGCTTTGGACCCCGTTCTGATTTTAATTACACCAATATGAATAAGACTAAACTGGCTAATGAGTTTTCCAGTGCAAAAGTCAGATCACAAACAAGTCATTCAAATTTCAAGACCTACCTGGAAGAGGTAAGCAGTGAGTAGTAAAGAAAATTACTTATTCTTATAAATTATGATACTCAGAATACACTATGAAATTTGGAATAAAAAATACAGTTTGTATTCCCAAAGAGCATCAGAGAAGCTGAATTTCCTCTCAGGAAAAAAAAAAATAAAAAAAAAGATTTAGATACTATTTATAGTGTTTCCATGTCCACATAATTTATTTCTTATTATGACCTTGATTATGGCATGTTAACTTACATACATTGAAAAATTATATCTGAGGTAAACGTGATAAAAGCAAAATGAAGGGGGTTTTGTATTTTTTTTTTTAAAATTAGAAAGTTCCAAAACAGCCTAAAGTGGTGTGGCTGACAGGATGATTTTCTAGGTAATACATCAGAAACTCTGTAGATAACACAGCTGGAGATCTCATCATCATAAGAAGGGGGAAATTTTGACTGTTATTGTCCATGGCCTCTGAGTTACAATTTGGGAAATAGGATGTGTACAGAGGATTGTAGGGTTTGACGGGTTTCTCCTCAAAAGGAGACTCTGCATCTACATAATCCATGAGCTCTGCCTTCATTTTTTTGAACTCTGAACAGCCTGCATGTCACAACCTTACAACATGTTGCCACAGCCTTTTTTTTCCCAGCCTCATCAATTATTTTCTTCACGTTTGTTTTTTCTGTGAGGTCTTGTATCCTGGCTATATTGCCAAAGGCTACTAGACTGTAACCTGCCCTGTATGAGAATTTCAAAAGCATTGTACTCCATAGGAAAAGCATGAAAGTCCTTCATGTTCTTTGGAATAATAAATGAAAACAAAGGCAAAAGATCATGTTCTTCTCTCCCGTGCTACTTTGAACACATGCTCAAAATGCTTACAAACTGAAATGCTGCTACTCAATACAGCCACAACAAAGAACAGTACTTTTTAAAGTGTAGTGGAAAGCCATTTAGTGTGTTATATGCAGAAACATCAGTTTATCAATTTTCTTCATTTTCCATGGGTTTGGAAGTCCAGCACATGTGACCACATTATTCAAAGAGAAATTTCAAAGAGAAATTTCACAGATTTCATTGGATACATTCATAAAATGGAAGTGAAAGTAGTAAATGCAGATAATATATTCATGTTCGTAGTAACTAGAGGTACATTCTTATTTTTAATTGCTGTCCAATCCACAAAAGCACTTTAAGCATGTACTTACTTGCTTACTGTATTACAAAGTTTTAACATTAATGGTCCCATTGGGACTTTTACCATTTACTTCAAAGGGAACCAGATTAGGATTTATACAGATTTGGCTAGTAGCACTGCTTATTATTAAAGACCTTCTTTTATGTTGCATAAAACTTTGCCAGACTTCAACCATTTGGGCTGAAATTCCATATGCTTCATAGCTGCTTCAGGCTGAATTCTTCTGGAAAACTCCAAACAAAACAATTCAGCTCTTTTCAAGAGCTAGGACTGACTAGGCAAGATGACTGGGACAGGGAAAACAGAGAATGTGAGTGGGACTGGGAATGTCTGAAAGAGGAAACTTGGATTGGCAGTCCTGATAAAAGAGCATTATTTCACCTGTGAAATATCAGATTTAGGATCAGATCTAGGAAATTGTCCCCTTGTGACCATCTTTTTCTGGTGAGGAATATGAATTATATATTAAAGAGAGACCAGCAATAAAATGAACAAAAAAGACCATTTATGAACCAAATAGGAAACCTCAGAAAAAGAATAGAGAACTGAAATTTTGGATTGTAACCCAGATTATTCCTAGAAGTTCCTACATGACTGTGAAGAAAAGTGTGTGTCTGATTTATTTGCTTCCAACTTGCATATTATCTTCCCTATCATAGAGTGAGAGGGTCAGGTCAACTCCTCAGAAAAATAAGAGGTTGCTCCTTAGATCATGGATAAGGAGAAAAGTTTCCCAGAGACTGCAGAGAAGAGCAGAACAAGACAGAAGGGGAATGACAGCAAGA
Source organism: Calonectris borealis (assembly GCF_964195595.1). Classification (NCBI taxonomy): domain Eukaryota; kingdom Metazoa; phylum Chordata; class Aves; order Procellariiformes; family Procellariidae; genus Calonectris; species Calonectris borealis. The sequence goes on from NC_134312.1 coordinate 47,518,313, forward strand.
AACTGGGAGCATGAACCGCTATGAAGATCAGGGAATGGACAGACATGCCTCTAAGACAATGGAAGAGGAAAATACCTAGGGACCAGCAGGGACTGTGTCATTTATTGCACAACTGACTGACAGCAAGTCAGGACCTGTCTTCAGGGACACAGTGGACAAAGCAAGTGTGGCTTTTTTATTTCTATTCTGCTTCTATTTTTATTTAAAAAAAAAAAAATGCATTGTAATATTTAATTCTAAAATACCTAGAGATTTGTGGTTTTAATTTGGTTGGATCTTTTTTTTTTTTTCTTTACTTTAAAAACCTTGGGGAGCTCACCACAAGCAAAACATCTAAGCAGCTGGCTGAAAGATCAGCAAATCTGGGGTTCTGACATGATGATGAAACAGATGTTTCAAGGACAACTACTGCTTTTGCATTCCTTGACTCCTAAACAGACAGATTCCATAGGAAGAAGACTGATAGGTCTACTCTCTCCCTGACAAACAGTACCATCCTACGTAGTCCCTAGTCCCTGTGCTATGCATCACATGCTGTGGTTGCAGTGCTATAGCTGCATTGCTCTTCTCCCCCTCCAGCTGGACCACTTTTTCCACTGAGAACCCAGTTGAGGGGCATCCTGAAGACTCAATGAAATGTAAATTAAATCAATGGAAGCCAGGACTTTGAACTCGTACCTGTTATTGAGGGTTGTATGTTAATGCTATGAGTCAAGTTCTAAAGAACTCTTGTTAAACATGCAATATTAATGGAAACCTTTGACCTTAAGCTCTTTCTGGTTCAGCTTCCCCTCTTCTAAGAGTGACTTATAACAAGAAATTTATCAGTCTTTGTGAATCTTTTGTATCTGATTCCATGGATGCTTCCTACAGTGAAATCCAGGAGGGAATTAATAAGTCGTCTTAATGCCTGAATAGTGTGCAATGCATAGAGCAGAAGGCCACACAGGGAACAAGGAGAGAATAATACCTGAAACAGTGGTCCATTATGTGATAAGAACTTTTCCTGCACTGCGTAAAAGAGGGTCCTGCTGAAAAATATCATAAGTTAATGTGATTGCTGCCTGCATATTATAACGCATGAAGTCAAAGGAAGTGAATTCATTTTGTGAAAGGAAATTGACCCTGACATTTGAATATTTGATATTGCAGTTAAATTATATGTTTTTAAAGTAGTTTTCTTGGGTATATATTTTATAATAAAATTTATGCCTCTGTAGTCTGCATGCAGAAATAACACAAATATGAAAAAAATAAAAAAGGAAGCTATTTAAATACCCCAGATGTTAATGATTTAAGAACTATTTCCATTATACAAAAGGAAATGTCACTTTTAAAATTACAAATCTTTTTCCATATGAAGTACTTGAATGTTGACAGAAGGAAAAGGCAACACTGTATTTATTTTGTTTTTCATATAAATGCTATAAATTATCATTTAACTTAAGTTTGTTGCTAAAAATGCATAAAATAATTTTACTTTCAAAAGAAAAGAAACATTTATGTTTGAAATCCTGGGTTTCTTTACAGACTTTTTTATTTTATATAATCCTGCAAATCCCAGAAAAACTACTGTTGTTCTATTTGCTGTTAACTGTGTCTCTGGATTAGAAGGCAATAGTCTTCCAGAAAGAAGGCAGAGTTAAAAACTCCTGGCCCCAGCAATAACTATTGCTGTGGATCTTTACATTCACCTAAATGGGAACTGATAGAAAATAATGGACAGAGGACTATTCTAGAACTCACTGATTTCATTAAAAATCCCGATTCTACCACTGACTGACTGTTTAAGTGATCTTGGCCAACTCCATTTTCTTCTTCTGTTTTGATTTACCTTGGAAATAGTAATACTAACAAATTTCACAAGGTGTTGTAAGACCTTAAGATGAACAGCATTAGAAGCATTAGAAGCATTAGAGCTATGCTTTCCTAAAAGCTGTTACTGAAATGGTCAGATGTAATTAAATTACTGCTGCACGTTATATTAAAATTCAGGCATTCTGACTTTTACCTTTTTTTTTCCTCATTCCTCCTCCCCAACGTACACCTACACATAATTCCTGCACATCGAAAAACATGCTCATGAATCCATCCCCACACTCCTGTGGGTCAAATGGCTTCCCCAGTACATATCTACAAAAGAGCTCAGCTCTCTTAGCAGGCTGTTGAACAACGCGGCTTTTCTGTTCAGATAGTATATGAGAAGGAAGGTTTTCAAAACATATCCCCTAGAGTCATTGCTTAATAGAGGTAAATCATGGTCACAAGCGGCAATGACTTTAACACTAGTCACTTTGTCTCTTGCTTTTGCTTTGAAAATGTTTCAAGACGTGATCCTATGGTGATAACAAAAGCCATGAGATTCTATTATATTTGGTAGTGATGGCAGACCCTATGTCATTTCTTGCCACAGCAGGAAACTCCTAACTATGCCCCAGATGACGTATCATACAGCAGAAAATTCAAAGTGAATCCTACATGCTACTCCTAACTCATACACGCAGCCCGTCCTTTGCAGAGTGAAACTAAGCAGTTCCACAAATATAATAAAAAGGCTGTTGCATAACTTCTGCACACTTGGCAAAAGCCCTGTTATTGTTGTTGGAAAATGACTGTTGGTAAACACTGAAAATTTTTGTGCAATAACGCCTTCGGCATGAGGAAGCAATGATCTGCTGTAAAGCTGATGGTTGTTTTATTCCATACTTAATTCATACCCAATGCACAGCTTTCCTGGGGCCCGTGATCAGCCACGGTGCAGGTACTAGGCTCCATGCAAGGGGAAATGCCAGCTTGAGCCCTAGGAAGAAGCTGGACAAGAGAGTGACTCTTCTTCCTCTGAACTAGGGGCACTGCCAGCCACATTACACAGAAGCCTCACTCACAGTTTCCCAGCCTTTTGTGAGCTGAGGGAGCCCATTTTTAAAGAAATAAATCCATGTGCAACATATTTATTCTCCCTTTCTCTCCCACATCCTAGTGCTAGCAGGAGAGTATGGAGGGAATTTCACTACTGGCACATCTTCTGTCGTCTCTCCTTCCCATTTCTTCTTTGCAGTTCAAAATCCACTTCCAACCAAAGAGTCCAACAGAGGCCTTCTCTGGTGGATGTCTGGATTACAACTGATGCAGGTTTTGTAACATAAACCTTTGCACATTACATTGTTATTAAACCATTTCCTCTACAAGATGAAATGAGTATGTCTAAAGTGAGTAGCAACTGAAGAGGTTAGGCAGACTGAGTGAGCATTTTTCAGCATCTTACCATTTTTACTTCTCTCCCTTGTGAAATGTTTTTTCTTAGAAATCTGCATTGCCATAACTAGTTTTGAATAGTTATTCTGGGATCAGTTTTCTCTCTAGCACTTCCTCCCTTTGATGTATTTATAAAATACCTTATGCTTCTTAATTCTTTTGCCTGGCAGCAATAGTTTGCTATGAATGACTTCACTGTCAATGTTCCTGCAGAATTTTACACTTCTAAGTCACATGCAAATTTTCTGACATTTATTAAAAAAACCAACAGTCTATGCAAATACAAGGAACACATTATTAAAAAAAAAAAAAAAAAGAAGAAAGAAAAAAGTTACCAGAATTTTCCATTTGTAGCAAGAGGTCCATAGCATAGGCCTGCGAATGACACAGTTTCATAAATTATTGTTCTGGACTACTAGCACCTAAACTGGGAGAGCATTGTGTTGCATCCTGCACAAACACATGATGCTTTCACAAAGAATAAGAGAGAAATTGCTTCTTGATGCTTGTAGCATCATATAGCATTCATCATGACTGTATTTGCTGTATTAGCCCTGAAATTGCTTTAAGATGCAGCCTAATCTTTGCTGAAGATTCAGCCCTGCTTATTTGAGAACTAAGTGCGCCAAGTTCCCTGCCAGTTATGTGAAGTCAGATCACTATTTCCATCTTGACAATCCTTGAGCAATTCTTCCTTTTCTTCAGTGCCTCATGGCTTTTGCAGGCCTCATGGTACAGTTTCCAAGTACATCTAGGCTTTGAGAGACTATCAAAGCAGCAATTCCAGTTCTTCTTTTGGTCTGTTCCCAAGAATATCGTATCATTTGCCAAGTTAGGTGAGGAAAGGTGTATTTAACTTACTAGCGAGGAAAGTCATGCGATTCCATGTGAAATAGCTATGCCTTTAAGGAATAAGTGGAGCTTAAATTGCAGATGTTCTTATGCTTTCACATGTAATTTGCTGCTCAGCATGGGTGTGTATATTCAGAGATCCACACAGTTCTGCAGGGAAGCAAGCTGTTTTCAAATAACTTTATTTAATAAAAGGCTATTTGAAAAATTACTTTCCAGAGGCTGCTATCAAAAAAGCACATTTGCACCAATAGTCTATCAGCTTTGTTATATAGTAAATTGTCCAATTCCCGTTATAACAGACGGTGTGCAGCAATTAGATGATGTCTCATAGAGGACCACATGAATTTTATTAGCTGATGCCTTTGCTGAATCTAAAACTGAAGAATGCACAGGAGCATTTCTCCTTAGTGTGATGTCACATCTTAAATGAGATCCTTCATTTTACTTTTGTCAATCAGGGTAAATGCGATTATACTGAAAATTTCTTATAATAAACTGCCATTGTATTGAGTACTTCATGTGTTGGACCCTGAACAATACATGATGAATTGTGGTTCAGTGCACAGGCATAAACACAAGTTGTACACCAGGAAGTGTTTACTAAAACCTGCTGTCCCAGTGAGGTTCTGCTGATAATTTAAAGATGGGTAGACTCTGCTAACTCCTGTTTCTTGAGCTCAAGGAAGTGATACATTGATGGAAAAGCTTTTGGTTTGTTTTGTTTCACTTTGCCTGTTTTAGCTAAAAGCTTTTTGCTTTCAATACAGATATTAGAAGTATCAGTAGAGAAGACCAAGAAAGTGAGATCAGGTATTGATACTAAACGAATTTCAGTTAAATCACTAAAGCCATGAGTGAGGAATACTACGTAGGACAGACTATTTTTGTTAAAAATATTGAAAGAGGGATTGATCCTTCTCAATCTGTTCCTTTTATTGACTAACTTGCATTGCCCATAGTCCCATCAGGTATCTTAAGGCATGATTTTGGGGGTGTTCAAATTTCATGTTTTTGTGAAGGAAGGTTATCAAACACCCCAGATTTCTCATCCTTTATCGCTTTTTCAAGTTTTCGACCATACCCAGCTGTTAGGTCAGATATCTTATCTATTAAGTGTTCTGATCTGCCACTTTTCTTATCAGGGATCAGTTTTCAGATGTTATTTTTCTGAAATATACCTTAGATGCCTTTCCAACCATGACCAGCTTGTGATGTAGAGATAGCTGGAAGGAAAGGGAGAAGGGGTGGAAGAACGTTTTTCTTACAGTTTTCTGGGGTGGTGTCATCTGAAGGGTCCGTTTTGTTTAAACTTCTGGAAACATTCTGAAAAAGATGAAAAACCCTTTTTCCCTTGCTGGCACAAGGTTTCTTTTTTCTGTGTGAGCTCAAGAGAGCAGATCAATAGTTTGTGATTTAAAAGGGTATATGTCAATACCAACCCCTAGAACACTGTGTTCTCATGTCTTTGACATTTGTTCCAAGTACATGTAATGTACCTCTTATTCCTCAATCTTACAAACAACTTCTGAGAATTTACTAAGCTATGTAACTGGCAGTGCAAGCCTAACATAATTACAGCACTTCTGTTTGTGTGCTTGATGATTTACAGTGAATATATAAAGAAAAAAAATGCAGAAGTCATCTTTGCAGCTATAGTTTTATAGCAATAGGTTAAAGCAATCTGGCTGTGATTATATGACAGAAAGTTTAAATAGCCTAAACCAGCTCAGATTTTAATCCTAATAAAATAAGACCAAGACTCGTTTTTATAATTTTACTTCATACACTCACATGCAGCAGAACTGTCCCAAGCCTAGACTGAAATAGTGAATGGAAAATTAAGAATTAAAGTTGAAGTAGTTTGGAAATTTACAATTCACCCTAAAAAGGATGTGGCATGCAGCTAAAAGCTAAAGCAGAAGACAATTAATACCTTTGGGCTAGGGTATTTCCCTTCTCCGTTTTTTGCACTGTTGAAGAAAAGAGTCAGAAATTGCTTCCCCTCTTTTATTTTATATGGCAAATTATTTTCCCTTTGCATTCATCCATTCTCCCCATCTTCTTTTCACCTATTGTCAGGTGTTGTACACAGAATACTCCCAGTCTTTGAGCCCTGTAGTAGTATTACAGTTTCAGCAGGAGGAAGTAGGAAAGATTTACTGTATGCCAGGGTGTCGTGGCTTAACCCCAGCCGGCAACTCGGCACCACGCAGCCGCTCGCTCACTCCCCCTCCAGTGGGATGGGGGAGAGAATCAGAAGAGTAAAAGTGAGAAAACTCGTGGGTTGAGATAAAGACAGTTTAATAGGGAAAGCAAAAGCCGGACATGCAAGCAAAGCAAAATAAGGAATTCATTCACCACTTCCCATCGGCAGGCAGGTGTTCAGCCATCTCCAGGAAAGCAGGGCTCCATCACACTTAACAGTGACTTGGGAAGACAAATGCCATCACTCTGAACGTCCCCCCTTTCCTTCTTCTTCCCTCAGCTTTATATGCTGAGCATGACGTTGTATGGTATGGGACATCCCTTCGGTCAGTTGGGGTCAGCTGTCGCGGCTATGTTCCCTCCCAACTTCTTGTGCCCCCTCAGCCTACTCGCTGGTGGGGTGGTGTGAGAAGAGAAAAGGCCTTGACTCTGTGTAAGCACTACTCAGCAATAACGAAAACATCCCTGTATTATCAACACTGTTTTCAGCACAAATCCAAAACATTGCTCCATAATAGCTACTATGACGAAAATTAACTCTATCACAGCCAAAACCAGCATGCAGGACTTTGTCAGTCTTGTTCATTAGGACCTTTCTGCTTCTATTCCTCCAGTAAAGTGCTCCATGATGTGAGACAGGATGGCAGAAACTAGATAGGAGGGCAAGTCTTAGCATTAGTAGCATGATAGATCCACGCCTAATTCTATTTATTCCCTGGCTCTGACAGAAACTTCACAACTTTGAGTGACTCAGTCATTCTCAGCCTAGTTTCTCACATGTAAGAAGACACTATTTCATTGTCTGCTTAGACAGTCATTGTACAGGCAGGTAAATCTCTACATGGCTTGACATGAGCGATGTACACTTTGAAAGTGTAGGCAATACTTCTTTCAACTGCCAGAAGGGAAAGTAGTAGAGAACTCACAGCTTGCTTTTTTTTGTGTACGAAATTTTCAGTTAGGCTGTGACTACAACCAAGTCTGGGGACATAATAATTTCAGAACAAGCAGATTTGCCCATTCTGGAAACAGTGGTGCTTTATTATAAGGAAAACATTTTAGATCAGTGTTTCAACCCTCCTTTTTCCCTTCATCATTTTCTGACAAGGTTTTCTTTCTGAGCAACTGTAAATTTTAAGGGCAGATTTTAAGACATAAGGATCATCTGGTTTGATCTTTGCCTAACACAGGCCATAAAATTTCACCAATAATTCTTTTAGTGGAACATATCATCTTCCTCTAAAATGTAAGTGAATACTGTCAAGCCCAATAACTTGTGGTTTACTAGAGCATAAAAACATCCTGTCTCAATTTAAGGAATCCTGGAGATGAATTTCCTTCTTCCTTGGCAGTGGATGATTACTATCACTGCAGAACAGTTGTTTCTAATTTTTATGTTGAACCAGAAACAAATAGGGGGCTGCCATATGATATGGGTGGGTATGGCCTGAGTTTGTCACACCCACAACAAGGGACAAAATATTTTACTTTATATCTGTGCATATGTCCTTGCTCTGCTGGCCTTTTATAACTATGTTTTAAGGGTTTTATGTTATGGTTGGCTCCAGTTCAACCCTTACTTTACTTTTATCCTATTTCATGCTAAACCACACTTAAATTCATTCCTCTCTCAGGCCTCACAAAAGCTGTCCCAGGCCACAGAAAAGAGAAGGCAGGAATTATCTGGTATGTCATGGGATGCAACAGACAGTGGATTGTGTGATGATGGTGCTTTTTACTCTTATAAGATTATGTGTTAGGAGAAAAACTATGGTAGCACAATTCGGTTGTGAGACTCAGAATTATCGGCCTTGTGAGCCAAGCATCTGCCAAGCATAAACTTACCAACTTCTGCATAAATCATGCTGGGACCTCAACTACCAGATGCAACTGGTCATATGTAAGCCTGCCTGACTGCATCAGGCACATGGGATCATGAAGTAGGAGAGTGTCAGCACGGTGAATGCCAGAAATACTAGTGCTGTAACAGAGAAACTTGAAATTGGAGGAAGATATATACAAATGCGTAAGTCATAACAAGTCCATTCCCAGCGTATTTCCATACTCTTCTGATTTTTTAAAAAAAGAACAAAAACCCCAACCTCTCCCACAATGAAATCCTACAGATAAAGTTTCCATATGCTCTTTATGTGTTGGTGATTTTCCATTCTCAGTGTCAATCTATACCGTAATTGGCAAAATCATGTATTTGCCTTATAAATACATTTTTAAAAGTATTGATAAAAAGTCGATCTCTCTCAACAGTGTAGCAGCTGCACTAACAAACTGAAGCGTCTAAAGCTGTGTGGACTGATTATGGGTCCAAGTGCTATTTGGGGAGGGTCATAGTCTAAAAAGAAGGAAAAATGTTAATTAACAAAGTATAGATACAAACTAACTGTAAGATCATTACTCAGCAACATAAAAGATTAGTTAATCCAGTAGTGTATTAAAAAACCACACTATGTTTAAAAAAGAAAAAGGAAGTCATCTGGAGAATGCTATAAAACAGTGGAAAATTAACTGGGAATCACAACAAACTGTTGTGTTTTTATGCAGAAATATAAGGATATTAATCTACTTTTAGAAAACAGATGAGAGTATGCTTTCCTTGTTTTATTCCACTTAATTTTCTTATAGCATAAATCTGAACTACTGTATCACTCATTTAATGTAAGGAGGAGTGTAGCATATTTGTGAGGAAAACCCTATAGTTTTTGTGTACAATTTAGGGGAGAGTCCAGTGATGGAATGAAAGCAATTTCTCAGATGCCAGATGTCAGGATGCTATTTTGATGGATGCTTTCCTTAAATACTATTCTGAGGTTCTGTTGTGGTTCAGTAAATTCAGGTGTGAATAATTTTTTGAGGCAAATCTGTAATTTAAAACTACAGTTTTATCAACCCAAGAATTAAAAGACATTATCAAGACCTCCTGACCATGAATTTATCTTAAAATAATTTTAAAAATTGTTGGTTTTGAACAAGCTGCTTGTGCTTGAGCAAAAATTACATGTGGATCATTTTTCAGGCAGTCTTCTGTAAAACTAGAACAGGAAGTTTACTCCCCACCCCTCTCCTAGTGAAAGCAGAGTCCCCATAATCACAAAATTCAAGAAATTGGCTTATCAGGAAATTACAGTTCATAAAGCATTCTCCTGCCATCTTCACCAAGATGCAGTTGTAGAACACTCGTGTTACAGCAGATGCTGTGAGATGGCTCTGCTTCCACTCCATATATAAACAATTTCTCTTTCGTTTATCTCGTGGAATTTTACAGCAATGAAACAGTTACACAAGCACAGGACTTGGCCTTACTCTAAATGCCTATGTTGCATAGCTCAAATATTGACTTAACTACAAACACTCTCAGCCTGTAATTTTAGACATCAAAACCAAATATATGAAATATGTCTTGGAAAAGAACACTGAGAGCAGCAATAGTACGCAAGTGACTAATCTGTACAGAAAGGAATAGTACAATTTTTTTTTCAAAACACTTGAGCTAAGATTTGTTTATATCATTCTGCTCTTGCAAAAAAGAGAAATGAAAAACAACTAAAGATCTGCCTGCTAATACAACGTCCTTCCCAAAGAAAAGGAGGGTTCAAATTTACAGAACAAAATTGTTTACATAGTAAAATAATCATCCAGATGGCAAAAATAAGCAACCCTGAAAATGGTAAATGTTAAGAGGAAGATTATGCCTCTTGGGGTCATCATCAGTAACAGTTTCATAAAAACTATTTCAAGTTCTCAGCTTTAAGCATACCAGAACAGTTTAGTGAACATTAGCTAATCCATGTATCGCTAATCTATTATTCTAGAAATGTGTGACTGTGCAATACAGTCCTGGGTTTATGATTGACCTGGCCCTGTTTGACATGAAAATACCAGAAAAGAAATACCAGGTCAGAATTTTTTTTGTTTAGCTCCTCTGCTGTCAGAATTCAGTGCAACTATAAGTAATGTAGGAAATATTTTAATCAAGACATTCCTATGATACATAAAAGCATCTTCTGATCCACTTAAATTTTTTCATACATAAAAACGAAAATAAGTAAGGGCAAACTACTAAGAGGCTAATCAACTTGGTGAACTGAGATTTAAGCAGTAACCTCCTTCCCCAAGAAAATATGCATATCTATTTTATGAATATTTAAGCAAAATAAAATATGAAACAGCAGCTACTTAATCTGCAGTTTAAAACAAATACATGCACTCAGAAATAAGAACTTGAAATACAGTTGATCTGAAGCAAAATAGGAATGAACATAAAATAAAAGAGCACGATATTTGATGCTGGAAGAAATTCTAAATAAAATCTGATCTAACCACTGAACAGCTCAAAAAAGTGCAGATATGAGCATAATGGAACTTGCATGGAGTTGCAAATACATAAGACTGGTAATTATTTAGGTAAAGTATGGAGATGAGTCAAATCAGAATCAGGGAAAATGGTCAAATAAGCTTTACATTCACACAATCTGTGGCAACCTGCAAAAGAATTAAAGTACCATGAACACTGTATATTTTTCTGTTGCTATAGTCTAATACAAAAGGAGTCCCCACTACTTCTAGTTCATGAATGACAAAAGCTCTCTAAATCAAGGTCCCTCTCTATGCCTAGCAAAAACTCTGAATACCGATAGAAAGGAATTAACAGCTACTTCCTCATGCAAGTAACTCCCTCTTTCCCCCTACAATCTGCAACAGAGTTGCTGACATGTAGTATTCTCAGGAATGCACTGGTAAAGTGCTGAGATACTTTTGCATCTCGTAAACTCCTCTAATGCTTTGCATTGTGGAACAACAGAAATTTTTTATCACAGCAAGCAACTGCATGACTTTCTCCATAGTTAATATTATGTGATCTATCCAGACTCCATACTTCGTAGTATTAAATGGAAGTTCTGGCTGACAGTGAATTTTTTGTACCAGCTGGGCTTTTTACTTTATCTTAACTGGATCCTTGTAACATGATCCCTGTATTGTTCTTAAGAAAATAATTCCTCTGTCCCCAGAAAGGATTATTATTTCCTGAAAAAATGGATGTCAATTAATGGATTGAACATCACAAGTTAAGTTTTCAAATATTTGGGTGAACTAAAATCTCAACCAACAGGCTAGTCAAGCAAAATACGCATATAGTCATTGCCTAAACAAAACCCTGCATTTACATGCACAAAGACTAAATTTTCCCACCCTTATGTGGGTTTCAGCTGACAAAGCTAGCAGAGTCAACACTTTTCATTGTAAATATTTTTGAAAATGGAATGATCATTTGTTTTTTGAATGAAACATTGATGCGAAAACCCTCAAATTCCAGATGACTAAGATAGAAAACTGGTATGAATTCTAGTCAGATTTGAAGTTTTGGATTTTCTTTTTTTTTTTTTTTTTTTTTTTTACACCTGAAAAATGAATGTAGCATAAAATGTAAGCACTTAATTCATAGTTCAGGAAAAGTGAAATACTGCCCAAACATAACTATAGGTTCTTATTTGGGAATGTTTCCTGAATTAAATCTGAAGTCTTGTAAAACATTATGAATAGCTCCTATTGAAATTAGTGACTGGATTCCAGTTGGACTTGATCTGTCAGACATACAAGCCAGCCACAAATCTGATTCCAGAAAATCAGTCTGTAATCATCCATCTGAAAAGCTATGTTTGATGTAAGGCATATTAACTAAATATTAGAATCTGTTATGTATTAGAAAGAAAATCTTGACGTCTGTATTTTATATCCCAGCAGTCCTCTCTTTTGGAACAAAATAATTTCAGTCATGGCCAGTTTTGTTTGAGAAAGGGCTATGAGATTTTGATATAGTGTAATATATTCCGAGTTGCTTGTTAAATTAAAAAAAACAACAACAAACTTTGGAATGAGACTATTGCGTTTTACAAAACACTGTACCACAAAGGCAATATAATATTGAAAAAACCCCTATACTAATTTAAACACATTTCAGGAAAAAATTAAGTTTTAATATACGGAAAAAATGATTATATTATGGACACTGGAAATATTGTCATATTTAAGTATGTTTGTGTTGTCAGATGGAGACCTGAGAAAGATAGAAACAGCAATTTATTTTCAGAAGTTATAAAATGCCAAATAATCTAGTTGTCTTTTAAATGCTGTAGTAAAATACCCAGAAGGACAAACACCACAGCTCTAGGAAAAGAAAAATATTATGTGTGTAATCATTATGAGCATGTTACTGTTGGAAGAAAACAGTAATTTATGTTCAAGCTAACTAAACTGGCGAGACAGAAGAGATGGTCTAAAGTAGGTTTAGAAAAAAGCCCTTTGGATTAGAGACCCCTGTTCTTAAGTGCATGTTCCACTTGCACTGCTAAAGAAAATGTTTATCGTTACCAAAGATATTTTATTATAAAACCAGAGATTAAAATGGAAAATAATAAGTTGGGTTGTTTTTTTTTTTTGGTCAGAAGGAACAGTCACAAGAATACTAAAAATCTAGCAAGGAATGCTCACGTATTATTAAAGAAAATGTAATATGCATCACACACAAAATCATTCAAATTACTATTTGCTTAAAGTTAGATATATCAGTACTTTGTTGAATTAGGTGCATGAATCTAAATCTTTGTCCAAAGTGATGAACACAATTAGGCAATCAGAAATAGAAATTATATGATTTTGTAATAATGATTTGTTACATTACGTCTATTTATGTCTTTACACAGTTGGAAATATGCAGAAACTAACAAATGGTGATTCTGAGCATGTAGAGAAATATAAAGCCTACTACCTTAGCAGCCTAAAGCTGCAAGTCAAAGCTCTCATCTCTGTGAATTTCAATCTGTCTGTATCATATCATCGAATACTCTGTGTTAGCAATATGCACGTATGTATGTATGGAGCACAAGACAGCCAGTAGAACAATTCCTGAATGCACAATCTGAAGACAAATATATAATCTGTAAGTTTGAAGTGATAAAAGTTCTTGGGGACTGCTCAGTTTTGCAGGGAAAAAAAAATCTGTAATTACATGTTAATTTTTAAGAACATAAATGGATGGTAAATACTGTAAATTTATATATAATCAAATGATAATTATGTTTTATATTTGAAAGAGTCATCAAGGAACTGAAGCAGATAATTAAATTGACTCATCTGCTTTCATCGAATTTGTAAAAACACATGATAAAGTCAGACAGAAACGTGAGATTGGGGTATACACTGTGTTCCCTGGAAATTGTTGAAGTTACATTGGTTATAAATATATGTGTGAAACTATTTAAGGATGTAGGATCCAAAGAACTTTGTATTAGGCAAGTCCATTCATTTCAGTACTGTTAGCCCAGATGACAGTCACTGAAGTTCTCTGCATAGATTCATATCAGGGACTAACTTATTCCACCCCAAAACAGTCATGATACAAGCTGAGTCTGGCACCTACTCACCACGATACTCCTCTCACTCTGAAGAAATAACTGTCTTTCTGTCAAAACCCCCTTGTACAGATGAGTGTAATGGACCGAATTTCCTTTCATTTCACTTTGACATTTCACATTTCCACTCCCTGGGTAGAATTTTTCTGTCCTCTTATGCAGGACTTTTTTGATCTTCCTCTTTGTCGGTAAGTATAGCATACTCCATGGAAAATTGTATAAAATAAAACAAAAATGTGAAGATGGAAAGGGAACTAGCTTAAGAGAATGACAGGAAATGAGCCAAAGTGTTTGATTGTGCATTTCCTTATGGCAATTAAAAAAAAAATCATAGATAGTTGAGCCAAAGGAAGAATGGTTAAGTAAGGCGCATAAAGATTCATAAAATATACTTTTGGCATTCTAAAACCAGATTGAACAAGTATATGAAAAGTGTAGAGGCAGATAAACAGCAAAGAGCACACAGAGTCTTCAATCATCTTGTACATTCATCTAAATTCTGAAAGGAACAAGTTTGTTTGAGATATCAAAGTATAAGCTTCAAATATAAGCTTCAAAACACTGGATTTTATTATATTATTTTATTTTTTAAGAAATATTCTCTCCCAACCTATTTTTCCTATTTTCTTCTTAAAACACAGTAATACTCTTAAGATCTACACGTTGCAGGGGATGTACAATCAAGCACATAGTGTGGATAAAGATCAGTTCTGAGAACCAGTACAAGTTCCTGTGAGTGAAATAAATTTGACAGAGTATGAGTGGAAATTGGTTCCCCCACCGGTCTTGCACTAGCCTGCGCAGCTGTGAATATTATTCTGCTTGAATTCTTTATCCCCTAAGTATTTATATAAAAAAATGACTCGTTAGAAATAACTGCTAGCTAAATTCACAAGAACTCATAGACTACATTAGCCTACTCTCAACATCCAGAGCTCTGTGCTTACTGCTTGTCAGAGTGATACCACAGAGTTCAAAAGATGCCGAGTTGCGTTAATAAATTATTACAAAGATAAGATAATATATTTGATACATACTTGTGTTTCCATCAGGAGCTGAGTCTAAATATGACATATTATTATTGAAGTATTCAAATAACATTGTATAACAAAAACACAACACAAAATATATTAAGGCAACTAGCACACTTTCCTGGAACAGAAACTATTTATAATATCCAGGATTAAAAAAACTTAAAAAAAATCCACAAAAATTGCCTTTTTAGAAAAGGCTTTTTCTTTTCTTTTTTTTTTTTTTTTCCCTGCATCAAATATGTGCTAATCAGCAGTCCTAGCACTTTGGTCATTTTAGAAAACAGATGGTTGACAGACATTTAAGAGAAGAAAGATACAGAAAGGGAAAGCAGTGTATCTGAAAGTATTCTACATTTATACCTTCTAGGTACTGTCCGTCCATTTACTTTGTAGGCTTTTAATTCCAGGATCTGTTTGAATTTTGCTAGAGCTAAACTTTGTTTAGAAACTGTAACTATTTCTCCATTCAATTCATTTAATCAAAAGCGTTAAACAGATTGATCTGCAAAATATAAACATGGCAACCCAGAAATTACTCATGTACTCTCTGTTAGCAGAGTCTATACCTCAGAGTTAGAAACCTTGTTTGGTAACTGAGGAGAATACCTCAGTTATACACCTTCTCCTTGGATTCACAGCAACGTGCTGGAGAAGGATTTGAGATCGACTGCTACATCTTAAGTGAAATAATTTGACTTAACCATGTAGTTGTGAAATTCTCAAGTTTTGCATTCCTTCTTTTTTTTCCTGGGGCCCAATATTTAATTAGCTATATAAAGCGGATCAGCTTTAGCTGTATCCCAAAGTCCTCATGACAAAGTAGGATTTACAGGTCCATATCCCTGCTCCAAAACAGCATGAGACGGGATTCACATACCTGCTATGTGAAAATGGTAAATACCTGGCTATTGGGAAACAGTGTCTAGCCAGAGCCAAAAATCTCTGGTTCCTGCCTGTCCCTTCTGTTATGCTTTATTTGGTAGTCATGACCTGAGGAGGCCTAAGACACTGGATTCGGACTGGTGAGATAGGCAGGAGAAACCCTTGCTGAAAATGCCCCTGGGGTTAGGTGTGAGCTTGGGATTTGAGCGTCTCGCACAAGCAGGACATGGGCAGTTCTGACATGCCCGCTGGCAGAAACTATGTGGACTTAAGCATCACTGGGGCAACTACAGGGTAACAGCAGATAAGTAGGGGTTTTACGGATCTTAGCAGCAGTTAAACGCTGCTGAAAGAGAATGGAAATTAAAAACTGATGCGTGTAAGGTAATTTTTAAAATGGGACTTAGGCATTTTTAAAAATATCATCCTGATAATTCAAAACTAAATTTAAATATACAGCATAAATGCAATTGCATTTTTTTTTGTCTTACAATATAATAAAAACTATTTTTTAACAGATTACATGCTCGATTATATATTCCTTTACAGCAGCTTTATGGCAGGGAAACTCCAGCTGAATAAAGCTAATGTAACAGAGCAGAAAATCAAGCTTGCTCCTGGTCTAATCTCTAATTCACATTCCTAAAAAGTTAGAGAGATGCAGAAGCGGACCCAAAGATTAGGGGATATCAAATCTCCAGACTTTTGGTCCAAGCCAGTCAGAATGCTCCTGTTTCGCTTAGTATCAATATTGCAAGGTCTAAACAGTCTGTCCTGATTTAGCAAAGCCAACAACCTTGCACCTATTAGCAGTTAACCCATGAGACTGCCCATGCATTTAAGCACAAGTATACTATTAAGCACATAAATAGACTTGGCTAAAGCAGTGCCACAGTTTTAACATCTTGAAGGGCTGAAATCTCAAGACAACAAGGTTTACTAACTCTTATAAATATCCTCCAAAATATGACTTTTCATAGATGTGTGACTGTTTTCAACTATGTTGACAACAGTACCATGTCCCCTGAAGTTATTTCAGAGTCCTGACTGTGTGTAGAGCTGATTCCAGTGTCAGAGTCTGTATCGTTTATGTCCAGATTAGTCACTCTATGAACAAAGTCAGGAACAGCAATGCTGTTACTGGAGATGCCACTGCCCTTGGATGGCTCTTCATTTGATGGAAGCCTAGTTTCAATGTTGTCTTTAACATGTAGTAAATTAAATTCTTCTGTAAGAAGATCATATTCTTTTTCCTTCTTTTGAAGCAGTGAGTCCCTGTATGTAAGCTCTTTCTGAACGCAGCTCAAGTATGAGTTGATTCTCAGACCATCTTTCATACTTTTTTCCAGCTCATATTTTACATTTTCCAAATTTGAGTTTTCCAGTTCAGCATTAGCAGCTCCTTCTGTGTGAACATCATCTCCATTTTTTTCGATGCATATACCGTGTACCTCTCTTTCAATTTCAGCACACAGCTTCTCTATTAATTGTTTGTGATGTTTCAGTCTCTCTTCAACCTGTAAAATTCCCTCACTTTTGCTCAAATAGTCATGCATCTCTTTTTGATCATCTGGTCTACTCCCTTGCTGCTCAGTCTCACTTGGATTGATCATTAAATAGGAGTCCTGCACATAATTTTCTCCATCATTGGCCACACGATCTAGATGGAATTTCGCTTCACATTTTTCAATTTCCATATCTAGTTCCTTCATTCTAAGGACTTGTTGATGAATAGTATGATCTTGAGAAATGATCAGATGAATCAGTGTCTCCATATTATCTCTCTCTTGCTGAACACTGTCCTGTTTAAGCTTGGCCAGTTTCCGGAAAGTCTTCCTGACAATTTTCTTTTGCTTGTCTATTGGCAACATCTTCATGTAATTTGCTGGGCTGAGCTCCCACTGTTTTTCTACATTTTGCACTACCTTAGCTTCAGCTGTCTTCCACAATGGAAAGGAGAGGAAAGCATCTGACTTTACCAACACAAAGTGCAAATTAGACTGCTCTTCCCCCCAGGCCTTCCAAAGTCTCAAAATCTTTGTCAAGGGAGGAAGTACTCTCTCCGAACCTCTCCATTTTTCTACAATGCAGTAATCACTAGGTTTTCCAAAAAGGACCTTTTTCTCTCCAAACGTTGCCTGATGTTCCTCAAGCAGTGCTTGAATCACTTCTGCGCACGTTGTACGCTTTGTCAGGCCACATACAATCTTCTCTTCCTGGCAAACCCAAACCACAATCTCTCTTTCATTTGAAGCCATGTCCTTGTTGGGAGACCTGGAAAACAAGAAGAGACCAAATATAAATTACAGATCAATGGCACAGACTGTATGAATAATAGCTATAATTCCGATATGACTACCACATTGAAAAATTCCCGTATTATTGTACATGACAATATACCTGTTTAAATTGCATGAAGAAATACCTTTGGATTAAGTAACAGAAAAACACACCCATTTCAGCTGCTGCTTTAATATTATTATTAGTCCAGCTGAATGTGAATCTCACACAAAATGTCTTTTATCAAATTTAGCTTTTGTACACATGAGAAGTGTGTATTAACAATAAGTGATAAAGTTTGGCAATCTGCATTACATTTCCAGACTGTCCTAGGATAACATAACTTTCAGATCTGTGTATCTGTTCTTATCACACAGACATTGCGCAAACATTTGTAAGCTCTTAATATCACCAAGGCTTCTGAAGGGAAGAATCATTCCTCCAAATATGCGCTGAACATAGATGGACTGAGAAAAGATGATTGAACACCATCTAAGTTAAAAGAACTTGATGACAGGATAAATCTATAGCTCTTCTGCCACACCTGCACCCACGCAAGCATAAACACCATTGTTTTCCACTATGATTTTTCACTAGCAAGTCTCAAGAAATGCGTTGCTTGTCCTGAAGTACCAAATAGCCTGAATTCCAGTGAGTTGTGGGAGAATACCAGCTGCACGAGAATACATATATAGGTCCATATTTTATAACCTTTGTAATGATACAGAAATGCCAGGAAATGTAAAAAGTGTACATTTTTTAAAAATTTATTTACGAAGTCCAGTGAATGTGGTATTAACCTGAGATTAGCAGCTGGTACCTCCTTATACACTGAGATACCTAACTTCAGGTGTCTAAAATCCCATTATGGCTACTGTAGCTGTAGTAATTAATACAATCAGCGGACCCTAGAAAGCGACTCAGCTGACCAAATGTAGACGTTCACTTTACAGTTAACTCTCAAGTTTGTCCCCATCTGAGTGGCCCGGGACTGCCATGGGCCTACATTGGCAGAGCGGCCTTGTGGAACCTGCCCGGGATATACCTGTCCTCTAGCCTCTACACGCATCAATCGCTGCTTGCTCAGACCTGGTGATTTGGCGTCTTGCCTAAAACGATAAAATAAATTCCCTGAGGAAAAATGCATTTCTTTGAATTTTCTGGTATCACTTCCAGTCCATTTGAATGAATGAGATTTAACCCACTCTGACAGAGAAAGCTTGAAAATGAAAATGACAATTCAGACAATATTCTAGGGGCTCAATACCACATTTGTTTCTATCTGGGACTACTTATTCTCAGTGCTTTTCTAGTCTTTTGAGATGTAGTAGGAATAGAGTTTTACTTGGCGCAATTAGGGTTATACCCTATGATTATTAAAGCAATCCAACTTGTTTCTTTTTCTTAATTACTACACAACACGAGAGACAAACTGCAATCCAACAAATTGAACTATGATTGACTCAGCTCTAGGTGCCACTCTGACCAGGAGGCAATAATCCTCAAAAGATGGGAGACTGCAAATGAATACTAATAAAACCTACAAGAATGAGTTTATTAGTATCATCGCACAGGAGAGCTCTGTCTAACTACATTGTTCCAAGTCTTGGAACGTTCCTCTGTAAAATTTGTGTTTCGGTCGATTACTCTGAGTAATGACATCATTTTCCCACTTCAATAGCTCCCTCTTACAGGCCAGCATTTTACACTAATTATTTTTTAAAACTGGTGTTCAGACGATTAATAATGTTTTCACAGACGACTACTCAAAATAGGAAAGCTTATGTCACAAACAGAGAAAATGGCAAAATGGCACAAAGAACTTTAAATGGAGGAGAGGGAATGAAAGACAATATCATATGAAATGGCATTACTGTTAAGTATGTCACATGCTAAAAAGTCAGTATCTGTAAGGTTTTTTAGGTTTAGAGGATACAGGATGCTACAGAAATATTTTTGTCTGTTAACAGATTGTTAGTTAAATGAAACTTACATAAATAGACAATTGCAACATAAGTCAGCTGTGACTGTCAAATAACTCAGTATTTATTTTACACTACAGATATAAAAAGAAAAAACAGATAAACTAGAGTTACATTATATGTAAGTATAAAATTATGCAAAATGAATTATCAAAAATACAGTATCTCAAACAATGTTCACTACTGATACATAAACAATTGTCCTAGAAATAAAAGTATATTACCAGTCATTGGATTTCAACTTATAAAAGTACTGACAGAAAAATAAAAATTAAATAGGCATAAAAACATAAGAAATACTAGATTGGGACTTTGAGGCAGTAAATTCAGACCGCATCTTTCCCGTGTTTTTTGTAATCAATAAATACATTTCAGAGAATACATGTTATCTCAGTCATTTAGCACTCTTCTGAGAGTCTTATGCAATTCGTTTGCACATTGAAAGTCTTTTCTCATTCTTGTTTTTGGTTGATTGCTGTATTGTCTGCTTGTCAATATTTTTAGCGTGTTACAGATTATGTGAGCTAAGCAGAAGTTTACTGTGTCTTTTCCTCCTGTCCGCTTTAAAGCTTTCCTATGAAGACAGTTTCTCTCTGGGATATTAGTAAATCTTCAGACAAATTTGAAAACCCCATCGATACCCCATAGTATTAGTGTACTGATAAATACTTTTGCTATACCCATTTTTTACTTGGACTTCCCACTGACTTCAGCAGGAGTTAAGCAAGCTTCTGATGGAAATACATTGCTTATTGTAAGGCAGTCTCTACAGGATCTATGAAAACAATACAGATACAAAATAACATTTTAAAATTACTGTTTTCAATCATTTTCCAGTTGTTTATCACCCCCTGTTATTTTTTCAGTTACAATGCACCTGTCTACCCAGACTTTACATTGAGCTTTTTGGGGAAGAATTTTTCTTTACCTTGTCTATAGCATATTTAACATACTGAAGTCTGAAACTAGTAGTAGCACTGCAGGAATGAATAATGTATGCACATGCAGGTACAGAAAGAACTCAAGTATTTATACATGAAAACATATACACAAACATATATGTATGTATAGCTTATGTATCATACACCTTGTAATTATGTTGTCACCTTTTACAGAAAAGGAGAGAAGAAAAAAAAAGAAATTCTGAACATGGCTTTAATTCTTGGATCAAAACAGAACTGTAAAGTGCAAATTCTTTCATTATTTTTTCCATGTGTTTGTCACAACATATATTATCTCCATTTTTATTCAGTAGCATAACTAAATTTTTGATCTTTCTTTTTAATCAAAAAGAATTAGCAAGTCATTTATAATCTTACAGTGCCATGGAATTCTAATATAATCTAAAAAATCAAAAGTGTTCTTTATTGTCTTCCACTATAAAATCATAAACTGATGTGGCCTACTATGCACCTTTTAAGTAAAATTTATTATATAATTCTTTAATCATAGTTAATTCAGGTAGTGCCAAACAAAAATGAAGCTTCAGTATGTCAATCACTGCATAACAATTATTAAAGACTTGCTTTCAGGATGCAAGAATATGCTAATATTGGGAACCATCTTTCATTAAACTATGCTTTCCTCATAGAAAGTGGAGAGCATATTCTGCATATACAAAGTGGAATTCATCTCACTTAGGCATCTGGAAGTTAAGATTTCAGTATAAATTCACAATCAAAGTTCCTCCTTGTCATGGGAGGAGAGTGGACCTCCAAAGAGAAAGTCACCACAGCCTAAACTATATATGATCATTGGGATGAACCCTCGAATGAAGCTATTTCTCTCTTTCATTAACTACAAGAGATCTATGTGGCCACCTTCAACTAAATAGCTCATTGTCACGTACCTAAATACAGGTGAGAGTAACCCAATCAGATTCTGGTTTACTGTCTGAGAGAAATGTAACAGGAATGATTCAGATAGCAGTAGATTTAATAAAGATAACTAAACATGGGACCTACATATTATGACTTCTAGCTTAGTTTAGATGCTGACTATTCCATTTGCTGTTCAATTTATTACTACCATTTATAAGGAGATACATGAAGTCATTTCAATACTAAGGCAAATGTAATCCCATTTGTAACTCCTCATCTTGAATAAATGTTGGTCGTTGACAGTGATTTTTTTTTTCCTGAGATGTAATACTAAAAATAACAACATTCAGCAACAAGATCTGCTTTTACATGGTCATTTTAATGAAGAGGCAAGCTTCTTATATTTACTGATTCCTTGGCCTTGACATCCTGCAGTTTTGTAAAGAAAACAAAAGAATTGTCATTTTTTAATAACCTATCAATTAATGAATCTTGAATAGCTAAGGTGTTTATCTAGTTTAAGTGTTTGACTTTCTTGAAAAACAATTTCAGTAGCAACTTCTTCATTTTTTCAAAAGTTTACTGCTGTTGCTGTAAGCAGGCTGTAAAGCTTTCAGTTCTGGCTTGAATTCTGTTTCTTTGAATTGATCACTGAAACATTCTATTTATCTATCTACGATTTTAAAGATTTGATGATAATGAGAACATGCAGATCTATCTTTTTTTGCAAAGTCTCTTGTTGCTCATGAACTGATGAGAATTTAAGCTTAAGAATGGTCAAAAGTACATTTCCAATCTCTTTTGTTTGTTTGTTTTGATTGCTAGTTTTATGCCTTCTACTCTTTGCTTCTCTTCATGACGATCCAAAAAAACATTCTAATCACGTTACAGACCTCACACAAAGGCTTGATTGTGTCAGCACAAGCTGATTGTTGTGTGTCAGATATACACTTCATTAATTTATTATTCAGGCCTAGGGGAAGAAAGGTAATACATTCCAGCAATGTATAGACAAACCAAAAATATGTACTTGTGTTGCACAAAGTCAAAATATGAGATAGCTCAAATGCTGGTAGCGGCACTTTTGATAATCACTAACTTTAAGGGATGTCCGGCACAAAAGCATACATA
The DNA here is from genome assembly GCF_964195595.1 of Calonectris borealis. Taxonomy (NCBI): domain Eukaryota; kingdom Metazoa; phylum Chordata; class Aves; order Procellariiformes; family Procellariidae; genus Calonectris; species Calonectris borealis. The sequence continues at coordinate 47,541,181 of NC_134312.1, forward strand.
TCAAACACATAATTCTTTGCCTTCCTGAAAATTTGAACATTCTTCCTAAATACGCAACATATAGTTTTACAATCAATCATGCCAATCAAATAAAGGGATCCCCCTACTTTTTAGAATTTCATCTATATGTCTACAAGATGCTTGTTTTTCCTTACTAATTTCAGCAAACATTCTGTTGGGACTAGATCACTTACAGATCATATTGTTAGCAGATTAATATAGTGTTTCTGAAATACCATTGACATTAACAGAATATTTTGTCTCTGTTGAGAAAAAAACACAGATAAAACTCTTCTCTCCCTTCACTGTAATAAATTCTTTGTAGACTTTCTCAGAAAAATAAAATGGAATTTCATTCTCAACATTCCTATATTTCTTGACGTACTGTCCCCAAGGCACTAATCAAACTGAGTAACTCAAAAATACCTAGATAATGGCTAGAAATTTTACAGCCAAGACATTTTTGCGAACCCCTTGCTAGCACTATTGTTAACTATTACTGTTTTACTAATTTTAAGTCAGTGTGACCAATTGAGCCAATTTTAAGTCATGAAAGTTCTTGTGTTAGGAAAGGGATTAAAAACTTGGGATTATGTTCATGATCAAAAATTTTATTAATTGTCTCCTCCCAGTCATTGAAATAATTTATACAGAATAAAAAAAATCTGCAGATGAAAACAGATGGCACACAAAGCAATACATTAATCCTTTGCCTGAAAATGTATACAGCTTAATAATTTATGAATTTGACATCAAAAAGTTTATGCTGGAAAGCCATTTGTGTGAAATAGCTTAGTCATTTTTTCACCAATTTATTGGGGAAATCGTGCTTTATAATCTTTATTTTCAGAGGTAGAAGAGCTTTTACTTGCTACGTATGAATTAAATTACTGTTAATCAGATGTCATAAAGCTGTATCTCTTAGAGAGTACAAATGTTTGTGAGTTGGAATATTCTTGTACTTCTTAGTGTAATAATGTCACAGTTTTTTCTTTCATCATTGCATCTGCAAGTGGCACATGTGTAATGTGTAATTAATTATTCTTTATGTCAGAAGGATTGCTTGTAGTATCATCTAGTAGCAGATGATATAACTAATTATCCAATTTTAGTGTAGAAAATGAATCAAATTTTGTACTTTTGAGATCTTTTCTTCTCTTCATCTATTTTCTTATTTTTGATGCTGTGCTTGCATAAATATATTTCAGCATACATAAGACCCAGAAAGCCACACAACACAACTATCACTTGCAATGCAAAAAAAGCAACAGAACAGTAATGTATAAATGGCCTCCTACTGACAGCATAAACCCTCTCAATAGCGCATTTGAACATACAGTCTAATCGGCAGCAAATCAGATGATAATTGTGGTTTATGATTGACTGGCTGCCGCGGTGGGGCCCTCAGTTGACCAGAGCTCTCAGGTAGGTACGCTGTTGTCACGACCTCCCCAGAGTAAGACCAAGGTGCTTCTAAACTTCTAAGAAACAAACTCCTACATTATGTCAAGATACCACCCAGAACGATTCACTTCTTCAATGGAGAAACCAAAAATGACTAAGTGACAGAACAGAAAAAAAAAAGGCGTTAGGAGACAACCCTCCTGCTGCCTTCTGCATCCTTGCAGTGAAGTCCTTGCCTAGAGCCTCGGTGTCTGCCATCTCAGTGCTTTCCTGGAATCCACTAAGAAACATGAAGCTTTCCGGCAAACCCAGGCAGGGTCTGTGCTCCCTGCACCTCTCAGCAGGCTCTCCCTTTCTCAAGCTGCACACTCCCAGCTCCTCACCAACACCTTCTGTGCCTCGTCTGCTACCTACCATGCTGCACAGTGGGGAACAGTCTCCCAGCCAAGCACGCTCAGCTGTTGAGCCACTGCTCTCTTTTGAAAACGGTGTGACACAATGGCATAAAAATGCTGGGAAAACAAGAGACATCTGCCACAAAAACATTTAATAATCTGATATTTTCAAGAGGATGGTCTTTAAGCATGCTGCTGGGGCACGCAGATGTGCCCACTTGGATTTTGGCAAGTATGTATTTGTGCTATGTTCTTCTCTTTGTTCTGCACCCATAAATGTTTCCTTCATGTGCTAGGACCCAGAGAACACATGCTTTGTTTAAGCACTTGCTAATAACCTTGTTATCTGTGCCTCAGATCCAAGCCATAACTACCTATCGAAGAAATCTGATGGCTTTTAATTATATTTACTTGCTGGAAATAAGGAGAGGCCAATATTACAGGGATACCTACTTGATACAACCAACCTGCATTTCTAGCATAGGACACACTCTCCATGTCATTTGAGAGCTTCTAATACCAGTGATATTTACATGTCAGGGTATATAAGGGCTAATTAGTTTATCAGTTGCCACATTCCATTTATAAATGATAATATAATATTGCTTTTATTATTTATTTTTCAAAATCTTAGCATGTTACCATACATATAAATAAAAGCATATATGAGACAGTGGAAGATCATTCTGAAAGAAAAGATCAAAACATATTTTGGCTCTGTGGGATTTTTATCTGTGAAATTTGCAAAAAAGTAAAGCTATTGGTGCCATGTGTTGCAGCCCTTGCTTGGAAGAAACTCTAACTTAATTTGATCCAAACGGATTTTTGACAGTGAGTTTAAACATTAAAGCTATAAAGAATACACAGCCCATATGAAAGCTGAGCTCAGAAGTATTTCAACCTTTCAGGCACAAATGGATCATACTAAAAGTTCACACTAAGTTTATTCAGACTATCCACATTTAACCCACCTTTTTTCTCAACTTTCTGTCACCTTCTGTAAAGTTATTCAAAAAGCAATAAAGGCCAAATCTTATACTCAGTATGCCTCCTGCCTAAGTAGATTACATGCTTCTGAGTTTCCTAAGGGCAGCGATGAGGAAGTATCTACTCTCTCACCACCCAATGAAGCTGGAATTACTCCAAAGCCTTAGGGATTCAAGACAGCCTATTAACTAACTGCATTCCCATTCCCCTTCACCTGTCCCTAAAACACAATATTAATGGAGGCACAGTTAATGTCCATATCATGTAGGAGACAGAAATTCCATACATGATGTGTCAGAAACTTGGTCCTTCTTCCCTTCTGCATCACACAAAAGTCAGGGCAATGTCTAGCTAAAAAGTATCATGGCAAGGCAGGACTGGTACTTTAACTATAATAATAATAATAAAACCCTTCAATAGAGATAATCAGAGTAGTCCCAATACTGCAGGAAGACTTGTAAAGAACACCACAGAACTTGTGAAAACAAAATAATTCTTTCAAAAGAAATAACTTAAATTTCTCTCTACCATCTGTTTCTGTATCCATTGAATGTTGCTCTATGATAATGCTTCCTCCTTTACAGAAATGTACATAGGCATTCATTAAAAATAAAAGAAAATTAGGCATCTAGATATTCATGTGACATTTTTCAAACATACACTTATACACAGCAGTTTGGATGTTCTAATTGAAACATTCTAATTGAGATATTTGAAACAAAAAAACAATTTAAACAAAGGCTATTTTAACTAGCTATGTACGACACATTTCTCCTAGTATCAGTTTATGTTCATTTTGTAATTTCTTTTTAAATGCATAAATTTTTAACTTGGCAAGAGTCCCATACTGTCAGGAAGCCTTTATGAAACATTTTAATTAGCAACAGCTGTTGAAAATTATGTCCTATATCAATTATCATTTATGCACTTAAAACTAGTTCTTTAATCCTTTCTGGAGAGGAATGCCATCACCTCAGTTAGCTACTGTACAAAATTGCATACATTATAATTCAGCAATGATCTGTGGTGAAAATTTCTGTTCATCCAATCATTTTACATTATATTAGTGCTCTATGACAAATTTCAGTTAAATAATTTTGAATTGGAATGGGATAGCACTCTTCTGTCATGGAATAAATAACATGAAAGGTATGAAGATTTTTTAAAAAAAAGTTCTGTAAGATAATTATTGCAAATAAGTCATTCACAGAGGAGTTCTTGCTGACTTGAAATGTCAGACTTCAGTAAAAATCCCATGGGAAATCGTGTGCTTCATTCTAATAACTGTACTTCTTGGACACAGATGCCTGAACAAGGACCAATATTTAAGAAAAATAAAATGGGGAAAAAAAACCCTGACACTACTTAAAATAGATACAAAAGAATAAAAGCAGCCAACAAGAAGAACCAACAAGGACTGACAATAATAATTCTGTCATCTGATCAGTAGATGGATAGCAGAGTTTATACTACGTAGAAAATAAACCAAGAAATTGCACTAACTCAGAATGTTGCGCTAATAGAAAAGAAGAAATAAAAGACATTGTAAGAGGAATTATACACCTTGCTCACTCAATAAGAGTGATAGTTATGGTGGATTATCCTGAACACCCTCCTGCCCCCCCGTTGAATAATGACATAACCCTCTGTCATCGCTCCAGTGGTCGATACTGTTTTGCAAAATCTCAGTTGCAAAGTTCAAGTGCAGATTTTCAGCAGAGGTGACCAAAAGGTTACTAAGTCCTCCCCTTCACTTATTAGCTCTGCCCTATACCATGTTTACACTCCCAATCACTTAACCTACAGGCAAGTGCAAAGGCTGCAGTCTCCATTCAGATGAAGACTCCATCTGCCCCTGCCCTTTTCTCCTGTCTTACCTCTGAAATTATTCCTCTCCCCCTAAGGGTACACATTCTCTATAAATTACATCTATGCTTCAAATCTTCCTTCCTGTCAGACAAATCATCATTTTTCCATTGTATATTCAAAGTCGTAAGGTTGGTAAGTGGATATTAGTCAAAAAAATGTTTGGAATTGCAGTGAGTAACATCAGCAAGTGTGCTATGTACACAAAATGCCATGAGAGGTAACATATTCATTGTATCAGGTCTGTATTTGTGGTGGCCTGACACAGTGGAGGTCTGAGAACAGAGGAGAGCTAGCTGTCCACCAAAATATTTTCCAAGATGAGCAACATTAACATTAATAATTTGCTTTACTGGGAAAACATGCTTTGATGTGTATATTGCAACAGCTACTGAGGAAGCAGCTGTGATACAGGAATGGAAGATCCAGGAAAAACTCCAGAGCCAAAACAAACACTGACATATTCAGTGGTAATAATTCTTTAGACGATGATGGGGGGAATGGGAAGATGGACATTTTAAAATTCCTCAGTGTTAGTAAGCAACATCCAAAGTTTAGGAATATCGATATAGGAAATGTTACATCTTGATTTTGGGCAGTGGATAGCTCTCACTAGTTGACAAATGAAGATGCCACTGGTATTTTTTATCTACCAGAAGAATTTTGCTACATTGCAAAAATATAATTCTCTGTATTGTTCCTGTGTCTATTTAAGTGCCTATGCATATGTGAACACAAGCTTTATGGGGGTTCTATTAATAATGTACAGAATGTGTCTAAAATTCCATCACTTTCAATAATACAGAGGAAGCTGAATCATTTATAACTCATTTAGAACATAGGCTTCTAAACGACAAAGTCAGAGCTGCTATTGCAGCTAACAGAAATTTGGTTTGTCTAACTTCTCCCATTAGAATTTTTATAACTGCCTTTTAGAAGCACCCTGGTTGTTTATGAGCTTTTGAGATCAAAGAAGCAAGGGGAATTCCAAGGGTTGAAAGCGCGATTTTTGTTGTTGTTGTTGTTCCATGAAATTCAGTTCAGCTTTTGTTGAAAGGCAAACGTATACTATCTCCCTCCCCTGGGTTTGTTGACATCTTGCCCAGTGAAGAAGTAAACACAAAGCATTCTGATATTGGGTCTGGACTATCAAAACAGGAACAAAGCACGCTATACGGAGACCAGTGACAATAAGGTAGGTTAATAAAGGAACAAGATAGAGACAAGGAAACAATAAGATTTCGTGCCACCTTTCCGATATTCCCTGGGCTAAAGGAGGCTGGGATGGTTACCTTCTTATGAACCCTTGTACAGTGCATGGCTCAAACAGTCCAGTGTACCTCTTCTCTACTGGTGGCACCATGTGAGGCCAATGTTAACGTCCTTCACAATGAAAGGAAAGAAAGTCCAGATGGACTTCGTTTCTTTTCACCAATTCCCCAAGTTGAACTCAGGCTCAGCAAAGCATCTCTTCTTTTCCTTATAGTCTTTTCCTGATAGCTACCTACTGTAACTACTTCTCTAGCTGCTCTAGCAGCAGCCTGTGGTGAATTTCAGAGTTTGGACACTGCACTTTGTGATTCTGAAAAGGAACATTGTAGGAATCAGTATTTTTGTCTTCTGTTTTTTAAACACCCCAACACTCCCCAGACCCATCCCCAAAATATATAAAATTATTTACAAGATAACTACCTTAGGAAAATGATTATCCTAAGTACTATTTTTACTGCTAAATCTAGTCTTATAGGTTAGCAACTGTATGACTTAAGATTTCATGAAGTAATTTAGGCAATCTGATGTCTGCCTGACATTCCCATCTCCTTGCTTGTGCCAGCTCTGCTGGGGTTTCCAGTTTGTTAAACTGGCAGCAAGCTAACCCTGAAAAAAGAAAAAAAAAAAAAAAAAAGAAAAAAAAAAGGAAAAAAAAAAGGAAAAACTTTTTTTTTGTAGTAGTAGTAGTGCTCCCTGAGTTAGGTTCTATGGTGTCAGGTGAGAACAGTACCAGTGCACAGAGTAGTCAGGAGCCTGGAAAGGGGGCTTAGGACTGCCCTTTGTGCAACAGTAAGCCTTTAGAGCTGTTTAGCCATCTCATCAAACATCATCCTTTCTTAACTTTTTGACATTTAATGATCTGTCAAAATAGCTTTTTTTCTAGATCATAGAACCTAGTTTGAGTATCTTTTTACAGTTTGCCAGGAGTGAGAAAGGCAGGATGGGCTTTAATTTTGTTCTGTATTTATTGCAATAAATTTTGCAGAGAGTGAACAACCCCACTTTGAAATTATACCGTATGATCTTCCCCTTTTCGTTTGCTTTCATTAAATTATATTGAAGATGTCACCTCAAAAGGGGTTCTATCAAGACCTCATTTACAATCAATTCTTCTTCTTTTTTTTTTTCAAATTTCTGCCTTGAACTTTCTGAAAGATAATTCAGGGACAAATGTGTTCCATTACTTACAATATTTGAAGAGCTGAAAGGAAAAAAAGATGAGATGATGAAGTGAACTATTATATATATCTTCACCCTGAAGAGCTAAATTGAGTACTAGATACATAATTATGCTAACAAGAAGAGTGGACATAAATTTTAAAAAAAGAAACCTGAAGCATTTTAGTGTCCATTGACAATCTGAGAGATTTGTGCAGCTTATGCTTTCAAGTAATCTTCTAAAATTGCTTATCAATGAATGCTTCAATATGTAGTTAGCCAGGCACAGGCTGATAGGCTCTCTGAAATATCACCACATCCTCTCTGAAGAAGCTACTGAACAAATGAAATAAATTGTTAACCTTACCAACTGTGCTCTGCCCTAGCAATGGATATGCTAAAGAGGGCACAGGAGCTTGCAAAACTAGTTCTAGCCAGCTGAGCAGTAGAGATAGGGAAGGCAAAAAGAGAGGAATTGCTGTCTGGATGCAAGGTTAATGCTGGATCCTAAAGATCAAGAGTAATGGGAAATTCACTGGATTAATGTAAAGAAGAAAGCGTCGGCAAGAGAGAGATACAGAGAATAGTGTCCAGTAGCACACACACACAATTTTTAGCTGTGAGAAGATGAAGGAAGCGGACTATGGAGGAAAGACATTCCATGATTCAGATAAAAAGCCATGTGAATCCTAAAATATTTTAATGATCATGACTTAAGCCCACAAACTGTTCTAGAAAAGAGATAATGAGTACAGATAATGAGTTTCCAGCCGGGGCCAAATGAAAAGGCTCATAGCCATGCCAGTTGTCCATCACAACCGTCCCACTGGAGCTGAGCTGCTTGCCTGACTGTTCTTCAAACCACATGAGTCATGATGAATTAGACCATAAAGATAAAGGCTTTGTTAAACCATCTAAGATAACCCACCTGAATGTGATTGAACAGTTTAGGAAGAAATCATTCAAAAATTTGATGCAGCTGAAAAGATGGTAACCTCTGGCAAAGGATTTGTGATGAACAGTGAGAGCAGGTGCGGGCCAAAAACCTGCAGTGAGCACAGCTGAAGCCAAAGGAGGCCAGGTGCCTGTGGCCAAAGACCAAGGCAGACCCAAGAAATAATGGGGCTAGTTTTGCGAGACGCATCTATGGCAGGATAGTGATTATCCCAAGAAGGCTGTGACACCAGAAAGACACTGCAAGCTACTTGTTGTCTTTAGTTCACAGAAAGTCAGACTGAGTCAACATTCAAATTAATCCAATGTTTCTTTATTTCACATATCCAAATGTCTTTGCAGGTGGGGATCCTTTCAACATATGAGCAATTCAGATGACTTCATAGCTCAGGGAGGATAAAAAGGCAGTTTACTTCTAACAAGGCACGTCATAAACTGAATGGATACCGCAGTGACAGCTGAATGAAGGCATTCTTCCTTCTGCCATGCGAACAACTCTGTGATGTTTGGAGACATATACATATTTAGCATTCTTCCGTGACATGTTCACATTCTGTTTGTCACTTCTGACTTTTAAAGAACCCTTGCATGTACCCAGTTTTGTAATATGTAGATGCATATGTATGAGATCTACAGAAGTGGCTATTTCTGCACATATTGTTTATATATATGATGATTTCGGGTTTGTAATATATTTTATTGTACATTAGATGTACAGGATACAGGTTAGATATGTGACAGTATATCTTATGTGCTACACATATGCATTACATGATCACATACAACACAAACTAGTTGTACTAGTATATACATTTATACACTAAATATATGCCTACCATGCACAAATGCTTTAGCAGAAAGAAATATGCTTAAGTTGCAGTCAAACACTCAAAAAATTTAGGCATTGGTGTCAAAGTATTCCATACTACTTAGTTCAACGAAAATGAATTTGATTCAGCATATCCATAGCAAGATGCATTTTCTCCCTTACATCGAACCCGTGGCCTCACTTGAATGCATACAAGAGACAATATTCAGTTTTACCAGAGCCACAGAAGGTACTGAGGCGTTGCAAACACTGAGTGTTACAATTTTCAGGTGTCTTCCCCCCTGCTGAAATTCATAATCCCCTCTCGGACACCTAAACTTCCACAAAAAGTGCCATGGAAGGGTTCAACTCCTAACAACGGGATTTGCTGACACCAGCAAGTTCAGCAGGAACTGACCTGAAGTAGACAGAAACATGAACAAAAGGGCAGGACTTAGGTAATGTTAGACTATATTCAGATGTTCACTGCATAAAAAATACAATATTAATTAGAACAGCAACCAAAAGCCTGATCCCCTTCTCCCACTGAAGCCTTCAACATGAATCCTTGTCTTTCTCTGGGTTACTGTAACTCATACGAGCCAGCACAAAATGAAAGAGCTTCAACAGGAAATACGGAGAGAATTTCAGTTTAGAATAGCTTGACAGGACTTTCCTGACAAATACATGTTTGTATCGGGGCATCTCACAGGGGTGTTCTGGCCACCAGGCCGCCTGGCTGCACTTTGTGTGTTGTTGCACATGCTCTGAACAGGGCTATTAGATGGGCCCTCATGGTTGAAAAAGCTGAGAGACTGCCTTTTTCTTAATTTTGGTAAGGTGTGAGGGAGGCACGTAACTGCAGAGTTTTCAGCACCTGTGTAAGACATGATGGGAGTACAGGTGGTTGTGGAGTGCTGCCAGTCAAAATGTTACTATCTCAGGATTTAATCATAATTTTGTGAACATCAGAAGTTCTTAAAGCTTGTCTTAGGTAACTGTAATGACATTTAAGTACCAAAGCCTCCTTCATAAATCTAGTCCTTATTACTTACATTTGTTCAGTATGTGTTCATTTTACACCTTCTCTCCTATGTATGGTACTACCCTTTACAGAAGACATTTTTAAATTTAATCTTTTGCTATATGCCTTTTATCACCAGATATTCAATTGCTTCACAAGCTGACACATTACTGAATTTATCTCCACATACTCTTGTAGGGAGAGAACTCCCTTTTACAAACCAAAGCTCAAAAAGATCTAGGCCAAAGCTATCCACTCGTTTAAGTTCCCACTCTGGCTAACTGAATTGATATCTAAAGAGATGTCCAAAGCAGGACATCCATAAACTTCCTCTGCTCAGCCCTTGTGCAAAACAGATTACAGGACATTGAATTAGCAAATGAGGAACATGCAGTGAGTAACCAGTTTTGTAAACTGTGGTTTATGTGACTTGCCCAACATCACGTAGAAATTTGCAGCAGGGGCAGCGAAGACATCCATGCTATTAGGATGGTTCTCCCTTAATCATACATTATCCACCTGTAATTCACCTCTCCATTCACTATTCCCTTTTTAATTTCTAAAATGAATGGTACAAAAGATGGTTAATTAGGTGCTCTACAAAGTCTGAGCATGCTCCATGGAGACCTTCCCTTTGAAAGTGATTGGGGTGGAGCTCATGTCATCCACCTTAAGCTATTTAAAATGTAGATGTGTAGTCAAAGATAATTTTCTGACCTTCCTCTGTAATCAGTGGCATAAGATAGGCACCGCCAAAAGGGTGACTAATCCCATACTGAAAGCTTGTCTAAGGCTGAATGAATTGCCCTCTGGAAGTGTTTAGATGTATCCATTAACTACAAAGAGTATCTAGATGACTAGATACCTACATTTTCAATGGCTCAAGTTGAGTAAGATGAAGCTCGACTTTTGTGTTTTACCGTGTACCTGAATCTCATGAACAGTATGAGTGTCAGTAAAAGTAAGTACTGTGGCCATCCACAACTGCAGTTCCAAAAATAACTCAGATCTTTGTCTGACACCTGTAGTGGCCTTCATGGGTAAACAAACGTGATTAGTTATCTATCCAGACCTTAAAGTACCAGAAGTCTGGGAAAGTGCAGTAAAGTCAATACCAAGCCTAAATTTTTGTTAGAAAACTGGATTTGTACAGAGCTTTTCGGTAAAACAGGATACTAACAACAAAGTGGCCCCAAGAGATACAGGCAATAATCAAGTTAAACAAGTACACTTAGTGCCTTAGCCAAGTGAAACAATAGTTCAGAACATCAATTTACCAATTATAAAGCCAACAGAAACAAGAGCAGCTGAAAATCGGCGTATGGTCCCACATTTATAAATATCATCCAGCCACTCTTTGATTAGGGAGCAGAATCTGCTAACTTCCTATGAAAAATGAGCCATACTTTATGTCATCAAAACAGTGCCGCAACCGTTTCTCTGAAAAATTTTGTAGTTTAAAAGTGTTTTCACAGTGGAAACTACCCTCTGTAGAAATAATCCTTTCGAATTTGGAGGAGGTTGGGGAAACCAAAGCAAGGTGTTCCACATGGATGAAGGAATCTATTAACACAGAGCAAACTGCTGGTTCAAGACCCAAGGGCAGACTCCCTTAAAAATTAGTAGTCTTCACTCAACTACATTATTCCACTGAGGTCATGCATCCTTACAAGTCAAAGTAAGGTAAACATATTTATACCTGACCAAAACAAAACTTGGTCTGATAGATTAGTGTATTTTTATAAATCTGATTTTGTCCCCGAGCACGAGAATGTTATGCTTTTGCATATTTATTTTAAGCTTTGTTAGTTTTGTATTATTAAAAGGAGAAAAAAATAAGTATCTTGTGCTTTTCAAGAGAGCTGATTATATTTTCCATTATGATTGGAAATTCATAACTCAGAATTCTTACATTAATGAATGAGAACAGATAGGGTGGAGAATAAAAGAAAGCAAATTAATCAGATTGACAGTTTTGACCCTCAAAATAGACAAATTATATTTATGTATTTCATTCACAGCAAATACCTACCCTCTGTATAAATATATTTTCCTCCTATCGTTACTCTGCAGCTGACTAATGAATGTGAAAAATAAAAACAACAAAAAAACAAGCCCAACCCAGGAAAACAGAGGTTTACATCACCTCCAAGATTACAACGTAAGAAATAAATTGGTAGCCTGGCTGCTTCTAATGCTAATGCTCAAAAATTGTATGTCTAGCAACCATCTAAACTACAAATGAAATGGTTCAATTTGACAGAGGCAAACATGTACTCAGGCAGACAGGAATGAGAGTGAAATAGGAAAAAGCTGGTGAAAGGGAAACACATCTTTAAATAAAGTGCATTTGAGAGGTGTGCCAAACTTGCACTGGAAAATTTTCTTTCAAGTTTAGTGTCTTTTATTCCTCTCCACATGATATCCACATGAAACGGACTTAGGTTTCATAGTATTAAAAATATAATTACATGACAACTTTATTATCATTACCAGTGAAAACCTTCCTTTCTGATTTTTGGTTTCAAAAGCTAACTTTCTTTCCTTATGTTCACCTCACAGAACCATCTCAAAATCTGTTAAGATACACACGGCATTTTTTTATTTATTTCCCTTTCTGTGATATTACAACCCTCCTCACAAGCCATTTTTAACATTATGAAAAATTTTAGACCGTCGAAAATTCCTAGTGAATCATGTGAAATCAAACCTAAACAACCCGCAGTGTATTCTCATTTCTCTGCGTGGCAGCCAGCTCTAGTGGACTGTACAAGAATTAGAAACAAGGAACTCCCAGGTTTTATTCATACGTCTCCCACTAACTGGCTTTCACACTCTGCACTTCTACAGATTTTACACTGTCTGGTCATGCCCTACTTATTTTCCTGAGGCATGTAAATATTATCACCCAAATTACAGCTAAGGAAAACTAAGTATGCTTATCAGTTGTCTGAGGTCACAAACAAGTTGGTATCATTATCACTATTACAACACGTGCACCTTAAATGCATTTCTGGATAGGTCGAGACAGGAAAAGGCGACTAGTGGGTGCCCATTTGAGGCAAGTTCCAGAAAGGTGCTCAAATTTTTCTTTTGGACAAGGCTCACCAAAAAATGCAACTTCCAAAATCACTAATTAGCTCTTGGTTTTTATATTTATGTGTAACACATATGCATGGGAAATGGTTTATGAAAAATTCTCATTTTTATTGCAAGAATTTTGCAGGTCCATGAAAAATTTACAACCCCGGAAGGTAAATGCCATCACCAGAATTTGCATGAAAACTATACTGCACTCAGCAGTTCTAAGTAATTTTTTCTAATGGGAGACATAGGCATGGAATAGTCGATTAAAAAAAAGACCAGACACAAACTGATCTGATAGAATTTTTCAGAGAACTCTGCATGACATTTGTCTGTAATACAGTATCTTACCTACCTGAAAATTACACTGAACTGTATTTGTTTAGTACCGACATTCTGTAGAGGATGGTTCTGGCCTTTGTTACACAAATAAATTTAGTCATCTATTTTCCCCTCTAATTCCATTTGGTTGGTCACTCTTTCTTTCTGTTCATCCTGAAACCATTTGACTCTTATCTGTTGTGTCTTGTGTGATACTTGGGGAATTGCTAGCATGGTAACACTGCAGAAGAAGACAGAAAGTCACCGTCTTGAGAGTATCATAACACATAAGAGAAACAATAGAAGTGACAATAATAGCCCAGTTACCTATGCACACGACTGGATACCAACATGTCCAACATTCAGTTCTAGGCTTCACTTAGTGTGTGGTCTTAAACAAAAACTTTATCTTGCATCATTCTTTCTGTCACCATTAATAAGGATTTATCTACATACTAAATATAGAAGTTAGACGAACTAATTAAGGCTTGTACAGCATGTGTGATGTTAATGCTTGCAGATAATAATGTTTAAGATCATAATTTTAAGTTGTTATTATTCATCATATAAAACAAACAAAACAAGAAAATAAGATTTTCTGAGTGTAAGCGTATACCTTTGCAGGTCAATCAACAGGTACTACCCTGTGATTATCACTGACTTTTATTAAAGTTATTAGAATTTTTAAAAATCCCCATCTCTGAAAACTTACATCTCTTTACTGAAATCATTACACATTTAGCAACATGTCTGAGTCTTTTCTCTGCATGTAAAATGCTAAATAAAATAGGAAATCAACACTGACCAGCAATATTTTTCTTTTGTATTACTAAAAATTCTTCTCAGCCTGACTCTACATTATACTAGTGTTTCAGATTAGCTTCAACTTTACCTAAGTAATGCTCTTTCCTTAGATGGTGTAGTATTACACACATCTATTACTCATTTTATTTACTCCTTTGGAATGAAATTGCTGTCTGCCCTCCTGGAATAGTAGATAATTAACTCGTTAGAAATAAGGTTAGTGTTTTGCTAGACGAAAAGCTCTTCCTGAAAGTGAAGTGAACAAATATGTACAAAGATTATTAGAAAATTTATGCAACCACTTTGACCCCTGAGACAAAGCTGACAAGCCAGACCAGAAAATAAATTATAATGCATGAACTCTGGCTCAAAAAGGAACAACTTCTTCGATAGTTCACTAATACATCTCACACTCAAGGAAAAGTAAAAATAAGGAGAAGAATGTGTTCCACCATTACGAAACAAACACCATCTTCTCAACCTAAAAATTTAACAGAGAGAGCACTACCGATTCAAAATAAGCTTTTCTCTACCCCCTCCAACATACATACCAGATGCCTGGTAGTCTTGAATCAAAAAGCACCTTTATAGCTTCATATAGACTTTTCTCCGGGTATGCTCATCCAAGAGGAGAAGTATGAGACGTCTCACATGATCCCGTGAGAGTTACAGTGTGGGTCATACACAGTTCATTCAGACAAGCAGCTGATCTCCAAGCGCTTTTCCAGTTCAAACCTAAATGCTGAATATTTTCAGTTGTGCTTCACCAAGGCTTAAAAAGTACAGCAGTGTACTCAACCGTAGAGCAGTAGAGATGTTCAGAGTAACACTCAAATCACTGTGCTAACTAGGTACAATGAGAAACTACTGGAGGGAGGGAGGAAGGGAGGGAACATGGTAATGCTAGGTCAGTATCAGATAGATGAAGTCTCTAATCTAATTCATTAACCTGCGCTTGTAATATAAAACCTGAGAGAATAATTGAATGTTTCTCTCACTGGGGAGGGGCCTCTGACTGTCAGGACAGGAAGAACTCCCTCTGTATCCATACAAATGAATGGATATATATGGTCTTTCTTTCTACCGGTGAACCAGAGGCGAGCTGATTAAAGAGAGGCAGACATAAAAAGTAAGCAAAGTAGATCTTTGCCTCCTATACAGAAACACTGTGCTAACTGCTGTGGCACTGAGACGTTGACAGTACAAGATGGGAAAAAACAGGAAAGAAAAGCAAAAGCAATAAATACGTTTAAATAATAACAGATTTGTAATACAACTGTTTCATCATCAAACAGTACTGTGGGTTCAGATGTGTTGTATGTCAACAAAGCATACAAATGGTTGTGGTAAACTTAGGACCAGTATGAATTACACTGACAAAAAATATTTCTCAAGCTATTTGTGCCTAACAGGACAGCCCTACAGCATCAAGGACAACTATGTAAAGAAGACAGATTCTCTGTAACCTCTCCCTTTCAGACTGCTACTTCCCTGGCTACAATTTGCATGGAACAGTAGAACTTCAACAAGTTTGGGTAAGGTTTATGTGAAACACTCAAGGAAGTGGCCTCAATGGAAGAGAAACAGCAATGGAGTCAGCTTTCACGGTGTGAGATCACTGGGCCGATAAGACAATGATAGATCCAGATATCCTTGAGATGGTGGATAATGTCTGAAGTATTTAAATGAACCTAAAGACCCATTCTCAGAAGTGACCAAATCTAGCACCCAAGAGCAGAGAAGTCCTAATCTTACAGAAAATCAATGGGGCATAGATTCCTGTTCTACTTAGCAACCAGGAAATCGTATACAATATGAAACCCTGGTACATAAACACTGCAAGTATATATGCTTCGTCTTTGTTGCTCATATTTGGATAAGGAGCTGTTTTGTCTCTGCAGTGCAATGTGTTATATCAATACTAGACCTTGTCTGCAAAGAACTCAAAGCCCTTTCTCTTACTCCATCTTGGGCTGAGCATTTCCTCACATCACCACACTTCCAAAGTGTGATGTCAGCTGAGCATTCCTCACACTCCCAGAGAATAGCAACTTTAAGAGATTTGCATAAAAATAAATCCCCTTGAATTTATTCATGTTATGGAGGCTTAGTCCTGCAGGAAACTGTCCCTTGTCCTTTATTGCCTTAGAGGGTACAGTCTGTCCCTGCTGAACACATTTGATTTGTAGGTGGGGTGGGGCATGGCCTTGCTACCTTTTGGATGTATTGTTCTCCAGGGGACACACTGACAAGCACATACACGCCCTGGGGACTATGATTATTTCTGCATGTCACAGGAGGTCAAAGAATAGTAGAAAAACCCCTCATAACTCTTGAAAAAGATATCAAGATATCACTTGTTCTCTTTCTGGCCAAGAAAAATACATTGGGGCCACATTCCTAGCAGCTCCTCTGAAATCAAATCAAGGCTTACAGAGATCTAATGGTTACCTAGGCCTTGTGCTGTGTCTCTGCATGAGCGAGATTTCAGCAGCCCAAGAGAGTAATACTGACTGAACATCTTTTAAATACTAGAAGCAGTTCAGCACAGGTTTTGTCTTCCTGAGGCTTAATCTCAGTTTCTTTCTCTAAAGGCTCGTGGCATCCCAGCCAACATCCCCTGCCTCTTGCTCAAATACCTCATACACACAGATACAGTTACAGTAATCTCTTTGTTTGAACTCTGAGGTCTTAGGGGTAGAGATGGACATTTTATGATCTGGATGTGAAGAGTCTGCTATGAAACAGGGCCCTGATCCGGGACCTCTGGGCAATGCTGCCAGACAAGCACCAATTACTGAGGTGTCATCTTCTTATCTGAGCAAATGACTGTAACGCCTTCATTTTCCTTCTGGCTCTTCTTCCAGAAGCAATCTTTGTTGCCTTGACTTAGCTTTATGTTCTCCTCCTGTGAACATAGATTTTATTCCTCATTTGCTTATCTTATAGCTCTCAGGAGTTATATTTGCATATAGTTAATGGTCATTAAATACTTTCAGTGAAAAAGCAAGGTGGGAAGCGAAGGAAGGAGAGTGCTTGCTCCTCCTGTACTCCACCTTTACTCAACAATTTTTCTGTTACAAAACCTGAGTTTCTCAAAGAGAAGCACTAGACCTAATAAACAAAGCAGCAAATTAAATATATACATATATGTATGTCCCTTTTTGGTCCCTCTTTACAGGTAGGCAAACTAAGACAAGGTAATAAGCCACAAGTTCTGACTCCCCAACTACTGCTCTAAACACACTCAAGGATTTTAAGCTCACTTGACTTCCTTTTCAAGATTTCAAATGAGTTCACAAAGGCACAATTATAATGAAAAAGGAATTATTACATAGCTCTTCAATCATACTACAAGACCCTTTTACTAACTGCATAAGCAAAGTTTAATTCTCAAAATTCAGTATCAAAAGCTAACGTTAAATACACAGAAATTTAAATATTTGAATAGATAATAACATGTCTTAAGAATTATGTAGTTTGCTTTGTTCTTGACACCCCCTCCCATCCCCCCATTTCCGTAGTCACAAGACTTTCAGCCCCTTCTTACGGCCACACCATCTCTCTACCATTAAAGGCATTAATTTCTTTTTTCGGGGGGGATGGGAGGGGTGAAATGAGAAGAAAGTGCTAGATGTTCACAGTAATGGTTCCTTTGGTATTTTAATTTTTATTGGCTATTTAAAGCTTTGGATTATGACTTTCTTTTCCTGCGGAATCAAATGTCACATCAGCAAACACAGTGGGATTGATGCAATTAGTACGAAGATATTTTAAACGTCCAAAAGAGGAACAGTTTCACCGTTGAACGGAGTGGAACTGTGCTTTGTGATTTAACACAGTTATTCAGGTAATTGCCAGCAGTAGTAAAACTTTTATTTTAATAGTAATAAATTTACAGGTCTATGTAAAAGCAAGTTAATGTAAAAGTTCATGTCCACCTTTCCAGTTCTTCTGAACATAAAATGGCCACATGAGTACATCAAAGTTTTTGCTTCCAGACACATTAGCAAAATACACTGTTTAATCAGTAACCTACAGTATTAATAATTCTAAAATAGCATCCTATTTTTTAAACCCTGACAATCTTCCTGATTTATAGTCCATACAATATGCTAAGTTCCCAACAAATACAATCCCCCCAGAATATCGTTCAGTGTACCGAATGGGAAAACCGAAAGCCAAACCTGGAAAAAAATTGGGGCGTTTTTAGACGACTTTTTAGCGTCCAATTATATTCCCTCTGGAAAAGATTTTCCCTTGCATACCCTTAAATATGAACTAAATTTCAGTGGTGAGCACCAGTCAAAGCGGGGAAGAGATGACGAGTGATTTTTGAGTTTCTCGCTGAGCCAAACTTTCAGCGATCTGTTCCTGTTCAGTCTTAGCTAGATGGGTTCGGCCACTGGAAATTCCATAGGGTCCAAGCAAATTTACTCCACTCCAAGCACATTCGCTCTTAAAAAATCTAGTGCCATCCTAGCACTTAAAATGATTACATAACCTTTTTCTTCTTTTTACAGTTGGTGTGTGCGTGGCATGTGGAAGCACGCACAACGTGAGGGGCAAAGTCTCCATAAAGAAACTTCGCAGGAGCCAACCCAGGGACCACAGCTGTCACCCTGAACATTTTTCTAGGCGAAAAACCCCATAGGCAGTCAAGTCCAGCTCAGACTAAAAGCTAACCAAAAAAAGCATCCCCCCTGCCCACGCTGGAAGATCGATGCTCTCCTGCTTTCCGGGCTTATAGCCAGCGGGCGAGTTAAGGGACGGGGTTGATCCTCGGGGGTCGCAGGCTGCGGCTCTGCCTGCCAGGGAAACGGGGGGAAAGCGGACAGCGAGGGGCCCGGAGCCCGGCCCGGCCCGCCGCAGCCCTCCCCTGAGAAACTCGGCGAGTTTTTCCCAGGGCGGGTGAGGGGCTCCAGGTCCCCCCCGGCCGTCGGCACTTGCCGCTGCAGGCAGGACCCGCACGCCGGGGCCGGCAGACTTTCCTCCCAGCCCCGGCCGAGTCTCACCTTGTTAACACGGGGGACTTCCAATGTTCGCCTTGGTTTAGACGGGGGAGGTTCAAAGTCAGGAAGAGCTACCTTCCCCTCACTGAAAATATTGCCCAGGAGTCAAAAGCGCCAGAGCGAAGAGGGCAGAGACAGGTCCGGGTGTGGGGGGAGGGAGAAGCGCCCCTTCCCTCCGCAGATGCCGACCCCGCTCCCTCCGGCCCCGCTCCCACCGCAGGTGAGCCCCCAAGTTACAGCTCCCGGGAGCGGCATGGGTCCGGAGCAACACATTCTTCCTCCAGAACCAAAAACAGAGTATAAAAGAAATCCATCCCGTTTCGCCCTCCCTTGTCCTCCACGTACCCACGCACTTTACCTGTTTTTATGCCGGGTTTTTAATAAATTCCTTCCAAAGGGAGCCATGATCCCAGCGGCAGAAGCATAACATCAGCGATCCCCAAACAATTCGAGGGTGTTCCCTTCTCCCCTATTTTTTCCCTGAGCGCCTTCCAGCTTGTTAATAGTCACTGAGCGTAGCGATGAGCTGGAAGTTGTGCAATTTACTGCTAACTTTGAACTCCGGCTTGTTGCTGCTGCTGCTGCTGCACCTTTGGAGTCCTGCCCAGCTGCGAACTTGAAGGAGGCGTTTAGGAGCAGGAAAAAGAAAGGAGGGGGGGAAAGACGCACTTGCTCTTGTGATGTGAAGTTATGCTAAACTTTCAGCCTCGTCACCCTCAGGGCACCAGCCAGCAAATGGGAAAGAAGGGGTTTTGCTCCGGTGGGGAACTCTGTAAAAACACACAACAAAAGGACTGAAAACTTCCCCCTGGGAGGCTCCAGCCACTTCAGGTCAAGTCGTTCAGCTAAACACCAGCGTTAATGAAGGCCAAGCAACAGTTGCCACACCAGTTCTCAGTACATAATAACCTGCCTTTTCAGTAGCTCTTTACAAGGTGTTGGACAAGTAATGGGAAGATGAAGGGAAAAAGTCAGACCGCTGTGGCCCCTCTGCCCTCCCTGGATTTTTAAGTAAACGAGCTATTTGCATGAAAGCCTTCGCAGACTAAAGCTCTTAAGCGTGGCCTAGCAGAGAACAAGTGCGGCAGCAACACGAAAGGCTCAGTTCATACTGCGATGTTGCAGGATCTTTTTTGTTATTATTTTAAGCTGGCTTCGCCAGAAGGGAAATGAACGCACGCTACAGTTCCTGTTCGCTGGAACCCCCTGGGAACGCGAGATTTGGAGTAAAGCTTCAGAAGGGAAAAACATTTTTTCCCCCCTCCAATTTGGAGCGGAGCAAGGGAAAGTGGACCCATTGCGCCCCAAAAGCTGATGCCGGAGGGTGAAGGGCCGGGGCAGGTGGTAAGTCCCCAGCACAGCTTAGCCCATCCTAGCCCTCTACTTTCTGCAGTTAATTTAACAGGTACATATTAGATGTAAATCACTCCTTTTTTTCTTTTTTTTTTTTTTCTTGTTTCTCACATATTACAGGGCAAATTCTTTATGTGGCCGCCCAAAGGTGCAGCACAATAGAGAATTGTTTTATTAACCAGGGGGGATCATTAAACAGGAGCCTACCAGAGTGAGGGCTTATCTGAAAAAAGACTTTTTCTTTTTCTAAAATTCCCCTTTCCTCCCTTAGTCAAGATAGTCACAGCAGCCTGAAGAAAACAAAGCAAAGGCCCATTCCATGGGTTACCTATTACTGGCAGCTCTGGGAATACCCTACATATTTTCAGTTCAGTCCCACGCCTCTAAATTCTCTGAGCTGTAACTACAAAGAGAGGGACCGGAGCCTCTTAAAAGCCTTGTTTGGGTAACCATCCAAATAACACAAAAATAGGGAAGCTGAAACGAAACAACTTTCAGATTTCTTATCGTGCTGCCAGGGTAGATTTTAAGTAGTCTGATTTTGGCATTATGAACATAAGCCCAAACACATTAAGTCCATAGAAGCCTTTCCTTTTGCTTTGAATCAGGTTATATATGCCATGAAGAGGGGATTTTCTTATATCTAAAGGAAGGGGAAAATTTTTCGGTCCCTAAGAGATGTTCAAGGCATATTTGGCATAAAAATCAAATCAGTGTAGAATTTCCTAGAGAATAATTAATATTCAAAGAACTATTTTTATTGGCAGAGGTAAAATGAAATAGCTTTATCTACAGAATAATATTCACTTTTCTCTTCATTATGAAAAGAAATGGGAACTCGACGATATTTGTAGCTGGTTTTATTACTTCTGAATAGTCCTCTCACAATTTTAATTTATTCAAATATTAAAATACCATGTAAATTGTTCCTCTTTTACTAGCAAATGCAAAATAATTTTCAACCAAGGATATGTAATGTGGGAACTGGGTCCCTCTATGCAAGTAAATAAAAATGCTTGTTACATTCATGTAGCTATGCAAAGAATTGTAGGAAAGACTCCATCATAACAAGCAGGCATCTTCCCCACAGCTGAGGGAGAAGAGAAGGCTTTCAGTCTACGCGCTTTCACAATTAGGCTAACCAAAACCAGGAAGAAAGTAAATGGGTGTATGATAAAGTCTTACAAAGTAATAAAGGAGAGAATCCTAAGAACGAAGAACATTGCTCTTTACTAAAAACCAAAGGACAGTTAGTATACCACAAAGAAGTGAATACATGCTGTTTCACTTGGTATTCAATTAATCTGTAGAACCCAATCAAAAGTATCATAGGGGGCAAAAAGACTTATTGAGTTTATACAAATAATACACAAAAACATAAAAATACACGGATATTTCTCTTAGTAACAGAAGAGACATGAAATTCCATTCCTCAGCACATAAACCATTCCCTGAATAGAGTAGAAATAGTAGCAAAACATTTCAGAGGGACAGGTTAATTTTGTAGGCAGTGTTGACAAAACAGTTCAATCAGCTTGCCCTTAAACTTCCAAAGTGCCTCAAACTATCTGTATCTGTATGTACACGTCCTTAGTTTTCTTTAAACTCTAGCTCTGATCTTCCAGGAATATTGGGCCAACATTCCAGACCAGGGCCCTGGCACTTGCCAGCATGCCACGTGGACATAAAAGGCAACTACCGCTCAAGTCTTGAGCATGATCACCTTCTAATCATGCTTTCTCCATGCAAAAATGTAAAAGGCGGATAGCTGGTAACATCCCATTTTTCACCCGTGAGCTGTTGAGCTCAGCCAAATTTTCTCCGACACAATATCTTCCCCCTAGGAGAAGTAATGAATGAATGGCAGATAGTTCAGTTTGTAGGACTTGTTTTTTGAAAATGATCCATAAAATACGTATGTACTGAACTTGAGATCATCAGAAAGACGTGTCAACAATTCACTCTGGTATTTAAAGCAGAAGGAAAAGGAATTATAAACACTAGAGTATCACCTGCCACCTGGGTAAGCTTACTGAACAACAAATCTGGATGCAAATCTTGGGTGCTTGATCAGAAAGCTTAGGGTTAATAAATTGCAATGTTTCATTTGCCATCTTCCAAAGCAGCTCACACTGAGCGTTGTATACATCTCTTTGGCAAAAATACTGCAGCATAGCAATGCTTTAAACCCCAGCTTTAACCCAGCTTTAAAACCCAGCTTTAACCATATCAGTCTACAGGTACAGCTTCAAATGAACTTCTTACATGCAACAAGGAGCAGGTGTGCTACTGCTCTCTCCTTCCCTTTCTTACGTCTCTTACCCACCACTTGGTTCGAGCGCCTATCTTACACAGTCTCTGGGATCTCATCTGATCTCCTGGTAAGCTGACGTAACTCATTCAAATTCCAAACCAGCAACAAAAGTTTGTTCCTTCTGTTTTGGGCTGATAGGTGAGGTGAGTTGGCTAACCTCGGGATCAGACAAGATCAGTCAGACAGTGTGATTTCCAGAGCTGATGCAAGGGAGGAGTTGAACTATAAGTAGGACTAAGAACGGAGTGGAAGCAAAGTGAAAGGAGGACTTGGAAACAGGGGGAGGGAGCAAGACCTCCTCCTTTGGCTGTGTGGTGGGGCAGCTTGGCAGCTTAATGAAACCTATTCTAAGAGTGGGTTTAAGTGAAATGACTTCATCTGATCTAATGGCTTGCTGTCCTTAAAAGTGGGGAGGTCTCATTCCTCTCCCACCAGCCAGAGACTCCTGACCCTTTCCTTGTGCCAGGTCTGGTTGTCAACAGGCTTTGTGCTCACACCATTCAACTTTTAAAATGGATGGAAACCTGACTTGACACAGGAAAGTGAATAAACAGCTTTTTGTTGGGCTAACAAGTTAAATTGGCTTATTGTGGTGTCAGACTATTGGCAGGACTGGCATGTGAGGAGAGAAACAGGACCACGTGGCCAAGAGTGTGGGCAGAGGGATGTGGGAGGAAGACGTCCCGTCTGAGCAGTCCTGAGCAGCTGGATTGGCTCAGCCACCTTGTGTAACTTCATTCTGGCTGCAGCAGCGAGCAGCTCAACGGAGGCAGCAAAAGCTACCTTAGGAACAGGACAAATTGTCCATTCCTTGCTCTAGATTACTGTGCATAGGCTCCTTCTGATACCTTGGCTCCCTCATTTTAAACCATCATAAATATTTATGTCTGCTTTAAGTGCAGCCAGGTATATGAATACAAGACACTAGACTAAATGGTCCAATAGAGTAAGAGGGAAACGTCAGTGCTGGGATTATAACTAACTGATTAAAAGGCAGGAAACTGGGCAATCCGTCTTCAGAGAGGCTGTGGATTTGTGCTGCTCAATTTACTCACTTGAGAAGATTTGTAAAAGGGACTCAGAAGACTGGTGACTGATGATAAACTGGTAGGTGAAGGTCATGTTGATAAATGCAGAGTAATATACTGAGAAGAAAATCTAAAGAAACCTTTAAATTTACTGTCACGTCTCAGAAACATAATTTATTTGGGGCAGTTCACTCAAAGCCTTAGGTAAATGTTCTATACTGGTAAAACCAAAACCAAACAAAAAAAGAGAGTTAACAATTAATGAGAAAAGAATACAGAATGAAGTGGAAAACCTCATCATGCCACTGTAAACATTAATTCTGAGCCGACATTTTGAATATCCCAAAACACCATCTGAAAAAGGATGGAGGGGGGGCAGCAAATGGCAGCAAGAGAGTTTTAATATACAGAATAGCTTAATATTTGAGGAGAAATTAAGTAGAGAGATAAGACTCTTGAATCTGAAGAAAGGTGAATATCTGATTATTATAAGAGAGGTCTATAATAATCGATATTACAGAGAAAATAAGTAAGAAACAGTTATTTCTCACAGTATAAGTACAAAGGCCCACTGAAAGAAATAATCAGCGAAGTTAAAGACACACACACACAAATGTAAGTAGATGACAGAACTGCCTTCTGACTGCAAATGTCAGAGAGAACAAAAGTATGAATGAGTCAAAAAAGACAAAGAGATTAGGCAAAACCATGGACTATATGGCAAATAGAGGCCACAGAAATCACTGGGTTCTTGAGTCTTTATCGCCTCGGTCCAGCTGTTTCCCAAACCTCTTTCTCTTTTCCCTTCCTTCCCCTACAGCTCACTAGCTACTGGCATAGCCCTAAGTACAGTAAACCTCACAGGTTACTTTTGACTTGCAGGTTGGGTCCAGATGTAGCATCACCTCAGCTGCTGTGACCTCTGTAGAGGACTTCCATGTCAGGATTTTCCTGTGCTTTAATACAGCAGTAAACAAAACAGGCAGCTTGTCCCCCTGTAAGCAGATTTTTATTCAATATTGCAGATATAGAACTATTTTTTATATTCTACAAGCCTTAAGTATTCCTATATCTCAAGGCAGGGAGCAACTCCCCAGATGTGGAGTCAAATTCTTTGTCTGTGCATGACTGTCCCAGTCAACACGTTCTTCATCTAGCCCCAAATCTCCTTCTCTCCTTGCTTTCTTTGGGTACTGAGATGATGTCCTGTGATTGAATTTACCATTTTCTCCATTTCCAACACTCCTCCCTCATGTGTTCCCACTCTTTCTGTAATGGTGTAAATGTTTGTCAGTTAGGTACTTGAAGGCTCTGCAATAAAGAGGCCGAAGCAAATTAAGTGAGCATCGAGGTATATGAAAGAACATCCTTCTGTCTATTGCAGGGACTATTAAATATAATGGTCCAAATAAGCTTTCAGCTCTGAAAATCCTTGAATCGCTGATTACCTGATGCTGGGAGTAAAAACACTACCTCATATTTGCCTTGCTTTTATACTCTTCCCTAAACATCTGCTAGTGCCCACTATCAGAGACAGGATACAATGCCAGCAAGGCATTCGGTGTGATCTAGTAGAGCAGCATATCTGTTAATAATTGCATGTAACATGACAGTTACTCCTCTCCTTGTGTCTTTTCTCCATCTCCTAGCAGATCCTTTTTCTTCACTCTGC
Source organism: Calonectris borealis (assembly GCF_964195595.1). Lineage (NCBI taxonomy): Eukaryota > Metazoa > Chordata > Aves > Procellariiformes > Procellariidae > Calonectris > Calonectris borealis. Next base: position 47,566,637 of record NC_134312.1, read on the forward strand.
AATTTGATTAAAATCTGGTAAAAAACTTGAACTAAATTCTCAGCTCCTACAGATTCGCACGGTAATCATGGAAACAGCAGACAGGGTTCAGTGATCTATCTAACACCCTCCTTTACTTATTTTTTTTTTAATCCCCTTATGAAACATATCATATAATTACTTTTCATAACAATTTTTGCAGCATGCTGCAATAGTATTTTGTGGTTATATTCTTTGGTGTAAGTGCCTGACTTAGTAGCAGCTCTGACTATTGTGGCATTTAGGTCAAAGAAAGCAGTTTAGATGAACTGCTGCGTCCCAAGCTGCCATACCTGTGTCACCAATAATTTGTGTAGAGGATTTACTGCAAAACCTAAAACTGATCTGAGCACACCTCCAGGAGCCCTAGCTCAAACTGCCTCCATTGCAAAAGGCACATTGGAAACACACCAGGTACACCAAAGAAACTTCCTATTACTGGAAGGGTTTAGAAGTTGAAGAGAAGAGACACAAAGAAAATAATTTTCCTTATTTAAAAATGTGACAGAAATACTTTCTTGATACAAATATAATATAGGGTTCTAAATATCTTTAATAAAACTTTTTCTATATAGCAATTTTTTCTTTCAAAAGACATATGCTACATTTGCATAATGTACTATAACCTGCTCCCATGTTCTGAAAAAAGCTACTTAGGCTGCCTACATCCAAGGATAAGCAATGACAGCCCTTGCAGCACTAAATGAGAAAAGATGAACATAGGATTTGTAGATAAGCAATTGACAGTATTATTTTCAATGGTTTGAAGACTTTTAAACACATAGAAAGCAAAGGAATACAGGAAGAACCTATGGAAACATTCTCAGAACAGTCCCCCTGACTTTAACCTCCACGAATGATGATATGCTTTGCCCCCACTATGTGATTAAAAAAGGGAATATTAATTGTATGCCTTTTGGTCTGCAATGATGATGTCCCATTTATTTCATATTTTGTGGTTTTCTGTGGTTTACATTTAGCTATGACTCTCCCAAGATCTTGGCTCACACAGTAGGAGAATAAATGGTTTCAAACTACAAACGGGAGAATAACATTATTGTTCCTCCTCTTCCTGCCCAAATTTTAATCAGCTTTGAGAAGGACAAGGACCATATATCCACCAGACAGCCTCCGAGGTAAGGAGTCTTCATGCCCTATGTATATTTCTTTTTTTGAATATTGTATTACCTCTTTTTTTGAATGTTGTATTTAAAATTGCTTCTTAACAAAGTGATACATTTTCACTGGAATTAAAGATAAACTGTTGACATGGTCATGGCCAGGTTTGATTCCTCAAATACACACATATACTGGGGTTATTTTATTTTTCTTGTGGCTGTGTTTCAGAAACCTCTTGCTCAACTGAGCTGGATCAATTGGTTCGTTATTTAACTTTGGGTCATTATTTCATATTTCAAAAGAGGAACTAATTTTTAGGGAATTTAAGTAGGTTTTACAGTATTTAGAAGAACTGACCTTTGCAACTGAAAATGATTTTCAGAAAGAAACAGGCCTCTGAGTGTGCTCTTGTCTGCTAAATGAGAACATCTTTTAGAGACAAACATCTGAAACAAATGCCCCCTGGAGGTGTGCACTACTCCAGTCATTACCGAGGGAGTTCTCATGTTCTTCTTTAATGCCAGTCCCTGAGATCCTGTCAGTACCTGCACCCATTAAGCCTATCACTTTTCAACTTTACACCAAAATCCTTGATATTGTTTTCCTGATGTACGCTTCCAGCATGCCTGTTCTCGTCTTCCTGCACAGAGAGAGAGATCTTCTCCAGATGTCGGCTCACATGTGGGCCAGACACACATTAAGATACAAGCCTTCTTCCCTTGCGAGATTCCAGCCATGCATGGAAAATACTCAAACCCTACCTAAACGGCAGAATAACTCCATCCCTGCAGTCTATTTTCGTGAAGGACAGAAACAAATGTTTACACCCTCCCTACCCCCATCTCGTCTCATCTAGGGGAACATGGAAAGTATCACAGATAATTCCACAGTGGCAGAAAGCTGCTGTTTCATAATCTTATACTGGCACACTGCCAGTTCATGAATTACTTTTAAAGGAAATTAGGGCATCGTGAAGAATAAGAAATCTTCTAATACACAACATATGAAAATTCTAGGCTGAAGCAGCTTCTAAATCTTTCTCTCACTCCATTTCTTATTAAAAAAAAAATCAGCAGGGTAGGAATCTGCATATGATGTCATACCTGGAGACAATTAAATTCACATTTCTGTGTGCTTTTTTGAAGCTTTTGCATTGAAGCCAGTGGGAGTTTTGTCTGATCAAGGCCTTCTTACACAAACGAACAACTGCAAATGTGTTAGGAAAGACTGATCTCTAGGATAGTGAATCACAAGTGTTTTGTCTCCTTTAGAAGGAAAAAAAACCTCTTGAGACTGTTCGGTAATTCATATCCAAAAGAATTTCTTACTTTCATCCTAGCTGGAAAGCAGATTTATTGCACAGAACATTAACTTAAGAATAAATCTGGTGTTAACTTCAGAATAAAGCAATTCAAATAGGACCAATTTAAGACAAAGAAATGAAAAAAAAGATAAAACTATATTGAGCAGCTTACTCTCCAGATGGGGCAGAATATTTTATATTGTATTTTCTAGTGTCTTTGTCTATTTCAAATATATAATACAATCAAAACTATCTGAGTCCTTCAGAAATCTAAGACACATTTGCTCTTTCACAGATTTAGCATTAGTTCCAATAAGGAACACAAGTCTCTAATGAAAGGTTTAGGAGGATTTTAGATGCCTGACTGTTTCTGACAGAGATGCCAGAGGTGGCATTCCAGACCAGCTAATATCAGGAAGATTTTCAAAGGGTGGAAAGCCATGTGGGATGCATGCTTGCATCTGACAGACCAGAAAGAAGCAGCAGGATGAGACAGTTTACATAGCAGAGGTACGTATGTCAAGACGCACATCTTCTCCTGAAGATGTTATCATGTGTTGAACTGGGGTATAATTCCTCACAATGGAGGAGGCTTTGCCTCTTTGTAAATGATTGCTCCTCTTTTGTGCCTCTTGGTCAAGTATATATATATTTTTCCCTGCTAATTTGTTAATTATTATTTCAGCAAGAAAATTGCCCGAGGCCCAGGCACCTAAACTCTAGAGGATAAAAGGAATGTACTCCACTGGTTTCTTCCCCATCCCGCTGGCTGCTAGTATCCTAATTCCTGAAGCAGTATAAAGGAAATCTAGTTATCTAATAAAAAGGTATAGAGGCTTTTGACTTAGCATTGCTTCAGGCCAAATCCACAAAGTTGTTTAGATATTTAACTCCCACTGATTTTAATATGTATGGATACTTTTACTATTTAAGCCTAGCTCCCTTGTGCTAGAAGATGTAGCATTCGGGGGAAGACGGTCAGTCCCTGACTGTGACTATGACTGACTGTGCAGGCCTGTGTGATGGCTTGAAGGCCTTACGCAAAAAAGATCTAGTTGGTTGGGTGTATAAATCTATGACCGGAACTGGTATACAATGCGCTGCATAACCACAAAGGGTATGATCTGACAAGAAACTGCTGCCATTGAATTATTTATGCAAAAAGCACAGGTTTAGCACTGCAAATATGAATGACATCTGTGTGATGGTGGTGGGGGGAGCTGGAATGGTTGTTACAGATGGCAGAGAAGTGTCCTATTCTCTTCTCTCCTCCGTAGTGAAAATTACTGTTAGAAACACATATTGAATCTGACCCTGGTAGAAGAGCTGTAGGCTATGTACGATGGTGCTGGTGTCTGCACATTGTAAGCGTTTCAAAACACAACTGCAAGCCCTATTCCACGAAAAGAAAATGTACAGGATCACCCAGCACAGGCTCTCTGATGAAGTCAGCATTATATCTGAACTACCAGTTATAAACAAATGTGTAAATAATAGCCAACGCCTTACCTTTAATGTTTATGTTTCTGATAAACTTTGGAGAGTGGTAAAGTTGGTCAGTGTTGTCCTGTGTTCTCTACTAAGGTCAGTAAGAACTGAATATCGGAAAACCCATAAGGAGGGTTAATCAAATGCATCTACCACTTTAACTGAGGCACTGGTCCGTGATACACATTCTTCTTCTGTGGCTTTAGACTGCAGGGAGTAGGCGCTACCTATACTTGCTGTACCTGTGTACGCCTGGCATAGATAACATGCCACACCTGCTAGGTTTTTGAACTCCTTCACACCTTCTAACACCCCTCAGCCATATGGGGATGCTAACTAACATTGTTCTTTCTGCCATTAAGACCTCAGCTGGCTGTTTGCACAGCAGAGGGACCTCGTCTGTGTAAACAAACCTTTTCCCTTTGGTGATATTAATCGAAATAGGGGCAGAGAGGTTCACTTCCAATGCTTTACCTTGCTCGTAAAGATACGGCCCTATGGAGTGAGACCATTGCAGCTACATCTATGCAAAGCTATCCTTTACTTTTTAGCCGTAACAGTGAATATCAAGCTGTCTCTCCAGTTACCAGTGAGTACAGCTGGAGCACTTGTTCATCCAGGAGAGACTGGGGACAATGATGAGCAAAGGAGGAAGAAACTCAAGTTTGTTTCTTTGCCCTAAATATTTATTCCTGATTTTCAAAAGTTTCAATTTTACCTAAATCAACAATGTGAAATGTTACAGGGCATCCCCAGGTAAATGTAATGCTTTTCAAACATACTTGTAATCTTTGACTGCTAACGTATTTTCAGTTAATGTCCAAAGTGTTCCATAGGTATCTCACTAAAATCAAGAGTTGCAATCCAGGCCTCACTGTTTAAATGAACAATTCATGTTCCTCAGTGTGGGTACATGAAAATTACAGATACAGACAAGCTTAAGTTTTAGCATTTGAGTCATGCTACTCATCTTCTTAAAATTAGGCGTGTATGGAGGTGTTTGCAGGATTGGGGCTACATCATCGAGTGATTAGAAAACAGTCCCCTCTGGGTCTCAATTAAACATGGCTCCAGTAGCACAAATCAATGCACCAGGGGGGTGGTTTGAAGCTGAGATCATGTCTACAGCACAAGGCACGGCTGACATCACCGTGTTAATCTGGGGTGTGAGCGCTCTGTGCTCGCTGAATCCCCTAGTTTACCTGCAGTTATAACAGCACAACTGTTCTCTTGCCAGTCTAACATATTTCTGTTGGGAGGAAGGGGGGGGGGGGGGGAGAGAGAGGAGCGGGTAAACCAAGGCTTGATGCCGTTATGATATGGATGGCCATCACAGATGTGGAACTACTGCCATGACACCTGTCCAGGAGGATGCACTGCTCTGGATGGTTTTGATAAGGGATAGAGGTAAAAACTGCAGCTCTTCAGCATTCCCTGTGATAAGCCTTACCAGAAGAAACAAGGCTGGTATAGGCTGCCACAGATGTCAAACACTTTTTTCCAAAGCAGTGTATATTTATAGGCTGTATTCTAGTTTAGACATGGCTATAGTTAATTAATGTTTGTAAAGCACTGAAATTGAAAGGTGTTATGCAAATGCAAAATATTCTTCAGATGCAAAGCCTTATTTTATTTTTCAGAAAGGGTGCTTGCTTTCTTTGTCAGTTATGTTTTTGCTTATGTTGTAAATGATTGGTTGCCTGTGCTTGCTGTTGTAACTTGTATTCTTATTACCACTTTGTCTGCCTTTATTGGGATGTCTGCTTTTCAATCTCCAAAGAATTTCTTAAATGCTATGCATGTAAATTTCAGTTCACAGATGTGCAAATTACATAGATGCTTTCCATCCCTCATAGGTAAAAAGGCTGGAAGTTGCAGAAGGGGTGTATACTTGGAATGTGCATGCTGGCACAGTACTGAAACCACAGCTCTTTGAATTCATATTTTGCTTCTGAGGATTACTCCTAAATCAAAAACAATCAGATTTAACAATGATTTTCAAATGATCTACTCATAAATGGTCAAACCAAGCACCTTGTATATGAAGAATAAATTCAAAACTAGGGCTTCTGCCCTGCTTAATAAAATTTTCTGAAAAAGGAAAAGTAACTAATAAATTGAATAAGGGAAACACTTCTATGAAATGAGGCAGTGATTCTTAGTCTTTTCTTATGTTGCAGTAGAACAACTGTGGAAGACTGTCCATGACTCTTGAGGCTCCTTTTTATTAAAAAAAAAAAAAAAAAAGAAGAGGTTACTGGTTGTTAGGAAACCTCTTAAGGATTCCTGGCGAAGAACCCGTATCTGGCCAAAATGAAGGTCTCAACATAATCTCACTGATTTACACTAATAATAACATGTTGCCTCTCTACTGTGCACAGAGGAAATATTCCTCAGTATTTTTAACCCAAAATTTTTTCATGGCTGTGTGATTCTAAATAACTAGTTATAGTGAAATTGTCTTTTGGGTATGAGGAAACAGCACGATTATTTAAGAAAATTGTGAAGGTGGCGGGAAAGACAAAATAGAATGATTTCAAGAGTTTCACAGTGCGGAGTCCAGTTCCTACTTATGTGACATAATTAAACCAGTGTAATGTAACAGTGCATACTGCATGTCTTCAGTTACCATGTTCCAGGGAAAACTGAAGAATAATTGCAGACAAAAACTGAATATCATGGGAAAAAAAGCCACCCATCTGAATTCAGATCAATTTCATTTTGCTGTTTCAGGAACTGTGGATAAGCGTTGTTATCTGATCAGCCCAACAGTAACACTATTAAAACAATAATTTTGCATCTTGTAACTATTTAATCTGCTTAACACAGAATTTCAAAGCATGATCACTCTGATGAACAGTGGATTACATGAATATGCAATCTTCAACAAAGTTATATCAGGCTTTTCACCCATGTCCATTGTATATATTATATCCTGAAACTTAGATTAAAATATTCATAGCTCACTGGAGAGAAATGAAAAATTGATTAACTTAAGTATTTGGGGAAAATGTGTAATCAGAGAAATGAGAAAGGTGCCGTCTGGCCTGGGAATGCATTGCTGAGAGGTGAAAGTAAGGAGGAGGTGCCCAAAGCATAACTCCCATGACACACAGTGGTGGCACTTCTAACTGCACTGTTTGCTTTCTCAGATAGGAGGATTCTAGTAAAAGCAAAAAAAAAGGAAATGGAAATTAGAAGTAGGAGGGAAGATTGTTTTCTTATGGCCTTTTTTATCCAAAATGACTTTTCCTAAACAATTTCCAAACAGTGACATATATATGTGACCAAAAAGTTCACATTTTAGTGGTTTTAAATATGGGTGTGTAGATGCATACATGCTGTATTTGCTTTATAGTAATGGAAATATAGAATCTGTTCTTTCATGAGAAGGGTTAGAGAATCTCAAAGTCCTGAAAATGTAATGGCCATGCTTTAATGGAAAAAAAAAAAAGAATTCAAAAGAAGAAATGATACTTCAGATCATTCTGTTGAGATGATACTTTAAAATTTTCTGTGATTTGAGAATCATGATCCCCTAGGGTACTGAGATGTTGTTGCTGTTTGAAATGTCAAAGCATCACGAAAAAAAGATTTTCCATGCATGTAGACCTCTCATGTAGAGGCTACACAGAATGCCACTTTCACAGTTTCACACTCTGGAACTTTAAAACATGAAGAAATAGCTCATTAGACGTCCAAGAAGCTTCTGCTGATTTGCAGCTCCTTACAAAATGATTTGCTGCATATTAAGAAATATTTCTGATTCAGATAATAATGTGATTGCTTATGTGTTTGGGTTTTTTCTACAGCAGTAAGTTCTTGAGTATTATTCAGTTGACTCCTGAAAGTTTCCTTAAAGTACACAACCTCACAAATCTAAAAAATCGAGTCACAGAATGGCTAAAGGAGATAGGGTTTGAAGTAAAGAGGATGCTTAATGTTTTACTTGCTTAGAAATGATCCAGTGTGTTAAGCATCACCTCCCTTTTACTTCTGAATTTTTTTCTGATATCCTCTGCAGCACAGGAGATCTCCAGGATTTTCAGCAGTTGAAGACACCATCAATTTTTGAGCATCGCTGTCCTGACCAAACAGAATAAAAACCCTAGACATATTTTAAGCTCAGAGAAACGACGCTGAGAACTCACAATGCCTGGGAAATTCAGCTGCAGTGTCTAACTATGCTTTATGCTTTAAATGTGCTTTGAATACTCTTCCCTGTCTGTCCTGCTGCTTTGCTTGAGCTTATTGTCTCTTGAGCTGACATGATAGAAATTAATTTGAGTCACCAGTTTTCTGCCCAGATATTAACCTAAACTGCTGATAGCCAAACTGTTGTAGGGGCAAAGCAGCCTAATCATCACAACTAAATTCAAATTTGAGATTTTAAGTGACCATCTTAAGCCAGTTTGCTGTAGGAAATTTTGTCTTGCTGACCAACTCCAGAATGATTCCTCTTCTAGTTTCCATACTTCTGTAACTACTGCAAGGTTTGGCTAAAAAACATAAAAAATAAAAAAATCCACAAAAAAATTCTCAGACATTAATATATTTAATGACAAGATTGAACAGCTTGAATTGCCTTCCATTCTTTCTCACTGTGTTTATTTCTGTTCCCAAGGCATAAGACTGCTAACTGGAACATCGACTGTTTCTTATTATAGTCTCCAGTACCTTCTACTGCAGGATCATTAGCGGAATGGTTTTCTCCTTCTGTTTGGCGATTACAGCTTTTGTGTTTGGTGTCATCCATATGTTATGATGGTAGTTTTATGTTCCAGTCACAAAGTAAATCGAGGTTCATGTATCTGTTCTTTCATGAATCTGCCATTTGCCTGATTTTTCCGTTATCTTCAGATGCCTCACAGTTGTGAATGGAGCTGATTTATAGGCCTGGGCAGGCTGTTTAAATCACATGTTGAGGGCAAGTAAAGATAAACTAAGTTTCCCAAGCTGACTGACACTAATGAATAGTTATAAATATTTTCTTTAGTTGAGGAATATTTAAAAGAGGGAGAGAAAGAGAGCGGCAGATCTGCAAAGAGGTATTTTTTTTCTTATAAAAGCTTCTCTGGAGCACATTTCTCCTTAGGAGAGATGTGATATGAAGATGACTTGAAAAAGTCAAGGTGATTTAGGGAATTAATTGTTGAAAAGGTTAAAATTCCTAGTATGCAATTCTTAATGGAGCAGTAGAAGCTACAGCTGTAGGAAAGAGGTAGAAAAAGTAAGTAAAGGAGCATCTGAGAAACAGAAGACAGTTCGGTTCTGCTGAGAAAAAAATATAATTGTCTGAGCTCAGTTATGCCTGATCCAGGGTACTTGAAGATAAGAACATTCAACGTGATAAGAAAGCAAAGATGATTTCTAACACTGAAGTTTCTGCCTTGTCATTTTCGGGGCGGGGGGGGGGGGAAGAAAAAGTGAAAACAGAGCAATGATAAAAAAGATTATGGCCCATAACATACCATACATTCATCCTCTTGAAATGACTAATAATTAGTATCTCAGCATTAAAAAAAAAAAGGAAAAAAAGGCAACAATTAGGCAGGAAAAATAGAAATTACTCTCTTCCTGAGGAAAAAATAAAACTTCATTCCTATAAATTCCAGTTACATAAGAATATGGGCAATTACACTATTGAAGAAATCTGTGACAGAGAGTAGGCACTAGAAAATATCTATGAAATATGATTCTCATTCATTGAGCTTTCTGAACTGCAGAACACCCACAGAGCAAAATCAGCTGCAGATTGGTCTTTCTACATCACAGAAATAATAGAAAATAGGACTAGAGGGGAATGTGAGTGGCTATCTCATCTAACCTCCGTGCTAGGGCAGATGAGCGATAGCCGAAACCTTCTGGCAGACTAGCACAGCCCATACAATGTGATAAACGTGTTTTGGGCGTTTTGTTTGTTTGTTGGTTTTTAAATTCTCTCTTAGTAGGATAGAAAGATGTGTTCCCAACTGTATGCAAAAATCCGTGTTCTTAAAACAGCTAATACCACTGGAATGCACTCAACTTTATTTCTGCGTGTATTTATTTGACCATAAACCAGAACAACATTCAGATTTAAATTCTGTTGTGCTGCAAAAGTTGATTCAGGAAAGAAGGAATTCAATTAATTAAACTTTTCTCACCAGGTGTTCCTTGTGGCAGGATTTTGAAAATTCTGCGTGTTTTCTGTTTCTGCAGCATCTATTCAGTGGCATAGATAGGCACAGAGGGTACGGGAAGAAAGTAACACCCATCACTGCTCTTTGCATTTTAAAGGAAACTTTCTGCAGTGAGGAGAACATCCACGCTAGCAGAATCTACCATTCACGGAGTGCGTTCCTACTATGTGTGGCATGTGTATCTGTCCTTAAATGTATTCACAGAGATCAAAATGTTCCGCATTGTAGAATCTGCATTCAACAGATGGAGCGTTTGATTGTATCTGAGAAAAAAAAACACAGTAAAAGCACCAGCGCGGTGGAGGCCGATGCGAGTCTTCAGCTTTACATTTATATACTCACACGTTAAAGATTACCCTGCCCTACCCTCCACTTCGGGCAATTTCCGTGGTTTTTACGGCTCAGGAGCTGAGATCCAGAAGGCAGAAGGAGCGCCCGGAACAAAACAGATACCGGCTCCCGTGCACGCACGGAGGGCAGGGCGTGCGATAAGGAGATGGGGGGCCCCGGGCCCCCCGCGCCCTCCCCCCGGCGCCACCCGCTGCCACCGCGCCCCCTCCCGCGGCAGTGCGCGTCCGCTCGCCGCCCGCTCCGCGCTGCCTCCCGCCTCGGGTCCCCCGCGTGTGTTAGTGGGTCTTGAGCTCTGGGTGCTGTTCACGGAGCCTGTCCTTTGCGGGTCCTTGAGGAAAGATATCTATTGTAAAAATCAACCGGGAAAAGTACATCTTAAGAGAAATGTCTCTTAGGAGCGCTTACGCTCTTCAAACCGTTGGTTTACGGCACGCACTCTTCAGAAGTAATAGGAAGTCTCGCCGCGTCGGGTATTAGAATTGTTTGCGCATCTATGAAAAATCTTATCAAGTGACTTTCCCGTTATCTTTCTCCGTCGCTCTCTCTCTCACACGGACTTTTTTTTTTCCCCCTGCTACCCCTGCCCGTGCCCGATCTCACACACCCCCTGCCCATCCCCGGTTTAAGACCCCTCTCCCTGCCCGATGTCACACCCTTGCCCGTGACCGGTGTGCGGTTCTCTCCGGTTTTTTCCCTCGCTGTGGGGAAAAGGAGGTGACAGACGGCGACCGCACGAGGACCACGGCTCTACGCGGGGCGCGCACGCTTACGCGCGGCCGTTTCCCGCCCCTGACCCAGCGCGCAGCACGCGCCAGGGGGCCGAGCAACTGCGGTAACTTTTTTTTTTTTAAAATAATAAAAAAAAAAATATTTCTGGGGCTTTGCCAGATCAGAGGATAGTTCCCTTCCGGGAAAAACCCGCTCCGGCCGCGCCCCGCGGCGGTGGGTGCGGGGGTTTGCTGCGCGCCCCGCTGCGCGCCCCGCGGGCCTCCGCGTGCGTCAGGCGGCGAGTGGCGTCAACGCTGGCGCGCGGAGCGGCGGGGAGGGGGCAGGGGCAGCGGCAGCGGAGGGGGTGGAGGGGGAGGAGGGAGGGCTCTTAATCAGGAGGCGATGGCGGCACCGCTGTGACATCACCCCGCGGCTTATATAGTTGGGGAAGGGTCCGGGTCCCCCGTCTCGTGCCAGCGCGCATGCTGAGGGCGCGGAGCGACGCGGAGCGGCGGGGCTCTCTCTGTCTGTCTGTCTGTCTCTCTCTCCGTCTCTCCCTAGGATTTATGGACTTTACTTTCTAGAGGGCGGCGCGGCAAGGATGAGAGCCCAGCTGGTGTGCGTCGTGCTGCTGGCCTTGGCCTCCTGCAGCCTCTGCTCAGGTAAGCCCCCCCGCCGGCGCCCGCACCGCCCTCCGCCCGGGCGCGCCCCCCCAGCGCGGGCTTTGCGCTGGCCGCCGTCCCCCGAAGTCTCTCTGACCGGCAGGCACTGAGCCGCGCCCGGAGCCTTGAGAGAGACCTAAGAAAGGAGGGAAAATCGCTTCGGGCTGCCGCGGCTGAACTCAGTGGGCGCCAAGGAGCTGGTAACGGGCTCCGGCCAGCATCATTTTCTCTGTCACTCCCATAACTTTCTGTCTTCATATAAACCGTTCCTCCTCACGCCATCCATACCACGGCAGTTAATGTAGGCTACTCATTGGAAATAGACCATCTGCTTGATTATGCTCCCTCATTTGTGATTTATTGAATACCACGTATTTCCGAACTGTCATAGAATGTATAATTTCTGCAACTCATATGAATAGGTGCCATAGTCCAAATCAATATGAATATATATACGCGCTTTAGTCACTTTTTAGTGACAGAAATACAATTTTAGTATTCCGGGGGAAAAATTGCTAGCAACTGATCTGAAATTACGACAAAAAATGTTAAATCAGATGCAGATCACACGATAGGAAGGTTAATGTAAGTGCATTTCTACTCCAAGGGCAATTGCTTTAGAAACCTCAAAAAAGAGGACCATATATTGAAATGCATTGCCTGCTCCTTTGGAAAATGACACAAAGTGTGTGTCATTTATGCCGTGAGTTTATGACCAATAATGGGTATGATGGTGATTAAACAGGTGTACACACACACAGACATGAAGCAGAATAGGCTTCAAAATCCAATCTTAACTAACTTGCAAATTACTTTAATTTTTAACTGTGCAAAATTTAAAGAGTATATTTAAAAGTAGCTTCATTTTTCAGCGTCAGTATTCAGGAGGACTCAGAATTCCTAATTCTCACTTTAGATGAAAGTTTCCAATTTGTATTCCACTGCAGAAAAAAAATGTAACACACGTAATACCTGCATTTTATCACAGTTTAAGCATAATAATTGTGTATATTATAGAGAACTGGTCATCTCAGTGACAAGGCTTAATATTTATTATTTTCTCCCTATATATTTGAAGCTTTTTAAACAAATACTCGACTAGTATTTTCAGTGAGGCGGTTTCAGATTCAACTGTTTGCAGTGCCTGAATGGAAACCCACTAAAGTAAAAAATTTCAGTGGCAATTAAAATAGTGGCAAAAGCAGCAAAAATTTCCATGGCAATAAAATCCCAGAAACAAAATTGTATGTGTAACTGACCTGATGGTTTATTTGCTTGAAAATTTGAAATTATCTTTAAATGAGAAATGCCATGGAGCTTGTGTGGAGAGACCAAATCAGTTTTAACTAATATGGACCATTATGTCATAAAGAAAGGGTCATTCATTTTAATTTTCTTTTGAAAATGTTTGCCTTCAGGGGAAAGTGTGTACTTCTAGAATGTAACTATTCCTGTAGAATGTGAATGTATGAATAGAAGCTATATTTCTTGTCAATAAGAAGTGAATCAAGAGGACTTCAAATTGTGTGAAGTTCCCTCTGAACAATAATGTGTAACCAGACTTTTATACATTGCTCTCTGAGAGCTTGCTTTTTTTATGCTTTTACTGCTTATCTGTTTCTTTCACTCCTGAATTACCTGGACGTGCTCCCTTCTCCTCCAAGCCTGGCTTTATTCTTCACTCAAGGAATCTTGACCAGCCTTCTAAATAATGTCCTCCAGACTTCTTTTCTCAATGAAAATGTTTCCTGATACCTATCTTCCACGTCTGCAGCTATCTTCCAACCTCGATGGTGTGGAAGCTATCTTCCATCCTCTGTAGAATGTAAAAACCAGATGCTAACCAGAGACAAGTCCTTTCATTGTCCTCAGTTGGTATGACCACAAATCATGATGCTGTCACATGCGTGCTGCTCACCCATTCACTGCTATCATTAGTAAAAATTCAGCTGAGGTGATCTTGTGCTGCCAGCAGAACTTTGGCTAATGGTAAAGCACTTAAGAAATTAGGTAGCGCTGACAACTGGTAGTGCTGAAAGGGCTGAAAGGCATTAGGTTGGAAATGAGTTGCTAGTGACTTGCTGTAATACTGATCTACAAACCAGTCTCATTTAATATTTTCCATAACAACTTCAATGCAAAAAGTAAGAATGAATGAATGTAGTGTGCTGGTAACGCAAAGGTGAACAGGAGCATCACTACAGAGGAAGATTGGCATAACACAGAAGTTTTTGATGACCTGAATAATAGGATGCAATAGCTTAGGAAATAATAGAAGTTCTTATTAAAAGCTCCTTTTAACAGAAGCACAGCTGCTGGAAATGTCTGAGGAGATAAAAGACTTGGTCGTATTATCTGACCTCATTTTTTTATGAGATACTAAATTTTTTCATCCATGAAAGACAGACAAAATCAAAAAATGTGTAAGGGAGCTACTTCCTGTAGCTAATGGTAAGCATTAAGGTAGTTAGGTACTGAGGCTTCTGATCCAACCTGTACTATGCTGTGCTGTCTTGAGATCACATCAGGCACAGAGGAGGGCCGCTCTGATGAGTTGGGGAATACAAGGCTATTACAAGAAAGCAGAATAGATGAGAGTCTAATAGCTCTGGGCATAGCCCTTCAGTGAAGTATTTATGGGATTTCTAGGGGGAATGGTTTATGTCCAAAAGGCACTGTGATCTTCTTGCATTTGTTTGCTAATCACCATGTAAGCACACCCTAAAAATCTAAGCTGGGAAGGGCTGCGATTGCTCTCAAAAAATACATGAGTTGCATAAATATTGCAAGTAGAAAGGTAACATTTATAGTCAAGGAAGTTATATACAAACCATTAATAAATTTGTAATTAGAAATACATTAGGCTTGAAATTAGGAGAAGGTGAATAACCATTGATAGTTTGGAAGAATTGGCCAAAGAAGAAACACAGTAGTGGTGGTAGTGAGATCTTGTTATTAAGATTGAACATGATCGATTTTTAAGAGCATTATAATGGTTGGCTTCCTGTGCTAGAAGAAATCTATGACAAAGTAGCGCATATTTGTATAAAAGGTCCCTTACAGTGTCATGTGAAAGGTAGTGACACAACATGGTGATGATGCTTGAAATGAAGGCATAGGCAGAATCTATCCACAGATTCTGTGGTATTGATCATTTTAGTGAAAGTGAGATATGACTTACATGAATATGGAATAGATTTTTGGTTTAGTTTGGTTTTAAATATAAGTAAGTGTATTGTTTGGCTTTGGACTGCTGGTATTCCAGGAAAGCTAAAAGCCATGTGAGACTCTGTTTTGACTGAAGACTTAACTGATTTCTGTACATATCTCATCTTTGAGCTGTGATTGCTGCTACATTTCCAAGGCACCAGATCTTTCTTGTGATTCTGTACAGCACAAACCAGAAAAGTCTGTGGCTGTTTTCTCTTTGTATAGCAATCTTTACCCTATTCACAGGTCTTGCAAGTCTGCCGAGCTCTCAAAGGTCAATTAAATTAGTAAAGAAAATCCTAAGACTTTCAGTCAGAATACTTTCTTTTGGTATATGCTTTCTCAAGAGCTTGTATCAGAAATTGGTCAAGCTCAATTCCCTATGTCAGTAAAAATATTCTTAATTTAACCAAGAATAATCAAGACGAAATCTTGTCAATTAATCATAACTGCCATTGACCTAAATACTTAGCTGCTATTTAAGTAAATATTATTTGAAAATAAATGCCCATAATCTTCTTCCAAAGTACGCAGAGGTGACTAATAGTGATTATGAAAATCATACTGATTTTGAAAGAAGAATATTGCAGCAGTTTTGTTTACTGAAAGGGGTGCAGATTAGTGGGCCTGTCTACCAGTGAACTGAGATTAATGAATCGTTTCATTCACTTCAATAAGCTTGATCATGCTTTAAAAAGGTAGTGAGTATCCATTTTAACATAATGTTGCTGTTACCTGAAGACTCCTCACAGTCTCTCTAGATCGCTTTGCTGTGTTTTTATCTGTTTGTTTGGGTTTTGTTTGTTTGTTTTTCAAAATTCATTGATATATCTAAATTCTGTATGCTGAATTGAAATGTCCATGATTTATGATGAAATAGTAAACACATGTTTCTGGTTTATTCCCAGATTCAGAAGAGGAAATGAAAGCGTTAGAAGCAGATTTATTGACCAATATGTACACATCAAAGGTAATTATTTTTCCTCTTGTAGGTGACGGGTAGGGAGCAAATGAATTCTCATTACAAACCCAGAAGTCTTTGCACAAAGTAATAACCTATGGTCTAGACCGAAAAGTTCAGTGCTAGACATTACTTTGGTGCAAGATTTTCTCCAGTTCAAAGGAAATTTAAAGGTGTTGATGTGACACACTAAAAGTGCTCCTCACTCCAAACACTGGTACTTTCATTAAACTGTCAAAACTGTGTTATGGGCAGAGATGTAAATTTATATGAGGAAATGTGTTTCCAATAGGATTATGCCTGATGAAAGCTAAATTAACCTTGAGTCAAATCCGTAAGTGCTATTTTTATGCAGAACTTCTCCTATATGCATATAAAATTAAGACAGTCATAAAGCAAAAACTGTAAATACATATGCTGATTTTGGTTTAGGAACTTAATCATAGTGTTAGTACAGGAACATGGGGACATGACTGTGAAAATACTAACCTGATAAATGACATTTCCTTGACAAGTTGCCAGACTGTGAGTGATGTACATGTTACTTAATACAAATAGACAAAAAATCAGTTCCAAGCTCATATTGACAAGGTGAAGCAGCAAGTGTTGCACATATCTATTGAACAGGATGATAGACAAACACATTCTCAACACTGTTGTTTTCCACCAATGATCTAAGAAACATACACATCTAATATCTCTTCAGCAACATATTAAAGAACAAACCCTGAAACAAGTGCCATGGGGTTAAGGTTGAATATTTTAATACTTTGTTTTAATGAAGTTCAAGTGGTGCTTAAATTCAATGGAAAATAAAATGAGAAATGAAAAATTTACCCAAAAAAAGAATTTCATAAGCCAAAGACTAGTTGAAGGTTAAGGACAAAACTTGCCTGGAAGACTTCTGTATTTACTGTATTTACTTATATGTGAGCTTTTTTACGGGATCCTTTGAATAGACTAGAATAAGAAATGAAGCCAGAAAATAAATTGTTTTGATCTGGTCTGGCAGTTCTTAGGTTCCCATGTTCTTTACTGGCGTGGTAATTAACCTTAATGCCAAATAAACCTGTTTGCCACTCACTTCTCTAAGGTACAGAAAGATTTAATAGATATTCTTTTCCTGAGACAAATTTAAATGTAGGAGGCTGACAAAAATAGTTTCTTTTCTGTGTGGCAAAGCATAGTATGCCCTGGGAGGAAACACTGCAGCTGTTGGTATTTCTGCTACTGACTGTAGTGGAACTGTGAACCTAACTTCCATTTCCATCTTTTCCTCCCTGTCAGCACAGAGCACAATCTCAGGTAACTAAAAATGCACAAATATAGTCAACAGTTGATAATGTAATGATGTTTGCCATAATACTCTTCTATGTTGTTTTACATCATGTAGCTTGCTATTCAATTTCCTTATGGTATATACCATAAGTCAAGTGACACCTGAAGTTGACAGAAGCAGTAGATGCATGGTGGAGACATTGCTTTAATTCTACATTATACTGCCTTAAATCACCATCTAAAATTCATTAGTTCTGTATATATTGTCTCTTGACATCAAAGGAAGGCATGGTGGACCCACTAAAAAGTGAGCATAAATGCTTCTACAGAGGCATACCACTATTCCATTCATTACCGAAATGACAAATTCTTTTTTTTTTTTTTCTGTTGTCCTCTGCTAGCTTTTAACCCTCATTGGAACAAAAGTATGGTTCTGGTGTGAGAGACGAATTTTGAGGATGATATGTGTAATAACTGCCTTGTATTATGCCTGAGATCTGGTTCCAGCTGAGGGCAATTACTGTTAAATTGCATTAACTGTCTTTGACACTGACTTGGTAATAAGCAGCAAGGGAAATCCAGACAATTTAAATAGCATTAGGATGGGGGAAAAAAAGAAAAAAAAAAGAAAAAAATTGTTTATGAAAGCTCAGATCTAAAAATGCAGCAAAGGGGATTATCACTTGTGATTCTAGTATTTGGCAGAAAAATCTTCCTAAGTAGGCCCTTGTGAAGTATCATATCAAGACTACAGCTAGGGTTTAAGCACGCACTTTTTGCAACATTCAGTAATCTATCCAGTATTATGGAAAGAGTTACCATGCTTTTGACTTCACCGGCTGCTGTCCGGGGTCTACTGGCCCTTTTCAAACTGCTCTTTAAAGTCATCTATATGCTGAATCACTCTCCGTCTTTAAAGAAGTATGTCCATGCTTATTACAACCTGTCTTCAACATTTAATACAATTTATCATCCTTCCCTGCTGTTACATCTCAAAGAAGATACAGGGATCAAACAAGTCCCTAAAATGCTTTATCTATCTTTCCTCTAAGGTAAAATCCAAAGAGCCATTTGGAAGATCTGGTAAGACAACACAACCCGAAGTGTCGCAAATACGCAGACAGTTATCTGCTGTCTCTCTTCTGTATCAAATAGATAGCTCTATTCCCAGCTTCCTAAATACTTGCCTGAAACTACCACTTGCATGAAGAATGTCCTGAACTCAAATGAGATTGAGATGGTGTTAGTTAAAGAAAAAAAAAAAAAAAGAAAAAAGGAAGTGTTTCCTTGAAGAATATATCATCAGTAGAATATGCTCCACCTTTAGGATCCCCCCTCACATTAATTTTCTGAAGTTTTGGACCCTCTGAGCTCCTTATCGTTCTAGGATGCCTATTGCTGACTGTATGTGCCAAAACAGTTTAGCTTCCTTGTCTGAGGCAGATGAGGTTATAGCTGCCTAGGAGTTACTGACTTCCTGACTCAGTCATCATATAAAAGTTCATTTCATTTACAGGCATTAGTATACACCATGGAAGAACTTCCGCTGTAACAGAACTCAATCCTATATCTGCATAAAGACAGAGAGTATTTTTATTATTTCTATGGTTACGTTCTGAACAAAATTCAACTACTATTCTGAAAAGGAACCATAGAGAACCTACATTACCTTAGGTTTTACTTGGTTATGAATTTGTTTTTCATCTGCTTTCACTAGATAAAGACAAGAATATAAAAAGCAGAGAATTTAACTTTCTTTTTCTAAAAAAAAAATAGCATGTGGGAGGTATGCATTATAACATAAGAAGTATCTTAAACAAACTCCCAGGGGTATCATTCAACCAGAAATGGAAAGAAAAAGATATTGTGTAAGTTATAACTTGGGATTCTCTTTAATCTTTCATAGGACAAGCCTGTTGTCAAAGAAGGAAATATTCTCAAGCTCATTTCAGTTTCTTAGTTGATTTAAAACTCTTTTTCAAGATGTGTGAGGTGTGGGAAACCATATATCCGAGTCTTATCTCAGAAGCGTGTTCAACAATGGAAATGCATACATCATATTCACTTCAGCATTAATAACTTTTAAATTCTGATTCATACTGCAGTCTCTTTTGTTCCTTCAGATCACTCTCAGGTATTTTTCAAGCTAATCTTAAAAAAATTACTTCCATCTTGGCAGATATGGGTTCCTTGTTCTCTTTTGTAGGTGTTTTCCAAAACATGTCTTGGGCAACTGTAGTTGGTATTGCTTAGACCTGTGTGGAAAACATATCACACATTGGATATGGTCATCTTAAACTGTGTTTTCACATGTTCTTTTAGCATAACTGCCTCAGAGATTTCCCATAACTTATAAAACAAAGCTGTCTAATTGTAATGCTTGCTGTAATAGTGAAGTAGAGTAGAAAAGTAACGTGACTGCTCTGTTCAGTTACTGGACATGACCTGGAGAGCTCCATGTTCAGTTAAAAAAAAAATTTCACTCTTGACTGAAGTTCTTAATACTTTATAGTCTCATTCTGTGAGCTGGCAGCAGTGTAAGAAGTCAGAAGCAGGTGTACCCAAGTAAAAATACTTTGAGGTGATATATGCGTGGTATTAATGGGAATTAGACTCCCTTAACAAATGAAGTATGCTTGCAGACAGCATGGCAAATTTTTTTCCCCTAACTTCATAAGTAGCAGCTAAGACCAATTTCACCTAATGAAGTCTGCTATTTAAGTATTTTACTAATACACAGAAGAAAGTTCCTTTAAACATAGACATGCATCAGGCTAAGGTAGTAACTTTAGATCAAAAAGATTATATAAATTATGCAAGAAGGCATAACAAATTTCCCTATCCTTTCCTTTTCTCTTCTGCTCCCATCCACTGGAATATTTTTGGGTTTTTTTTTAACTCCGAACTGTCCCTTGCTCACATAGCACTGCCCCTGGATTTTAGTCTTCATTGCAATTTAACTATTGTAGTGCTAACTCACATTTCTTTTGTATATCCAGGAGAGAGAATTGCACTGGAAAAGCCTTCTCATTTGTCATGGAAAGCTCCATATTTTTATATTTCACAAATATTTTAAAACAGACCAAAGAAGATTTTGAAATTGCATTGGACATTTGCTCTTTTTGCTAGTTTAACTTCTGTTAATTAAATTAGACATTCTGCAAAAAGTCTAATTTTTGTTTTGAACCTGTCACATCTTTTCAAATAATTCGACAGACTAATTAGGGCACCTAGATAGGACAACAGGTGAGCTCAAAGTAAACAATGCAGAACCAATTTCAAACTTCTGAATAAGATTTGAGATTTGTTTTTTCTTAGCCTCAAAACAAAATACTCTTTCTTTTTTTTTTCTGAGCCCTGTCAGGAATCTGAGAACACATAGTAGTTTTATTAAAGGGCTAAATTGTTCTCATTTTGAAAGGCATGCATGTATCAGATGTGTATTGAAGTAATGATTATGGCCAAAAGGGAATTTTTTGTAACTAATGCTAATAGTGATGCCAGCTTTTCTTGTTTCTTCCTCACTTCTCTCCATTTTCTTTCTTTTCTCTCAAAAAGTAGTAAAGTGTGGTGAACATGCATAAATCTTGCATACAATGCCCCTTTGTTAGGAAGGTGCTTTAAAGAAACAAGAGATTATGTGATCACCTAATGTTCAGCTAAGTAAGCACTGCATCCACACTCTTAATTAATGCTGTCAGTATGTAAAAGGCAGTGTCTGTGTTAATGTAATACCTATATTTAACTTTGTACATCCAGGAAAAGAAGCAACTACATTTCAGCTCATAGGTAAAGTGTAATCCTAATGTGCACAGCAAAGAAGCCCTTGCCAGTAATAAATAGGAATTTGCTATTTGGCTTTTGATTGGAGATTGCTGTCACCAGTTCTAGTTTAAGGAAACTAATTTCTATACTCACCACTAAAAGGAATACAATTTGAAAGAAATAATTAATAGTGGGAGAACCAAGAAAGCATCAAAGACATTAAAAGCAGTGAATGAGGTAGGAATTAGATTTTTTACTTACTTTTTTCTGTTGATAATCAAAACTAAAGCAGACTACTGCCACAACTGCTTGGAAAGAACAGTATCAGTAGAAAAGTAAAAATTATTTTTCTCAACATTTTTTAAAAGGGTTTAGATATCAAATATCCTAAATAATGCAAGATACTGGAGCAAGCAAAATTTGAGACAAACCATGGTGAAATTTCTCTATTTCTGTCTTTCTGTAACATCTCTGAACAGATCCATTATAGACCACCAAAATACAGTTGGTCTGAATTTTTCAGGCCAGTTACCAAATCAGGATTACATTGTTTGCACAGCTCTGTTTCATCTTTGCTCCATCTTCATCTAAGCCCGTAGACCTTCGATTCACATCTCCCAGGCTCATGACTTTCCAGCATCCAAAACTCCTGGGGCTTACCGATTCCGTAACTTCAGAACCAGCCTCATCAGACAGCTTGCCCTGAAGCAGGGACTCCATTCCTTTTCTCAGGGAATTTTGAAATGACTGGTATTTGTTCTGAACTGGGGAGGAGCGTCTAGTTAACCACAGGCATCCACCTTGGATTCCAGTACTGGGAATTTATCCAGTGGGTTTGACTCATTGTCCTGATTTACACCTGTGAATTTATATTATATTCATTTCCATCTGTGTTTTTGTTTGCACCTGTGCAGAGTGACTATGAAATGCTACCATTCTGGTTTGGTAGCAGTTTAGTTTTTCATCGTGTATATCTACCTGGGGGGTAAGGCTGTGGGGAAGCAAACTTGGTGTGTTTAATAAATGAGTTGTCCTAATTTCAGCACTCTCTAATTATTGTCTAAAAGTTGAGCAGATGAGAAGTACTTCAAACACACAAACTTATTCCTACCAAAATGTTTGAATGTCACACATTATTACTAAAAAACAAAACAAAAATTGCAACACATTAAATAGTGGGTATTTGTATTTTCAGATTAACAGAGCAAAGCTTCCTTACTGGAAAATGACCCTGCTAAATGTCTGCAATCTTGTCAACAACATAAACAACCAAATGGGGGAAACAGTAGAAGTAGATGAAGAGGATCTCGTTTCAGGAAGACAGTTTCCTGCTGCTCTGGATGGCTTCAGCTTGGAAGCAATGCTGACAGTATATCAACTCCAAAAAGTTTGCCACAGCAGAGCCTTTCAGCATTGGGAGGTAAAACAAACTGTCACAAATGCATGTTTCAACTGCTGTTAAACACTCAGACATGTTTGTAGTGATGTTTCAAAATCCATATCCATGTGACCCCCCGTCACATTGTCTGAGCTTTCCTTCCCTTTTTTATATTCTCTAATACCTCTAATATGCCTCTTACTGAAAAGAGTTGTGAATTAATGTAGTTTCTGACAAGCTGAATGTCTGTTTTTTATAACCAGATAAATGAGTACTGTTCTTAACTACATACATTCTCCACTCTTTGTAGCCATTTCAAGGAAACAGACAAACACATGAAAGTGAGCTTTCTGCCAGAACACAGAATTGATACCTGCTTAACAGACGTGAAGTTACTGAGATTTATTGAGGCATAACTAAACGTAGGCAGAGTTTCTGAAAACCCTTTTAAGGCCCTAAGTCAAACTGGATTCAAAATGCATGGACATGTGCCCAGGTCTACATGTAATTTTACCAGATACTCTGGGCTTCTCATCATTGCTAGGAAACCGGTAGCAAGGGAACTCTTGCTTTTCGCTTCCCCACACCTAAAGAGGGCCCTGGAAGTTGACACTGTGATTGTATGAGGATTGCTGCTCTTAAATAATGATTGTTTATAGTCCATTTGTGATATTTATCTTAGTGCAGTGATCACACAGGGCATAATTATGCACACGGGGCATAATCCACTTGCATTGTTATATACTACACTAAAAGCTGCTTTGTGTAGCAAAAAAAGATATCTCAGCGTCATTACCCACTTTCCAGTAAACCCAATTTCTTCAACTATCACAGGTTCATGGACAGTCTGGCTGAATCTTGATCCTCTTTTGTTTGCTGAATCACAGCTCTGTATTTGCAGGCTTATTCTCAATCCTTCATATTAGCTGGGATGGTCCATACGAAAGACTGCAATGTCTTTGAGAACCAGAGTTTTCTGAGGACTCACTTCATCAGTAGATTTATTGCTGAAAAGGAGCTACCATGGAACTGACTGTATGCAATAGACCATATGACTTAATCACAGTTCCTTACTTTGCAGTTGCATCATCTCTTGTGGTGGTTGGGAATCATCACTCCTAACAGTACTGCATGTGAAATTGAAAAAAAATTATTCCTCTCTCAGCTTAGGAACACGCTTATGCAGTGCAGAGGTTTATAAGACACAATAAAAGAAGAAGGGGTGCAGCCAGAGGGAGAAGGATTGAAGAAGGCTTGAAATAAACAATTTATGTAATGAAAGAAGTTCTTGTGATATTATTCATCCAGGATCGACTCCAAAGTCTGCTGAAACCATGAGAGTCTTTCCATTCATTTCAATAGAATTTAGATGAGCACTCATTTATTAAGTAATTAAGTGAGTAACAGAGTTTGATTGCTTAGGGAAATACTGAGGTGAGTATAAAAATGTTTTCAGTTTAATGCCTTTCAGCCAGACAGTAGGACTGTACTTGACCATGGAAGAACGTGGTGGGAGAATGGGTGAAATCTTAACAGATAAAGCAAGAACCAATCTGAACAAAACACTTTAAAAACTCCAAGTAAAACTCAAAACACAGTTACATAAGAAATTTTGATTGACAAAATTTTGGCTTTCTTGTGCTTTATTTAATTTCTTATTTGTTTATTACACATTTTGATTTTTCAGCTGTAGGAAGTTGTAGATAAAAATATTGCTGAAAAGCTGAAACCAGCAAGCAGTGGGTGTTTTAGGAGGTGTTTAGACTAAATGAGTGATTACAGAGTGACAATCATTAGGAAGTTTTCAGTCAATCTGAATTTACATACCAGCTTTTCTCTCTAAACAAAACCAATGATCTCATTTGTTTCAGTGGAATTTAAATATCACCTCTGCAGGATTCAGCTCATCTTTAGCCTGATCTTAGTTTTGTGTCTGGAGTTTTGGGCTTTTTTTTTTGTTCTCCTTTTTTAAAAAAAAAAAAAAACCCACAGCTATTATGGTAAAGATTTTTCTTGTTGGCAGATGTTAAAATAAAGTTTTATAAAACTTTCTAGGAATTGATAATCTCCATTACCAAAAAAAGCTGATAACATTATGTCTTCTCTTGCATCCTACAGTTACTTCAGCAAGATGCTTTTGATCTAGAGAACTCAAGCCAAGACAAGGAAATAATGAAAAGAAAAAATCCTTATATTCTGAAACGGCAGCTACATGTGAACAAAGCTAGAAGACCATACATACTCAAAAGAAGTTCGTATTACTGATGCAGCAGAAGAAAACAATGTATATTTAGTTTATAGGTAACTGTGCGTTATAGTTATCTTATTTAAATCTAAAATCATACTTGTGTGAAAATATACTATGGAAAATCATCAAGATGATAACATAACTGTGTCTTTTTTGCAATTGCTGTTTCTTGATTGTGATTTTTTCCTACTTGAGATTAATTGGACCAATACATTTGCAAATAAATCTAGTTTCTAAGCATGATGTATTGTACAAAACTCAGATTTCAACATATTTCCAATAATATTGTAGTCTTTTCCTATTTTATAAAGCACACTGACATACACCAAGTAAATTGATATTGTCCATAAACCCTACTGAGAATCTTAAAATTTCTTAATGCAACACCTCAAACATTTATGTGCTTGCAAATTTTTTATTTTGTTTATTGGCCAGTGTAATTTATTAGGGATTAGGTCTAAGGAAGGAAAGAAATACTAGCAGCTAACTATTAAATGGCAATTTCAAATTCATATTTTAAATAGCCTTCTTGTAAACGAATTTTAAGTTCTTGACACCTAACTTGCCACTGAAGAGTCATAATTTAAGAAAACAATACATAAATGAGACTTTAACAAAGTATGCTAATGAGAACAAACCCAGATGTGCTTCAGAGTCTTGTGTATCACTGACTAAATAAGGACAACAGTTTATTAAATCAGTAAAAGAATTTACAGTGTTTACCTAATCTATGAATGCTCAGGAAAAAAAAAATTAAAGGCAAAAAATAAAAGCTGATTCATGCTCCTGTGCTGTCACTGTTAAAATCAAAATACTAATCTGGTTATATGAGAAACTTGGGAGAAATATTTGAAAGAGGAATTAAAATTAGAACATCTTAAACTTACAATTAAAGGCATTTCCTTTCCCTC
Source organism: Calonectris borealis (assembly GCF_964195595.1). Taxonomy (NCBI): domain Eukaryota; kingdom Metazoa; phylum Chordata; class Aves; order Procellariiformes; family Procellariidae; genus Calonectris; species Calonectris borealis. The sequence continues at coordinate 47,592,219 of NC_134312.1, forward strand.
CCTCTACAAATTTGTAATAACAACAGGCAGTTTCAGGGGTTAACGACAGTCTTGGAAGCTGACGGAGAGGGAAGCTCCCAGCATGGAAAAAATTGTTTTCAAGCCGTGAGGAATCAAGTGCCACCTGAAACTTACACATTTTCCAGCTCTGCGTCTGTGATACGTACATAAGACTCGGGTTCTCAATGACCCTGAGTTCCAGTCTGGAGGAGAACAGTCTGAAAGAACTGGGGGTCACAACAACAGTCAAAATAGAGGGATAGTCAAGATCCATAAAGCCTGGATGCTCAGACCAGGAGGCAAGAAACGGAACAGACATTGCTTTTGAAAATCTACCTGTTTTCTGTTTGAGGTATTTCTTCAAAGCAATGCTGTTCCAACAAATTGCCAGAAAAAAAAACTTTCAGAGAATTTCCAAATCCTCTCACAGGCTAGATTTTCTGTCAATTATTTTTAAAAATATACAGGGATATGCATAGAAAAAACATACCCGTACCAATGGTTATACCAACTTTATAACACGGCGAAGGATGGATTTTTTACAGTAAAGTGTATTTTCACTATGTTAAAGCTAATTACATTTCCTTTTCTCACTGCAAATATTATTAATTAGTTTATTTATTCAATAGCCACTAAATGCATGCACTCACAAGATACAACTGACATACACTAATTACTGTAATAATCATTATGACTTGAATACATCAAAGCGCTTAAGCACATTTGGTCTCAATGTTTTAAATGCTTAATGCACTTAAGGGCTTTGCTTAAATAAAGTTCTAGTAGATTCATACACTTTATTTTTTATGAAACTGTCATAGAATTAGACTGGAGACACAGTATGCTCTCAAGTGGCTAAGAAACATTATCTCTTGGTCTGAAATCACAAAGCAGAATAGAGTTTGTTCCAAAATTCACTGCTGGCAATATATGAGGAAAAAAGAAAAGAAACTTCAGATCACTATTTCATGGGGAACACGGAAGAGTAAGACAAAAAAAAAAAAGAGGTTGCCATGATATTTTTCTCTTGTGTTCAGTTTAAGACTGTAAGAGTTAAAAAAAAAAAAGTAGGGTAAGGTAATGTGGTTAGCATCTGATAGAGAATGTTGAAATTTTCGAAAACAAAAGCACCCTTCCATGTTTCATTTTGGAGGTGATTTAGATATTCAGGGTGATGGCAGAGGACCTCAAATGACCATCATTAACTGTTCCACCCTCATTTAGTGCTTCACACTCAAATGGGGCTTACCCTGTGAATGTGTACTTGTTCCTTGCAGTGCAGAGTTAACACATTAGCCAGACTGACTGGCTGAAAATGGCTTAAAATAACCCATTTCCTTTCAGCACACTGTGAATCCACACACGGTCAGCTACTGTGTGTCACTGGAGGAGGCAGAGCTTAAAGTATGGCAGGAGGTAGCTTGTTCAGTTGTTCCCCAGCCTCTGATGGAGGTGTTCAGGGAGCTCTCAGAGGAATGTCATCTAGAGTGAGAGTCCTAACTAGATGAGGAAACAATATCCATAATTGTAACGTGGTCAGTAAAGATACAAAAGCCAATGCTGGCATACTGGTCATTGGTGAAAAGCAATCATAGCAGCATTAAAATGTTAGAAAACACACTTAAACCATATGATTAAGCTAGATATACGGAGCTGTTTAAAGGATATTTGGATATCTGGAGGACCCTTACTTTTTTGAGATCTCTCACTTCTAGCTGTTGCTACCTCCTGATGACCTCATTGCTGTGGAATTGCAGCCTTTCTTTAGCCCTCCTTTTTGGATGATGGCAGCAAAAAAGTAGGCAGGCTTATGCATGTTTGTCTCCATTTCACACATTCTTTCAGTGGGATCCTCAGGGTACCTGCCTTGGCCCTAGGTGTGCATTGCCTGCAAAATCAATGCTGTATTTGCAGCGGCAATGGGTGCTGAATGAAGTTCAAGCCAGAGGAAGCCCTCACAATATGTAAAGATTTGTAAATTCAGACAACTTTTCTCCTTTTCTTTTCTTTTCTTTTCTTTTCTTTTCTTTTCTTTTCTTTTCTTTTCTTTTCTTTTCTTTTTTCTTTTCTTTTCTTTTTTTCTTTTCTTTTCTTTTTTTTCTTTTTTTTCTTTTCTTTTCTTTTCTTTTCTTTTCTTTTCTTTTCTTTTCTTTTCTTTTCTTTTCTTTTCTTTTCTTTTCTTTTCTTTTCTTTTCTTTTCTTTTCTTTTCTTTTCTTTTCTTTTCTTTTCTTTTCTTTTCTTTTCTTTTCTTTTCTTTTCTTTTCTTTTCTTTTCTTTTCTTTTTTCTTTTCCTGCAGCTCATAATTGCCTTAAGTTTGAAAATGCTGTTTTGAAGACCATTAACTCAGATTGCTACCGTGGCTTAAAGAACTGCCTCTTGATATGGACAATTTTGTTTTATAAAGGCAATTACTAAGAGATTTGCTGTCTCTCTCTGTCTCTGCAGAGGAGCACATTTTTCCTACATATTCCATTGCTGACGTTTTCACAAAGTTCATAGATGAATAATTACACCAATTATTCAGAAACTTTATACTTAATTATTTCTCATACTCCTAAAATATTGAATATTGCCATATAGAGCAATTGCAGAAACCTCTCAGTTATTTATAATGTAGAATTAAATGTAACTGAGATTTGATTTTATATATTTTTAATAGTTATTACACATAATCTTACAAATGCCCTATACAAGAAAAGTAAAACATAGAGAAATTAATAATTTTACCATCTCTGAAGCATATATTTGTTAGTTTTTCTTTAAAAGAAACAGTAAAAAATAATAGTTTTTCTTCTCAAGGTTAAATGTAGTGATAAAATAAGTCTTCAGATTCCTTGAGTCTTGCTTGTGGTATATTATAATATTTGCTGTTTTCTGTCTTTTTTATTACAAGTCTAAACTTTGTTCAATGTTTTAGGTAAGAGTTTAATGACTGTGATGTGAACAGAGTGGATGAAATGTGGAGTTTGCAGATTAAAAGAGATTTAATTTTGTGATACATGATTTGGCTATGCCTCATACCCTACTCTTAAGTAACACACAATGGAGACATGATAATTTGGTCTTGATCTTTATTCTTTTTCCCCAAGATTAGTTACCCGTTTGCACTATGCAGTATCAAATTCGAGATGCAAGCCACCACTATAATACTTGAATGTAGGAGGGCAGAAAGAGAAGCAGGTTCTTTTCAAATTCCCCAAGGTTCCAGACTGATCATTGATGTTCTCCACATCCAAAATATTGGACTGACTGAAGGCAGTCATAAAACAAGAGTTGCAGAGAACCTGCAAAATAAAGTATACTGACTTCTGTGACATAATGATAGAGTCAGATCTTGTACTTTGCTGTCCAGGAGGCAAAGAAAGTGGAGGGAGGGGTTGATCTTCCCGAGGAACCAGGGGAATGAGATTTTCATTGCTACCAAATTCAAGCATTCAAAAGTCATGAGTGAGGCTGCCAAAACCTCCAAATAAATAAATAAATAGATAGATAGGTAGATAGATAAATAAATAAATAGCCCTGACACCTCAATAAAGTAATAAATAGACATGACATGATTTTTATTTCCCTCCATTTACTGGACTGCCAGGGAGCATCTGAATCACATTTTTAAGCTTTGTCAACAAGAGGAGCTAAAACATATTTGTTTGGTTTTATTCATTGCTACGGAAAATTGACATTCTCATCCAATCTCTTGAATCCAGCAGGTGTCACACTAAGACACACACAAAAGCACAATGTTGATGATCAGATTTCAAAACTTGTCAGATCCAGGATACTTGGATGGATCTGACAGACCCAATAATCAGACAGTGGACTAGAAAAAGCTTTGTGGTACTGGTACTTCATTAGCAGTCAAGCTTTGGCTGGTTGAGTGACTCCTCTGAGATGGCAATATGGGGAAATGGCATGGGACCCACCCAGGAACTTTTGGAGAGGTGTCAGCTATGAAGAAACATAAAGACTTCAGGAGCTGTTAGTTGCCAACTAAGACTTGCTTTTTCCAAGTAGATGAGAGTGTACAGCTGTTGTCTCAGGAGACTCCTCACATCCCCTCATACAGAAGGAAAAGGTGGAACCATACATAACTGGACTTATATTACCAAGGAATAGCATTTGTCTGTTTGAGCTCCCAGTGGGTCAAGTACCAGTGTGTTTCGTCTCAAAAGTTACAGTGCAGTATTAGTCTGGAACCATTTTCTATTTTACTCTTGAAGTTCAGTTGTAGGAATCTTTTGCAGGATGTGTTTCTCTTATGTGTACATAACGGACTTCTCAGATAGTCTACACATTGCTTTCATAAATGACTGCCAGCAGCCTGAGGACCTCTGCAGTGTCTAAGCTGCTTAACAAAGTGTTAACAGTATGTGAATGAAAAACTGCTGGGTTTGTACGTCAGTGAATCTGATCTTGAGGATAGACTGGAAACATCCTAAAATAATCTTGACATGATTATTGCAGCTTTTTCTGATTCATTATTTAAAAATCCAAGCTGCATAACATATTTTTGTAATCCACTACTTTAGAATTTAATTTTTTTCCCCCTATAAATATTTAATTCACATTTAAAATAAATGTGTACACACAAAAAAAAAAAGAAAAAGAAAAGAAAAAAGAACTAGTATATGCTATATTGTGCATTATTTTCTTAAAGAAAGTTGTCACAGAGCAATATTACTTGGGAATCATTTTGTCTGGAATGAATGCTGTAGTTCCTCCAAAATGTTTTTTCAAAACCATATTGTTTGCATGTATTTAAAGACAACTGTTCCTAGAATCTAATATTGTAAAGCCTTTTATTAGGATGCAAAAAACATTTTAGTTGATTCAATGAATAATCCCTGTGGTTAAAAAACAATCCTCCTCCTCAAAAAGAAAAAAAATTAAAGATTTCCTATTTTATAGCAGGTATATAGAGAAGGTCTTAGAAACAGTTTACTTAATAGTACTTGCATGAATGAAATCTCTTGGGTTATTTTTGTGTACTACCAAATCCTTAGGGTAGTTGTATAACCCATATACTGCAATTGTTGTTGTGTTTTGGTATCTTATTTAATGATCTTTTAAATAAAGAGCTGTTTGGAACAGACAACATGCCTTTTGTTCTGTTCAAAAAGAAGGAATCAAAAAAATAACACCACAGGGAGCAAAGATATATGTGTATGTACCCACGAATGAAGAGTTTATTCAAATTATTCTGAATTTTAGAGCAAATAAAGTATAACTTACGGGGATATGTAACTGCAGAATACTATGGAACCATGGTACTTTTGCCGTTTGCTGCAGAAATAGACAATAATGACACAAATTTCTAAATTACTGTCTTTAATATGCAGAAGGCACTGAAGTACTAAGATTGCAGCTGCTTTTGAAGCTGAAATCCTTGGTGAATACTTAACTTCCATTCTCCTCAAAAGTTTCCATTTACTGAAGGCAGTTTTTTCATTATAGTGGAGTTAAGAGTTACTATTCCAAGACCCTGCCTTGGAGAATGAGGGAGTCACAAACATTATAATTTGTTTTTTTTAATAAAAATTACATGTACCTCCACTTTACCTTTGTGATTTTACAGATTTCTGTGTTAGATAGATAATTAGTTGAATTGAAAGGGGCTGTAAGGGAACAAGCAAATGGGAAACAAAATACAGACAGATAAGGGACTTAATGAGAAAATGTGGGAAGATGTTAATTGGATATTCTTTCTGTCTGGCTCTAACCAAAGATCGTCAGACCTGGCTGAGGCATGGGTCGTATGTATTTGGAGGCAGGGTAGGAGAAAGAGAGAGAAAAGTCAGGGAGAAAGGAGGAAAGGGAATCTAATACTGAGTTAAGTCTTGCTAGGTTAGTGTTAGTTGAGGACTAAAGTGTACATAGGCTGTATGAACGAGAAGATACAGGGTATTCTGAAAAAAAGGGGAGTTCCCAGCAGAGGATATTAAGGGCAACCATCTGGCCCCCATTCCCAACGCTTCCCTTGAATCAAGAAAAGCAGTTTGAAACGGAGAGTTTTCAAATTGAGAGTTTTTAAGCTGAAACTGGAACAACTAAAGAAAACTGATCAGGAGGAAGAGAGAGTGGGTGGCAAGGGTCAGGAATGACACAAATCAGAGTCAGTTCAATCATTCCGTAAGCTGTGCAGAGCCAGGAATATCAGTACTGAGTAGGGCAGAAATACAGATTGCTGTTAATAGTTTGGGGTTATCAACACCAATCTGCCCAGGTTTGAGAAGGCTTGTGGTTTGAATCTGTGTCTCAAGCAAATTAGCACCATTTTCTCACACTGGTCTCAGAATTAGAAGACATAGTGGTATCAATGCAGGAGGCAAGGAAGACCTTTTAAAGGCTATGAAAAAGAACAGAAGAAAACTTAACTCCAAGGAGAAGGCCTTATCATAAAGCAGAAGCTCATTTCATTCTTGAAAGGTAACGAGAAACTTAAATTTGTAGGTGTGTATACACGGATAGATCATACACTGCTTATCTTCTCGATATTCTTTTTCCTGTTTTTTTTTTTTTTCACCATGGTGAGACCATTTATTATGAAAGTATTCAAAAAAGAGTGAATCTTTAGGAATTTAATTATTAATGTCCCTTGATATTTTCCATCTCTGGTCTACTCATTCTCATCCACTACAGCACTAATTCCTTGTTCTCCTTCAAATTCCTGTGCTGTTATTTACTCTGGTTCATTTAACAAGTTCCCTAATAGGGCCAAATCAAATATTAGTGAAATAAAAATAAATTACACTGCATTTAGTATGGATTAGAAAAAAGTTATCTTATCAGAGAAAAATATTGAGTCATATATGAACAGAATTTTATCCCTTTTTACATGTATCCATTGAAAGCCTCAAATTCTACTAAAATTACATTAGACTGTATTTATACAGATTAGGTTTCTTCCCACGAGCTCTTAAATATAGATTTGTTATTTTCTCTTTGTATCATACTAGTCCAAGATGTATATAATGTTAAAACCAATATCTGCAGCTTCAGAATTCAGATCTATTGCTTTGAATCTTGGCATGGAGCTTACCCAGAACCCTGACTCAATCCTCTGTATCATTCATGCTCTGATAATCTTTTTAGGTAGGAGATACTTCCTTTTCAGAAAAATGACACTCAGCTAGCCATGTCTTTACATCCTTTACAACCCCAAAGAAATAAAGACAGACAAAAAAACTTGAAAGTAATTCTCTATTCTGCAAAAGAGTTTTGAACTAAGAAAACAGAATTGGAAAGTAATTTTGTATAGGCTTCTTTATTGCTCATGATTGCATGTGGTAACACCTCAGGTTTTATGGTTTTTCCATGTTAATAAGATATTTTGAATGCTAGAAATATCTAAAACTAATATCTAACACTAACATCTGACACTACCTAACTCTAGCATAGAGAATATTATGCTTTAGGGAAAATTCACCTTTGTTTAGAGGGTTTAAATATGATCTGTTTCCCACTTTCTTCTTTCTATTTAAGTAAATACTTATTACTGAAGTAAAGTAAGGAAATTACTCTTTGAACAATCTAAGGAATACCTTTGTTAAATACTTGTATATTGTTTAGGACAATGAAGAAGTCCAGGGACTGTTCTAATACAAACATTGTCTAGGTGATAAAAGCTTGACTGAAGTGTCGCTGCACATGGACTAAGTTAACTTGAAAATAATAAATTTAGTTTTTCATAATGTTTTTTCTTTGGTAGTTTTGATCTTTTTTCCTCTGTATTTCCATTCTTAGTCCATTCTATTCTGTTTACTTTACAGGGCTCTGGTTTGTTGCTCCATTTCAAATAGGATGCTCTTATAATTGGAGGAAATATAGAAGGTCAAATGAGGGTGTGTGGTTGTGGAAAACCCCAGTCCCTTCACTTTAGCAAAATGTGCAAGTCTTCAGGGTTCAAACCTGGATGATTTCTGCACGGCCAGCACTCTAAATCAGCTTTCCTGATTTAGAAAAAGAACAGTGAAATATCTGTGGAGAACCCACTCACTGTGTCCAGAAACTGAAATGATCCGGGATTGCTGATATTAGACTTCACGCAAAAAAATCTGTAAGCCTACATTTCTGAACCCCATGTTCTCATGTCCTTTGGGGGGGAACAAAAAAAACAAAACTATGAGAAACATCTGAATCTCTGTGAAACTTCTCCTTCAGTGTAAGATCAAGGAGTGGCACTGGGAACTGTAGCTTTTATCAGACAGGCTTCACAGATATAAGTTTAGAGAGAAACTCCAGAAATGTATATTCTCTTAAAGAAAGTAATCTGGAACTGGTCTTTGAAAAAATTAGATTTCCTTCATGTATCTGGCATAATTGTGGCAAATCAGACAGCCTACTTCAATGCATGATTCTCTGACCTGGTCCCAAAATCCATGTTTCTGTGACCTGGGTGGATACAGATTATAAAAAAGACCTCTTCTGAGCATTCAACAAGGCAGAAAGCAAAAGAAGATATGCTGTGCTAAAACATTTTTGATGCCTTATTAGCAGCTTTCAGTAGTGTGTAAGGAAGCATAATGTACTGTTTGCACCACTTTCCAAGGCATGTCTTCATGTGAAAGAAGGAGCTGACATTTACTGCAAAAAGTAAAGTCTTTATTTAGATAGTGTGAGTGTTAAAATATCTGAAGCATGGTGCTTGTAAACCTGATTTCTGTTCACTTAAGCACTTCAGTGCTTTTCTGCTAGAAGTGCATCTGCCCCTTTGAGGATACTGAAAGTCTCTCTGACTCATCTTCCTTAGCTAAACTTTTACGAAGAAAATGTGTTTGGCAACAGGTGTGAATGAGAAAGGATTGCTCAGATTCACCACTATAGATATTCATTGAGACTGATAATATAGAAAACTAAAGCTTACTAAAACAGTACAGTTTTGTATGATCAGTTGAAAGGGTTTGGAGAAACAGGGAAAAGGTCAAATAAATGGACAATATTTCTTTTGCTAATATATAGGTACACATACGCACAAGTACACACTTGTATATGAAGACACTGCACATAATGTCATCCGCCATATCTCTGTTAAGCTGTATCTCATCACAAGAAGATCTTCACAGGGATGTTACTTGATTTTTCTGGCCAAAAAATGAATGTCTACGCTTGTTTCATGTATAAAAAAATGCCTATAGTTTCATAATTCTTGCTGTGTATTAGCAGAGCTGGCCAAAACAATGACCCATAGCTGATCTCATCTAGCGTGGGTGTGAGCTACACAACGGCGTAGTATGCCTGATGGTAACCTTCCAACATTCACAAAATCAATTCCATGTCCTGTACTGTCACACTGGACCTGAATTGAACTCACAATTTGGAGTGGGAGAAGAGGAAAAGATGTGGTTGACAGAGAAGCCTCAGTCTTCTAAGACAGCAGCAGACATATAAAAAACCTCAGATATTGCAAAGGTGATAGGAAGGTAGCCTTCTGGAAGCTGGACGTGGTGATCGGATAAAATAGGATAGGTGACTCAAAATGAAGCAAATGGTTGCTATTAAAGCTAGATGAAGAAAACAGGGACACAGAGAGAGATATATTGTGTTGCTCCCCACATAAAGTAACATAAACTTCTTTAAAAAGATGTTGAGATCCTTTAAAGTTGCTTCCTTTCTGACACTGAGTACAATGAGCTTATGTCTGTCCTCTTCAAAGAACAAGAAACAGCAAGCTCTTACCTGTCCTCCTGGGATTGCAGAAATCAAACTTGTGAGAACTAGTATTTCAATTTTCCTATCGAAGTAGCACCCACTCAGCAGCAGAAGGTGGAAGGGCACAAGCCAGAATCTAACCTTGTTTTTTGAGAAGAGTAACTGATACATGGGTATCCTGCTGCACTTATTTTTTTAACTGGTCTCTAGAAACTTGGCCCATTCTAAATTAGCACTGAGTAGTAATACTGAGATCAGTACTACTCAGCAAAACGAAGTTTCCTCTGTAATTCCTTAAAAGCATCCTGATTGTTGCATGGATTGTAAAAGTAGAGTTACTACAGAGTTGAAAGTGCATGAAATTTGATGTGAAGTAACACAAAAGAGTAGAAGACACCATCCAAGTCACTGAGTTCAATCCTTCACAACTTTAGGCTGGCAAGTATTAGAGACTTTTCATGTGGAATTCATCTCATGTAGCTGTAACCATCTGAAAGTCAGATATCTAGGTTTACGCTAGTTATGCAGACTTCCTCCATGCCTAATGAAGAGAGAGACACTTTAGGGGAAAAATCCTGCATCAGGAATTATCTATCTGTAAACAAACAATCTACCTGGGACTAGACACTTCAGCTTTGAGTGTTACAAAGACACCAGGTGAATCTTGATTTGAGCCTATAATGAGTCATAGAAGTTTGTCCCTACACAGTGATCATCATCAGATGAAAAATATGAGCCAGCAAAAGAACTAGTTCCCTGAAATAAAGGTGAAAAAGAATAAAACAAGATTTGAAGTAATAATCACCTTATTGGTCCTGGTATCTGGTGTCATAGAAAATATTTTTCCAGTGCCACAGAGATATTCATTGAGTGAATGTTTGAGAGAACTATCAAAGGTTTAGGAAATATTTTGGAAATTAAAAGGGAAGAGAATTAACATTTCAGATAAAATGGACATAAGGTAAAATTTTAGCAGTAGGTTTATATTTATTGAATTAAAAATTAGATTCTCAGATCTGATAGAAAATACTAGCATGTGGATATGAGTGTGTTATGTATCTGTAGCTAAAGAAAGACTCAAAGACAATTTACATAAGGAAGTTTTGAAAAAAAATTGCAGAGTGTGGAAAAATGATTAAAAATTAAATTTTTGTTTCAAAGGATATGTTCTATGAAACTGCTATGGCCACAGAGAGATTAAGAACAAGCATATTTATGTCAGTTTGGAAATTTTTGAAAAATCACTGAAAAAATGACAGGAAAGCTTGAAAACTTTCTCTAAAAGGGAAGCTGACTTACAGTGTGTGACAGAATATTGCATATATTGCAATATTTAGGTCTTCATTCAATAAGTATTTGTGAATGTGCTGAGGTTTATTTAGTTTGAGTAATCTATCTGTACAAAAAAACTACTCACTGTTCTCCAACTTATCTTTGTTATCAGTGGCATGAGTATTGCTTTCTTTTTCATTTTGCAGGTTATCCATTGTTCCTGGGTGAATCATGAATCTAAAAGAGTTCAACTTTACATCTGCAATTGTGTTACTAGCAAAAAATGTGTTATTGAAGTTTTGGGCTGGCAATCACAATTTTCCTTTCAAAAGTGTTTGTGATTACTGTTGACGTTTTTATCAGATTTTACACACTATCAATAGAAAGTTGAGGATTTGATTTAATTTTTGGAACCGGAGACTGAAGCTATAAAATTTGCATTTGTATTCCAAAATTTTGGAATATATTGTTATAAGATGTGTACTCTTTCTTGAAATTTTAACAAAAAGGGAGATAGTGGTGAGTTGGAAAATATTCTGGACAGAAGGAGAAGATGAGGAGGAAAGAAAGTGAGAGAGAGAGAGAGAGAGAGGTAGACTCTAAGGATAATGCTCTTTTCCTTGTTTTACAGCAACTGAGTAAGCAACACAGTGTCTTGGACCTTATTGTTGCAACCAGATGCTACTTGACCTGTTGTAAAGTAAGGAATCAATTTTTCTAAAGTTGCTAATAGCTCAGCATGCCTGATTTGTACCATGTTAATCAAGATTGTCTTTTAGAAAATGGTACTTTCTGCATGCTGCTTTTTTTCCCAAACTATTTCAGGCTGAGCACATACAAACTGAGGCTGTGTGCAAACCATAAACTGCCACTTGAAAATTATTGGTAGGTTTTTGATCAAATTCCCTGCTCTAACAATGTTTCAGGTCCATTTTCTGGTGTAAATAAAGCTATGACCAAATTACAAAAGTTTTTGTGACTCTTGTGCTCCACAAGTTTCCCAATCCATGGGGAACACTTGATTTTAACAGACAAAACCATGCGTTTTCCCTTCATCGCCTTTTTTGGGTGAGGTAATTTAGTTCCTACTGTGGACTTGAGGAGATTACTGGCAATACAAGAAGCTTTTGTAGAGGATGCCACCAGTTCAGCATGTACCTATGTCACATCAGCCAATTTGTAACCCAGGGTAAGGAGACCAAATGATGAGCTGCTGATCGTGATCAGTGGTCTTATGATGATCCGCGTTATCAGTGAGCAGGTAGCTGAGGAGGCAGCAGTCAACATGGCAGAGAATAATTCGGCAGAGTATGGATGACAGAGCTGGGAGTTTGGGCTGCTTCATGTTTGGCACCAAAGGGTAGAATATCTGTGTTAATTACGTTTAGCTTCTGAGACTTTGACTTTCACATGAACAGAGGATAATTAGAAAACAGTCCTGCTCCAGGCTTGAAGCCTACTTTTCACATCCATACAGCTTAGGTGGAGTGTCAAGACTTGTGTTAAGCGTCATATTCCCAGGGACCGCAAGCTCAGCCTCTGGAACTTAAGGATTAGCAAGTTGGACCCTTTTATTTGTGAATGCATATCAAGGCATTGCCTGGAGAGACACTGAATAAAGCATAGACAATAGCATTATATTTTGCCTTTTAAGCCTTTCCTTTGTTAAAACCAGTAACATACAGCTTCCATTCAGTTCAGATGATGAAATAACAGTTTCCCAATAGAAGAAAACTCACTGTATTCTCAGATGAGAATACAAAGTTTTTAACTGGGAGCCCTTCAGCATTTTTTTTCACTTGTAAGCACTTAAATGTCTACGTATACAGATTCTAATTCAATACCACTATACTTGGAGATGAAGTGTAAGCGTATTAACTACCTACAATAAAGCTTGAAACATCACGAGTCACATCACACCCTGCCACCAATACCCATGGCTCTTGCAAGAAAAAGCCGTATCCTGTAAGAGCTTCAAAATTCACTGTTTCTACTGAGTTACTCAGTTCTAGAAGGTGCTGGGGATGCTGATGTGGCTTTGTGCAAAAGCTTACCTATTAGCTGAGGTCATTCTTTCAGAATCAGTGGGAATCTTCCTGCGTTGAAGCCAAGGCCCATCATTAAGCCAAGGCCCATCTTTAAGTCAAAGTTAAATATTCCTTGAGCTGATGTCAAAGCATTCAGATCATTTAAGAGTTATATCATGATATCTAAATACAGTTTAAGTACTTACTTTGGAGTGTCCAGGACCTTACACTTAAACCACCAGCAAGGTGCACTTGTATTACGGGTGAGACAGAGAGCAAAATACAACTAGTAAACTCTGCTAAGAAGAAATAGACGAAAACAGTGTAGTCAGAAATCACTGCTGAAGTGGGATAGAAATATATTAAAATATTTTATTAAAAAAATAGTAACTGTGAATATCTCTCCTACTCAATCTGTTGAAAATAAAGCTATCTGACATCTGAAACGACAATGAACAGACTAGAAGGAAAGTCACTTTATTAATGAAGAATTTCCTTTGCTTTTTAGATAATGAGTGGGAAAACGGTGTCCATGGGTATGGTTTTTTTGCAATATACCACCATCTGGTGGAAGTAAAGAGAAAGACAAAGTTTTTGAGTAAACCTGTCTTTTAACTGGGAAAATTTAGTTTCCTAGTACTAATTGACTTCAATGGACTCTTAAGGCTTTAGCGTACCAAATCACTTAAAAACGTGAAATTCCACACGGCTCTATTCAGCTTATTTACTTCAAACAGTTATTTAATTTTAAGAGATTTACTTTCAAGGGGCTTAAGGATGTTCTTAAAGCTAAATACACACTTCAGTATTTCTTAATATATCTGCTCTGTAAGACAAGATAAAATTTTTGCACATGGTGATATAAGATACTTCAAAATATTTTGCTAAATATCAAGCAAGCTTTATCATATAGACTATAGGCTGTTGCTGTATATTCTAGGTATTGGTAGAATTTGATTTCTTTCTCTTTCAAAAAATTGATAACAAGATGACTTTCTTTTTGCTATTAGGGTTTTTTTTCCCCTCATATTTTGGTTAAAATCTTAGGGAAAAAATTCTGGTCATATTGCCCATGCATTTTAGGAGCTAAACTTAATTTTGCACTGCATTGAAAATTCACTTTTTGTGAATTTTCAGAGTTTGTGATATATGCTGATAGTATCTGTACTCTCTCTGTGGTCAGCATCTACTTTCTGTGTTGCCACCAACAAATTTTGTTAAATATTGTGAGTACAACAAGATTAGAAATAAAATATATATCCATTTAAAAAAATCTTACCAGAAAGATATTAGGGAAAAAAGTGCCATATAATTATGTTTATGTTTGTTTTATTGTAGAACTAAATATTCTTCTCTGGAGCTGTTTTCCAAGATCCTTAATGTCTTCACTTATTTTTTGCCAGCTGCTAGGCTCCCAAGCTAAATGGTCAGGCATCCCAAATGATCACCAACCAATTTTTTTGGGAATTGAGGTCTGGTACCACCAGATGTTGGGGAATTGGCTGCAGAGAGACCTAAGCAGGCTTATAGCCAGGCACCTTATGCAGTCTTGGACACCAGCAAGTCAGCAAAAGCTTTCCAGGGGAATTAAGAGTCTTGCTGAGCTAGGTGACATGGTTACAGCCAAGTGGTCAGCCTATCTGCCAGTTTCTGCTGGAGTTTTGGCAAGATCAGCCTGTCCACAGGAGTGTGCCAAGGCCAGACAACTGGCAGGTTTTGATGGGAAAATGTTTTGTTACAACATTTTGACCAGGCCTAATAGCACATTGTGGATATAACTGTGGCGTTGGCTTTGTAATAGCTCCCCCTCTCGTACTGGATAGAAGGATCCTCTTTGGTCTCTAGAAGGCCAGAGGGAATGCAGCTGGCAGGAGAGGGCTTTCGATGGTGTAGAGCTGCTGATCCCTTCCAGTGTGCCAGGGAGGAAGAGATCTGAACAGTGGCATAAGGAAAATGTTGAATGTGGCGTATGTTCACATAGGCTGCCACATGTACAAGGAAGGATAGGATCTGTTTCTCTTGCTCACTATTTTCCAGCGAGGCTGTGTTCAGGATGACACAATTCGTAGCTGTACCTAGCACGTGCAGACGCCTGCTTAAGGGCCTGGGTGCTTCCCTTTGCAAGAATAGGGGCTAGCTGTTAAATTTGGTTCAATATCCAGAGTTTGACTCTCCTCCTACCTATTAAAATCTGGAAGGGGTCAGATTTAACTTTTAAAAAATTAGGCCTTTGTTTCTGTAAAATCATTTTCTCGTATAGATTAAAAGTGTACTTTTTAATTTATTTATTGTAATTTCAATTGAATTTTGAAGCAAAAGCCTAGAATAATTCAATTGTATTATATAAAGCAGGTATCATTTTCATAGTGCACATAAGCATGTGGGACAGGGGCTCCAATTCCACTGGGAACAGAGGATCGGGTTTAAGCTATGCTGCTGAAATGGGAAACCTATATCGAGTGGAAAGTGCAGCTAAAATGACTCAGATGATTGTACCATTTTAATGCCACAGATATTTATGAAAGCAAGGAATCCATCTGTCATACTTATAATAATATTGAACAGCTTTGTTATACCTAATATTGCCAGTTTTGTAAGCAACTATTCATTCCTTTTCAATCATGTGGCAATGAGTTTCACAAGTTCATTGTGTCTTGTAACATGAATCCTTTTTGGATATTTTTAAGCAGGGTGGCTTTAATTTTTGTTTTCAACCTATAATTATGTTAACCTTTAGAAAATGAAAAACAGCATCATTGTTATCCACTTTTAAGGTTTTTTTTTTTTTTTTGGACAAATAGTCTGCTTTTTAATGAGTCCTTCTGTTTCCTTTTTAAAACTAATGTGGCATGGCTATATTACATTGCTCCACTAACTAAAGTTCTGTTGCACCACTGGGCAGCTGGTTGTTTGTTCAGAAAATTGCTTTCTTCCTAAAAGAGATTCTTGTATGGGTCACAATACGTTAAAAATTATTGTATGGCTTTTTCGGTTCTTTCCATGCATTGTGGTTTAACGCTGGTAGGCAGCTAAGCACCACACAGCCGCTTGTTCATTCCCCCCCGCAGTGGGTTGGGAGAAGAGGAAAGGAAGAGCAAAAGCAAGAAAAACCAGGGGTTAAAACATTAATTTAATAAAGTTTAATAAGTGAAGGATAAGTGGAAGAGGAGAGAAAGAAAACAAAACGAGTGATGCAAAGGCAATCACTCACAACCTCCCAAGGTGTAGACCAATGCACAGCCGGTTGCTGAGCAGAAGATGGTTAAACCCCCTCTTTTCCCTTTTTATTGCTGACCATGATGCCATGTGGCATGGAATATACCTTTGGTTAGTTCGGGTCATCTGCCTGGTTGTGTGCCCTCTCTACCTATTGTGCACCCCTAATCTATTTGGGGGGGAGGCAGAGTGAGAAACAGAGAAGGCCTTGGTGCTGTGCAGACACTGTTCAGCAATAGCTAGAACTTCAGTGCGTTATCAGTATTGTTTTGGTCACAAATCTAAACCACAGCACCATATGAGCTGCTATGAAGAAAGTTAACTCTATCCCAGTCAGGTCCACTACAACACGTTGCTGTTGGATACGACTGAAGCTCTCCAAAACATCTGGACTACATATAGCACCGAAAGCAGTTTCATACACAGCCTTCAATGCAATAAAAATATATTTGAGAAAAAATATGAAATCTTCCATTCTGTTCTTTGCCTGAAGGAAGCGCAGGATTAGTCTGCAGTCTCCTTTTTCACTGCAAAGAAAGTCATTTTATTTGTCCTATTTTTTGCCAAACGTTCAGTTTTCCCCTGCTTAAGGTGACAAAATTAATAAACACACCTAGCAGTCTACCAATGTTATTGAAAAAAAACCCTACAAACACCACCACTCCGCCCCAAATGCTGGATTTTCTAGTTGGTTTTATGACTTGATATCCTGGTTTCGGCTGGGATAGGGTTAAATTTCTTCCTAGTGCTGTGTTTTGGATTTAGTATGAGGAGAATGTTGATAACACACTGATGTTTTCAGTTGTTGCTAAGTGCCCTCCTAGTCCAAGGACAGCTCCCGTGCCTACTGACTGAGCTAGGTACACAAGATGGGAGGGAACATAATCAGGACAGCCAGCCCAGCTGGCTAATGGGGTATTCCATACCATGTGATGTCATGCTCAGTATATGAATGGTAGACGTGATCCAGGAAGTACCGATTGCTACTTGGTTATCGGTCAGCGCAGGTGGTGAGCGATTGCATTGTGCATCACTCATTTTGTATATTATCATTATCATAATTATTTTCC
Source organism: Calonectris borealis (assembly GCF_964195595.1). Taxonomy (NCBI): domain Eukaryota; kingdom Metazoa; phylum Chordata; class Aves; order Procellariiformes; family Procellariidae; genus Calonectris; species Calonectris borealis. The sequence continues at coordinate 47,609,451 of NC_134312.1, forward strand.
CTTTTTCTGTTCTATTAAACTGTCTTTATCTCAACCCACGAGTTTTTCTCACTCTTACCTTTCCGATTCTCTCCCCGTCCCACTGGGGGGTGGGGGGAGTGAGTGAGTGGCTGCGTGGTAATTGGCTGCCTGCCAGATTAAACCACGACAGTCCTTTTTGGCGCCCAATGTGGGGCTCAAAGGGTTGAGATAACGATAGATCTGACCCGAACGGGTTAAAACAAATTTGTTATAAGCATTCATTATATCAGTGTAGTAGTCGATGTTCACAATGTTGATTTATTTGCTCTCAGAGTTGTTGGATCTGTTTTTGGAGTTGTGGTATGTAGCACCTTACTGGCTGTCTATACTGCTGATTATCAGTTTGTATGTGGGGTTGGTCATCTCTGGGAAATGGATTAAGGTCATTGCTTTGCTATACTGTGTGACCTGGCTTTATGTTATGATAAAATTATTGGTCACGAGCCTGTACTCAGCACTGGCATCATTCCTGTTTTTTGGGAGCTGTCTTTTGGAAACTATTAATAATTACACTTTTTATGTCTTCACCTTAGAGGATGAATTTAGGGGGGAGACAGGATGCGACACTTTCTCCCACTTGTTCACCTTCCCTTCCATATCTTCAGAAACTCCTTTTTCTTCTATCCTCTTCATGAAGACGTCCACAATATTCCCTGAGAACTTTGAATATCCTTGGGATGTTCAAACAAGCATGTTCATATTGCTATGTCTCCTGAATGTGGTTCAGGCCTTGTTTAGAGTTAAACAACTGTTCAGGAATACTGTCCAGAGATCAACCCCGGCCAGAGACACGGTGACTACTCAAACCCCCACGACAGGCACTGTAGCTACTTCAACCCGCACGACAACCACTGTGGCTACTCAAACTCCTGCGACAGGCACTGTGGCTACTTCAACCCCCACAACAACCACTATGGCTACTCAGACCCCGGCAACAGTCACTACAGTTACTCCAACCCCCACAACAGGCACTGCAGCTACTCAAACTCCTCCAACAGTCACTGCAGTTACTCCAACCAGTGCGACAGGCACTGCAGCCACTCAAACCCCGGCAACAGTCACTACAATTACTCCAACCCCCGCGACAGGCACTGCAGCTACCCAAACCCTCGCGACGGGTACTACAGCTGAACCAGAGGACCAACCGTCGCTGGTATCCGTCGCCCCTGTACAGAAGAAGAAATCTTTGAAGCGGAAGTCAGGTCGTTTAGAAAAGGATGATGGAAAAGCAGGGCCATCATGAGGAGGGGAGGAGGAAGAGGAAGAACTCATAAACGAGACAGAAACCACCTGATCCTTATCCCTGAGTGAGCTGCGAGATATGAGGAAAGATTTCAGCCGTCATCCAGGCGAGCATATTGTTACCTGGCTGCTCTGATGCTGGGATAATGGGGCCAGTAGCCTGGAATTAGAGGGGAAGGAGGCCAAACAGCTGGGATCCCTTGCTAGGGAAGCAGGTATTGACAAAACAATTGGAAAAGGGACACAGGTCCTCAGCCTCTGGAGGCGACTGCTGTCAGGCGTGAAGGAAAGGTATCCCTTCAAGGAAGGTGTTATATATCGCCTAGGCAAATGGACCACTGTGGAGAGAGGTATCCAGTACCTGAGAGAACTAGGCGTGCTGGAGGTGGTTTATAGTGACCTGGACAACAACCAAACGCTCAAGGATCCAGATGAAGTCCAGTGCACGCGACCCATGTGGCGGAAGTTGGTACGGAGCGCACCAGCGTCGTATGCCAGTTCATTGGCAGTACTGTCCTGGGCAGAGGAAGAAGCACCAACGGTGGATGTCTTAGTTAGCAGACTTCGGGATTTCGAAGAAACTGTCTCCTCCTCCCTTGTCTCGGCTGTGGAGAAACTGTCCCGGGAGGTCCAGCAACTCGAAGAGGGTATGTCCTATTCTGCACCTGTACGGACCAGTATCTCAGCCATTAGGAGTCAGCGTATTTCTCCTCAAGAGAGAGGATATAGAAAGTACACACCACGGGGCACCCTGTGGTTTTACCTGCGTGACCACGGAGAGGACATGAGGCAGTGGGATGGAAAACCTACCTTCATCCTAGAGGCACGTGTACGTGAGTTGCAAGGAAAAACAATCACAGAAGGGGGTTCTCCCAGGAAAAATGCTGCTCCAGTTTTCGGGAAAAACCTGTCTCACGATGGTCCAGTTTCCAGTGAACAGTTCCCCAGACAGAGTAGAAGGGCTGATCTTACTTTGGATGGTAATTGCGATGAAGAAATTCTTGACTCACATTTGCAAGAAGTGAGAGATGGATACTATGACCAGAACTAGAGGGGCCCTGCCTCCAGCCAGGTGGAGGAAAGGGACAATCGGGTTTACTGGACTGTGTGGATTCGATGGCCTGGCACATCAGACCCACAGGAGTATAAGGTTCTCATAGACACTGGTGCACAGTGCACCCTGATGCCATCAAGCTATAAAGGGGCAGAACCCATTTGTATTTCTGGAGTGACAGGGGGATCCCAAGAGTTAACTGTATTGGAGGCCGAAGTGAGCCTGACCGGGAATGAGTGGCAGAAGCACCCCATTGTGACTGGCCCAGAGGCTCCGTGCATCCTTGGCATAGACTACCTCAGGAGGTAACCTTTGTAAAGGTTACAAAAACTTATTTTACTAGTTAATGTCACATCTTTTAACTATCTGCTGCCTGGTCTGAATAGCCACAGTCTTTCTGATCTTCTGAAGCCAATTCCATAGGTCCTTTGAGCTTTGTCCTATCTGTCTGCAAGTACGGCAGCCTGAACTGAAACCCGTGTTTAGAAAAACAGGTCCTACATGATATATTTCAGTGGCAGTGTACAAAAATTGATGTTATTTTCCTGTCTACATTATACCTCAATATATTCTTTGCTTTTTAGACTTGCAGTAGCAAAGGTCTGAGGTTTGCAGTCCAAATGTTTAAATTGCTGCTCAGACATTTTTTATCAGTGGATAGAGTTCAGAGAATCCTAATTAATACATGAAGAATGAAACATGGAACCATTGACTCTACTTTCCTCTACAAGGGAGAAAAGAGAATTTAATCAAGGCTAAAGCTAATTTTCCGGTCCCCATTTGAAGACTTCGAAAAGACAAATAGTCTCACTCCCACCTTTTGATCATCTTTTCCAAAGACTAATCACCCTAACTGATGAAAATTAGAAATAAACAGTGCAAGTTAGAATTTGTCAAGTGTTAATTTGTAGCTATTTGTTTATTATGCTTTTCTCCACCAGATTAAATATCACCCTTAGTATCCAGTAATTTTTCTCTGTAAAATACCTTATAAATGTCGTTTAAAACACCTCTTGATTTTTTTTTTTAATTAAATGCTTTCCATATTTACTGTATGAAATATTTCATGCTCAAAACAGAGCTGATTCCAGATTTTCTGCACAGGCAAATTCAATTTTGTGAGAAATGGCAGTGGTTGGGGGGGAACGGAGGGCATGAGGTAGGAAGAATCAGCTGTGGCAGCGGGAAGTTGGGGCAAGTCCTGGAGAATGGAGTCAGGAGACTGGTGGCAAGGAAAGGAGGCTGGGCCTTTGGGTATGAAGGTAGTGGCTGCAGAGTCTATGGGGCTTGTTTTTACTGGGTGGGCAGGACAAAGGCACGTAAGTGGGAACTTTCAGAAATTTGGCCTTAGAAATGAGGCTGGAAAGGATCAGCGGTATTTCTTGTAGCTGACTGTTTAAGGAGTGAGTAGTGTGAGTGTGCTGGGTGAGGAAAGAGAAGAGCGACTGCTGAGTTTCTCCTGACCCAAACTAGATCACGCCTCTCCTGGCACTTACAGGACTTTTTACTCTCTCTGTGGATACTTACTACTCCTAAATGAAGCTCCACCTCTTCTTCCCCTCTGCTCTGCTTCACTCGTTGTCAGGAAATGAAAGCGAAAGAGGAAGAGTTTGGGCATGCCCTACTGCTGCTGCAGAGGCAGAAAGCGTGTGGGACGGGGTCGGACACCTGAGCTGAAAATCATGAGTAGGAAGACTTTGTTGTTCCCTATGTCCTTAAAGGAGGGAGAGGTAAGAGCACTTTCACATTTCTGTGTAGGAAAGCATACAGTTCTGGAGACCATTCCTGCCTAATACTGGAGAAATCAAGCTGCTCATTCATATATGAATGCTTACCTGCATCAATAAAACTATACGGTAAAGCAAGAACAGTTGGCCTCCTGCATATATTTGTCTCAATTCTTTGGCCTTTATTGATTAATATATTTAAAGCGAAAAGAACATTGTTCAAATCTACATGTCCAGAATGGTATGAAATGACAGGAAAGGTATGAAATTAGGTTGTTTTAATCAATAGGGAAGGAATAAGTGGCACTGAGCAGAAGTAAAAGAGGATATTTTTCAGATAATTTCACAAAATCTTATGGCCAGTAGGTGGTACCCTTATTCCAAATAACAAATGAGGGGAAAAAAAGCTGGAAAGCTGAGCATTAGCTCAAAATCCTGACTATTTTCCCTCCCTGTTAGCCACTGCAGACTCCAACACACACTCTGTAAAGAGCGCTGGGCAAGGCTAATGAGGGTTTGGGCAAGGCAGCTGTATGTGAACTGTGAAAGGGCAGAGGGTCAGATTCTGTTACTGACAGGCTTTTATTGCTAGAATTAGACATTGTAGTTTTCCCTGGTAGGAAGCTTTAACCATCTTGGAATCAAGCTTTTATGCATTCAGCAACTTGATATTCACACTAAGTACATAAACCTCTGACCCACAGATTGTACTGCTGGTGAATATGATTAACTCAATAATGCTAAAAGATGTTTAAAAACTTTATGCTTAATTTGTGAGAACATTACAAATTTTTTTGTTTTGGTTTGGTTTGGTTTTTTTTTAACTGAGACAAGCTTCTTTACTATTTTAGACAATTCTTAAAACGTGGAAGAAATTTATGAAGAAAAGTGAGTTTAATAACATGGAACATTAATTAGTCAATGTACTGTTCCTTGCAGATACACACATTGAAACGATTAGGGCAAAACATCCGCGCCCACGAAATAAAAGCCAGGCACAAGATGTTGCACTAGAATGGACAGCCTTTCAAACCCATCCTCAAGTTTTAGTACAATGAATTGAAATTAGTAAAACAGCAAACTGGCAGTAAGTATTGTCTTTTTTTGGAAAAAGTATAGAGGCAAGCATCTTCAGTTTAAAATATCAGTACTCTTTGACTACTCTTTGGGGTAGAGGTGTGGGGGGAAATTGAACTAACAGATAAAACCATAGGATATGTGTCACTCAATCAGTCCACTCAACACTGGAAGTCTTGTCTAAGCTAGTGATCCAGGTCCCATTACAGCCTCTTGCAAGAGAATACCCCGGGAGGTTGCCATCTCTCTTTGGCACTTAACCTAGCATGCAATGAATAGCTCTCTGGAGACAGCATCTCTCTCTACTAACTATAGATGCTCCTACATTGGTTATCTTAAACCAGATGCCCCCACTCTTTAATATTGAGTTTTATTGCTGTTTTTTATCATGAAGGATAATAGTAATACTTGGCCACCAGCTGACACTTCTGAAGGCTGTTTGTTACCTAAGATCCCATACCCTATTGATCAACCCTGGATTTCAGATGTCTCCAATATCAAATAATATCTAAAATGGCATTGGACATCAATATGCATGAAGATGAATCCTGTCCAAGAACAATTACAAACTTTCCCCATTTATTGACCAGAATCAAGTTAAATTCGTTTGAAAGTGCTGAAAGGTTAGGTTATTTGCAGAATTGCAAATGTGAGATACACCACCTCTGATATTTTTACACTAATCTGAAACAGAAATTTTAAAAAATTTCTTAATTAAAAAAAAAGAGACTGTGTAACCAAATAAATTGAGTAGGTTGATAACACCCATATAGACTGGGTTCATTTGAAAATATCTTCTGAACCGAACTCAGCTTTAGGCCTTTCAAGCTGTACATAACTCAGAACCCAGCCTTCACACTGAAAACCTGCATGTAATACTACTAGAGATTTGGTGCCTCCTAACCTAACTTCATAGGTCTCATTAGACTTCACTATTTTCTATTCTAGCACTACAAAAAAACCCAACCCAAAACAAAACAAATAGATTGAACAAATAGGAAATATCATTTTGTCTGAATTGTTGGCTTCTTTAAGTGACAACTCAGAGAAAATTATTCACGTGAGTGTAAATTTTATCGGTTCACATTCTTCATCTCTGTTTTCTCTATTCTCTCCTGCCTTCCTGAATCTGTCTGATATTGATCTATGCTATGGCTCTCTGACATCTCTCAGTCTCTACTTGCCTCCCAATGGACCTGGCTGCACTAGAAGCTTTTTTCCTTGTCATTTTTTTTAAAATTGCTTTACTAAAGGTCATAACTTTTGTGTCCAGCCCTCTATGAAATGGAAAGGATTGATGTAGTTTTATCCTTTCCAGCCTCACAATCTCTTTCCCATCCTATGACAGAGTTTTTCTGATATCATTATTTTTAAAGCTGAAAGCTTCTGTTCATCTTGCAAACAGAAAATTGGAGTTATTTTACAAAACTATGCAATTCCAAATGTCCTTTTCAATCTTAAAAAAATCAAGTGATTGTGGAAATTACATTAGAAAGTTGTACAAGACTTAATTCAGTTAGTCTTCTGTTTTCTATCCCTAGGTTTACAACTATGCCAAAAAAACACTCCTCTTTGTTCTTTCCCACAACATTCCTTCCATACTGCCATGACTTCACATCTTCTCACTATGAAACTTGTTTACTGGCAATGAAGTCTGCCTCCACAGTTGTCTTCTGTTCACACACTTGAGTGTCTTGAGTGAAGCAGGAACCTTCACACAATAGTGGGAATCGTGGGATGCGCTGAAAGTAGACATCTAAACACAGAAACTGGGACAACTCCAAGGTCCTGCAGTAGTGTCTGTACCTATTCTCTACAACCTCATGCACTCTATTGACAATTATCAATGACATGCCATGCACATTTATTTACATTTATGCCTTTAGTATGTATTAAAAATATGCACGTGCTTATGAATTTTGGAAGAGAATTGATTGACTGTCGTGGTTTAACCTGGCAGGCAGCCAAATACCACGCAGCCGCTCGCTCACTCCCCCCGCCCCCCCAGCGGGACGGGGCGAGAATCGGAAGGGTAAGAGTGAGAAAAACTTGTGGGTTGAGATAAAGACAGTTTAATAGAACAGAAAAGGGAAAATAATGATAATAAATAATGGTAGAATATACAAAATTAGTGATGCACAATGCAATTGCTCACCACCCGCGCTGACCGATAACCAAGTAGCGATCGGTACTTCCTGGATCACGCCTACCATTTATATACTGAGCATAACGTCACATGGTATGGAATACCCCATTAGCCAGCTGGGCTGGCTGTCCTGATTATGTTCCCTCCCATCTTGTGTACCTAGCTCAGTCAGTAGGCACGGGAGCTGTCCTTGGACTAGGAGGGCACTTAGCAACAACTGAAAACATCGGTGTGTTATCAACATTCTTCTCGTACTAAATCCAAAACACAGCACTAGGAAGAAATTTAACCCTATCCCAGCCAAAACCAGGACATAGACTTATAAGCTCTAATTGGAAGTTTTTTTTAATACAACCACAACACGTTTCTTAGGTTTTCTGGTTTTAATTTTCTTAACTAATTCATAAAGTGCCTGGTTTATACTCAGCTGTCTTTACCAGTCTGCTAGCAACAGCGTTCCCCTCTTTGGCTATGGAGACTTACAATCCATACCTGGTATTCAAATAAGTCCTAATTTATGCATGTCAAGCTGAAGTTCTCAAATCAGTATGATTTTACAGTGTGGTAAATGCTTGTCTATAACAATAGTTAGCAAAAACGTAGCAGGAAACATGAATGAAATTAAAGAGAATTTATTTACAGGAATTGCTTTTTAAGGTGGATAACCTAATAGGTGATGACTGTTTTGGGGGACGTTTTCTTATGGCCATGAGATTACATTTTATGTAAAGTTATAAAAGGCCAAAGAAGAAGAAAAATCAAACCAAAATATTTGCAGCTGAACAATGAGAAGACATGGAGACCTGGGCCCAGCTCATGGCTCTGATATAGTTTTACTTTATGGTCTTGGTAACTCTTAGTATTTCTCTGCTTTATTTCATCTGCTTGGATTAACACTTTTTTCTTTCTCTGTCTTGATTTATTGTTTTTATGTCTTTAGATCTGAGACAATGAGAAGATTACTGTATGTGTTAATACAGACACTAAAAGAAAGGGGTTATAAATATCTCAGGGGCTACAGACAACTGCTTAGTCATTAACTACCCAGTGTCTTCTTTCCATCTGACTAAATCACATTAGCTCCAATCCCTCCGCTATGCCAGCACGAGCATACCATGGCCAAATTGTAATTGAATTAACACCAAAGTTTTTATTTCTCGCTTGGTTATAATCCGTGTTTTATTGCTTTCTTTGATTCACTATCTGACTCATTGGGTACTTATAGAATCATAGAATCATAGAATCATTAAGGTTGGAAAAGACCTCTAAGATCATCGAGTCCAACTATCAACCCAACACCACTATGCCCACTACACCATTTCCCTAAGTGCCTCATCTACACGTCTTTTAAATACTTCCAAGGATGGTGACTCAACCATTTCCCTGGGCAGCCTGTTCCAAGGCCTGACCACTCTTTCAGTAAAGAAATTTTTCCTCATGTCCAATCTAAACCTCCCTTGGTGCAACTTGAGGTCATTTCCTCTCGTCCTACTTGTACCAGCACAGTCCAGGGAGGTGGTGGAAAGACAGGAACAGAAGTGGGGCAGGACCACAAAACCCTATTTTCAGCTTAGGGGAAATGGTGGGAACTAATTTTAATTAAATTTTGCATAATTCTGAATAGGATTTCTTAAAAAACATCAATACCAACAGTGTTTTGTTTTCATGGCTATTGTCTCAAAGTGACATCATTAAGACTAGTTTAATGATTAGAGATAATTTCCAAATTAGGATGTGATCAAAGACCTGTTGAAATGAAGGCATACACTCCTTTTAATTTCAGTGGTCTTTGGATTAATTTTGAAATATTTTAAATTATACAGTATTTCAGGAGCACTAGAGACATCTGAGTCATCCTTTCCTTTGTTAGTGACTGTCCCCTTCTTACAACTGATTCCTCTTCTGTGGCTGTGGAATTGCTACCTTCAGGCTCAAGGAATAGTTTAAACTAAACTAATTTCTCTGCTTTGCCTGTTTAGATGTAATCCAGTGTGCCACCCTATATGCTTACTACCAAAGCGTGGCAGGGCATTCCAAACGAAAAATGCCCTTCAGTAACAGTGCTCTGGCAATTTAGCCCCACTTCTTTCTGTATCCTTTCTTTTGTAGTAGTAAAAAAAAAAAATACAAGAGATGAACTCTTTCTTACAAATAGTTCCCATTCTGACAAAAAAAAGAAAGAAAACAACCTCCAAAGATAAGCTGTTAGCATGTCCTCATCTGGATTCCAGTACAGCTGAAAAAGGGGGAAAAAAACCCACAAAAAACCACCTCGGGTTCATAACAGACAGTGATTGCTCAGACACAACAGAACACTAAAAAAAGTAGCTGAGGGGAAAAAAAAAAAAGGTGCATTAGCACTTAGGAATATGTTGCAAATAGCAGTCTGAGTGCCAAAAACTCTGTCTGAGGTGCCATATGGGAGAAAAGATCTGTTTTCCAACAAAAGGGATAAAAAATGAACAATTCTCCTGAAGGCTATAAACATTTTTCCTAATTGTTTCTTTGTGTCTCTCACATTTTTGTCTGAAAACTTCAGTGAACTGAAGCAAACAGGGAGAACAAATATAATTCCTGATTGTGAAATTTTATGTCATTAAAGACCGAAACTTGAAAACTGGGTCTATTAACACAAGTGCAGTGAAGGCAGTTAAGCTACTGAATGCAGCATTTTAGAAGTGTGGGACAAGCAGGAGAAGCTCTCATGAGTCCTAATAGATGTACACACCATTTATAAAATTATGAATTTTATTCTTTGGAATAAAGACTGTTTTGGAAAAAAGGTGCTTTTCTATAGCTTATACTGAGATGAGGAAGGAGGAAGGAGGCTCTGTTCCAGGTTCCTGAGACTCAAAGGTTCAAATTCTTGGGAAATCTACTTCAGCACTTGCTTTTGTGAGAGAAAAGGGAATTTAAATCTCTGGTTTCTTACTCTGAGTTAACTAAAGATCCTGTTCCCCTTAAAAGGCTTTTGAGGTTATTGTAATCATCTCAGTCTATTTAATTACAGCAGTAAATTGAAGAAAATAAAATAAAGAAGGAAAAAAATTATGTATAGCTTTTGTTTTTCAACTAGTATTGGAAGTAGTTACTTGGACCAGGGTAATTCAGATAAGCATCTGGCCCACAAACTATCCTGGCACAGAGAAAGATTTTTTTTTTTTTTTTAAGAACTAGGAATTTTTCCAAGACATCCTGACTTCTGGGAGCAGAGCATCTGACCAAAGTATGCTCACCAGATGGTAGATGTTTCCATGTGGGTAAATATTAAAAAGTTCAAATCTATGCAAACTGGGAAGTAAGGGTGGGAAAGGTTTGGTGTTGTTTTTCCATTTTAGTTGCCTCTGCAACTAATAAATGTGAGAAAAAAAAAAAAAGAAGGCTAAATTTAATGGAAAAAAGGAGAAATGTCTCCTAATTTGTTACTGGATCTGACCTATTGTTAAGACTAACTTGGGAAACTTCAGCGTTAAAAGCTTTTTTTTTCTTTTCTTTTTTCTTTTCTTTCCTTAATATCTTTATTACTTTGCTATTCGAAAACTTGCTGCACTAAAATGTGATAGCTCCACAAATAATGGCAAGAAAGATTATTTTGTGTAGGGAAGGAAACATAAAAAAAAAAAAAAGCCTGACTTAAGGGCCAGCTGAAGGCTTTATGCAACCAGCTCCCTGCCGATCACTGCTGCCTGGTGTGGCAGGAGCAGAAGGCAGCGTGGGGCAACGCCGCTGGCGCGCCAGGTCCCCAGCCTGTCAGCGCATTTAAAAAATCAAGAAAGTAGGTTTGCACAAAGATGCTGCATTGAACAGTGGCTTTGCAGAGCTCTTCTCTTCCACTGGCTCCACTGTTGGGGCTGTAACTTTAAGCAAAGTGAGGAGAAGGGAATGCAACAAAAGCTGGCGAGTGGTAAGGTTTTAAACCACTATAGCTGTCGGCTGGCTGGATGTGAGTTGGAGGCCTATGGTGCTACAACGCACGCCCAAGGAGCCTTCGAGGTGATGTAGCATGCCACGTTTGGCTCCAGTACCCAATCTCAGCAGGAGTAGACACCTCTCTAACTTTAACGTCTGCATAAATGTTTGCTGGGTTAGTAATTTATCCCAGATTTAAAACCACGTAGGCAGCTAGAGGGTACATCTACACAGCACGGTGTAGTTCAACCAGAAAGCAAGCTGGCTTACATGACAGAAGATTTATAGCTGAAGTGGCATAGCAAAGTAGTGCAAAGTTAATAGAAAAGTTCTCACTAAGTGCAGTGAGCTTTAGATCACGCATCCACAGAGGCAAATGAAATGGAAGAAATGTCACAGTGAAAAGGCAGGGCAGCAGGAGAAAATGTTCTTTAGCTTTCTTTTTACTGAACTTGGAATATCTAAGAGAGCTGCTAATTCTCTCTCATGCTCCCCTCTCTACCAGAAACCTATTGCTTACAATGCCTTTCTGTTTATTTGTTTTTTCACTGTGTGAGTGTGTGCCTGCAGTGAATGAGAGAGTAGCAAAACCTGGATATGAAGAAGGTGATGACAGAAATAGGTGATGTAGAAATACAACCAATTTTTTCTCCCTCCACTCCTCAGGAAGATCTCTGTGAAAAGAAATAAATAAAAACAACTACTAGCCACTAATTATCAAAACAATGAGACATATTGACCAGAACTTTACAATATTTTCTTCTTTAGGACAGTGGAAGATAGCTGTTCAATCTTTAATAAGCGTAAAAATATAAAAATTCATTGAACTAAATATATCCCGACCTGATGGGGATCTGACTTAATCTTGTGGAGGTGATGGAAATACATGATACAAAGAAACTGAGTTTCATGAAGCAGAACTGGAGAAATGTGACGCCTTGCTGCTGGCAGAAGAAATGACAGTTTGGGAAAAGGAATTTTTCCAGTAATACGGTCTTACTTGTGCATTTTTTTCTCACAAAGTCCTGAAACAAAGATGCTCTAGTGTTTTTTAGAACAGATAAATGCTTAAATATACTTTTCTGGCTTAAATACCTTTTCTCAAATATGCTGTAAGTACGATGGTAGAATCCAGTTTCATACCAGAATACATGTGGCTCCTAATCCCTTGCTCTAGAATGTTTAAGCTAAAGCTATTGAAAAGAACAAACACACTTCCTCAGTTTAAAAGAGAAAAAAAAAAGCTTTCAAACAGAACAAGACAAGAAAAATATTTTATCAATAGTTTATGGTCAAGGTAAATATATTAATTATCATCAATATTCATGAAAAGCAACATCTGTTTACAAAATACATGCAACTTGGCAAGAGATATTACCCAAGAGATTATATTCTATGGAATTGGCTTAGTATCAGAACAAAGAGTGATTAACTGTAGAAAAGTTAATGTCTAAATTATTTCTGACACACTGCTTTGTTCAAAAAATGTTTTCTCTCCTTAGCCAGAGAGCTTAAAGTCTTTGGTGCAGAAGGCAGCTATAGATGTGGTTTTTTGCAACTTTTTTATTAATGCACTTATGCACGCACATGCATACACTTCCTACCTAAAAAGCCTTACCTGACATTTTGTTTGTTTGTTTTTGTGTGCGGAGCAGTTAAAACAGATAAGCTTGAGCAAACATTTTATCTCCTTTGAGGGAATGTATTGCATATCTCATTTTGAATGCTTAAAGAAAAAAAAGGACCTTTGAAAAAATTTGCTGTCTGTGTTGTGTCATTTATTCTCCAGATATAAGAGTTTCTGTGTAAACTAAAACTACCCCTTTCCAAAAGAAAAATATGAGTGTGCAGATGGGAGCGAGTTGAGGTATCAGGAAGAAGGGAACCGACATGTTGATTTTAATATACAATTTTGAGGGAGGGGAGGGAAAGGAGGAAACATACGGAAGAAACTGCATCTTTGAAAGGTAGCAGACAACCACTAGAGAGAAGACCTGTTTTAGGATTTTTTTTTTTCTTCCTTGAAAGGCGCTATTCAGCTCTGTGGAGGAGAGAAACCTGGCTCCGTTTGCAAATGCAAAACCGACTGCTGCCAGGAACCATTTGCAGGAGTGATTAACAAAACCAGTTTGCTTTACGAGATTTTCACGAAGGTAAAAAGGTATGCATATAATTTTGACACAATCAGATAGTGCACCCTTAGAGTTACATGGCAAAAAAAGGATTAGTCCTTCTCCCTTAAAAGCGTGTCTCATTATAGCATGCTTATTGTCTTCTCAACAGATGTGGCGTTTAACTATAGTAAGCAATGACCAAATGAAGGAAGTAATTCTGAGAAATAAATGACAGTAACAGTCCCACTTTCCTGAATGGAGGTGAAAGTGGTTTGGCAATATTTACCCAAGATGATGTTCACAGTACTGAAATTAAAGAGAGAGGGATGGAATGCCTGTGTGTGCTGGTGAAAATGTAACATGAAATTAGAATAGAGTCTAAAGCTGCAGATGAACTGAAACATCCCAAGTGGCAGCAGCGCAAAGCAAGGGACTTCGAGTAGCAGCAAATGTTGTAAGGGTTTAACTTATGCCTTAAGACCTCTGCTGTTAATGGTGCAAGGTATATTAAGGGAAAAAAGCCAGAACATTTTGAATTGCAGCTCTAGACTTCAGTTTGAGCAGGCACTCTAAATCCAGGTTATCAGAACAGGGTGAACATACATTTGAGAAAGCAAAGTATACAATAACCGTTGTCAAATTTCCTTTAAAGTATGCTTTTTTCTCTTGGGTAATATGCACTTTTGGCCCAAGTTAAACAAATGAAAATGTGGTATCTGCTGTTAAAAGAAAACTGAATAGTACCGTGGTTAAAGAGAAGGGCATTAAGCCAAAGGGTGTTTTCATATCTTACACTTATTTCCAAAAATATTACAGGTACTGTAGCAAGGATAGTAACTGCTCCTTATTACATTTCCACACCCACTCTGGTAGACATAAATATTCCAGTGCTGCAGTACAGCAGGCTGGACAGATGGCCAATATTGTTCTTTGTGTACCACATCAGTGTGCATGCCCAAGGCAATGTTTTTGAAAGCTGAATCTATTATTTTCATTGAGAGAGCAAAAAAGAGCAGTTCTAGGGGTCATCATGGGCTCCCTTTTGTTGTAAAAGGGTTAATACAATGATGATACTCTGACAAACAACCACCTTTAAATAATACGTTAGTTTAAGTGCAATCATACAGCAGAAATATACACACATAATATTTATTTAACCTTTTTTACCATCATAGCACTTTCATCTCTTCTACTCAAATTGCTCAGGATAAATGAAACCTGATCACAAAGAAACTTTTGAACCTGGTTTTAAAAATTTAAAGTAGGTCTTTTGTGTAGCAGGTTTTTTTTTCTTGGTAATGTCTTTTTTAATGCCTTTGTTCAATGCAGTTATCTAGGAAGAAACCCCTCTCTAATAACACCAAAGGGCAGCGCAAGAAACTGAACACTGTGCTTGTGTTGGTTTTCAAAAAATGGTGCGGGTCTGTTAAGAAACGGGAACATTTCATAAAATACAAACACAGTATCTTTGAGACTGAGAATTCACAGCCTGAGATTTCCATGGCTGCCAGTCAGGTTTTCCTGAACTGGCAAAAGAAAAACTGATGTTAGTGAGTAAATAGCAAGAAAGAGGGAAGGCAGCTACTTAACCAGTTGAATGGAGGAAGTAAGCATCAGCTTTTGATGTTCAGCTTTACTCATTAAATGGGAAACTCTTACATAAGCCCAGCAAAGGGCTGGCAAAGGGTTTAATTAGCAATATAACCCTACTTAAAGTACTTTCAAGTTCTACGTGGAATTTTAATAGCCTTTTTACAAATGTCAGGACAAAGTGGAATTTTATTTGAGAAATTTTAGTAGGTAGTATGACAGTTGAAAAACATCTAGAACTGTGGCTGAAAAATAACCTTGTATCTGCCCAGATGCCAATTCAATTTTATGCCAATTTGACAACAAACTACTATTATGGAAATGTTATTGTAATTAATCTTTCTCTGTATGTAATTTCATTGTTAAAATAACATGGAATAAATAATGCTTTAGATTCAAGGTGGAGATTCATATTCCTTATTTTAAAACTGAACAACTTATTTTCATTGAAATTGAAAGATAGTATTTATGAGGAAGATACTGAACACCCCTGCTGTGAAGATTGGTGCTGCTGATAGGAAATTATCTGTAAAGGTTTATATGTATCATATGTTTTTATCTAGATTTATATGTATTATATGTAATCATGCAAAAGAAACAGGTCTCATGTATCTAATTATCAAGGAATTGAACATTCAGGCCAAACCACTTGCATAGCCTCCCACCATAGTCAGTAGAGAGAAACAGATCTTAGACAACCATTATACGCTGAGATGACTCTGGACGTGCTCCTCTTTCTCTCCATTTACAGCAGAAGCAGCAATCTAGCCTTAGTCTACATGCCTGACTGTGCTGCTAAAGGGCATAACGCCTAGGTGACACAGAATGTATTTGCTATGACAAAACTAGTAAAAGAGGCAAGAACTTGGAAAATGCCATCCAGAGATACCAAAATACATCTGTTTGGAGACTATTTTCATTTCAGGATTTAGCCTTCCAGGATGGCTAAAACTAAAATGGAAAAGATAAGACAAATATTTGTTTACATAAAAAAAATAATTATTTTACAAAATCAACACTTTCAGTCTTTTACGGTATGTAGGTCAATCCTGCTTCCACTAAAGGGAATAGAAGTTTTGTAGTTTTCGTCTCCAAGGACTAAGGAGAGAACGAGGATTAAGCCCCTTGTTTTACTTTATCTGAAAAGCTGATGGAGTGGTGGAGACACTTCAATTCATATGTCTTTGTATATAGACTATGATTTTGCTGGGTAAAAAACTGGCTGGACGGCTGAGCCCAGAGAGTTGTGGTGAACGGAGTTAAACCCAGTTGGCGTCCGGTCACGAGGGGTGTTCCCCAGGGCTCAGTACTGGGGCCGGTCTTGTTCAATATCTTTATCAATGATCTGGATGAGGGGATCGAGTGCTCCCTCAGTAAGTTTGCAGATGACACGAAGTTGGGCGGGAGTGTTGATCTGCTGGAGGGTAGGAAGGCTCTGCAGAGGGACCTGGACAGGCTGGATCAATGGGCTGAGGCCAATTGTATGACAAGGCCTGTATTAACAGGGCCAAGTGCTGGGTCCTGCACTTTGGCCACAACAACCCCATGCAACGCTACAGGCTTGGGGAAGAGTGGCTGGAAAGCTGCCCAGAGGAAAAGGACCTGGGGGTGCTGGTTGACAGCCGGCTGAACATGAGCCGGCAGTGTGCTCAGGTGGCCAAGAAGGCCAACGGCATCCTGGCCTGTCTCAGAAATAGTGTGGCCAGCAGGACTAGGGAGGTGATCGTGCCCCTGTACTCGGCACTGGTGAGGCCGCACCTCGAATCCTGTGTTCAGTTTTGGGCCCCTCACTACAAGAAGGACATTGAGGTGCTGGAGTGTGTCCAGAGAAGGGCAACGAAGCTGGTGAAGGGCCTGGAGAACAAATCTTATGAGGAGCAGCTGAGGAAACTGGGGTTGTTTAGCCTGGAGAAGAGGAGGTGAGGGGAGACCTCATCGCGCTCTACAACTACCTGAAAGGAGGTGGTAGCGAGGTGGGTGTTGGTCTCTTCTGCCAAGTAACTAGCGATAGGACGAGAGGAAATGGCCTCAAGTTGCGCCAAGGAAGGTTTAGATTGGACATTAGGAAAAATTTCTTTACTGAAAGAGTGGTCAAGCCTTGGAACAGGCTGCCCAGGGAAGTGGTTGAGTCACCATCCCTGGAGGTATTTAAAAGATGCGTAGATGTGGCGCTTAGGGAAATGGTGTAGTGGGCATGGTGGTGTTGAGTTGATGGTTGGACTCGATGATCTTAGAGGTCTTTTCCAACCTTAATGATTCTATGATTCTATGAAAATCACTTAATTTGCTTTAATTACAATACATCTGTATTTTCCACCTGTGTTTTGCAAAACATTATACTGTACTATTTGAGGATATGACACTGCTTGAGCTCATAATACATGATCTGCATTACTACTCGTAATTTAATACTTATTGAAATGTAGCCTGAGAGAACTGCAAATTTAACAAGAGAGTAGTAAGAACTATCATTTCTATCAGAATCTCTGAAATGCTTCACAATGAAAGCTGATTGCATCTGCAGTTTTTAAGATGGTTAACCATGCTTTTTTTTTTCCCCCTTTAACAGTTTTCCAAGATGAAATATTGTTATAGGTGTTATAGTTTGCTTTTTATTTAACTTTTAATAATTCAATAATGAACAAGTTTCTGATTTCCCTTTATAAAAGCAAAACCATTTGTGTCTAACACAAGCGAATACTGAGCAGAGAGTAAAACAAAGCATCATGTTAGAACATTGATCTAAAAATAACATATTCATATAGCACCTTAGTGAATTATCTTTGTTATAGTACATATAATAAATATGTTAAAACTGTTTTGCCTGAAAATTATTGTCTTCTGGGTTTGTTTATTCTGCACTAAACTAAGGCTCAGTTCTTCTTTGAATTCACAGTGAGTGATATTTTACTTCCCAAGAATTCCGTATGTCAGAGGGATTATACTATGTGAAGAAAGATAGAAGACAAACTGGCTTTTAGTCAAGAAAAGAAAAAAAGGCCCAGGAACATTATACAATGAGGAATCCCAAACAGTGCCAATAGGAACAATACATGTATGAAGAATAGATCCATCAGTGTGCAGACCACTGTGTATTTTTTTCAGTATTGGCATTTCAGTATGAACATACTGATGTTCAGTCCATACACCAACAGAACCAACTGTATACACCAATGACACTTTGTGACACTGCTAATCTTTTGCTTAATCAGTGGAAAAAAGAAAATGAGATGGATTAAATGTATTCTGTGAAGAAAGAGCTGGGACCCATGCATTAATGTGAGTGCTCAAAACACTAGCTAACAGAACTGCATTCTTGCCTCTCCTGGAATAAATGTATCTTTAATTATTTTTTCCAAATCAACTCAAATTCAACAGGAAGAGTAGTGCATGCCTCTCATTCCCAGCACATACCACTATCCACACTCAAGGAAAGCTTCCTTTGAGGGCATTCACATTGGCATTTGTGGGTTTCATCCTCTCAGACTGGTAACAGCCAGATGAGAATTCTCACTGCTAAGCCACGATATCAAAGATGAGACTCATACTACTGTTGTTTTAAAAAGGAAAGAAGTTTTGTTCAGCTCTTAATTCAAAAATACCATTTAAATTACTTCAGGCTTATGTTGAGAGCATTTAATTTGTACTAGCCATTCACATTGTGTATGGTTTTGATTACAAGAACATTTTAAACCTTGGGATTGAGTGTATTTTCCATTCTAATTTAGAAGATTGGTTTAGACATACTGCATTTCTGAATAAAAGTAAAGGTAATGTTCCTGGTTAACCTAGTTATGTTTGCTTTGGCACTAATAGTTAATGATCAAGGAAAGGAAAAATAGAAGAATGGCAGTTCATTAAAAAAATTTGTGTTGACTAATGACTATCAACTAATTCTTTGATAATCATGGGAGATCACTGCTAAAAAGCAAGTTCTTCGTAAGTATTTATAACCATTTGAGATTAGCATGTATTTTCCAATTTAAAAAATGGTGTTATTTTCCTTTTCAGATTGAACATTATGCTGCTTTTAATTTATTTTACTGAAGATATGTATATGAAGAATAGAGATTTAGGTGTGTATTAAGGAACAAAGAAACAAAGACTTTCTTTGAGAAGAGGATGCTTTTCTGAATTATGTAGAAGCATATATCAGAAGATTTATTTTAAAAGGTACCTTACCTCTGTACAGGGGGATTTGCCAAACCTGGACCTGAATTTATTCATGAACCAGGAAAAGCAATTGCATTGCTGTTTTGTGTAGATTTCTGAATAATTTACCCTTCTGAAATAGCCATGTTAGGTTTGGATGTACTGAGTACAGTCGTTAGTTCACTCTTGGTCAGTGCAGGCATTCTTGAAATTTAATCCTTACCTTCCAGATTTAACTAAAACGCATACATGCAATTAGATGATAGCCACAGTATTCATGAGATTGACAATACAGTGTTCATCTGTGTCACACTTGATACTCATGGATTTCTTAGTGTGTCTCCTAAAAGAGTCTGGAGAATTTCTTGGAGGGAAAAAACCCATTGATTCTGCTAATCCAAATGTATGCATACAGTATAAATCATGTAGCTATACCGCCTCCCTGTGTGATGCACTAAAAGCCCAGAGCTGACACTGAAATCATGAGGACTGTGGGAACTTTTCTGCTTATTGGCTAAAGCCAGGCAAAATAAGCTTACAGGGAATAACCAGAGGCAGTGGGAAGATGTCTACAAAACTAACATGATCAGGATTAGAAAACAGAAGAAAAAAAAAAACTAATTTAGAAACATATTAATTTTTCATTAAATCAAGATTCTTCATATTGCGTCGGCTCTATTGGGAAGAGATCATCCAGGAAAGACTGGTGATTACATTCACCTCCAATTGATTAGCCTGGTACACTTTACGTTTGTACCATACATGGACTGGTCATGTAGATATGGAAGGCGTAACAGTCCTTGGAAAACATGCTGCAGTATTCAGCTATGTGCAGTTTCTCATGGGGAGTTCTGTATCTCATGAAGGAACAGAAAATGTTGAAGCTGAGATCTGTTAAGATGCCTGTCTAAGAGAACAGTGCTGCCCTTGAGGTGCTTGGGTTTGATAGTGACATCTGTACTCAAGCAGAATGCTTGCTGACTATGAGGCATTTTGTTCGAATAAAGAGACTAAATTGGTCCCCTAAGTAATATAGAATCCAAGTAGTGCTCATTTCAGTGAAAGAACCCAGGAAAAAGAACAAAGGATATTTGTTGAGACAGAATAACAGATGCAATTATCTATTTTTTACATAGTTGTCATGTCAGATTTATAATTTTACATACATTCCCTTTTGAAAAGAAGTTGCAATGATTAGCCACACTATTTTCTTACAGTGCTCAGAATGAAACTGCCAGTTTCAGGACAGATTTCCTTGTCACAACTGCCTTTAAAAGAAACACATCACCAGCTATTGTACAAATGCATACTACCATAACATTTTAAATTTACGTATGTGTAAGGTGCAACCCAATTTCTTTTCATAACATACTGGTCATAGCTTTAAACCTTTTGGTAATTATAGGATGTTTTGCTTTGTTCTGTTTAGTCCATAGATCTCTCTTACAGAGAAATGATAATAAAAAAGGGGTTCAAGATCTCAAGAGAGGTTTGAGAACTTTGCATTTCCTATAAAATTCAAAATTTTCAACAAATAAGTGTTTGTATATTGCCTGGCCAAACTGTAAAAAATAAATTGCTTTGCTTGTTTTGTGATTTCCCCAGATTTTCTGTGTCTCTAGTAAAGAGTTGGAAATAAGTCCATTTTTCTGGGGAATGGCACCAGTTGGGACCCAGCTGATTTTATGCATTCTGTACCTTCTCAGGTGGCTTTGCTTTATTGATTTGGTGTTTGTGAAGTCCAGACACTAATGCTCCTAATGATCAACCATTCTTTTTGACTTTTGGTAACAAGTATTCTCATGCAGTTAATATCAAACAGAACTTTGTGCTCTACATCTGTTATTTCAAAATTCCCATTTTTGAATTCCCCTAGTCTCAAGTAAGTAGTACATTGTCTCCCTTTTTTACTCCCTATAATCTTTTCTCCTACTTCCAGGGCCCCGTGATGCAAAATGTCATTTTGCCGGTCTTCAGTTCCAGTGACAACTTTAATTTTACTGATTTTAATGGGCTTTTCAAATACAATCCCATAGAAGTCTCCAGTAGAAGGAGCTTTGCCCCAGAAGTACTCATCAATGCTGCTGTAAGCCTTGCTTGCCTCATAGTTTTCAAATACATTCATGTTGGTGTGCAGGTTTGCAGGTGGGTTGTCAGGGATATCAAATGATTCCTCTTCAAAATCGTCATCCTTTAGCTTGTTTTCAGCTCCTTTGTAAGATGAGTAGTATCCCATGTGCTGGAACAGAGATGGCTTAAAACGTATCACTTCCTTTTGAGCTAACAGCCCACGAAAGTGGATGAGCAGCCAATCGCAAGGCATTTCTTGGTAAAACATCAACAAAAAATGGGCCAGGCGTGGGAGGTCATGGGAATGGTAAAGCTTTCCAATGTACCCCAGTTTGGAGAATTCCAAAGTCACCCAGTAGGATCCTTCCCGTGAGGTAATTACTTTCTTAACAGCAGTCAAAAAGTTCTTTGAGCAGCGAACATCATCTTCTAGCATCACATAATAGTCAGAAAGATTAGCACAAAAGTTAAGAAGGAAAGCATAATCTACATTTTGTTTGGATCGAAACTTCACACGGTCCTCTGGGTCATTGTAATTTCTCTTGAGGCCATCCAGTACAGGATAATACTCCTCAGGGACATGAATAACTATTAATCTGCCCGCAATTATGTGATGTGCAAATTTCTGTGAAATATCCTGGACAATCCCTTCACACCAGGCTGAGTCAAAATCTGCCAGCTGCACTACCACTGCGATTTCTTTGAGTTCCTCATAACTTGACTGCTCAAATATGGACTTGATGGTCTCAAGCAAGTAGTTTCCCTTTTTCCGTTTCACAGAGGATAGCCCAATTGTAAGATACCCTGTACAAAAGACAATTCAAACAAAAACTGAGTATCTGACATTGGAAACCATTTCGCCACAAAGCTATCTTTCAGAGCTGTGCTCATATTAAATAAACCTTTTGAATGGTGAAGTCTGAGAAATTTGGTAAGTGAACTTATTAAGCTGCATGCAACAAAAAATGTTTATTGCCTTTTCATGAAAGAAAAATCATACTGCAAGCAAATAGAGACCATTGCATAAAATATTCACTTGTTAACTGCAAGGAATGGCATGTAGGGGACAAAAGCCAAAGCAATGTGCACATATATGCCTGGTAGAGGAAACTGTGTAGACAATGATAAGGCTGTAAAATCTGCTAAAAGAAAGGGGATTATGAGATAAGGTTCACACAATATTTTTAAAGCAAGGAACTACGAAATGCAGCACAAAAACTGAGCTATAGATTAATTGCCAAACTTTTATCATTTTAAGCGCTCTACAAGACTAGTTACACTTATGCATAACTTTACAGTTTTATGAATATTGCATGGATAATTTCTTTCTGCGTGTTCACTTTTAACTGTATTTGTCCAATTTTTCCTTGCCTTCCTTTCTTCTTCTAACCCTCTTTCAGTACTCATTGAGCATTTTACAGGGAACATATTTGGATATTGATTTAAAGTAGAAGAGAACTTACTACTGCATACCTGTGTTTGTATAAATAATTTTAAATACTGTTACATCTTTCTAGGGGGAGATGCATCTTAATTATACGGGAAGAATTTTAATCTCTGCTGTTTTGCAGTCACTGCCATTGCATTTTTACCAGCAGTCCAAATCAGTTTTTTCAGATATGTAAAAAGTGTTATGACTTTATAATTGACAGAGCATACTTTAGTTGCACCTACCCCAACTTTCTTAAAATATTGTGGTTTGTAAAAGACTGCTCTGATAAAGTGATTCAGAGTTTCCCTTGAGGCTTAAGTCTGCTCAAAATGCAGTTGTACAGCGAAGTACAACCCCCAGAAGCCATTCACACTGCCTACACAGCCCCAAATTTCTCAAATCTAATTTGAACAAACTTTACTTTATAGTTTTCTATGAAGATCAACAACTCACAGATGATTTTATTTTACCATCTGTGCTTTGACTTCTGAGCCTCACTTGTGTTTGTGAAATGATTGATTTGGAACCAAAAGACACCTGTCTAAAAGCTAGGTATGGCCATATTTCACTTCGAGATGAGTGTCTTGAACCCTGCCTGAAGTCAGAATAACTAGATAGTCCATCTGCAGATGGCTGCAAGAAGAATCCTCCTTTACTGTCTCCGTAATAGCACAATTCACCTCCCTTGTTATCACAGCTAAAGTAACAAGGAGATCCATTCACAGCTGCTGGACTGGCAGAACAGGGGACCTGAAGGGTGTATCTGTGTGATCCCACGCATACCTTAGATTAAAGTTACTGGTTATACAGACAGAGGCTGACAGTATGATCTCAGAGGGTGGTTACAGAGCACCACCAGCACGTGCCTTGCTCCTGCTTCCTGAATCATCTCCCTCTGGCCTGGGGGGAGATCCACAAAAATACGCTCGCACAGACCATCCAGGGGCTGCCTGCAGGATGACTACAAGTCAGGCATTTGGTCAGGAGGTAACCAGGCTGTGGGACAGTCACTGCTGGGGCTGAACTGGCAGCTGCCCAGGCACTGCCTATGGAGAGAGAGATAGCTGTCCCACTAACTCGCTGAGATCGTCACTGCTTAACTCAGACCCTCTTGCCTAAAAATACCACAGGAACTATATGGATTTCACCCATTTTTAAATTACCTCATTTCATAACATTCAGATTACAGTTACTTACTTTTCCTTGGCAAAGGCGTGCCAGCTAGGTAGCGATAGGAAATGTTTATAGATCCTGAGAAATTAGACAAATCTTTAAAAGTGTGAACATAGCGCTCTGGGTTGAGCTGGTGCGTGGCTGTTTCTCTGATTAATTGCTTGTCCCCTTCCTATTAGTGAGAAAACAAAAAGAATAGGAGAGGGAGAGAGACAGAGAGAAACACATTTGTGAATGCCAGCCAGAGAGGAAACACGGACAGGCAGGTTTCCAAGAATAACGTTTTTCAGTGTCAGCTTTAGTGAAAGCATGTAGATGTCACCTCATTTTTTAAAAACCCATTACTGAATATTATACATCTTTGGCTATAGAAAATCTCCCATAACCGTTCAGATTATGGTAACAGGAAAAGAAAAAAAAATATTTTGGACCAAAACTCTGGAAAGGTTGCAAACATTAAATTATTACCAAAAAATGCTGCGGTATTCAAAATAGGGATAAGAAAGCATCAATCAGCAACAGATGAGAGAATTTTCATAGACGGTGAAGTAGGGGAGATTTTTTGAAAATGCTTTCAGTGATTAAAAAAACCACCAAAACTGCTGCAAAGGAAAGATGAAACTAGGTCCTGGCATCTGGCTCATTTTGCCATTTTTCTGAGTAGCTCCAACTCAGATTCGTGATAAGCAGAACTGTATGTGATCATCCAGACAGCCAAAGCTTTCTCTGGATTTGGTGAACACTGATGGTATAGATAAAAGGCAAATTTACCACCATGCCTCCTCTTCCTACCTCCTTCTCCTGTCTCTTTCTTCCAAAAGGCTTCTTGAGCCATAGTAAAGTCACACAAGGGAAGGAGCGGCTTCATCAGCAGTGCCCTATCCATAAGCTCAGTTGGGTCTCAGGGAAAATCTATTCCTCAGTCCTTAAGAAAAGGGAAAATATCTAACAGATTGTAGTGTCACGAGACTGAACTTAAAGGTAGGAATGCTTATTTAATTTACACTGCTTGATACTAGTCTGATGACAGGCTAGTGTATGAATGAGTTCATTTCTCCTGATATATACAATATGTTAATGCACTAAAAACATCCTGATCTGTCATTAAATGGGAGCATTGTGCAGTGATAGTACTGCTGCTAACAACAACAACCATAGAAACAGCACTCATATTTAATGGTATAAATATTCAAAAATGTGTCAAAGATATATTTAATAGCACAAAGATATATTTCTGTAAACTGATCCTAGGTTCATTTTAACTTCATTATTTTTCTTTCATAGAAGTAGTAAATAATTCACTTCTGAGCTTAGTAAAGATCTTTGGCAGACATCCAGGGGCATCTACCTGCGCTGATAGGCTCTCTTGATCTGCAATGTCTCTCCAGTAATTTCTTTCTACTGCTGCTATGCTACTTTGCATTTGCTCATAAGTTATGAGAGGAAGGTTTATATTGATCAGATTCCAGATTAAAATGTAACTCAATGGGCTAGGAAGAGAAGGCACCAAAACTTCGGGAGATTTTCCATGAAAACTGTCAAATGGAAAAAAAAAAAGCTAATCCAAAAACTTTTTTTTTTTTTTTAAAACAAGCCTTTCTTTAACATCAAAAAATCATGTATCATTGGTTCCAGAATGGAGCACCAAAATTCTTCATTTCGTAAGGAGGTTTTAGAATGGAAACCCATTCTGCTGAATGGGTTCTACATAAAAAGTTTCAAAATGTTTAGAAATAGAGAACGTCAGGACAAAATGTTTTGATTTTAACAAGCAAAATATTTAAACTGACCACAAAAATTTTCCTTTTTTTTTTTTCTCTTTAAGAAATGCTTTTTGTGGCTAACAATCTTTTTTTTTAATTGTTGTTGTTTTCATTTCTTTGTTGAATGAAAAACAAAACTGAAATATGGATTTTTCCAAAACTTTAAAATCTGGCTGTTCTACCTCTGACTACTATGCAGAGGCCGGTGAAGCTCAAGAGCTTGATTAACTGTCTTTAGCTATCTTCTCTAATTTTTTCTATGATGTCTGTTTTTGTCTGTTAACTAACCTCTAACTTACATTCCAGTGTTTGCTGGAGCTTGGGATGTTCCTGTGGGTGCCATGGGAAGAAGTGCCAGAAGTTCTCCATTCTTTATAGAGATACTCTGCTCCGCTAAGGATGCTGTGTCAGCTACAATACTATTGTTTTCATAGTGCCCAAAATAATGATTAGTATTCATAGAAGAGTGCAGAAGGCATGCTTCACTTACAGTTCACTTACAACTCAGAATATGTATACAAAAAATCACTGCAAATCATACAGATATTGTGATCTAGGTTTTATTAATTCAGTATGTCTTCAAAATGTTTGATCAGATGTGGTACACACACTGCAGAAGAAGCGTCTTAAACTGCTCTGCTGACACGCATGCATCAGCACTGTATACCCTCTATCAAACACACTTAAGCAGTTTTCCCAGGTGGGCCCTTATTTTCCAT
The DNA here is from genome assembly GCF_964195595.1 of Calonectris borealis. Taxonomy (NCBI): domain Eukaryota; kingdom Metazoa; phylum Chordata; class Aves; order Procellariiformes; family Procellariidae; genus Calonectris; species Calonectris borealis. Next base: position 47,635,640 of record NC_134312.1, read on the forward strand.
TTCCACAGCAAATGCTGTGCAGAAAACAGTGAAGGAATTCTTCGGACAGACAATAGTCTCTGAGCAAAAAGGGAAAGTTCTCCTCTCCCTTCTTAAGATTTGCCACAATGAATCTCGCTTTGCCATTCTAACGTGCTGAAAAAGGCCACTCATCTCATCTTACATCTGGTGAAAGAGGTGCCAGCCCCGCATCCCCCTGCACAGCCTACTCTCTGAGACTGGGAAGAGAAACTCGGGGTCAATTGCACCTTCCGCTCTCAGTTACCTTCAGGAGATATTCCAGCAGGACGCTCGCTACAATTAGAAGGTCAGAGGGCCTTTGGGACTCTGAAGACTTTCAGATTCCTGTTCCTTGAGGGGAACTGTTTAGCCTGCTGTCCTTGAAAGTTATTCTCCAGTGTATCTTTCCTTACCACCAACATTAAAACAGCTTATCTTTTACCTCAGTAGATAAAACACACCAGACAAGTTAACAGAGCTGTCAGACATGGTCAGGAAAGTTGAAAATAAAAATAAATAAATAAACTAAAAAGTCAACAGCCTAACACATTTGAAAAATGCTTGATGGACCATAAAGGTATCAAGAAATCTGGGAGAACTGTCAGGAGACTTGGCAAGAGACTTGGCTGGGAGCTACATGACCGCAAACATGCCAGAACTGTGATGAGAGAAGCAATGAAAGAGAATGGATTTCTAAAAAAGGGGGAAAAAAGTGCAAATTAAGAATAAGACATGGAGCCATCTGGGGAGCTGGCAAATAGGACAGGAAAAGATTTCAAAAACAAACCAAGAGGAACACCATTAGCAGTGTTAAGAAAAGCACTTTCAGAAACATCTGGGGAACTTTGAAGCAGTTAATGAAAGGAGAAGAAACATCAGGGAAAATACCACTGGGAAAAAAAAATGTGATAAGACAGGTCAAATTCAATCACAACCAAGAAATGATGAATAAATAAAACATAGTGCAAAACCTTAGTGCAAGTACTGTTAGAGAAAGCAATATGTCTGTAATGGAGTCTGTAATGGAGTAACATGCTAGAAGCATGGGTTATCTTTTCAATGGTTTAAAAAGTGGTAGGATAGTATTAATAATATTTACAATATGTACAATATTTTTATAAGTAATAATATTTTACATTACAATTGCTAGGAGTTATCTATGGTTTTGATAAATTTATGTAAGGATTTTACTATTTATATATTGCATGTCTTTCATACTATGATGTTTTTTTTCAGATCCAACTGATATCGGATTTCACCTTTCAGAATATTGGAAAGCCCATACTGTCCCAATTAGATGAATCAGACAAAGAAGGGGATCAGAAAGCTGCTCAGTAGTTCAATTCAAGTTCAAGAAAGAGGACTGTATAATCATATCACGTTACATATTCAGTTTAGTCATTTTACTATTTGCAAGCTCCAGTTATTAAATTACCATGTTCTTTTACTGGGCACAGTCCAACCTCAGATGAACTGGAAATTCAATCCATTAATCAAGTCTTCAGATCTTACTTGGCATTCAGCACTGAGACACCCATAGGTAACATATAAATTGTAGAGTTAGGTTACATTGTCAGTAGCTTACTTGTTGAAATTCCTAACACAGATCTTTCAATAAATCTTTTTTACAATCATAAACTTACACTAGGTATCATTTATGTCTAATTGTTAATGCTGTAGTACTGAACCTGCCAGACTCAAATCTGGGATACAGGAAGTGAGAAAAACACAGAATAAAAGCACTAAAAAGAAATTATTCATGCAAGGAGCTTGAAATATGTGGAATCAGTGTAAGTTCTCTTCTATAACTGTATTTCTATAAGATTGTTTAATACAGTATTCACAGGTGAGATTTGCAGTGTGGACTGAAAAAGGAGCTCCTAGCTCACACGATTATTTCAGATGTAGATGATTTTCAACACTAAAATTGAGGGAAATCCAGAAGAATGGAAAATACAGGGGATGTTTTGACTCAAAGGAAGATATCTGACGGAGGTGTCTCCATGTTTTGCTATATTCATTATCTCCTGTGCTTCATAAGCAACAACATATTTTACTTCCGTGAAAAGGACTGTTAGGATCTTACTGACAGACCCTGTGTGCAGTATATATTGATAAGATGGCTTCATCATAAAGGACACATTTTGAGGATACTCCACTGTTAATGGTACTAACAGGGGAAACTGCAGGAATTATGAACTTTACTGCTTAACTAGGGATGTGTGCTATTCTGTCATTCCAGGGTAATTTCTTCCACCTAAGAAACTTACCAAAACATAACCATCTTCAATGTACAAGTTCATGAACAGCAAGCAAATGACAAGGACTCCTAAGAATGACACTGCTGATCGTTTCCGCAAGCATCTCATTTTATCAAAATATTTCAAGTTTTGCCTCATTCGAAGAAAGGCATACAGTCGTGTCACCTATGAAAGAAAACCACAGTATTACAAGAACTGGTCATCTGATAAACATGACAGCAAAACAACTTACCTTCAGATGTATCAAATCCCTTCAAACACTCAGAGACTATACCCTTTAAGGTGGAATTAATTTAATTTAATCATGTTAATCTTCAAGTTTAACATACAATCTTAACTATAATTTAAGCTTCCTTTTTTTTTCATCAATAAAGAAAAAAACACACTTTATCCTACCCATTTTAGGCTGGAATTTTGATATTACTGTGGCAGGAGTGCATTAGCAGTTCAGTTTCCCATGGATAACTGTCAGATCCCAACTTTATGTCAAGAGAAGATGATGATGTGCACTGTTTCCCTGTGTCCTTCCAAAGGCAGCTCAGGCCAACAGACAAGGAAGAAACCATTGCATGACTCAATATCAATGCCAGTAGGAGAAGTCTGGATACCAGAACTGCCAGGCAAAATGAGGTACCTTCCCTGCAGTGAGAAGGAAGTAGCAAGACTGTGCAGCATCCCTTAGCCTTAGATCACTGTGTTAGGACAGAAAGACTCTCACTGGAGGTGTCATTTTCTCCAGAAGAAGAAAGGTAGATATCTACCTTAGACTGGACACATCTAAGTAGAGTATTAGAAATTCCTTGCTACCCCAATTAGATGTATCAGACAAAGAAGGGTGGCATAGAGGATCAGAAAGCCACCCAGTAGTTCAATTCAAGATCAAGAAAGAGGACCGTCTAGTCATATCACAATGTTACATATTCAGTTTAGTCATTTTACTATTTAAAGAAAGCTGTATGCTGATCCTGGTTCCCAAATCATAAGCATTAACCTGTGTAGGACTACATGTGTTTGAACAATATCTAGCCACAAACTAAAGAAACACACTCCAAATCAGATTGCCCAAACTCTGAGGGATTCTTAACTAAAAAGTAGATTATAAACTCATCATTTATGTTCTCACTTGTTTAAGTATAAATGTATTTTGACCATTGTCCATAACAATGTCTGTCTATCAAATTTAATAATTGAAGTCATGTACAAATGGAGAGTTTAAAGCTAGCCTATGTGAAGTAATAAAGAGCACTGCATGTGCAGTGGTTAAACTCTGCATTTAAATACCTTCATTTTGGAAAGTGCTGAACATCTAAACTGACACAAAATAGGCCCAATTAAGAGTTCCATAAAAATTTGTCATGTCATATAGAAAATTTTCTGGACTATTAACAAAACACCTTCCAAGTGCAAAATTCAACCTGTATTTGCTAAACTGATTAAATATATCTAACAGTATAAAATATGAGTCCATTAGACTCTAGAGAACAGAGAGGTAAATACATCAAGTATTACTAATGCAAACATTTAACTGCAAAGTTTTGTCCATATAGATTCAAGATGAACTGCAGTAAATGGACACTGATTGTACACAGAATGATTTTAAAATCACTATGTTGAGAATAAGAACAACTGACATGTTGTACGAAGGGAAAAAAAAAAAAAGAATTAATAACAATATATATTTCTGTCCTTATTTATTTGAGGGTGGGCTGAATTGCAGTGGACTGATTATCCTGAAGCTGAAAAAGCCCAATGTAGCTATTTTTTAAGTTACGGCAACAATTTCCTTTTCCTTAATATCTAGTGAAAATAAACATCAGGAAGGAGCTGTCAGGGCCGTGAACCTCCAAACTCTTGCCCCCACCCCGCCACGTGACAGCACAGTGGTTGCGGGGTGTCTGTGGATTCCAGCAGGCTGTTGTGGAAATGAAAGATTGCCCCTGCTTCAGAAAAGACCATGTTACACATACAGTTTGGGTTTAATTTTGTTTCTTTTTTTTTTTCTTTTTCTTTTTTTTTCTCCCAGCATAACTACTGATTTTCAAAGCAATACACTCTTTTAAAAACTTATCAAAAGATGGATTAAATACTGACACTTCTCAGAGAATGGTGTGAACTAGCCTGACTATTGAAGATTCAAATATTCTGGATTGGAGTGCTTGCAGCCACTAGCAGCTTCGGGGTAACAGAGATGCACTACAGTTGCACACCTTGAAGTTTTTCTTTGGAAAACTTGGGAATAAGCAAGTGTCTTTTCAGTCACAGGATGACTGTATGTGTCATGTTTACTGTTTTGACTGCGGTATTACACAGTTCCCTCATCTGAGCAGCCTCACTGAAGTCCCCAAGTGTGAGGAAGGGGACATGCAACTACGTTTGCTGGTTATATTATATTGTTTTTTTCCCCTGCCGTTTTCATTAGATCATTACTATGTCGGATTAGGAATAGAAATTGAGGGAGTTACACAGCTGAGACTGGAGGAACACAGGACTGTCATTACTAATGCTGATATGCAGAAAGAGAAGAGCCTGGTATGGCCACCATTCAAAGGAAAACACTTGCATTTCTTTTTTTGATTTCACACCAAGTCATTACAACATTCTTGTTTTACAAATAGAGTCCGTGAACCAGTTGAAAGCAAAACACCGTTCCAGTGATGTTTCTTTGTTCATAAGACTTATTGGTAGGCTCATACCAACTGAAGGAACCAAAAGGAAGCACACCCCAACTAGGGAGCGACCCGTTACAGACCCCACGTCTCGGAGGCGGCACGGGCGCGATCACTGACACCAGATGGCAGTGCGGACACGCACTTGCCAGCCTTCAACCTGCTCCTAAACCTATTCCTTCCAACCACTTTGTCTGAAGGTACTATTTGGCATACTTATACTGTAAGCCTTTATCTAAAAATGTGCACAGACTCATACATATATACATACACAATTCCTTACATTTCCTAGAACTACCGCTTCTTGCAGCTCCATTTCCAATCTGTAACATTGCATTGTGGAGCACCACGCAAGTGAAATTTGCAAGGAAAAAAAGGTAAATTTTACATTTTTTGCAATTGTTGTCAGTCATCTTTTGCAAAATAGTCTCAGAACTTTCCACAGTGAGACTCCTGGTGTTCTTTAAGACCATTTGAGCAGAATATTCACCTTTACTCAAAATAATGATATTGAAAAAAAGGCTTCAACTCATAATTCAATTCTGAAGTCACATCTTGCTTGAAGATTTTATGTCTTCATTATTCATGCACAATTAAGAAGCTATCAGGATGGTATAAATGCAATTTGTTTCATAAAGCTGGCATTAAGAAGTTAAATGTAATAATTAATAAACATGCATGAATTATAATTCTTTTCCCTTCTCAATGAGATGTATTGTTTTCCTCAGTCTCTTCAGAGACATCTCTTCAGATACCAGCTCCCTAAATATATGTTTGCCATCACACACACATGTGCAGTTTTACATAGTAATATGAAACTATAATTCTTTTGATTTTCTAAAATGATACAGCAATGAAAAGACAGTGAGCTAAAAAATTCAATGACGTACCTTTAAAGTGTGAAGAAGCTGTTCTTTATAGGATCTGCAAAGGTGTGAAAGCTGTATAAAGGCCAAGACTGATTTTCATATGATAATGCAGAATTTCTCTTGCAGAATTTCTAACACCCAGAAGAATTTTAAAAATTGTTGTTTTAAAAAACAAATCCAGAATGATCTTCCAGTAAGAGTCTTAATAAGCCAAGTCCTTGAAACCAAAAAATGAAATTAAAATATTTAAATTTAAAGCTGTTTTAAAATTTTTTAAACGTCTTTCAATTATGTCAATGTAGCTGTTCCCAAGAGGAAAAAATGAGAGAAAGCAGGATTTTTTTTCCTTATTTTCCTCTTTTTCAGAGGAAAAAGCTTTTTGCCAGCCCCATAATAATTTCTCCAGACCACATACATGCACACTCACTGTGGTGAACCATTTCATATTCAGTCCACTCTAATTCTTCATCACTTTCTGACAATACTAGGGATTCGTGCTTTGTCCTGCTTTCAAAGATTATTGTTGACTTTCCTCCCCAAACAGATCTGTTTCCTCCTCAAACAGATACATAAAAAGGCCCTGTGGTGTTCCTTTACCCTTAAGTATACCAACTCAAGTTAATGACTTAGCCTTACCTAACCAACCTAATCAAGTTGTACAGAGATGTAGCAATAAGATCATCTTTGCATTATATTCTGGTCTGCTTGAGTGCTGTGCCCCAGCAGCTCAAGAAAAGTTGCTTATTTGAAGAGGAATTGATAGCTGTCAGAAATGGCAACTGCATTATTTTTATACTATAATATTTCCAAATCAGGCACGTAGCTTTGCCTGTCACTGCAGTCTGTATTCTAGGAGGTACAGTAGAGCAGATCCACTACCACATTTATTATATCAACAAAATCCATAGAAAACACACAAAAAATCATGACTGGATTATTAAACCCTTTGTGAACTTTATTGCTATACCATGTAACTGAATTGCTTTACTTGCAGTTCTTAATGCTTGTCCAATTTGGTTTTTAGCTTTTCTTTTTGGAAGGCTGCACGTGATGCCTCAAGGATTGCATTCAGTCCTCTTTGCAAACTGGCAAAGGAAACACTTTCAGAAAAAAAAAAAAGAAAAAAAAAAGAAAAGAAAAAAAATGGAATTTTTTCACATGGTTATTATTAAATTTTGCATGTCTCGTGGTCTTATACAAGATGAAAAAAACAAACCCTAGATTGTGATATACATTTGAGCTATGGTTGGTAGTGAACTGGAAAATTATAATGGATAGGCTATTCCATGGGGCTCAGATAGACTCCCAGCAAGATTCACTTCTGTCTTACTGAAAGCCTGAAAGTACGTAAAAAATGTTTAAGGCTGACAGGCAGGATGTTTGCTGTCACTGGCAGCAGGGAAGTAAAAACTGGTCTGAGGGAAAGGAAGGTTTAACTCAGAATGAGACTAACAAATCCAGAGGGTAGAGCTGAGGTTTTAAACTGGCTATAAGTACATTTTTTGGATGGCTTATCATTGTGTAGCTCCACATGCTCGAAATAAATGGTTTAAAGATTATCATGTCTTCTGAAATTTATATTCTAGATACAGAAAGTTAAAAAAGAGGTAAGTAGGCAGATTACTCAAAATTAACACTGGTAAAAGGATGAGCAAAAGAAGTGGGTTTTAAAAAAGGATTTGAAAGGCATATTGATCCTTGATCCACAGAAAGTGAGAGATTATTTCAGACGCTAGCGTAGCATATAGATATATAAAGACCCCAACAGTTTGGGAAAAGGGATGAGTTTGGGAGGAAGCAGATGCTTCCGCCGAGGCAAGTTACCAAACAATACAGAAAAGTAAAGAGCTTAAATTCGTTGTGGGTATTGGAGGATGAAGTGTCTTTCCTGTCTGACAGCTTCAGAATGACATAGAATGGAGTTACAAAACTTACTTTAGCTCTAGCGCTCTGAGCAAAATGTAACATATTTCTCCTGGCGTGGAGGAGTCAAGTCTAATCAAGGGGAAGAGATGACTAAGAAGTGTGAAGATGTATTGACTTAGACGGTAACGCACTATCTAATCCATCACTGAATGGATGGCAGTGTATACCACTGGATATATTTTATCAAGTATGTTGTGGTGTAAAAGGTGTGTATTAGAAAAATAATATAGACAATGAGTTAATGGGATGTGGAAAGAGCCTGGAAGGCAAGAAAAAGTGACAAAGAAATCTGAAATAGCCCTCAAGTTCTGCTCCACAGAGACAAAGCAGAGGGGAAAATAAAAGAGCATGGGCATGAAGAGAGAGGAGACAGCTCACTGCAACATCCAGAGAGAGTAAGATTAGAAGCTTTTAGAGGTACAGGAGTGGGGGTTTAGGCTGCATTAGAAATACAGGCAGGAATGCTTGAGCATTGAAAATAACACTGGGCACTGTTCAGAGGAAAGAATTTGTAGGAATATGAGGATAGGGATTGAGTTAAATAGATATTCAATAGATTTTATCCATTGACTCATCAATGAATGAATGGATACAAACACTGATAGATTCACAACAAGCTAACACTTTTATGGACAATTATCATACAGTACATTTCTATAGTTTGTGAGTACAGGGATTATCACATACAGGCAAACCAAATTCCTTGAGTCTATTAGGCACCAAATTGAATAAACTAGAGGGGCATCCTGGTCTGAAGACACTCCTGCAGATCTCAGTCCCTTCACCCAAAGAACAAACCATATGACATAATCTCTCAGCAACACTTACTTCTGTAAGCTAACTTTTGCCTCAATGTCCCATAGTCTCTTAGTCGAGGAGTATAGCTAAGAGCTTGTCCTTTGCCATAATCAAGTACTGCGGACATCACTGTTGTAATGGAATTGCACAGAGATGTAGACAAACTTATTGTGGTGGTGAAAAGAAAATCAACTTAAGTGTTTGACAAAAGCCAATTAGGCTTAATGAGAAAAGTTTCATTTGACCCTGGCTAGATCTGGTCATGGTTTTCTCTACAGCACATCCTGTAGCCTCGTCTAACAGGAATATGCGTAGCTTTTTCACAGAACCACAGAATCACAGAATGGTTGAGGTTGGAAGGGACGTCCAGAAGTCATCTGGTCCAACACCCCTCTTCGAGTAGAGCCACCTGGAGCTGGGTGTCCAGGACTGTGTCCAGGCAGCTTTTGAACATCTCCAAGGAGGGAGATTCCACAACTGCTCTGGGCAGCCTGTGCCAGTGTTCCGTCACCTTCACAGTAAAAAAGTGTTTCCTGATGTTCAGATGGAGCCTCCTGTGTTTCAGTTTGCGCACATTGCCTCTTGTCTTGTCACTGAGCACCACTGAAAAGAGCCTGGCTCTGTTTTCTTTGCACTCTCCTTTCAGGTATTTATACACATTGATGAGATTCCCCTCGAGCCTTCTCTTCTCCAGGCTGAACAGTCCCAGCTCTCTCAGCCTTTCCTCATAGGAGAGATGCTCCAGTCTCTTAATCATCTACGTGGCCCTTCATTGGACTTTCTCCATTATGTCCATGTCTCTCTTTTACTGGAGAGCCTTGAACTGGACACAGTACCCCAGGTGTGGCCTCACCAGTGCTGAACAGAGGAAAAGGATCACTACCCTTGACTTGCTAGCAATGCTTTGTCTAATGCAGCCAATGATACCATTCGCCTTCTTTCCTGCAAGGGCACATTGCTGGCCCTTCTCCAACTTAATGTCCACCACGCCCACTCAGGTCCTTTTCTGCTAAGCCACTTTCCAGTTGAGTGGCCCCCCTGCCCACATGCAGGACTTTGAGCTTCTCCTTGTTGATGTTCATAAGGTTCCTGTCAGCACATTTCTCCAGGCTGTCAATTTCCCTTTGGATTGCAGCACGACCCTGCATATCAGCGACTCCTCCCAGTTTTGTGTCATCTGCAGTCATTTAGTCATTTATAATCCTGATGTGGAGAAAAAAAAAAAGCCTCCATGCAGTTGCATAAGTGCATGACTAATGTGGACCAATCATTTGATGTAACCTTAACCCAAAAGGTGATGCTAGCCACCGAGTTGTCATAATCCTTCTCCATCCTCTTCTTGCTTCACAGTGTCCATGGCCTGTCAGAAGGTGACATTACCAGAGGTGCACAACCCTGAGAGGCTTTACATGATGAGGAGCAAGGAACATCTTTTGTGAGAAGTATGCACTGCTGGGGAGATACTCTTTGTGTAGTTTGTAATGGACCTGTGTCAGGTATTAAAGGATGTTTTATAATGTCAACCTTACATATTGTTTCATAGAACTTACATAATAATATGCATTTGGGGTATCCTACAAAAATTTTAAAAAAAAGAATTTTTATTGGGTGACTTCCAAATAATTTTTTTTTTTTTTTACAAATAGCATTGCTGGGTCCTTTATCCTCTAGTTAGACTAGGTTTAAGTATTTCAGAAGAGGAAAAAGTCCATTTAGAAAGGTGGCTAACTGTTACAGAGCAATTCTCAAACTCACGAGATTCTGCCATATAATTGATTATTAAGTCATGTGTCTGTGCAGTTCATGTACCCCTGGGAAATAATGTCAAATAGATTAGGAGATTAAATGAGAGAAAACTGGTTTTCACCGGCCATATTGCTAATCTTTTTCTAAGATAAGTGTTTCATGAAGCACTGAGCTTAATTTCCACTGAGCACCCAGACAGCAGCTTCCTGATCAATAAAATAACTCATTCTATAGAGAAGGCTTAGAAAACTATGTATAGGTGTGTGGGACCAAAAATTTGCTTATTCTTTTAAAAAAAACCAACAAACTTCAGTAAGTTTTGATGAATAAGCATCTATAAAATGAAAACAATTCTTTATAAAATGTTCCATTTGTTGCTTTTTTTTAAAATGTTTTGTGTGCTGAACTTCATATATTGTCACACACAAAATATACTGCTATGATAATTTCTTTTCAGTAGAAGCAATCCAGTGTGGACAAGATACATCCAAAATTTGTCATCTTCAGCTCTGCTTCTGCAGCCAGATTTCCTAGCAAAAAAATAACTCATATCTCTGAAGCTATTAATAGATTCACAAACTGGTAACCTTGATTGCATTTATATGGTTTTTAACAAGAAAGAATTAAATTTTTTGCTGTTCAGTGGACTTTGTGATTTATGGGCTAGTCTAGCCTTGATCTATTACATTGATTGATGTTGATTGTATAACTAAGGGAGACGGTTTTAGAGGTACCATAAAATCTACAACATGTTATCTTGCACTGTAATGCAATTAGGTCATGCAAGCTAAGCAGGATCTGTAGTGGGAGGGGTTAATATCTGCTGTTGCAAATATCATCACTGCTTCTGCCTTCTGAGTTAATCCTAGATTAGAGAACTTGTAAATAAATGCTTCTAGAAAGGAAGACTAGGTACACTAGCAGCTTTCAGTTGCCATGATGATGATTTCAACCTTAATCATCAGATTTCCCGTAGACTTCAGAAAAATGGCCCTAGGCAGAGTGAGAAGACGCCTCGAATGAATAGCTACACGTTGAGCTAACAGGCATTTCAGATCCATGAAGCTGAGTAGCATGGGAACTCCGTGAGCACAGGGACTTATCTAAAGCTGCTTTCAGTGAGCAGGGCTAGGCTACCATATATGTCTGTGACTTGTCAAGTAAAACTATATTCCATTTGGGTAGGGAACATCTCTCCAAAGACTGCATACTACTGCGTGCATCTCTCCATGGAAATCTCTGCTATCCAGTGAGTAGCTGGAGCCTCATTTCATTAAATTGATGCACTGTTATTCAAAGGGATAGTAGGGAAAGAGAAGGGATTACTACCTCTGTCTCATAGCAGATTAGTTTCTAATTTTTTTAGGAGATGCTTATCTCATTTTCCTTCCAGCTTCAATTTATTTGTTTACTAATATTATATTTGGTGGTATCTGTTAGGTTGTGCCAGAGATAATTTTGTAGCCTAAGCAGAACGCTTCCCCTCGCCTTTTTTTTAAAAAAGAAACCCTAAAGAAAAAACATCAACAAAATGCCTGGATGATATGGTCAACCTGTCAGGTGTGGTGAATAGACTTTCTTATCCTTAGCATATGACAAACGTGATGATCAATAAAGGCTTAAATGACCTTTTCCACTAAATGAACTCAAGCCATGGCAATAAAATACTATTTGCTATCAAGCTTTCTAATGGCAAAAAATGTTTTTTTAATTTTTTATTTTTCCCAGGAAATAGTTAAATAAACAAAGATTGGTAGCAGGGAGTGAATAAATCTTAAAAAACATCTTTGATAATTTTCTCTTGAGTGTTTTAAGGTAAACTTCCAACCTACTTTTCCTCTGAAGAAAGTGTAAAATATTGCTTCAGATTAGTGACAGAAGGCTTTAATTTTTTATGTCTGAAATTATATCAATATCATAAAGATATGCCTAATAAGTAAAACAGGTATTTCAGTTGAACGCAATACACGGACAGGAAGGAACTTTCCTCAATATGGTCAAGAATAAGTTCAATAAGTCTGAATGTACATTTTCATAATCTTTTTTTCTCATTTTTACAATACCAGTAACTACATTATAGTTTGGGGAGGAAAGGGAATTTTAGAATTTGGGGAAAAAAAAGTACAGTAAAAGAGCTGTTCACTAAAAAATTTACATTTCTTTGCAAGTAAAGTTCAAACAAGACTGATTACTAATTTAAACTTTTAGTCGGTCCTACGTACTAGGATTAAAGTGAAGTATTTTTACTGAGAAGAGAAACAACCAAAATATCCACAATATCTTAAATAAAATAAAAATGCAAATAATAGATATAAAATCTCCATGGCAGGTTAAAAAAGAATTTGATTTTTAATTCTACATTTTATATCAATTCCTAGCTTTGCCGCCTTATAGGTACACTAGCTCTCTCTTACTTTTAAATAGCTCCTGAAATCCAGAAATTAGTTTTATGGTGAGTCTTATGTGGTGGCATGAGTACCACTTTGCTCAGACTGATTTCTTTAGAGCATCTACCTTGCAATGTTATTCTTAATCACCCTTTGTAGAGGCTTTTCGCTGCCAGTAATATTACAGAAAGCTCAGGGAAACTAACAGTCTAACTCAGCAATGATATGAAATGTTACTTAAATGTTCCTAAAATCTCCAGTACCCTATGGTTTTCTAACAAATTATGATGTAAATAGATTTAGTGATCCTTAATGACAAGAGAGATGGAATCTTTTCAGATGAGGTTCCCAGGAATGACTACAGCAGAGGAGCACATAATAACTGTTGACTGATGCATGAAGTCCTAGTTCCTGAGGTGACACTTTCAGTTCACTCCTCCATTACTGAGTTTTGGGATATATATTTATTGGATGTATGCCCCATTGTTTGAGAACTCAATGGAGTTGTTTTTCATTGTCTTCTTAGAATGACATTCACTTGACCAAACATAGACACCTATGATGTGAATGTCTGAGCTAGTCACATTTAGGGTCCATTTATAGCCAATGCAGAAAAATAAGTATTTGTACACTGTGATTCATCTCACCGAAAAGTCTAAAATATATCAGATGAATTGTGCCCTAAAAATGCCCATTTCTCTTCACTAACTACAAAAACAGCCTGAGATGGCCAACTCAGATACAGTACCAAAAGGAAGGAATTCCATTCACATTTTCCCTTAGTAATTTCTTTGTCTCTTTTGCCTCCTTTTTAGGACAGCACATAAACAATAAGCCACTGTCTCTAGCTCCAAAGGACCTACAGCATGGACCTACACCTTTCCTGAGCACAGAAATGTCCTAACTGTGACAATAACACAAGGTCAGATCCTAGATTGTCCCCACCTATGACACATCTTGCCTGCAGTAGACTGCTACGTGTTATCCTCTGTTAAAAAACTTGAGTTTCGTTGTCTACCCCAAGACAGTTCCCTTTATGCATCTCACAAGCCAGTTTTCTGACTCCAGTTATCAGTCTCTGCTGCTTCCCCCCCGCCCCGGCTTTTTCCAGAACATAGTTTTGCTGCTGCTAGAGTTTCCGCTCAATAGATTCATCACAGTACAACACACAGAGGACAGACTATTACCTGCATGCCCCACAGTAGGATCCTAATAGCTTTACTGCAGGATATTTGAAAGTTGAAAGAGATACCCATTAAAGGGCTTAACAGCCACAGTGGACTCATGCCCTCAAGTTGTGTTAATGGGGGAAGTAATCTATGGTCTGTCTGTATCTTTGACTCACCCGCACTACCTGGCAAGATCAGAAACTCAGTTCATTCAATGCATTCAAATGAATCATCTGATTTTAGGTGGAATAAATTCTCTGTAGGGCAGGACAGTAAGGCAGAGGGCTGTTTCATTTCAGTGCAGTAACTGAACTGAGATTCTGATCTTGCCAGATACTGTAGGTGAGTCAAAGATACATATAGACTCTTCAGCCTAAAGGTAGGACATCTATTGTAGACATCATTCACCCTAATTCTCTCTCCTCAAGGTAATATGATACCTTTTGCAAAGCTTTTGTATTCACCAAAGAGCTTGGAAAGTTGACATTTTTGACCACAATCTTGAGTCTTAGCTTGTTTTTCCAGAAGAAGCTTCAAGGTGTTACACTGGTGTAAGGCATCGGGTACCCCAGCACTATGTGTGCCTGTATTGTCAACTGTATGGTGATGTGTTTTGGCTCAAAGTTTTGTGGTTTTTTTTTGGGGTGGGGGTGGTTCATTCCCATGGAGGATGAAATGTTGGGTTTAGATTTACATGTCCTTACCTGGAGTTAGGGAATTTTTGGGTTCGTTCTTGCTAGCTTCTGGAATAAACTTTGGATAGTTCATACTGTTGTTAATGCTGGATGCCAGCTAACTCAAAAAAAACAATGCTTAAACAGGGCATTAGTGTGATCTCTGATTTTCTCAGACCCCATCAAAGACACATGGTATTTTGAGGACTAGTTTTACTTTTATTAAAGGTACAGATATAGCAATCTGATATTATTTTCCTGACCTAAATCTAAATAATTAAACTCTGTTGGAAACAAAATATAAACACTCAAGGTGTATGTGCATGTTAGCTGGTCAAAATAGTTTCTATAAAGTTTATTACGATCTTACTGGCCTGCAAAAGTGAGAACTGTCTGATTTCATTCTCTCCTTCTCAGTGTTAGATTCCTATTTAGACTAGATTCTGAACTTTTTCTGTAGTCAACAGGCAGATATAGAAACTTCCAGAGGGCAACATACCTTTCCTAACCATTTAAAACAAGGAAGATTAATTCACTCATTCCCACTAATTAGAGAGAGACAGCACAAGAGCAAGAACAAGAGCAAGAACTTCAGTTTTTTACATATCTAAAATGAAGTGACATGAATATTATCTACTTCAATATTTGGCAACCACATTTATAGGACCAGTAATGACTTCACCAGACAGATGAAAAAAGAATGTGCCATAGGTTTCTAATTGCTAGAGAACTCCAAACTTAACAACCACTATGGTAAATACATGCAAAAAAGTATTTGCAAGACATGTAGAAAAAGGAGGAATTAATATTCTTTCTTGTCTCTCTGGAGCTACAAAATTCTAAGCCAAACTAAAGAAAAAATATTACTGAATATGAATAAAGTGAATTCAGAAATGCTAATTTTCCTTACTTGCACACCTGCTTAGCAATTTGGATCCAAGCAAATGCACAAAACCACTAACTCCTTAGACATAATTTTTCACCTCCTCTGTTAGTACTGTTGTATCTTTTCAAAGTTGTATCTATGTCAAAGTAGTATATGTGCAAAAATCAAACCCCAAATGTAGAATACAACTGCAGGAAAATTGTTTTGTTTATTGATTTCTTGAATGAATCTCCATGACAATAAAGAGATTGAATGAACCATTATCTTCCCGGAGGAAAAGGACCTGGGGGTGCTGGTTGACAGCCGGCTGAACATGAGCCGGCAGTGTGCTCAGGTGGCCAAGAAGGCCAACGGCATCCTGGCCTGTATTAGGAATAGTGTGGCCAGCAGGAGTAGGGAGGTGATCGTGCCCCTGTACTCGGCACTGGTGAGGCCGCACCTCGAATCCTGTGTTCAGTTTTGGGCCCCTCACTACAAGAAGGACATGGAGATGCTGGAGCGTGTCCAGAGGAGGGCAACGAAGCTGATGAAGGGCCTGGAGCACAAATCTTATGAGGAGCGGCTGAGGGAACTGGGACTGTTTAGTCTGGAGAAGAGGAGGCTGAGGGGAGACCTCATTGCGCTCTACAACTACCTGAAAGGAGGTTGTAGTGAGGTGGGTGTTGGTCTCTTCTCCCAAGTAACTAGCGATAGGACAAGAGGAAATGGCCTCAAGTTGTGTCAGGGGAGGTTTAGATTGGACATTAGGAGAAATTTCTTTACTGACAGAGTGGTCAGGCCTTGGAACAGGCTGCCCAGGGAAGTGGTGGAGTCACCATCCCTGGAGGTATTTAAAAGACGTGTAGATGAGGCGCTTAGGGACGTGGTTTAGTGGACATGGTGTGTTGGGTTGACGGTTGGACACGATGGTCTTAGAGGTCTTTTCCAACCTGTATGATTCTATGATTCTATGATTCTTAAAGAAGCACCAGTTAGGCCACTGATACGTTTAAGCCTTTGCAGAAAAAAGAATGTGTTTTTTTTTTTTTTTAAATGGATTGGCGTTTACCCAATAAAGGACAAAAACCACAACAAACTGCAAAGAAATTTGAGGTCCTTGTAAACTCATTGAGGTCCTAGTAGATCTGAGTTCCTTACTGCTAACCATGTACATCAAAGGAGGAACTTAGCATCTGTAGTACTCCTGAAATGCATGAAACCCCAGGAAAGAACAAATGAATTGCATTATCCACCATGCCCAAAAATTACGGGATAGCTTTATTGTTTTACTCTGAGGTTCGGTTGAGTATTTACCTTCATGGAATATCATTGAAGGAATTAAATCCGCCTATTTAATTTTTTCTGGATAATATACACAGCAGTGAGTGAAAATATGAAAGGGACCAAATATTCTTTGGATTTGAACATGCTATATGGATTCTATGGAATTCCAAAAAGGCCAAAGAAATTTGGAGAATTTTGATTTACACCAAAAAATTCCAATCCAAAATAAAAAAAAGAAAAACCCTATCAATGTTATTAAAGAAAATATGATAATAACATGGGGTAAGGTGGAAATGCTTATATTAGAGCTTCTTTTGTTTTGGAAGATAAAGTAAACTGTCCAATTTATTTCAGTGAGCTTAAAACCAAGTACTTAATGGTTATCTCTCTTTTTTTTTTTTTTTCAAATTGAGGTTAATACAAGCAGATCATAGTTAAACAGAAGCAAATAGGAAAAGAGTTATAGTATAACAGGTGATATGAATTCCATGTTTCTAATGTTAAAAGAACAAAAAAAAAATCACATAATGGACTTTTGCATAATTTAACCTCATAAGGACTTCAAAATGAAAAAAAAAAAAAGGAATGCTTCTTCACATACATGAGAGCTTCATTTCAAGATACTATTGTGTTTAATCAAAAATATTTTCTGTTCCACTTTCTGGGAGTTTTCATTTTCTAAAGGAAATGATTGTCAATCAAGAATTATTAGAGTCCTTCAAGAACTTATTTTAAACCTGAATATTAGAAGAAAAAAAGATTATCTGGCCTTCTATGTTATTAAATATTTTGAACAGATAAAATTATTTTTAAAGGAGTAAAACCAACCAGAACTTCTCTAGTATTTATATCCTATATTTGCAGATATCATATTCACAAAACAATGTTTCCTCATTTTTCATTTGTGGGCTTCAGGGTGAAAAGAACAAGTAACGAATATCCACGGTAATATGATCCATTGTGGACTTTCCTGCTATCAGTCAATTGCTCTACAGGAAGTATTTCTTGAACCTCTGAAAAGATCAAGTATGTGAAATCACTCTGTTGATCCTTTCCCAAACTTTCAATTCTACACAAAGGAGAAAGTGACCCATTGTGTTAAATCTACAACTCAATTCACTCCAACCACACACAATAAGAACATACCCCATCAATCTGGACCACAAATCTGATGGAAGATATGAAGCTTAGATAACATACTCTTTGTACAAGTATACAGATACTGATTTTACAGAAATGCCATATGATATAGTGATGTTTCAGAGAGGGTTGAACACTTTCAGGATTAATAAATAATTAAGGTCTATTTCACAAAATCACAGAATGGTTGGTTGGAAGGGACCTCTGGAGGTCACCTGGTCCAACCCGCCTGCTCAAGCAGGGCCACCTAGAGCCAGTTGCTCTGGAACATACTGTGGTAGGTTGACCTTGGCTGGCTGCCAGGTGCCCACTAAGCTGCTCTGTCACTCCCCCTCCTCAAATGGACAGGGGGATAAAATATGACAAGAAAAGGATCGTGGGTCAAGATAAGGTCAGGGAGATCATTTACCAACTCCTGTCACAGGCAAAACAGATTGCACTTGGAGAAATTACTTTAATTTATTACCAGTCAAATCAGAGTAGGATAATGAGAAATAACAACAAATCTAAAAAGCACCTTCCCCCCACTCCTGCCTTCTTCCCAGGCTCAACTTCACTCCTAACTTCTCTACCTCCTTCCTCTGAGCGGTGCAAGGGGATGGGGAATGGGGGTTGCAGTCATTCCGTAACGCTTTGCCTCTGCCAATTCTTCCTCCTCAAGCTCTTCCCTTGCTCCAGTGTGGGGTCCCACCCATGGGATATAGTCCTTCAGAACTTCTCCAATGTGGGTCCTTCCCATGGGCTGCAGTTCTTCAAGCACTACTTCAGCATGGGTCCTTTCCATGGGGCGCAGACCTTCAGGAATGGACTGCTCCAGCGTGGGTCCCCCATGGGACCACAGCAAACCTGCTCCATGGGCTCTCTATGAGGGTCACAGCTTCCTTCAAGGCACATCCACCTGCTCCGGTGTGGGGTCCTTCATGGGTTGCAGGGGGGATATCTGCTGCACTGTAAACCTCCATGGGCTGCAGGGGGACAACCAGTGTCACCATGGTCTTCTCCATGGGCTGCAGGGGAATCTCCAGGAAGTGCCTGGAGCTGACCTTGGTGTCTGCAGAGTTTCTTTTACATATTCTCAATCCTTTCTCTCAGCTGCTGTTCTGGAGCATTTTTTACCCCTTCTAAAATAAGCTGTCACAAAAGCACTACCTGACATTGCTGATCAGCTTAGCTTTGGCCAATGATGGGTCTGTCTTGGAGCTGGCTGGAACTGGCTCTGTCCAACATGGGGGCAGCTCCTGGTATCATCTCACAGAAGCCACCCCTGCAGCCCCCCTGCTACCTAAACCTTGCCACATAAACCCAATACACCTGTCCAGATGACTTTTGAATATCTCCAGGGAGGGAGATCCACAACCACTCTGGGCAGCCTGTGCCAGTGTTCCATCACCTTCACAGTAAAAAAGTGTTTCCTGATGTTCAGATGGAACCTCCTGTGTTTCAGTTTGCGCACATTGCCTCTTGTCTTGTCACTGAGCACCACTGAAAAGAGCCTGGCTCTGTTTTCTTTGCACTCTCCCTTCAGGTATTTATACACATTGATGAGATTCCCCTCGAGCCTTCTTTTCTCCAGGCTGAACAGTCCCAGCTCTCTCAGCCTTTCCTCATAGGAGAGATGCTCCAGTCTCTTAATCATCTATGTGGCCCTTCATTGGACTTTCTCCATTATGTCTATGTCTCTCTTACTGGAGAGCCTTGAACTGGACACAGTACCCCAGGTGTGGCCTCACCAGTGCTGAACAGAGGAAAAGGATCACTACCCTTGACTTGCTAGCAATGCTTTGTCTAATGCAGCCAGATTGGGGAGGCAGCTGAACAATGTTTTCATGGTAATCTTTTTCTAATGAAAGTTCTGATGTGAGCGAATAGAGCATTTGCAGAAAATGAATATTATTACGCTAAGAAATTGGTAAATTTTAGTTACTGTACTAGTTACCTGGCTGTGAATATATGTCAGGATGGATGGATGTCATTGTCCGACCTCCACATTGTCAAAAAAAGTGGCACAGCACATTATGATTTTTTTTTTAAAGTGTGTTAGGATGAAAAAACCCCACACCTGTGCAGTAGACCAGTTTTTGATTTAAATTTTGATCTTACATTTTAAGTGTCATACAAAAATTGGTAGTCAGCAATAAGAAAACCGTTGAGGATGTGATCCAAAAGGTTTCAGCAGCAGATGACAAGTTGTCATTTTACCTGAAAAATATTTTCCAAAACAGGAATTTTTCCATTGTTTCTATTCTATTATTTTTCAATCTGTGGATTCTGGGACTTGTTTGAAGATCACTGAGTCTTCAATTGACTTCTTTATATTGCATTTAGGACCACAGTATCTTAACAGTTAATATCCATTTAGTGTGTAGAATGTAATACAGATTTTTTTGCTATATCAATAAGGCATTTTATAGAAACTACTGCATAGTAGTTGGAAGTGGCAGAGAATAATAATGTCAAGGTGGTAGAGAATTTCAAAAGGGTTGTTTTTCTTTTTTTAAAAATAATTTAGGTATTGAGCTAAAAAAACCCTGAGCTATATTTACATTACATTTATCTACTCACTAACACTTTATGCTCCTAAGAATACCAGCCTAGTAGAACACTGAAAATCAATGCTCTTTTCCTTATGTTATTCTAGGACCAAAGATACATGTGAAAATCAGTACAAATTTAGAAGAGTTTGTCCAAATGTAATTCTAGATGCTGAACTTATCATTCTCATCAGTAAAACACAAGAGCTTGTATTGTTTGCTGCTATGATTTCAAATTGCTGACAAATTGTCTTTATGAGTGTCTTTAGCTCCTAAATCAACAAAGGTCCAATGAATGTGCCAGGGACCACAACACTCTTTCTGCAATAGAAACGTGAGTTGTGTTCTGATAAAACTTAATTGTTTTGGAAACTAACTGTGAAATGACTTCGTGACAGTAATTCTGTATCATCCTCTGTATATCCACCACTAAGAGAAGGAAGGATTAAACCAATGTAGCCAGTTCATCTCTCTTTTCCCTGTAGAAGTGTAGTGGTATTCAGGCAGGTAAAAATGTGGAATTAAGAGGGTTTTAATTCTTCTATTGCTACTGGCCAATGTAAGTTGCTTCTTTATCAGAGGGCATAGTTCAGATCACATCTTACATTTAGACTGAGACTGAATCCTAGCCCTTTGATATGTCAGTTTAAACTTGTCACTTTCTCTTCCAGTACATATTATCTCCTCTATTTATAGAATAACATATTTTTAGGTTTACGTCACTTGACTTTAGTTGTCTTATCTGAAGTAGCTGATTTAGGCTCCCTATGCAGTCAATGCATGCTGACTAACAATCCCCAGAGGTGATTCATTTAAATTGCCTTGACAACAGTTTTAAAAGAGGAATGAATGCTCCTTCAAAGTGTCTTTCTCTTTATTTACTGACTATAGAAATAACCTATGTAACTAGTTTAGCCTAGATCCCTAACTTTTAGATAGTTAAAGATAACTGGAATAAACACCAGTCTGCTGCCACTACTATCATCCAATAATCTATCAGTAGACAGTAGAGTCAACTGTATTTCCTAAAATGTTCTTAAAACTTTTCTAACATCAAAAGTCTATCTGAAAATCTAACTGTGGCAATATTTGTCTCTAAAATAATACTAAAGAAAAAAAAATCAGGTACATAGTAGTGTTTATTTCAGAGGTTTGAATTTAGTCTTTCTACTCCTGGCATCCTATTTCCAAAGGCTAACCTCCTTCTTCTTAATTTTAGTGAAATGTAAAAGAACTGCTGCCAGCCCACCTTTAGCTAAAACTGATCAACAGTGGAAAACCCACAAACTTAATGAAAATCTGCAATTCTCCATTGACTTGGGCCCATATATCCTCACACATCCAAAGTAGTGTGGAAAAAAAAAACACTAAAAAAACCCCAAACAACAGAGAATCCCTAAAACCCTGGAAGATGTGTGAACAAAACTCAGCTAAGCACAAATGTGTTCAATATTCCGGTGCACAGTCACTCAACAATTGCAGGAGGAAACGCACGTGCGGGCACACAACACTAGTAGGCTTCCAAAAGCTTGTGTCAAGCAGGACACAGCATGGCAAGAGGTGGTGGTCTGAGCCACGATGTCTGTAGAGTTTCAGAGGAAGCACTACTAATGTGTGGCTGAAAGCTTACTTAGAAGCAAGCTGTGTCAGAATACGCTTTTTAATTGGCGCTCTAGAGGCCATGGACACATCTTCATCAAACGCAGGCACAATCGCCTTGGAAAAGAAAGTATTCACAGTATTGTTGACGATCAATATTTTTGTACTGTAAATATTTAGCAACCAAATTTTATGACTGGCTCTTGTGCATGTGGATGAGGGAAGTGGGACTAACCACATCTGCAAATGCAGCCAAGCAAACACACTGTGACTCACTGATTTGTATAGTAGAAATATGTGACTCAGCCATATAATTGTAGTAGATTAGAGGAAAATGGTTGAATTGCCTGCAACTGGAAAATCAGGCAGATATTGGGCTTATTCCATTCTAAGTTTGCAGTTGTTAATTTTATATAAATACTTAATGTAGAGAATAAGCAAGGGGGAAAAGCCACACAATTCTGGCTTTGTTAGTTACTGTTTGATGGAAGTAGATATGATAGTGAGAGGGGCTTATATTATGTACTGGAACCTTCTTAGAAATCTTTCCTGGCAAAATTTTTGCATGTTTGTTGTTGGGGTATTTTTAATTTTTTATGATGGAATTTTGGAGATAGACACTTAAAGAAGAGCTGTGAGATGACAAGGAAAATGCTGTGATTGCTTCCTGCTCTTCATGGTGACTTCCAGAGCATGAAACCAAAAGCCAGAATGCAGCTATAGTTTTAGGTCCCATCAGCTCCCAGTATGACATAGTATCTAATTGTTGCTCAGCATGTATGTAGCTTTTTTCAAATTTGGGTTTGGGAGGAGAGGTAGAAGAGTTTCCACTATTTTTATGCCCTTGAATGTTTGAGCTCTAATGACCATTGAAATTCTCATATAAAATCACTGTTTTCTGTGTCAGTTTCTAATACATTTGGACTGCAGTTAAATGTCAGCCTAGGCTTTCAATGTCCTTTTGACCTCTGATTGTACAAATCCTGTAACACCAGTATGATATAATCTTGTAACATCAATAGGTGAAATGACATCTTTCTGGGGTTCCCTTTAACTATGTTAATACATTATTTCAAAGTGCTACTTGAAAAGTTAGACAGTTTGTTGCCTAAAGGCATTATATTCCAGCAAGTTTATGTGCAGTAAACAGCCTAGTTATTTTTCATTAGCATATCTTCAGAAACAAAGATGATTAGAAATAAATTACAGGTTATACATTATCTGCATTTTGGTATTGTTTTTTCCCCATGAATATTTCAGGTTCTGTAGCTCAGTAGTACATAGTGCTCTTTTATCGCTTGTTGTTTCTGTTAAACTACATGAACATGTAGTTTTTGTTTCTATACTGGCTTACAGTGTGCAATGACTTATAAAGAAGCGCAAAAAAGTAAATTATTTAAAAAGTTAGATCCTTCCATTTTGTTTTGATCCAATACCTATTTCCACACTCTCAATTTTTTTAATAGTGGGAGAGAGTCCAAGTACAGAACATGTATCAACAGGCACAATAGTGAGACTCATTGCTAAAATATGATTGAATTCAGCATGATAAGTTATGCTTTAAATGCTGTTGTGCATTTTTATTGCCTGGTTAAGCAGTAAAATTAATGTATCATTGGTAAGGATATAAATATGTCTCAGCATGTTTTAGCTAGTATGTCAGGAAGAAAAATACAGCTTCTTAGAATCTGTGATTTTCACATAGGAAAAAAACATACAAACCCAGATTGTCTAGTTGTGACTATTTAAAGGAACTTTCAGCAGTAGTGCTATGCAAACCAAAGGAAAAATGATTCAAAGACAATGCTCATAGGATGAATGTACTGCATACTTGTATGCACGTACAATTATGTCTAATAAATTAAACATATTCTGCTGAAGGTGGTTATATCTAAGACTATAGAGTTGTACATAACTGTGGAGGGATCATGCACCATATAGAGATATATAAGATATTAGAGGTATCATATAGTCTTAAAAGGACTAGATAGTAGAAATATATTTCAATTTTTTCTATCCAAAAAATCTGTATGGAAGAATAACTTCCATATCCATTAAATATAGCACATATTCAACATTTCTTTAAAAAATTATTTTCTGTCTAATAACTCCTTTCCTGGAAACTAGTGGTTAACTAACATAAAGCTTAGCCTGCAAAATGAGATTTTAAGAACTGGAGTACAATGAAGGAGAAGAAACTACTAGCAATGTTGTACCAAATGTGTTGTCTAAGCAAGTGTAAGGAAACCACAAAAATGTCTTTTGCTGAATCTGCTTATAGTCAAAAAAGCCATGGTACTGGACATGAAAGTGCTTCTGAGAGACTGAAACAAATAGTAAACTTTAACTATATATGATTTGGGGACTGTATTTAACTCATACTAATCAACTAGTATGAGAGCCAGTACCTGTAGTAAGAATAATAGCAAGGCAGGGGTAATATTTACTTATGTCCTCCAGGATGGATGGAAAAGTAGTTACCCCATATAGAGTGTATTAACTAGCAAGAGGTAGGTAATATATCATAAATTCAGTTTCACCATTAAAACCGTGACTTTTGGTGACTAATAAAATAATAAATTTAAGTTCCCAAGCTCACATTTTGAGGGTATTTTGAAAGAATTAGCATAGTGATATCCCTTATGCCAATTTTAAAAAGCACCCCTCACTGCGACCTTCAGCCAGTGTTTACACTGGGGCAGTACAGCCATCTAGGCTAGCACCCACCTGCTTCATAATCTGCAGGGATGAAACTGCAAGACCTGCTCATACCAGAGCATCCAAGGTGTTTCTGAACACCTACAGCTAGATTTATTAGAACAGAAATTGAAGCTGGTTACATTTTAGACAAGAAGAAGCTCAAAACAAGTCAGAATAGAAATAAAAGATTTTGGAAACAAACACTCCCAGACCCTCTACGTCGGTGAAATCTCTCAGATTAGCAACATGTAGTAGTTTCCTGCTTGCAACAGACTTTGCACAATCACTTTGGTTCCCTAGGAAAAAATCTCCTTAACCATCCTCAAGACCAGTCTATGTGTCTGCTCCCTGTCAGTGCTGTGGGGTCCCTGGTATCTGTGTCTGCCTCTCCCTCCACCACCTCAGCTTTATTGTAGGCCCTTCTCCCGCATGAGTATGCTCAACTGCTCTCAGAAAGTGATCAGTTATCCTCCTTCCAACTGGACGTTTACCCTGTGTGGGCAGCTAGGAAGGGCAACCAGAAAACCTCCCTCATCTCTGTTCAGACCCAGCATTTAAACAGAGCGCTCATTAACATGCAAACTATGAACAAACCGATAAACCTGATTCTGCATGACTGCAGACCCACCACTTAATTTCAATTAGGGAGTTATGAAACTGGATGTGTTAACTATTAGAATAGAATAAAATAAAAAGTTGAATAGTAGTTTAGTAATGAATGACAGTTATAGGCAGCCTATGTCAATTTAACATTAGTTAAGCTAAGAAGTTAGATTATTAGGTCATACCGAAGCTACAAAATAGAGTATAGTTTTCCGCAAGCAAACCTTGAAATGAAAAAACTTCATTGCCAAGTCACCTGTAAATGTATTTTTTTAAGCTTTTTGAGTTAAGACCAAACCATACAATATTATCTTATTACATTGTGTAGTGTAATATATTTCATATTATTAGGATAATAAAGAGATTTTATCACAGAGATTACATTCGTCTGACCTTGAATGTCTGCTCAGGCAGATGTTCCCACCTGCAGATGTCCAAGATCTTTTTGATGTTTAATCAGTTCACCTAAGTAAATGTCTTTACAATATTAATTCCTCATTAGTGGGGTTTCTTTTTTAGTGTCCTATACTTTTAAATTTTTCTGTTCATTCTTTTTTTTATATTTATTCTGTACCAGCATATTTGAATGCATTTTATATCATTGTTGCAGATAAATTTGCCATCACCTTTATTGCATTATTTTTTATTTGCTCATTTTAGGCATAATTAAATTAATAGATAAAATTATTGCCTCTATTGATATAAAAGCTTAATCTCTTTACATCAGTTCCTTTGATTTTCATGATTTCATAGCTAATGTTTGGAGATCAGTGCATCACATCAGTAAGTATATTTTCAGGGATGTTATTTGCAAGCTTCTTTTGCACAGGTAACACTACAGCCCCTTTGCTGGTGTGTTAGCAGTGATATTTTTGTTACATTTGAATACAATCATAATGTTAATTTGTAAAAGATATTTTCCTGTTGCAGAAAAGCAGTCAGAATTATAGCTATATGCTATATGGCAGGGCGGTTGGAAATAGATGATCTTTAAGGTCCCTTCCAACCCAAACCATTCTATGATTCTATAATTCTATGATAATACTTTTCCAGATAGCTCATTATACTAAAGCTATGTGTACTATTATCATTATACTATAGCTACTGTTGTTATTTTTAAAAATTTTAGGAACAAATGCCATTCACTCTGAAATATTCCACCAAAAGCAGTATGGTTAAAATTCATATTCCTGAAGTATTTGCTGACAAGATGTTTTAATTAGGGCAGCAACAAGCTATTCAGCTATATTTGGATATAACACTAGTTTAATTCACACTTCTCTGCTAAGTAAACCCACAACAGCAGTCTGTGAAATTAAAATATGGGACACTTATGTCTTTGCATAGTATCAGCTTGTATTTTAACATTTTACACTGCTGAATATAAATATCCAAAGGAAAGGTGTAAACTAATGTGGAAGGAAGGGGCTGATTCATGACAGAACTGTTCCAATTTTAAGCAGGTGTAGAACCAACAAATGAATTGCTTCCTAACTCTTGCTGTGAAAATAATTTGCAACGAATAATTTATCTAACACATTTAGCCTATTTTTATACTTTTTTTTGTTTGTTTGGAGAAGAGACATTAATAAATTATGAATTTAGCTATTTTAAGATATTTGTAATGATTTTTATTTCCAGTCTTTGACTTGATTAAAATTGTTCCCTGGGAATACTTACCATTTTTATTATGTTTGTTATAATTTCTCAGAGATATCATAAAATGTTTCTTTACCCAGTTGATAAGTATCTAAACATTTCTTGCTGCAGTTTGAATTCTAAAATTCATATTTTGCATAGTGCTGGATCTGTTAAATTTAGTCAAAAGAATATATAAAACAACATGGAAAAGTGTAAGTCTAACTGAAGTAAATATATATAAAAAGTGGATTTGTGTGAACATTTACAGTAATCTTCATACAGTTCTTATCAGTCCTGAAGACATTGTTAAAGATAGAAATTAGGATTTGGAAAGAGGATTGGGAAAAATAGGTTTGGGAAAAATTTTCTTCAATATTGCAAGATGAGGCTTTTTTTCTTGCTTGAATCTTCCTGTACTGTGTTTTTCAACATTACAATTTCAACATTTCATTGCTGAAAGTAAATTCATTGTTTCTTTTGTAATTCTAAAAGTGCAACCAAATAGGTAACTTTGTTCCTAAAAGAGAAGCTGGAGGGTCGACTCCAATTTCAGCTGCTTCTTACTGACACCAAATGAAAACCATATTTTCTCTTGCTGAGAAATAAACTGGGAGGCAGGTGTCCCACTGTGACCGATCAAGTTTGTTAATTATGATCTCCGTGTTAAAGCTGACCACTGTTTTCCAGCCAAAATTTCTAAATAGCCTAAGCAATTTCTTTGAATGGAAAAAAATATGTATTGAAAATTGCACATTGGTAAATCCCTCAACATTGCAACCCTCAGAAATAGGTCAATGTTGCTTCCCAATGGGACGCTCTCTCTTTAGAAGTTCATTTGTAGGCTTTTCTAAGTATATGTATGAGTGTAAGAAAAAAATATGCAAACACACATACATAAGGTAACGATTAATTAATTCAGCAGAGATATTGATAAAACATCAGATGAACTAGGAGACCATTTAGGCTGACTGTTTAGCATTTAGTCTCTGCCATATAGTCAAGTTGAAATACATTATTATATTTGCTTAAGTGGATACAAGAGAAAAAAAATGTCTATACTGTTTTTTGCTCCAGAAAACTACATCTATCAAGCGGTTTCCACTTTTTTATTACTTTAACAAATAGACAATTATTTCTCAGGTTTTTCACCTGACCTCTCTATTCTTCACGCTTAGAAAACATCATAAAATCATCAATATTAATATATTTGTATATATTGCCTTGCAAGCCTCCTACTTGTACTGTACTTTGTTTATAAATGGCCCCATATTTTTATAGAATACAATGACAAAAATTACTATCTAAGAAATTCAGATTAAGAAGTGGCAACATTGTGCCAGTGGGAACATTGTGGCAAATGAAGAGAAAATCTGCAGGTGATATGCAAAATCAATTTTCAGTTTGATGAAGTTCTATTGTATATATAAGGAACAATTATGTCCCTCTTTCCAAAAAGTGTTCTACATTTCTAAAATGAATAACCTTTGAGGTTGAATGAAAAGCAGAACATCTTTATGACTGTACATGATTTTAGCCAAGAAAAATGGGTCATATGAGTTTTTTTTTGTCATACTAAAAGTGATATTTTAATTCAGAATTATTAGAATTAAAATAAGCTTTACCCTGCTCTGTCTGTCATTTTACAGTGTAGCTCAAAATTTTGATAGCTGTGAATCAGGGACTTGATCTTATTATTTCAAAGGCAAGATCTAGAGCACAAAGCAGAAGATAAAAAATAAAGGAAAGAAAGACATAAAATAGGTTGAAGATGGAGAGAAGCAGAAAATGTACTTTGATTAATTGAAAGGTTAATTACTGAAAGATTTCCTCCACGCAGCATACTGGTAATTAGAAAGTCTGAGTGATGTGTGATTTCATTTAACACTATGCAAAGGACAACATGACATAGTAAACTGTTTGACTCTTTTTGTGGTTTTGAAACATATAATTTGGTATTTCATTTTACTCTGGAGTAAAAGAAAGCTCTTTTTCCTTTTTCTTCTTCTTTTTTTTTTTTTTTTAATACACAAAAAATGAGGTAAAAAAAAAAGAGATTGGTAGAGATGAGACCAGTCAGACACCATGGGCTAGTGTTCTCCTCCACCACTGCCACCTTTGCCCTGATCTGTGAAGCACACTGGGCACAGGACAGAACTGTGCTATGTAATAGGATTTCTGGTCACCTCAAGAGGAATCTTATGGTGTCTTTTACAAAGTATCAAGTCTCCTTAAAACTTACATTTCTTTTCCAACATTGTGAGAAAAGTGTTGTTCTCATAAGAATGGGAAGTAGAATGTTAAAAATGCTCCGTAAGAATGGGATTTCCAGTAGAGCACCAGGCTGTCCTGCTTATGTGCCACCAGAAAGTCCTCGCTCCTTCTGACTCTTGGAAACACTCTCAGTGAACCAGCATCAGCACACGCGGGAAGATACTGACAAAAAGAAAAATGTGTGCGGAGCCCAGAAACTGCATCAACTTTGGAACGTCCTGGGTGTACCTCAGGTACTGGGGGATTGTCAAATTAGTGATTTCCAAGGAACTATAGAAATGGACAGAAAGGAGACAAGATTGGAAAATGAATTTGAGGGAGCCTGGGACTGGAAGATCATGAGATTCAAGTCCACATTGTTGGTGGAAGTATAAATTTAATAAGGAGTTTTGAGGGGAAATATTTTTTATAGGATAATCAAAAAGACAGGCTGGAGTTACCAACGTAGCATCAAGTCTGGACAAGGCATAAAAACAAGAATTAACTCCTGTGTCACTACTTCCCACACTTTGAGCCATGAAGGAAGTACCCTGAAGCTGGCTGAAAGTAACGTCAACAGAAACAGCAATGCTTTCAACCATTAGGAAAGAACTCATCCTATGGTTTTAGTCACCTAAGCGTTAGTCGTGTAATCTAAGCTACTTACATAGGTACTGATTATAAAGTAATTAAACCCCTGCTAAGTTAACTATTTAAGAAAGGCACTCTGAATAGTCAAACTGTGTCTCTCCATTTATTCCACTTTTGCAAAACTAAAGTTAGGTGAGATGACTCCTGTCTTTAGAGACTCAGTGACAAGCAGAACCATTTTCTCCAAATTTTATTTCAAACAGGTTGATAAAATCCCATTACAGCAGTAAACAAAAGAACATGGAAATAACAAATGCATGGCAAGCAGCATGATTCAAGTAGGAGGAAAAAATGCAAAATCTTCCTAGTGCTATACAATTAATTTATCAAGGATGTAAAAATACACATTGTCACAGACTACTAACAGAGACAGCTTATTGTCCTTCACGGACTTTTAGCACGACCTGTTGTTATGTAATTCCTTTTATTCTTCATTGCGGTGTCAGGATACCCATTCCCATGCATGTTGCTATCTGGATAATTAATTAATCTATTCTGCACAGGTTAACATTAATTTGAAAACAATGGCTGCCTCTTCAACCCAAGAGTTTCTTCTATTTAACTAACCCACGTTAACAATAGCTAACTATGAAGACATAGATCAAGAAGTATGAAGTAATGCAACGAGGAAGATAAAAGAAAATATCTTTCCACCAAAGAAAGGGTTCACTCAGTCCTCCAGCCTTTGGGACAGAAGTTTTGATAAAATTTAGTTTAACATAAGCAAGCCCCAAGCACATGGGATAAAAAAAAAATATTGGAAAGGAAGAGGGTATGATCAATTCCCATTCCCCTTCAATCCTCAAATAACAGGGACTAGTCAAAAACTAGAAGTCTCTTAACAGCTTTTCCTGCAGCACGCATTGTAACCACCATGGCAACTAGCTGGTTAAGTCTTTTCCATGTTGTGGCACAAGATTACAAATGAAGTCTCATTTTCTTTGTCCATTCTTCTATCCATTCTTCTAGCTCCATGTAAGGAACAGCATTCTGCAGAGTAGTGTGATAGCAGGAGAAATAAAAGGAAATGACATACTGGCAAACAGCTCTGCTTTTGAACAACAAAACTGTGCTGCAAAATTTATAAAGCTGTTAAATAAACTTGGATCATTAAATAAAAAATTCAGGCCCTTTATCTGGTCTGAAAAACTGCACATATTTTAATCGGAACAGGCATAATTTTTTTACAGTATAGCATTTCTGATGGAGATCACACAAAAGAAATAGGTTAGACTGAGAAAGCTCTGCCAAAAAGATAAACCTATAGTCACAGACACATCTAATTCCCCAAGCTTTCATCATTAATATTTTATGGCCCTCACTAATCTGCCTGATCTTGAAGAAAAATGTATCTTTCATTTAAGCAGGCAGGGCACAGTAATAGAATTTATCTGTATCAAAAAGGAGGTAAAATGCAAACTACAATAGAGATGTCACAGTAAAGCATTGAGTTTGCTCCCTGTTACCTGAAACACTGATCCCTGCACAGAGTGTTTTATTTGAACAGCAGAAATAGCATTAGCATACACAAGTATAACGGCATTCCCATTAAGAGAAAAATATGATGAATGTTATTTGTAGGAGTTTTTTTAAGCTCTACCTAAACACTTCATTTTTACAGTCATTCCATAAAGTAACATTAATTTCTTTTGCTGCAGATTCCTGTAGGATGTGGCTATTATTTCAAGTTTAACCTATCAACATTTTTGATTTATCATCATTAGAGAGAATTTTAAAAGGAAATTAT
This sequence comes from Calonectris borealis, assembly GCF_964195595.1. NCBI lineage: Eukaryota > Metazoa > Chordata > Aves > Procellariiformes > Procellariidae > Calonectris > Calonectris borealis. The sequence goes on from NC_134312.1 coordinate 47,667,147, forward strand.
TCTTTTCCTACATTCACTGATGAATCTCAATAATGCATCAAAGAACATTTACTAGGTAAAGACACTTGAGGAGACCATACAGTTTAAATAGTTTTGTTGGTGGGTCTGCTTGCACTTATATTTTGTGTGAAAATATAAGAACAGAAGTGCTGTGATGTGCTCTGTAGTAACTATATCAGTTATGCTGAGGTATAGTCGGAATAACACATTTGCCTATAGCAAAGAGGAAACAATGAACTTATAGAGAAAAAAATACTGATACATCAGTTATAACTCCACTAACACATGCCAGTTATATAAGGCTGACCATGAACCACCCTTTGATGGCAATACAGTGATATATGAGGTTTAGAGACTGCCTGAACAATCTCTAGATCATGTTCCTTGTTTGTCCTGCCTAGGCTGTGCTGTTTGACTCAGGTCACAAGGACACAACTGTGTAATTTGCAGACAGCCCAGAGCAAGCAATGGTGTAACTCCTTATCAGACCAAAATAAACCACAAAAATAGAAAGACTGAGGTTTGTGATATACCTCTCTACTCTATCACCTACATATGAGGCTTGATCAGCTTTCTCATCATCTTTTTTTAGCACAGTATGTTGGTGTGACATGGAGCAGTTCCTGGAAATCAGGAAGTCTAAAGGCTGTAATTCTCCAGGTTGCTTATCCTAATATACAATCCTTGTGATGGCAGCTGACTCTTTTTACCTTTTCTGTTTTAGTGAGCCACAGCATTATCACAGTATGATAGAAGTGCTGATTGGGAGGGATGTCTATGGAGTTCATGTAGATCAATTCCTACTCAGAATGGGGCTATGCGCAACACTAGAAAAAGCCAGCTGTGGCTTTGTCCAGCCAAGGCTTGGAAATCTCCAAGGGCATTCCACAACCTTGCTGGGTAGCCCATTCCAGTGTTGCACTGCCCTTCTAGTGGATTTTTTTCCCAGCTGTCTTAATCTGAAACTCTCAGGCTGTAGTCTCTGACATTAGCAGAGAGCTAAAACTACCATTATGTTACCTAACATTAAATATTAAAATTAAATATGAAAAATAAAAAAAAAAATAAAACCACTTACAACATTTCATTTGTGCCACCAGTTGCAGGAACTGAAAACTTCAGTGCAAAGTCATCTCACAACAGCTGATGAGAAAGATATGAAAACTCTCCTAGCAGAATGCCTTACCATTTGAAGATCCAAGCCAGAAATGGAAAAACAAGAAATGAAAATAGAATCATAGAATGGTTTGTGTTGGAAGGGACCTTAAAGATCATCTAGTTCCAAGGCCCCTGCCATGGGCAGGGACACCTTCCGCTAGACCATGTTGCGCAAAGCCCCATCCAACTTGCCCTTGAACGCTTCCAGGGATGGAACATCCACAGCTTCTCTGGGCAACCTCTTCCAGTGCCTCACCACCCACATAGTGAAGAATTTCTTCTTTATATCTCATCTAAATCTACTCTCTTTCAGTTTAAAGCCATTACCCCTTGTCCTAACACTCCATGCCCTTGTAAAAATCCCTCTCCAGCTTTCTTGTAGGCTCCCTTTAAGCACTGAAAGGCTGCAGTAAGGTCTCCCCCTGGAGCCTTCTCTTCTCCAGGCTGAACAACCCCAACCTTCTCAGCCTGTCTTCATAGGAGAGGTGCTCCAGCCCTCTGATCATCTTTGCAGCCCTCCAATCATCTTTGTAGCCTTCCTCTGGACTCGCTCCAACAGGTCCATGTCCTTTTTATGTTGGGGGCCCTAGAGCTGAACACAGTACTCCACGTGGGGTCTCATGAGAGTGGAGTAGATGGGGAGAATCACCTCCCTCAGACCTGCTGGTCATGCTTCTTTTGATGCAGCCCAGGATACAGTTGGCTTTCTGGGCTGCAAGTGCACATTGCCGGGTCATGTTGAGCTTCTCATCAACCAACATCCCCAAGTCCTTCTCCTCAGGGCTGCTTCAATCCATTCTCCACCCAGCCTGTATTTGTGCTTGGGATTGCCCCAACCCATGTGCAGGACCTTGCCTTTGGCCTCGTTGATCTCCATGAGGTTCACACGGGCCCACCTGTCAAGGTCCCTCTGGATGGCATCCCTTCCCTCCAGCGTGTTGAGGGCTGGTGTCGTTGGCAAACTTGCTGAGCGTGCACTCAATCCCACTGTCCATGTCACTGGCAAAAATGTTAAACAGTGCTGGTCCCAATACCGACCCCTGAGGAACGCCACTCATCACTGGTCTCCACTTGGACATCGAGCTGTTGACTGCAACTCTTTGAGTGTGACCATCCAGCCAATTCCTTATCCACCGAGCAGTCCATTCATCAAATCCATGTCTCTCCAATTTAGAGACAAGGATGTCGTGTGGGATAGTGTCAAATGCTTTGCACAAGTCCAGGTAGATGACGTCAGTTGCTCTTTCCTTATCCACCAATGATGTAACCCCGTCATAGAAGGCCATCAAATTCCTCTGGCACGATTTGCCCTTAGTGAACCCATGCTGACTGTCACCAATCACCTCCTTATTTTCCATGTGCCTTAGCATAGTTTCCAGGAGGATCTGCTCCGTGATCTTCCCAGGCACAGAGGTGAGACTGACTGGTCTATAGTTCCCTGGGTCTTCCTTTTTTCCCTTTTTAAAAATGAGGGTTGTGTTTCCCCTTTTCCAGTCAGTGGGAACTTCACCGGACTGCCACAACTTCTCAAATATGATGGATAGTGGCTTAGCAACTTCATCTGCCAGTTCCCTCAGGACCTGCTGATGCATCTCATCAGATCCTGTGGACTTTGAAAATACACTTTTCAAATGTCATCAACTTTTGGCACTGTGACTGTGGTAATTACTAACAGCTTAGTCCGATGGGAAAGTTACCCTATTATCTATAATACAATTAAAATGCAAATAATATTCAGCTATCTATATTTTAGAATTTAATAGTATTACCAGTGTTCAAGTAAAACCACATCCTCATATCACATCCTCAAAAGTAGTTCAAAAGTCACATCTAGGAAGAAACAAGAAGTGGGAAGGAGAAGATAGAAGAAAGGTAAATCACAGTCTGAAGTGTGCTACCTCTTTCTAATGACTAGAGTAAAATCTTAGGAAAAGTGGGTTTCTAAATTAGATGTCTCATTTAAATGAATAAAGCCAGCTGAAAATCTGACTGTGAACCTCCAACAAATCAGTAATATTTTCATCAAAATTAAGTCAGATGACCCTAATTCTGAAAGCATTATTAAACAACTATATAAAGGGGAGAGTGCTACAGTAAGTAGCACATTATGAATATGAAAGCATATTTCTTATTTTCCTAGAAGCTGTTCTACCAACTGTAGAGGAAAATGCTGTAACAAGGATGAGAAGCACAAAGTAGATAATAACACGGAGAGGAAAGGGAAGGAAAGGAGAGGAGAAGAGAGGAGAGGACAGGAGAGGAGAGGAGAGGAGAGGACAGGACAGGACAGGACAGGGCAGGGCAGGGCAGGGCAGGGCAGGGCAGGACAGGACATTGGGATTTGGTTCAGGAGCCAACAGGTCTTGCTACAGGTGTGGAACAGGCCCAGTATCTTTGACAAACTGTTAATCTTTTAATCTGGGAAAATTTACCAGTTATAGTTTCCTACTCATTAATACCACTATAATTACTGGTAATACCACTCATTAATACCACTATAATTGCTGATAAAATGAAACAAGAAATTTTTCCGATGCTGAAATAAGAAATTATAGTCTCACCTAAAATTATAGTTTTATAACTTTACTGTGTTTTCATGGACTCAGCACAGGGATGCAGTACTAACAGAAATGATAAAATCTGTCCTCTGCTATAAAATCCTTAGTGATGTTACTTGTTAAATACAAAATTTGGGTAGACAGCTAGATTGCTTCTGTGATTCACCCGCATACTAAAGTACCCTTTGGTCTTTAGAACAAAATGAAGCCTGAGTAGATAGGGTAGAAAACCTTACAAATAGCAAAGAAATTTGCTCAAATGATAAATTCTTTTATTATTGTGGACATAAACTATGATCAATAGCATATTTGCTTAGACCATGGTGACCTTAACACAGCTATAAAAAGAGAACTGTTAAATTATAGATGATAATAATAGTAATAATGATAATAATGATAATAATACAAAAGACAGCATGTCAAACTGCCAGCAGAAAAAAAGAATCAGAGCATAATTTGGAAATGCAGAACCCTTGTCTAAATTAGATGCATCCTCAGGCTTTTGGCAATGAAAGCTATGAGAATCATCTCAGAGCTAAGCATTTTAGGGAGGTAAAGATTCTTACAGTGTCATCTAGTAATAGCCTCATCCCCAGCATTTTATCATGAGGCTATGCATGTGCATATGAGAAAAAAAGAAAAAAAAAAGCTGAAAAAACAAAGCTGTAACAGTCTAACTCTAGTCATTGTACAATAATTAAAATATGTAACTTAGGACTGATGTCTGACATTTATATATTGCATTGCTTCCATAATATGACAATAATACCCATGTAGGATGATAACAATTCTAGCTCCTGGCACACGTCTCAGAAATAAATGACTTCTTACTGAGGACTTTCTGCTTGTGATAGAGGAAAAAGAAGAACACAAGACAAGCTGACCAAAGAGTGAATTGCCCAAAATTATACTGTCTCACTTTATTATGGAGAAGGCTGAGACAAAGGTCCTTGGTTGGTGCAAACTGCCACAGGTCTACTGAAATCACCTTTTCTGCCATCTCAGGAATTGTTCTTCACTTTAAGTCTGTTTTTTTTTCCTTTTTTCCCCCAGTTTCCTTTTTCATATCGATTAACAAAGAAAAGGAAGGTAAACAATGAGTGCTGTTTCTTAATTTCTCATAGTTACAGATCAAAACTTTATCCTGATTGTTTCTTTGATGTGTATAAGCTACTGAAAAAAGTGACTCAGAATCATACCTGGAAATTATTCTTAAATGAATTTTTGAAATGGCTTAGATTTTCATATCCATAAAATATCGTCCCCAGATTTCTTTGTACTAAGGGCAGTATCTTATGATGGACAGATTCTGATGTTCTAGAACTGTACTGGAAAGGAGCTCACATCAATGTTCCTTATAATCTTTATAATAATAATAAAAGAGATTTTTCTTTTTCTAGTAGTCTTCATGGATGATAGGCAAGCCTGTCCCTGTGCCACATTCTTCCAACGCTTATCCATTAATACCTTGAAACCTAGCAAGAGCCTTTCACATGGCACACATCTCCTTTAGTCGTCTGCCAGAAATGAATACTGGCAGCTGCTCTGAAGCTCATTCATTGAACGTATACCATTTCTAGAGCAAAGCTCTGCTACATGTGGGGGAACCTATGCCAAGCCAGCCTAAATTTGTACTATGCAGTCACTGCTCTTGTTGCCCAGTGTGAGCCTCCAGGGCTTCCTAAGGATTTAAGGAGGGAATGCAGAGGATGGAAGGGGCTATTTATACACAGGCTCATCTCTTTCAGCAAAGGGAGTTTCTAAACTGTAAACAGGGGAACACTCTCCACAGAGAACAAGGATAACTATTATAAAAATGTATACCCCCATTCCTAAAGGTGTTAAAATTAATTTGCCTGGTGAAATCTATGAATCTGTCTAAGTCCAGGAAAATAAAATTAAAAAAAAAATTATATAAAATATATAAAAAAGATATACTTCTTAAAATTTGGCAGCTGATATGACCTTTGATTGTTTTTCATAGCAACAGAGATGTTTTCATGTCTGCAATATGTGCTGTAGCATTTAAAAACTTACCTGAATGATTTAAAGAACAAATTTAACATGAACTTTAATTTTTCTGGACTTCAGAACTGGCCCATAACATAATTTTAAGTAATATTCTTTTCTTGTCTGTGAATAAATAAATGCTTGCTAATGCAAGCATGTGAAAGACGTACCATTACAATTTAATGAGACGTTAAAAGCTAAGCTTGGAGTTTTTAATAACCTTAGCTGGATCTTCCATTTTTACCCAAATACCATTTTTAATACCTGTCTGCATTGCCTCTTTTTTCCTGTTGAATTTTATTGTTTGGTGTTCTGAAGTTTTACAGAGCCACTGTCTGGTTTTATATTACAGAAGAAGGGCAGCTTTCCTCCTAAATGGTCAGTGTCTGCTAAAGACCATTTGATCTTTTTAATCATCTGTACTGCTCATTTGGAAAGATGAATTTCTAATAATTGTTACTGCATACTGTGTTCAAATAGTAAAGAAGTTTTTCATATATGTGTTCAAATCAAGCCACTCCTTTTTTTCTCAATTTCAGCAGAAATGTAAACAAGCTTACATATCTATCATCCAGAAGAATGTAGCTAGGTTTCTGGAATAAAATGCTCCTTTTCATTTACTGGCACAGGAGAAGTGATTGCTCCCTGCAGATTGACAGTTATTCCAGTGCTAAACTTGTGTAAATGTCAGAAGCGGCAATAAGGTGATCTCCTGGGAAGCGGAGTGCGGATGTGGGGGGGAGCTGGAAAGCAGAAAACCCTGCAAACCCAAACCCACAATCTGAACCCCCAAACATTTCCAAAGGACAAGCTTTTCATAAGCTTAATAAAAATTTCAATTTTTTTTGGCTCAAATTCAATGATTAAGCTAGGTGAACAGCTATAGTGTTCTGCAGTGCCACAAAGCTTCTTGAGTAAGTGACTCACACCATGACAGGTTGTGCTGGGGAAAGGTCTACATGTTTCTACAACCATATAGAAACAGGTTGGTCCAATAAAGAGTTTTTTCTTCTCATCCTCCTCATGAATGTAATGCTTTCCCCAAATTTGCAACTGTTTCAAAATAGAACTGTACCAAGTAGAAATCTCCAAATACTACACAACTGCAATTAAAATTTATTAAATAGCAAATGAGATGTATTATAACACCTTTTCATACATAGTGTAAATAGGGCAAAAGAACAACAGAACCTTAGTCCACAGTGATGGAAGTCTGTACGTATCCAATGTATCAATATGACATCTAACAAATTTTTCAGTCTCCCAAACAGAAAAGAATGGCAGAGGGAAGGAAGAGAGAAAGGAGAAGGAAATATAAAGTTAATGGTGGAGAATGACAGGAACTTTTTCTGGGTTTGTTTTTTTTTTTAATTCCACTTACACTATGACCACTATGACCACTAACAATGCTCCACTACAGCTTGGAGTAGAACAGAAACAAAAACATGAGTCGATAAGTACTGATCCATTATTATGTAGTAAACACCATTAAAAGCACCAGCCTTTGTTACCTTAATCGCACAAATGCTATATAGTTACCGAAGTTCTCTTCTGTTATAGAGTGGAAAAGCAGTATTAATTTCAGTCAGAAACCAGCCTCACTGCCATGTAAAAAAAAAGAAAAAAAAAAAGTAGTATTTTAAATCATTGGGGTTTAGTTACTTTCTTTAACTGTTAGATATTTACTATTTACATTCTTCCTAACTCCACACTCTTCAGGTGGATCACTTTGCAGCAAAATAATAAAATGAAGTAAAGAAGCATTAAACAGAGCAATATTTTTATCCAACTAAGATGTTTTAGAATTGCATGAGAGCTTCTTACTGGATCTTTCAGAGAACTGAAAATTCTCTGTCAATTTATGGTAAGTAAAGTGTAAAAAAAATTGCCTTTGACTGCTAGCTTATCACTAAAGGAAATAAAGGCAAATTTGTATCAAGCATGGAAGAAATATATACTATACATACTATGAGGTTTATTTTAAATATTTAATGACAGAGTAGACTAGTTGCATATTCTACTCTCACATAGTGGTATACTTTTCTTATTCAATAGTATTGCAGATATCTATTCAGATATGACAGTAATTAATCTTAAAAACAATTCTACATGAAAGAAAAAAAAGTACAGAATAATTCAGGTACATCTCAGTATTTATGATATTTAGATACCTGAAGACAGATTAATTTAATGTTAATGAACAGCTGAAATTATTCTTCACTAAACTATGACTGTAAAGGTTTTGTAATATTTTCAGTTTGGTTCTTAAAGTAAAGCTCTCAGTCGGATAAATGAAAGTGATAATATTTAAGATATTCACATTGAGAAAATGTCACTGAAAAGCCCTTTACTGAATAATACCACTTAAAGGTCAGTTTCCTTTTTTTACATATTACTTTTATGTTTTGTTTATTTATAGCTCTTATATAAATAAAAGTGAAAATAATTTTGTCGGAAAAAAGACAAGCAAATAAAAATGAGATGTACAATTGATTGAATAAGAACAGTATCATGTATGTTAGAATTTTAAACATACTGATATGCTTAAATGGTGCCATTATACGAATGATTTAATATTATGCTTTACTTAGTGGTATATTTATGGCATAATTATGATATACAGTTGAAATAGACCAAAACCTTTTCAGTAATGGTGCATAAAGGTTTTTGAACAGAACTTCTAGAAACTGAAAGTGCTCTTTCAGTTTATTGACTTTAGTAGATCGTTAGAAATCTATAACCACGTGAGGACATACTAAGAATGAAGTGTAACTCATATAAAAGACTAATGACTTCCTTTTTAATATTTCATCAGTCTCTAGAATATGTGTTGAAAGCTTACAGGTTGTAGTTTTGGTTGAAAGAGAGCCAAAAAAACCCTTATAATAGAGTTTTAAAGCAATCTTGGTTTTTCAGAGGCTCATAAAAGAAAGAGTTTCTTATACTCTTTAGCCCTATTTGCTTAAATTTTTTTCACTTATAAACATTAGGTCCTTTGACGAATGATTTTTATGAGAAAATGACCAACGCATCGTTTTTACATTATCGCTCTAGAAGGAAAGTAAAGAAGCTTGGTAAGAAATACATTCTTTGTGTTCTCTTATACTACTTTCAGATAAACTCTCGAACTATGAATGCATTCAAAACAAAGTAATTTTTTCCTCCCTGAACCAGCTGGTCATTTAATGAATAACTTGACAAAGTAATATATTCTGCAAAATGTGAACTTGTTACTGGCTACTGATGAGCTACCCTTTAATGCTTGATTAGGCTTCAAATAAAAGCATCTATAGGGAGGTTCACAGCATTTTTCTGAATCTCTATATTTACAGGCAATTCACTTCACCTCTAATGACATCTGTTCTCCCCACTCCACAATCCCCAAATAGATGCCAAACAGCCTAGCTCAAAGGCATTTGCCATTGGATCTCTTACATGCCTCTTCGAGACATTTGCTCCAAATTCTTTCCTCCCATATCCTGACATGCATCCTTGCTCCCTTCCTCATAACTGTGATTATTAGCTTCTCCAGAAAGACTTTGGAAAACTGATCTTTGCTCATTAGTTAGATCCCCATGGAATATCAGACACTTTGAATAGTATCATCAGTCTCTCAGTGAGTTTTCCCTCTCAGGCACTTAGTATAAGAGAGAAGACAGAGAGAAATCTCTGTCCCCAGCAAGGGACCCGCCAAAGGACACTGTGCTCTGCAGAACTCCGCTTTGCCGAGAGGACTGACTCAGTAGAAGGCTTTGCATCAGGCATATCACACACTGCCAGCTGTGCTCTATGGGATTAGTACACAGTCCCATGTTACATGGTGAATTGTTCACTCACATGCTTACCTTGCAAAGGTGCACTCTTAACACAGCAAAGGTGGAAGAGATCTGCAGACAAAGCATAGTGTATACAGCACAGTTCGGAAGAAGGAGAAAAGCAGGGGAGATGAGGAGCTGGCAAACAGCACAGACACTGAACGACCTGCTGGAAGATGAACAACATGTGTCCACACAGGGCAGTTGCCCTTTCTCAGTTTGGCAGTCTATACAGGCACAAGTCAGGGCCATGTCTTAGAGCCCTTCCAGAAGGCTCTTTCACCTCCAGCTTCGGAAACACCAGGGAGGCACTGCATTGCTTGTACAGAGGACAATTGTGGTTTTTTGCACTCATGTGCAAAGAAACATTTCTTATATCAGAAATAGTGTGGCCAGCAGGACTAGGAAAGAGACCATTCCTTGGGACTCAGCTCTGGTGAGACTGCACCTCAAATACTGTGTTCAGTTTTGGGCCCCTCACTACAAGAAGGACATGCTGGTGCTGGAATGCGTCCACAGAAGGGTAATGAAGCTGGTGAAGAGTCTAGAGGACAAGTCCTATGAGGAGCAGCGGAGGGAACTGGGGTCGTTTAGCCTGGAGAAAAGGAGGCTGAGGGAAGACCTTATCGCTCTCTACAACTACCTGAAAGGAGGTTGTAGCGAGGTGGGTGTTGGTCTCTTTTCCCAAGTAACAAGCAATGGATGAGAGGAAACGGCCTCAAAGCTCTCTGCATCTTGGTTCATGATGGCACTGCACTCTGTAGCTCCATGTCAGAACCCAGGGAGCAGAAGACTCCTCCGGAGCATGGGACAGACTATTACCCCAATCCTCATGTGCCTTTAGGCACATCAAGCACCACAATAAGCAGTACAAATCTGTACTTAATATGTTCCAAAACACATAACTTGGAATGATGGGGCACCTTTCGGGATCTGCAGGATACCTCTGTCCTTCTGGAGAAATACCTGAACAGCGGACAAGATAAGAGCTGCTAGGATGTGAAGGAACAGGTAACCACCAGCCAGCTCCTGTTGTGCACAGCCACGGACCTGGAGATTAGGCTGTGAGCTACAGGCAGTGAAATAGGCACGGGTTAGGCAGGTCCCCCGCCCAGGGCACAGGAGCAAACACAGTCCTGAGCTCCTTCAGCCTCTAGATAACCGGCACCCAATCCTCACCACAATCAACATAAGGAAGTCTCTGTTGTTGTCCCAGGCAGGACACTAATAGGGAAGTCTTCACCTCTAAGACTCCTGTCACCACCAAAGGATAACATTACTGAAGTCACTGCTGCAGAGGTCAACACAGAGGCTCTCACCCCTACCCTGGAGGATGCTGCCACTGCTGTCTCAACATCAAGAAATGCAGGACCACAATCGGAGCTGAAAAGGACTCCAAGCCTGCAGGCTCATTAGAAAAGCTGTCACTAGGACAAACAACAGAGCCAGCTATTGCTCCAGAAATGTCTTCAGATCAGTTCTTCTGACATCACTAATACATAAGTGTATCATGAATCTCACTGAGGTCAGTAAGACTCCTGAATAAGGGCTATTATCATGAGCAAGAGTTGGCAAGAGTTGCTCCATGTTTCATACTCTGATTCATTCTGCAGTTCACAGGCTACGTGTGGAAAAATGTCCTTTCAAGGTAAATGTGTGCTTCATGATGGAGTAAGAAAAAATAAATATTGTACTGTCCAGAAGGAAGTATATCAATATAAAACATTTTTGAAGCATTTAAGTTTTCTGAATACACATTTGACAGATGAATCAACAGTTTAATTAAGCTAAAACTGCCTCTAGTAACTTAGCATTTTTTAATTTGGAATAATCAAAACCATTTTATTTTTTATAATCAGAAATATTCTTATTTTTTATAAGATCTGTAAGAGGGACTGTCCAATATGCCAAACAATATAAGATCTATATTAATAAGCAAAGTTTTCTGTTTCTTTCAGTCTTAAGCCATTCTTGCTGATTTTGATGGTGTTTGCTTAGATTGGCTATTGGATTAGTGAAAGGAAGATGAGAAAACGGAAATAAATTTTGTCTCACTTGTTTAAATGGCAAATATTTGTATCCTTTAAGACTGACAAATGCAGGCCGTATTTTCCATAAAGCATGTAGATCACATTTACAAGAAAGAACATGAGGGCTTGAGTGGTGGAAAACCAGGAAGCTAAAGAGAGACTGAAAGATAGCCAAATAAACATGAATTCTCACAGGTATGTTACAGAATCACACCTGGCTATGTTATGTGAGTGAACAAAATCATTGGATAAATACAAGTGCCTTGAGGGAGATATCCAGTGAAAAGTGAGGTAAAATTACATACAATGTAGTATCATTAATGGAAAGACTAATGTCTTTCAGGTAGAGTTAACTCGAGAAGATTATTAAAAATTGAAAGGATTTCAAAAGGCAGTGCAAGAGCAATTTGGAGTATACAAAATACACTTAATAATAAAACTCTTAGTTTGCTTTAGTTGCATGGCCATGTATATGATTATATCTAACAAGGTTCTGAATGAGGAAGCAGTTTTGAAGGAAAAACAACTAATGTGGTTCATAAATGTTTGATTCATTAGAATAAAAATTGATTACCCTCCCTCCCCCATTTTTTAAAAGCATGAAATTAAGCATTTACAGGACTATAGCATTTATACTATCATTTCTAGTCTTTAAAATCAGTGGCTTTGTTTATAAAGTTCTTGTGTCATATTTGTTTATTTAGGAAATCAGACTAAGTGTTTAGCATGGAAATTTCTAAATGAGGAATCTGGTGATATGCCAGATACAATTATCTTTCCTAGTTTGATTATCTTTATTTACTTTCTTACTTTGAGACACAGATAGGGCTGAAGTAGCCTTTCACAGTTTGGGAACATCCCTGGTCCTGACGGTCAGTAATTTGCCCAACTTATGCACAGAACAGGCACGTAAGCCACAGTGCAACCCAGTGCCATATTGCCTTTCTTGTCCAGATGTGGAGACCTGTTAGAGTGTGGCATGCATGTATTTCTGGCCTACAAATATACATTTTCCATCCTTGAAAAGTAGGTCTCAGAGGGGCAGAGAGATGGTGTCCCTGTGTGTCAAGATCCAGCTGGATCCTACACCTAGAACTCAGTTTCACAGTACAGACCCAAGCTATGAAGATTTTAACTAAAATATTCTTTCAGAGTACTTTCAAATTTAATTTCAAACAAGCTTGGAAAATCCATTAATCCTGATCTACACTGTTTGCACATATAGTTTATATTGTACCAATTCATATTAGGTCAAATATTAAACTGCTAATTTATATCAATTTCTTAAGCAGCCTACACAATAATGTATTATCTTTGCAGATATTTCACTTAATGAGAGACATGTAGAGACTTACAGTTCCCAAATGACTTTCAGTGAACAGCATAATGACCTAACAGCTTTTCACTAATTCCTAGGAAATGTATGTATATGTATATATTCAGAAAGTCAAAATGCTAAATGCTTACTGATTATAGATGGAACTCACTACCATTGTGGGATAATTTTACAAATGCATTATTAAATTCAGAAAATTAATGAAAGTAATGTTATGGTTGATGGAAATTGTAAGTCAAATGCTATCTCATTGTTAGTGAAAGATCACTGAAATATATATTTTTTTTTTCTGTGAGTACTTTTACATGCACCACAAAGCTTCATTTTAGGACTATACAATGGACTATCATCCATTTCAGTTGAAAAACGAAGAACTAAATAATTGATGGAAAAGATGTTAAGATAACCTAAAATTTTGTAGTATTAAATGGTAAAAATTGAAGGGTTATTGATCAGTTTCTCTGAGGAAAAGGAGGAGATGTCATTTTTATATATCCTCTGAAAAACTCTCATGTGTTTACATTGAGGAAAATATTTTTGACTCTTAAAAATTGAATATTTTCATGAGGTAGGTAATTTTCAATAGCAAAGCAGCAAAATATCAGGGCCGATATCTGACTTGGGAAAATTGAATTCAATAGTTATTGCCTACAGACTAGCTATGTCAGCCTGGTCAAGACTCTGCTTCCCAGTTTCAGGGTAACCAAGGTTTTAAATGAATCACCTGGGTTGTCGACCTAATGCTTTACAACTGTATAGCAGGCTTCATATCCAAAAGCATCCACAAACTACTTCACATTCCTCCATTCACTGTAGGTCAGGAAACACTCCTCCTACCTTACAGAAAACTTAGATCTGCAGAGCAAAAGTTCACAGAATGGGAATATAAACTTCCTTGAAAGGAAGTAGGGGAGATCAAAGGCACTGGTCAGCACACTGCATCTCTGGATGGATTTTTCAGAGAAAACTCTCAGATGTTACCAGGAAGTCAGCTGCACTTCAAATTACAGAAGAAAGTAACACAAACAAATAAAGCTGCCAAGAACTCTTATAGATATAACTTTAGGAAAAATTCCTTCTTCACCTATCACCACCTTCAAAACTTGAGCTTTTTGTCTTTGTTAAATCCTTTTATTGGAGAGTTGCTGTCATCGGCTGTAAACTGGGGGTGAGAGCTCTGCAAGCAAGCAGAAGACCTAAGACCCTCAGGGAAATTATTTGTGGAATCTCTGACAGGTCACAGTTAGGGGGGGGAGGCAGACTCTTACTGTAACCCTCTGGCCTTCAACACTATTTCTGAGCATAACACAGGTCCTCAGAAGTAATTTGGTGACAACATTCTGTGAAACGACCCTTAAGAAAACCTTAAAAGCCCTTTCAGGCACACATGATGGCATGAAGTATTGAATTTTCAAGTTTAGAGAAACTTGTGTCTATAGAAAAAGAAAGGGTCAATATCCTTTAGAGTTACAGAGGGAATTAATAGGCCATAATCAAACTGACATACACTAGATAGACTAGGCTATTGCTTTTTTTTTTTTTTAAAACGAAAAACATCTGTTTTTCTTTTTAACTTTTACTTTATTTAAAGAGAATTTTAATTTTTTATTTATTTTGAAATTTAATTCTGGTGCAGCTAAATATGTACATATGCATTACATTATGCATATACATAGACATTACATATGCATATGCATTACATGTATACATATACTCTTACACTTGGAAAAAAATAGAGGACTGAATGTAAGTTAAAAACCCCTCAGTTTTCAGTGCTTTCAAAGTTAATGTTTTATGAGAAATATCCTGTGTCGGATGCTCTTCAAATAAATTTGTAGTGAAAGGATATAAGAATCCAGTCTATTATAACTACCATATCAGAAGAACTGAGTAAATGATCCATAACACAAAGCCTCAATATAAATTGTCCAAACTTCCTACCATTGAAATGGACTGTTCTTTTTTTAGTAGTTTTAGAGACTAACATTACTATCAGACTCCTCTGTACATTTTGTTTTTCTTATGAAATATTAATGTAATTCAACAGAAAGCATCCAAATAAAAAGTTTTTAAAAATCTCAGTGAGAAACTACCAATAAGGCAAAAGTGCCTTACATAATTCAGCTGCCACCATCTGTAGTAGTTAAGATATTGGAACATCGTCCTAAATAATCTAGTTTGTAAAAACAATCAATATGGTTCACAGAAACATTTTCTGTATGTTATGTCAGGAGAATACAAAACAAAATTCCTCTAAGCTACGTACAGGAACTGTGTTGTAATCCATTTGTGCTGGTATTGTTTCCTTGGGCTATTCTAGCTAGCCTCCTGAATCAAGGCATAGAATTACAAACAAAATCTTCTTATTGTGAAAGATTTTTCTTTTTTCCTCTAGGTACTGCTTTTGTTGTAACTTTGCCCTATACACAGGCTTCACTGCCTAGCTAATTTCTCCACAACAGAGGCAGTTTTGAAGTCATGTATTGATCCAGGCTTTACTGATGAAGCTGTCCTTATTCCCTTCATCCCCATCACTAAAGTGTGATAACCTCTCACCTGGATGATGTCTGAAAGTTGTTTTGAAAGAAAGAAATCTAAAATGTTTTTCTATCTGTCAGCATCTTATAGGCTGGGAGGAATTCAGCTCCATGGGGTTCTATCAGGGCAGAAGTGTTTGTTTCTACCTCTTCTTCACGCACAGGCCTGTGGCAACAAACATTTCTTCTCTTCATAGTGGACCTGCACTATGTCTCCATGGTCTGGCAAGACTTTAGCTTCACATGGGAACATTCAGTGATTCTGGCAGGGAGACTTGAAGGAATATGGGTAAGAAAGGGAAAAAAAGGTTATTTTCAATATTATAGAAACTCCACTAAATCTGAACAGAGTACCACAAGAGACAATGAAAGCACTGCATCCAGAAGGTCAAACACAGAAGTCAAATCATAACATTTTGTCAATTGCACAAAGAAAAGTTTGTGAGAATCATCTGTAACAGGAAACATTAGGCATAATAAATATCAGTGTGGGTTTTTTTCAATATGATACAATACAGTCATGAAAACAAGCTTTAGCTAGCATTGAATCAGAAGGTGAATATATTCAGTTTAGCAGTGGTCCATAAATGTATGTATATGTACACATATATGTGCGTGTGTGTATATATGTATATATGTATATATAGCTATATCACTTTTAGAAATGATGCCTTTTAGCATATAGACCTATATTAAAATATATGTTGTAGTATTTACTTTCCTTTTTTCAAGTTACTGTGCCTTCAGTATTATTCATTTTATATAGCAGTAGCTGTAAAAGAAGTAGGGAGATCTAATCCAAGCTGCAGTAGTGCCATGAACAGGTTTTACTAAAACACTCAGTGAAAATTAAAAGAATACTTGAAATAAGAATTGAAATGTAACCTTGACATGTGCAATAATTCTGGTATGATCAATGACCTCAACTCAACACTCAGTACTCAGGGAAAGAGATGAAAGATAAGAGACTACGTAATAATGACCTATACCTGGAACTAAAACAAGCATTGGACAAGTGATGATAAAAAAAAAAAAACCTATTAAATTTTGAGCAAACATTTTGAGAATTCAGATGCCACGAGCAAGGTAAAGAACCCTGAAGAGAATGATTGACAAACCTATAAAAGAAACAAGAATGCTACAGCACTCTAGAGAGAAAACAAAGAGGAAAAGCAAATAAAAGGAGTTCTCTTGTTTTGATTAGATTCTCTGCTTCTAAAAGACAGCTAATAGACAAGGCAGGCAAGTAAACTAATCCAATTTCTTACTATTACAAACAAAATTACATTAAAAGATCAGTACTAGTGCTGAAAGTCAAGCAGTCAAAAATTAGGAAATACCTTTGCCTATTCACTCTCAGCTCGGCCCCTGGGATATAACTAGTATGATAGCAATATAGTCACAAGTTATTTTGTTTCCATGTATCCTGAGGGAACACTGAGCTGCTCTTTAATTCCATAATTGGTGAACAAGAAGCTGACATGTTCTGCTGCAGATAGGAAGGCTAAGTGATTCCCATGAGGAAAAATGAGCATGTTTTTCTGAAGTGTAATACACATTTGTTTCAGTCATGAAGCAGGAGCAAACTATGGGGTTAGTGAAGTAGTATGGTTGCTCCATCTGCTCAGTCCTTGCTTCTGTTTTGATAGTACCCATTCATGTATGCCTTACCAGAAGTTAGGGTAGGACCACCGTTCTATTTAATTTTGTAAAAGAGACTTACTGGTTAACAATGTTGTTTAGCCATCTAGGTTGAATTAGAGCTAGCCACAAAAAAATAAAAGGCTCTGCAGAATATTAGCCCAGACCACCCAGTTCCTGAAACATTAAATATAATATAGTTTAGTCTTAACTCAGTACACACATTCCAAATCAAATATATGAAGACAATCAATAGCCTTCATTTAAATTCTTGATGCTGAGCACATACAATTGCCGATAAAATCAATAATCAGAGCAAATGATTGGGATCTCTTAATATTTTTTCTTAGTCTTCATACATCTTAACATTAAATGAACACTAAATTAAAAACAATATTAGACAGTTTTTCAAGTGCTGTAGTAAATGGTTTAGAAATATCTCAGTGTTGAAGATTGCATTAAACTTATTTTTATCATTCCAAAAATACATGGAACATGCTATAAATTCAACTGAAACAATAACCACATTTTTCATTTGTATAGGTCCATGTAATGGACCACTAAAATCCAACCACATCTGAAGAGACATGGAGATGGGTGTTTTAATATTACTTCAAGCAATGCTGAGTTATTTGGAATGAGGAAAGAAAAATATTTGTTTTTACACTTACTGCAACATAAAAAAAGACAATGATAACCTATCAAAAATAAGATTTTGCATGGGGGCACAATAATAGGAAGATATGGGTTTGCCTTCAGATTCTACAGATTTATTTATATCACTGTAATAGAACCAGTTACAAAAAGAGTTCAGAGCAGGCGCTTCTTTGAATTTTACAGTTTATAGATTCAAAATCTTCAATACTATAGGAAAAGAAAGCCAGAATATTTAAAAATACCCTTCCTGAAAAACTGAAGCTTCATTTACTACACCAGTGTCATTAGATGCTGATATGATCACATCTCAGCATCTAAGAACCTACCAGTGCTAGCATTATTGTCATTAGCTGGTATTAATGTCATATAAGAGCTAATGAACAGCACCATAGCTGCTCATGGAAGCAGGACAGAAAATGCATTCATCACCACTGTGTGGCTTAGTATTAAACTTCATGCTATGCTTTCCTCAAATGCTAGAGAAAACTGCAATTGTTCTAAAAGCTGTATCATAATTTTCTCTTTAATAACCACTGGGGAGAACAAACACATGACTACTGATCGATGATTAATTATGGTTATTTCTGATTACTTATGTGGCACAGCTATAGAATACTAGAGTTCTAACTACACTGCCAGATGACAATATGGCCAGGCTCAAGCATGCCAAGTCTCATGACCTTGCTTTTTTCCATTCACCTTTTTGATTTGGCCTAAAGGTAGTATGAGCTCACAGCTTTGTTGCTGGCAAAAAAGTCTTGATTTGGGAAATTTCACTTAATTTAATTTATAGTTGATTAACATTAGCTTTTAGTTACTGACTCATGTATTGAGAAATGAAGAAGACATAAACTGTCTCAACTCCCCTTCTTCTTGCCACACATTGTGCTCAGTCCCTTCAGCCTCCACTGCCCAAACCCTGCCAGTACAAGACTCCATGCTGTTCTCTGGAAATCCTAAACTGAAAATATCTGCTGATGTATTGGGCTGTAGCACAGCTGGCTTTGCTTAGGCCTGATCCAGGCAGTGCACCCGAAAGAGGATTGGAGCTGGCATTAAGGCCCCGACAATCTTCCCTCACTCTGAACTGGTTTGGAGCTCAGAATATGAGGCAATGTGGACTCACATTTGACTGATAAAGAGGATGTATTCTTGTGTAGTCATTCTGTCTCAACAAGGAAGGTCTAAGTTCTGTAGGCTGAAAAAAACAGCCTAAATTTTCTTTCCCTGAATTTCCCAGAAACACTAGATGTGAGTAAATCATATAAATTTAAAAACCCCACCATTTTCTAGGAATCATTCAGGAAAAGATAATAATTTTAATAACATATTATTCAAAGGTGCAAGTATTGTCTGGGAAACCACTTATGTTTGATTCTGACTCCACTGAAGATTATTTTTCAAAAAACAGAATGGTAAATGACATTTAGAAATTCAAAGCTGAGTACGCCTGAGCAGTTTAAAGTAATTTTCAGATTCTAGGAGATAAAATAATGGTATATTTTCCAGTATTTATTTGTTTGTTTGGTTGGTTGGTTTTTGCTGGGTTGCTTTATAGACAAATTACTTGGTTGGCTTTTTTCAGCTGGTGTGAAAGAGGTGCTAAAGAAATCTTCCCATAGGTACAACTTTAATGCTAAGACAGTTGAATTAAAATGTAATTAACTACATTGCTATTTGTCTTTTTTTAATTTAATGCTAGGTACTTCTTTCCTCTGCTTCATTTAGTGCTTAATGTTATACAGGGACTTTTATCCTATAGTGACTGCAGTTATGTAAACTAATGAGTTAAACTTTATCTTATATTCATCCCAGTCATATACATTAAATGCAAGAAATGAATGCTATACAAGTATTTTCCATCATGGTTGTCAGGGAGTTGGAAAATCTTTACCTGAAATGACCCTAAAAGACTCTCCAGTTGTTAGCAGCAAAATTCTATGAGACATCATTTGATTACAGCAACACTGATGCAAATCTGGAACAAATGCAAATGGAGTTGCCCTGGCTTTAATGACCAGATGCTGACCCTGACTTTAGCAAAAGATTCAAGTACTGCCAAAACCCAAATCTCAAACTTCCTTAGTAATGGGAACCTATCTTTAAAGAAATTCAAACCTGAATCCAGTCTTGTTGATTCAACTCCATTGCTAGAGATACAATATGACACAAATGAAGGACAGGGATCTTGGAAGTCTAACTGGAACCAAGATCCCAGAAAACAGAAAAATATTCCTGAGATTTATACAGCCCTCCCATCAGGAAAAATGGTGAAAACACAATACTACATACCAAGAATGTAAATGGTTATTCTGAGTTCAGATGGAGATGAGATGACCAGTTGAATGCTGTGGGGAAGGTGAAAAAAAAAAAAACAACAAACAAAAAACAGAAAAGGAAAGCAAGGAGGATGTGGGAATACAATTAACAGTGGAAAGACAAGATATAATAGCATTTTAAATATTTAAATCTTCTTTTTGAAAAATACAATACAGTAAACATAAAGCTCAGTATATTCTTAAAATATGTTAATGACAACTTTTTAAGGGAAGAGGGAGGCAACATGAAGGACAAGAAATAAATAGAATAAAGAATAAAGCTGGCACAAGAATTATGTGCATTAATAAGAACAGTTATGTTGTAAATTAGAAGAAGGTAAGGTTTTAGAACAAGTTTCTAATATCAGCTAAAGGATTAAAAAATAAGCTATTTAAGACAGAGATGGATCAGTTTAGAGGAGCAGTTGTAAGGCTTGTCAACTGCAATAGACTGGATTCAGTGACATGGGAAATTCTTTCTTGTTTAACATTTCAGTTCAGTGAGTGGAAGAAATTATAAAGAGATAATATTCAGCTAAATTGATTTTTTTTCTGACTTAAAAAGGGAAGAATCTAAGAACCTGAATACTGAAAGTAATTTTTGTGAAAGTAATTAGTAAGAAATAAGGTTGGAAAGGAAAATAATATACTTTAAAAAGCTGACCTCAGTAAGTCAAATATTTAATTTCTCTCAGGAAACAAATTATGTAGCAAAAGGGAATATAGTAAGCTGACACTCACTAAAAAGTCCTATATACACAATAGCTAAGAAATTCAGTCCACAGGCAAGAATAAAGCATAAGAAGAGGTGTATTTGACTGCTTCAGTAGCAATTTGGTGACACTGAAATCAAAAAGGTCATTCACAAAGTAGAACCAATGACATATTACTAAAGATATAAAAGTATAGATATAAGAGTATAAAGAAATAGGGTAAGTATGCAAGGATAAAGTCAGACAGGTTAAGAAGAGAAAAGAGTTATAGTTCTCTGAGAACTTTAAAACCATAGAGGTAAGAGATGATAATACAGTAGATGCTAAAAAGGATAGAAAAAGAAAGTTGAGTACCATTACTTACCAGGGAGGGAGAGCATTCAAGTGGACTACTCTGAAAAGCTAAAATATTAAAGGAACTTTTTTTCCCTTTGTTTTTTACAGAAAGGTTTATGCCCAGATACTTAACACACACACACACACACACACACAAAAATAAATAAAAAAAAAAAGATAGAAATAATGCCGGAAGAGAGAAAGAACAGATTAAAATCAATTCTAATAAATTAAATTATTCAGCGAAGGATCTGATAACACTTTACCCATGAATTCTGAAAAAAAAAAGACCCAACTTGTCTTTGGATTTTTGTTTTGTCCTGAGGTCTTATGGGGATTGGAAAGATCCTTGGAAGAAAGAGAATACTAAGATAAGGCAAAGGAAAGACATAGTATCTGTCTTTAATAAAGGGAGGAAAAGCGATGCCCGAGGAATCATAGATCAGTCAGTCTAGTTCTGATGTTTGAGATTATACTAGGAAAAAATATTAAGACATTATTTATACATTTACTTATACGATAATAAAACACTAAGTATCCCAACATGTATTTCTCTATAAATGAAGATATCATGACAATCTCATTTCCAACTTTGCAAGGATAGTTATCTTCATAGGTAGGAAAAAAATAGCAGATGTGACAACATATTGATCTTAAATAACCTTGTAATATTGTCTTTATAACATTTTCATAAGCAAACTGAGGAGAAATAATGGTTTGAACGGAATCACCTTACAATAAATGCTTAATTACATAAATTTAATCTTTTCTTGAAGAACAAGTGTTTCTAGCTAAATTACAAATATGGCACCACTGGGGTCTTGTCTGGCTCCATGGATTCCCTGGAAGTTTCTTGGGTGCTTTGGTTTCTGATAATGGAGGAAATATGACATTTAGTAGACCATTTGTGGCAGCAAACTAAAGAACATATTGTACTTGCAAAAAAATTTTTCTTTCTCTGTTAAGCTGCCCATCTGAAAAATTTAGTGTTTGACTACTCCTTATGGTTTGTAGTAGGGAAAAAAAACACCCAACCATATTTTTGTTGCATGAAAAAAATAGATTTTCTTAATATTTCTAATCCTAGATTAAGTAGGACATTTGTAGGGCTCAACATCCACTTGGTTTGAAGACAAAATAACCATTTGGTCTTGGTTAGTTCTTGATACCAACATCCAGAAAGATTTGTTTTCTAATTTCTTTAAAATGGCTGTGGGAACGAAGTAGATAAATAAATATTCCAAAAGAAAATTCTCAAGGGTTAGGCCACATGGAATCCAACCACAAATTAGAAATGCTGCATCTAAAGAGACCGGAGTTTATCTTCCCTTATTACTCAGTCTTCAGCCTCTTCTGATTTCCCAGCAGAACTGCCAGGTATGGTCTGTATACTGTCCACGAGGGAGGCAACTGAGAATGCCAAGTAACTTAATATTGGATGGCATGAGGGTATCTGTAAACTGTTGATATTCTAACACAAGTAATCTAGGCTGGATTTGAAGGGGCAGCTCTGAGGCAAATGACATCATACATCATTGCCATTGTCCTGAGCAATACAATGCCATTATTATTAAGTTTTGATTCCACTGGAGAGAGGGGGAGTGAGCAAGTGGCTCTGTGGTGTTTAGTTGCTGGCTAGGGTTAAACCATGACATATGTGTTATGCTACTAAACAGCATTTTCTATAGAACTTAGTCCAAATGTATCCTGAATACTGGCATATCTAATACTGCTTTTATGTGCTCTGATTTAATCTCTCTCATAAGAAATCAAAGACTGCGTTATGTATCAAAACACAGTCATTACGGAGTTTTAAAATACCAGTGTGATATTTTGTAACACATTGCCCCACCTTTCTCCTATATTGCCTAAAGGAGGCCTATATTGCTTTATGAATTTAAAGTGAAAAATTAGTTTTACAGGTATAATTAAGGGATCATTCTTGTTGCATTAGGGTGTAAGAATGCATCAGGGTGCAATTATCTGTTGAAATGCTTTATAAAGAAAAAAAATACAGAAGGATTTGGTTAAACACTGCAGAAAGATTAAATTAGCAAGAAAAGATACATCAGATTTTATGATAGCCTGGGGTTAAGAATACCTTATGGTCAAGGATGGATGGATTTGAAAGTGTTCAGGTAAGGAGACTTGTGTTCAGAAAGTAATAATCACAAACATTGGGGCTGAAGATTTAGGTTAAGAAGGGCAGATCTAAGAATTTTCAGTCCTCAATAATTTTGCTAAATATCCACTCACAGTTCAAAGTGATAAGGTTCAGAACTTTAGAAATTAGATAAAATGCACCTTTGTAACAAGGTACCTTTCTAAGTTACAGTGAGTTACATAACATAAAAAAACAAAAGAAAAGACTACATAAAAGTTATTCATACCAAAACCACACAATAAAATAAACTTAGCATGTTACTGATGAAGAACTGTGTGAGAAAAAAAATGAAACAGGGCAGCTGGGAGTCCATTATAGACACCATAAGCCTTTAGAAATATTGCATAGACTTTTAAAAAGTCAATCAATTATTTCCAGTTTTGTAAAACTGGACATAATTAACCAATTGTAAATTAAGGAAATATTTTGATATGCTTGATTATTACATCTAAGCCACATTCCTCAATCATTCACCTCTTACTAGGCAAAATCCACAGTGATTTAGGGTTTTGACTAAATAAAGAACAATAAAATTTGTTCCTCAGTGAATTTGTGGAAAAGAAGTTAAGGTATAGCCACCTACTTAGATGTTCAAGTTTTATGTTTATTGATTTTCAAGGCTGGAATTGATAAGGCCCTAATCTGATCTCAGAGATCACCTTTCTCTGAGAAGGAAGTTAGTCTAGAGACCTTGTAAGGTCCCTTCCAGACAGAATGATTCGGTGATTCTATGTTTTTAAATCCAGTAAAAAAAGTAAATCTGAATACAAAAAATAATGAGCGTGACTTCAACTTCTTCATATTTAAAGTGCCACATTAATGCAACAGGGTGATGCAGAGAAATGTTGGCATGCTGACTACCTATGCATTCCTAATGGAAGAGTTGGCTCTATGTGAGGGTAAAGTACAAAATTGCAGATTGGGTGAGCATTGAAAACTGACATGATTTTCGAAGAACAGACCTGAGTTTAACCATATTAAATCCCTTTTGTTTGAGATTCAGTTGTTGAAGTCTTCTTCTGAGAAAAGCTGCCTAAGTAGAATGACTCAATCAAACCTACATGTACCTAAAGGATGAAGAGTGTATGCCACCACTAGTCTTGTTTTGTATGATAGCTTAGCAGTTAAAGCACTTGCACAGTAAAGGTTGGGCTTGGGTGTAATTTTCTCTTCAGTGAGAGGCAATTCTTATCCCTGCAGTATACTGTTTGAGGGAGTGCTCCACCAGCCAAATACAAAGACTATTTTAACATGTCGCAGTAACAGAAATGAGGCAGAAAAATCACCGTGAAAGGAATCCACATCCAAACTCTGGGCTTATTACTCACAGCTGACGGTTCTGTCTGGCCAGAGATCAGGTTCTTTGTTATTTGCTGGGTTTTCTGGTTTTTGGTTTTTTTCTAGCCTATATATGTAACATTGCTTACTACACAGCTTCCCAGATTCAGCAGGAAAGGTGGAAAATTATCCCATACAGCTTAAACTACAATCTGATAAAATAACATTCCAGAAAGCTTTTGGGGAAAAAAATACTTCTTCTTACAGCTCTGTTACAGTTCTTGTTCTGTCACTATGTCCTAAGAACTTGTAGTCCTCCAAAAGAAATAGCTCTATTCTGCCAAGTTTTTGGATCTCATATACTGTAGACTAATTTATTTTCCAGCATGCTTGGGTTTGGTCTGCTCTAGACCTACACACAGTACGGAATTCCACTTCTATGAAGCTTTTAGGTCAAATCAGGCATGACTAGTGAGTTAGACACTCACATGATTAGGTAGCCTATAAACAAAAAGGAATCAGTATTTGTATTTAGGCAACTATTATCTACCTGCATTCTGGTTTAGCTGCTTAAATCCTTTCCTTGGTTTTGAATATTAATGCTGCACAATCTTTATCTAACTATTTTTTTATTTTGCCCTGAATTAATGTAAGAGCTAAATCTTTGTGTTGCAAATGTACCCTGTTGCATATTATGAGACCACTGAGAGTTTTTTAAATCTTTTACTAGAGAAGAACCATCATTCTGTACTATTCTATGCATAGGAAAAAATGTCTTGTCAGTCCACCTAATTAGTTGTAACATGGTAAAGAAGATGAGAATGTATTACTGAAAGCTTAAATGCTTTCAACCTCTCTTTTGAAAGATTAACAGTGGCATTTCAATGTGAGAAAAACAATCCAGGGGGAGACAAGCCCTGAAGAGCTCTTGAATACCTAAAAAGACAGGAAATCAATAAGGCCTGTAATTATTGGCACAGAGATTTAATGAAGTGTAAAACTTTGGTGTAAAAACAAATTAAAACTCCATTAATGTCCATGGGTAATGAAGAACAAAAAATGATTCAGAAAAAAATACAGTATTTTCTTTTTTTTTCTTTTCCCATACAGTTAATTCAGAATTTTTTTTATGTATGAAATAGCTGAGGAAGACTTTAAACGGTAATTTTAATGGGAATTTAAGACTTATTATGAAGCAAACCTAAGCATTTTTTAATACTTCCCAGATGGATATAGAGTTTTAAACTAGTAACAGGTTTCACTGAAAGGACTTGGAAATTAATATGAAACATACTACAGGCAGGTTAATTGGGTTCATTTCATGAAAGTGTATTATAAATTAGCTAACCTTATTCTTTTTTTTCTTGACAGAATAAAAGGTATTTGAAGCTACTGCCATTGAGCTTGATCCTGAGATGTAGTAGAATCTGACTGATAGCAGTGGGAACTGGAAGGCTGGTAGTTTACACGTGGATCACAGGGGATTCTCAAAAGCATTTGTTGTGCATGGAGGATGAATCAGACAGACTGACAAATATTTGCAGTAGAATGAATATCCTACTCTATGATTATTGCTGGATAAGTCCTCCATTTATTATAGGCCTTTCCTGTTTTCATACAAACCAAGCTTCTGACAGAGACAATATTATTTCCTGTGACACTGTTACACACATATTTTCCTTGTATTCCACAAACATGTTACTAATTAATTTAGTTTGATGGTTGTTAACACACTGTACAACAAAAGCTAATGACCCTAGAGTAGAATATTAGTCACAATTTGTTCTATCCATGCACCTTCTCTATACATGCAATCTTTCTACATGCATAATGATACCTAAATATTGTAGAATTTTATTAGATAAAACTCATCAAGTACAGCACAGAAGTAGTTATAGACCTTAGATTATCTAAATACTGTCGAAGAAAACAGAATGGCACCAACAACAGAGATTGATTTAGCTATCAATTTAAGTAAATTGCAATAGTAAGGAAGCATAGCTCACCTCACTTTTAGAATTTGAGTGTAGAAATGATATGTTCTTAGAATAGAGTATGGAAAAAAAAAACCCTTGCGACCAACATTACAGTATTTAAATAATAGCCAAAGAGGGCCTGCATAGTCTTCACACAGGAATCTCACCTCTAAATAACTAACCCATGTGCTCAGTTCTGATTCAGGACACTTTTCTTGACTGTCATTCCCCCACGTGCTGAGAAATGCCCTCCTGGTGACAGTTGCTGTCCATGTCTGTCTTAGTAACTGTGTGTTAACCCCTTGGCAGAAGAACCTTATTTCCCCAGTGGCAGCTTGATTTTCTGTCAGGTTTTGAAAAAATGCAGAAGGAAGCATCACTTGGGGAGCTATTTCCCCTTCCTCATGGGAAAAAGGCAGAGAGAGAGATAAAAATGATGCATGAGCTGAATTTGACCTCAGGCCAGACTGGACCATGTGTTAGACTGTCTTTTAAGCATATTGAGAAGAAGACGGCTAAGCCTGTCTTGTTAGTAATATGCCATAGTTTTTAGACATTTTAAATACCTAAAATAAATTAAGTGCAAAACTAGAAATCACTGCTACCAACCACCAAATGTTTGAGGATATACTGAGCAAAAACATTCTGCTTGCACCATCTCTTAATCAATTTCTGCTGTGAAGTTTGAAACTACATGATTCTGACAGAAACCTGAGGGACAATAGAGATGGGAGAGAAGCCATGCCTCAGGAATGAATCACTGCTGATCACAACAAAAATCTATTCCTGTGGAAAACCTACCTTTTTCTTCCAAAGCGTACGCTTTGTTGATGGAAATTGCCTAACCAACGGCATATAAAGTTACATTGTGTGATTCTTATAAAATCAGATTTACAATAAGAATGGAATCTTTTTCTGAGGTTGTTTAGGTGGAAAATTCACATTAGACATAAGGCTACTACTTTCCTTAAGCCTTTTCCTACAGAGCCAACAGTGGATGTCTCTATATATCCTGTCCTATGGTAGACCTTACAATATACCTTAACTGAAGTTGATTTCATAGTGCAGAAATAACAAAAGAAAATTTGGTGGGTTTTTTGCTATATTTCATCATTGCTAATATACAGTCCGTGTCAAGCCATAGCTCAAGGAAAATGTTCAGTCTTAAATGGCTGATGTAATATATGCAGATTTGGACAATGATTACCTATTATCTAGAAACAACAAAATAAAATAGACTGTATCCTTAGCTATTTGGAAAACTGTTCCCCCAAAGCCAATGCACAACAATTATTATGAAAACAAAAATAAAGATTTCATTTTGTGTTAAATGAAACAATTTACTCCAAAAATTTTGCTGCGGGGGGTGGGATGGGGTGGGGTGGGATTTGGCATGGTAAAAACTACCATTAAATAAACTGGCTTTACCTACTTAATTCAGAAACTCCAGATAATTTAATGGAATGTCATTTGATCGAAAAATTCAGGATTCAGAACAATCAACAATACTGATATTTAGATAGAAGTATAAAATTAGACTAGAACTGTGTCTGATCAATAACAAAGTGATTGGATGAGTCTAACCAAACTATCTGGCCTAAAACGTAAGAAGAAGGTTACTGTCACAACGGGTCCGACTGTGGGCCCAGCCTGACCACTCTTTGCTCTCCAGCAGCTGCCAGTCAGAGAAGTTCTGAGAACTCCATATAGGGTTATTTTCTGCAGAAAAGATAAAAACATTTCAAGTCTCAGCTTAATTTTTCACAAATCAGGAGTAGTGAAAGTCCAAAATAGTTTAGCCTAATATTCCTAATTTTTTTTTTCTCCATAAGCATGGAAACTAAATATTCCTATTAGTTTTACAATGAAGGGGTTCTTTCTATTTCTCTGATCCTCACAACTGTTATAATTACAAAATATACCAGGGAATATGTCCTAGTTATTTATCTGCCCTTAATAAAATATAATTTCTTTTGAGTTTAAAGAAAACAAACATATGGAGCAAGTCACTGTGGAAACCAAGAGGACTTTGAAGAACTGAAAACGGATGTATTGATTTGCTTGGTCAGAAGTTTTGCATGTTTTCTTTCTCCTTTATTTTGTCTTCATTGTGTTTGTGACATTTGTCTGGGCTCATAAAGAAATGTATTCACTTCATAGCACCTAAAGATGCATTTTTAATTGATTTAAAACCAGCCACAAGCACTTACTAACCCTCAATTACCTTTTTTGCCTCCTATGTAATACATTTATTGCTGTTTTCCTTTTTATTACACTAATTGTAAAAAATCCCTTAGGAGGACTTGTTATTTTTTGTTTCGAATCTGCCTGTAAGCTTCATCACTATGTCTTTCTCAGTCCCATGATTTTTATAGTTGTTCAACTTTTATTACGTGTTGCATTGGGTGCAGGTGCCCAGGCGCTGGCAGCGAGGGCTGCAGGGACGACCTCTGTGAGGAGAGGCCAGGGCTGCCCCTTGCCGGTCACAGCCGGTTCCAGCCGGTTCCAACCGACCCCTCGCAGGGCATAGCTGAGCCCCTCAGGCAAGATAGTGGCGCCTCTGGGAAAGTGTATTTAAGATGGGGCAAAAATACGAGAAAACAGAGAACAGTGAAGGAAAAAAAGTGAGAAACAGCAGAGGGAACATCAAGGTCAGAGGAGGAGGAGATTGCTCCAGGCACTGGTGCAGAGGAAAATTGTGAGCAGGAAGGAGGAGCAGAGG
Organism: Calonectris borealis; assembly: GCF_964195595.1. Taxonomy (NCBI): domain Eukaryota; kingdom Metazoa; phylum Chordata; class Aves; order Procellariiformes; family Procellariidae; genus Calonectris; species Calonectris borealis. Next base: position 47,696,396 of record NC_134312.1, read on the forward strand.
GGAACTGTTATGGGCTGACCACAATCTCCGTTCCCCATCCCCCTGTGCCATTCGGGGCGGGAGCGGGTGGAGGAGTTGGAAATTAAGGAGTGAAGTTAGCACTGAGCCTGTGAAAGGAGGGAGAAAAGTGACATTTTAAGGTTTTTATTCTTGTTTCTCACTAGCCAAATCTATTTTAATTGGCAATAAATTTAATTAATTTTCCCCAAGTCGAGTCTGTTTTGCCCATGATAGTACTCGATAAGCAATCTCCCTGTCTGTCTAGATCCATCAGCTTTCTCACAGTATTTTCTTCCCCTCTCCCACTGAAGAGGAGGAGTGGGTGAGTGGCTGGATGGGCATTTGGCTATTAGGCAGGGTTAACCCATCACACATGTTTACCTCTCTTCATGTTCCTTCCTTACGAGTGCCAGTCATCTCATGATTGATCCTCATAAAAAGCTAACTTGAAATGCTACAAAAAGAGGTTCATATGGAAAAGACTGTAACAGAAAAATTTCTGTTGTAATCATGACCAGAAGTAGTCTGCCTGAAATACATGGAATTACTAAGGGAATTACTCTGTGAAATGGGAATGAACTATCAAATTTAAACCCTGATGAAATGAAGATTTTAATTACATTACGTTCCTGTACACAGAAGTTGTTACAGCCCCTGGACATAATTTGTGATCTACAATAAGTTTTGTGATCTACAATAATTTGTGATCTACAATAAGACTGTTTCAGTCTTATTCAGTCTTCAAATCCTGGATTGTCTGATCTGCCTTATTCAGAGTACCCTGACTGGGAAACTTCTTGTAGCCTCTTTTATTTATTCAGAGGAAAAGCAAGCTACTTCACACCTACCTGGATAACAGATCATAAAGCTGTCCTACATTGCACAAAAAATTTTAATGTAGAGCTGATTTCTGGCATAAGATATTTGATTAAAAGTCTCCATTAAGATTAGAGAGCATGTTTAACAACTGTGAGAGCTGATTTTACATAGGAATGACAGTGAACCATTGTAGGGTCTGTTTGGAGCCAGCCTCTGTATGTAATATTTTCACATTGACGTTCACATGTCCATAGCTATAAGTAGTAATTTCTATTGTTCATTTTGCAACAACTATTTGCTGATGTATTTGAACCAAATTGTTCTGTGATCCTGACTGGGAGACAGGTATGAAGTCCAGTTCAATTGTATGTTTTGCTAGCATACAGCAACATAAATTTATCAGACAGTGGAGTTTTTTATTGATTATATTCCCAGACAAAGAGGTCAAGGGAAGTTTTATCTGAATAAGGAGAATAGAATTAGGTTCCTAAAAGACTTTTTTTTTTATACAGGTTATCAAATGAAGAAGCTTAACAGGTGATCCATAATAAATTTGCATTGTAAAGTATACAATTCCAGATGGGATTTTTTTTTCCTTCCTGCGTTTAGTCTATAGTTTACTACCTGTCAAGTTGTGACTTCTTCCAAAATGCCATGCATGTTAACCTGCCTTTCCCCAGATAAAAAATATGCTAATTTTGACCTATTGTTAGGTAGTTTTAATAGTCCCTTCCAATTAAAATTTCCTCAGTTTTAACTTTTCTCCATACTTCCTGAACAATTGCACACTCCCCTGTTGCAGCATTGAAGCTGCAGTGTGTAAGTAAATACAGTTCCACATTTGTATTAAGTAACATTTCTCATTGTTTCTTTTTCTTGATGGCAACATGTCTTTCTCTTTTTTTATCTTTGTTCATATAAAAATGAAATCAGAGAAAAAAGAGGCTTCTTCCCCTGTCAGATTATCGCTACCATCAATGACATAAATGGAAGTTCATTATGCCACCAGTGGCAACATTTCATGACATTCCTGCAAGTGGATTACAACTACCTCTCCACAGCCTTTTGTATACAATTCATGATCAACCAGACTTGCCTTATTTTTTTTTTAGGAAACCCTCAGGGCACAAATGGAAACATCAAAAAAGTAACCTGAATCCTTTCAGAGATCAAGAAAAGAAATAAACTAAGCAAGTCAATTTGCTGATTTCAGATGCGTGTTTTTATTAATATTATTATCCTAAGGATATTCAAGTGAATTTGTAACAGGGTTAATTTTTCATTGTAAATTTTATAGTTAAGTAAAGTTTACCTTTATTTTCACAGACAGCCTTAAAACAATTGAACAGCAAATTGCAACACTCATGGAACAGTCTGACTGATACTTATTTTGAAGCACACCTGTAAGGCATGTTCCTTCTTTTATAACATTTCCTCAATTGTTAATGCTGGACCACCTCAGGAGAAAAAAAAAAAATCTGTCAATTGAGAAGAACAGGCAGAGTTGTAGCAGGTTTTGACTATTCATGCTTTTCTACCATTTCATTGCATAGCAGACCCAGGGTGACTTTAGAAATAAATAAATGAATTTCCTCCTGCACATATAGACTTAGCATCAAGAAAGCCCAGATGGCACTAAAAAACAAATCAAGCATATAAATTCAAGTCAGAGATCTGAGTCATGACAACTTAACTGAAAACCATAGGAGAGTTAGTAAATGTAGTGGTTTTCATTTAATGTAAATACATTTCATGTAAAACCAGCTGATATTCCTTGTATTCCAACCATTCGATAAAATTGTCAGATTTTATCTTCAAATGAGAATAAAATAGGATAGAGGTACTTATTTCCAAATTTATTACTCAATTGGTAAATTTCATGAAAGCAAAAATTAAAACATTGCATTCTTTTCATTGATTCAAAGTAATATTTTATGAAGGGTTGCATAAGCTATCTTTCAGGCAACGGCCAAATCGGGGTTTGAGGGTAGAAGAAGGGTCCTCCCTTTCAATATCTTTGAATGCTCTCCTCTCAATTTCAATATTCTTTGACATCGTTTAATAAAACAGTTTTTTCACTCAATTTTACTTGTGATATATTCTTATAAACATACACTTAGAAAATGATTTCTCAGTAAGTGATTTTGGCTAATCAGAGTAGTATACAGCTGTATAATTATTTTATAGGACTCAAAGTATAATGAGCTTATTAAAGCTTGTATAAAAAGAATTCAGAACACTTCCTGGTTTTAATCTGTTTACCAATGTTACTGTATTGATCTATGTCAGAGTTGATCCAGCCTAAGTAGTAACTGTTCCAAGGAGTAGACAAACAATCACCTGTTTGATTTTTTTGGGGAAAAGTCATCAGAAAAGGTCCATTCCCCCTTCTGTGCATATACTGGATTGCCAGAATGGCTAACGAGAATTATTCATGTTCATACCAAGGGGAAGAATATTCCCTAAAGCATTTTAACCTTCTTTTATGAAAGCACATAAAAAAGGCTTGACTCATAGCTTTTTTTTTTAAAGGTGACTCTGAACCTTCCCAGAGCTATCACACTCACACTAATAACCTACTATCATACAAAAAAAATTTCAATAAAAACCACAGATAAATGGAAGACAAAATATCTATTGAATACTTACATAATTATCACTGAATGGCAATGCTAGACACCTGGTGCTAACTGTATATTGCCATTCATTTTGTGTTATTAATTTTTTGAAATGTAAGTTCTCCACAAATATTCCTTACTATAAAAATTTCAGACACAACAAAGCTGTAACTTCTGTTGAGGTCTTTAGTCATGAATCAGAATACACATTGTTCCATGAATAAAAGACCATTTATTATAGACAAGAATGCATTTTATAGGCATTATAATCTTTTTTTTTTAAATTTCACAGGGAGTTACATTTACTTTCACTTTATTCCAGTGCATATGGCTTCAGCTGCAGTGAAGAAAAAAGGATTTTCTGGAAAACCTGTAGGTAGACATTTTGATCATGAAAAACATTTTGTTTTAAAGTAATTGCTTATTAAACAGTAGCCAGCTCCAATTGCAGATATTTGAGGCTGCTGCTTTCTTCTTCTTCTTCTTTTTTTTTTTTAATATTTTAATTTTTCTTGTATAGCTGCTTGCATTCATGCAATTTATTGCAAATTTGGTATAAAATGACATCAAATCCTAGTTATGTTTAATTCTAATACACTGTTTAACACTAACTCTTGTTCTTTTTATTCAAACCCTGGTTACCTAAATCTTTCCTAAAAACCCTCAACCTGATGAATTTAGTAGAATTAATCAGTAGTTAATAGATTTAATCAAGGAATGAGTAAAATTTGTTCTAATGGTAATGTTATATGCTTTCATGACAATTTTATAACCCCATCCTATGTGTTTCTCTTTGAAAGTGGTCTTCAGGATACCAGCCTCTTTTCATTATTCCACTAACAATGGAATTTCAGTATAGGAAAACCAGGGTACTTTTAGATGTTATCTGATCACATAAAGGAAAGTGAATTTTTACTCCACTTAAAATAGAAAACAAAATGAACTATCTCATGACACATCATTTCCTGCGGCAGCCAGGTTTCCAATTACAAATATAGATAGGTGTCATAAATATAAGTTATATTCCAGCTACAAGAAAAAAGATGGCCAATCATAGCCAAAATTATATTTGGAGAGCTGAAATATTTAATAAGTTATTGATCAAACTTCTTCATAATTTGAAGTTATTATTATATAAAAAATATACTGAGTTTAGCTCCTAGTCCACTTGCTTAAATTAAGTGAGAAACCATCAGGAAAATGCCCTTAGGGGGAGCACTAGGGCTTCCTAGAATACAGAGGGATATCTCTGGGGCTGTAAAGATGATATTGAACATTTTTCATGACACGCTGCTTCTAGTTGTTTCTGGAACAAATGCCAAAGGTTAAGAAAGGCAAGGTCTAAGTGGCCCTTCAGCTAGTATAAATTAGCTGGAAACCATCTCAGCACTGGATCAAGCTGAAGAGTTGGAAAGGTTGGAAAAGTTGGAAGATGCCTTTACTGCGATCTCTGACTTTGTATGTGAGTGGCACCAAGTATTTCTTTGGCACCAAGCAAAAATTGGGGCATGTCTTCAGAACGTGTTTAATATTTTTATTATTTATAGGTAAAAAGTATTCCTGTCCTGGGCATAGTACTTTGGGTTAGAAATCTTTAATTATATGAATTACTGAGTTTTACTGTGAGGGTTAAACTACAGCCTAATTCTTTGGTGTTTCCCAAACCCAGAGCCTGGACCAAAATTGCAAGATTTTGTAATATGATCCCATCCAGCTTCTACATGAAACAATGAAATTCTAATCCACAGTGCTTTTATATATATATAAATGAAAATATAAATAAAAGTATTATATTATTAAGATAAGATTTGTGTTAGTGGTGTACCATGTAATCCCTTTGCCCACTCAAAAATTCTGCTCAGTATTTCATGTACAATAATAAAATATCCCATAGCTCTCTGCTATAGTTTTCAGAGTCCTTTAGGAATAATGTCAAAGGGCATTACCATTTGATTGATGTCACTAGAACAATATTGCTCCTTTTTGACAGCGTTTAATGATTCAGGTCACTAGTCTGAACCATACTCAGTGGCTTTATCAAGTACACAAAACCTTTTTTCAAAAAGAGTACAGAAATGTGAGCTTTTTCTTTTGAAGGAAAACGTGAATCCATCTCACACGCTTATTTTTCATACCTGCACAAGTGGATATGAAAACAAAGTAAACCTGCAATAATCAATTCAAAACTGCTTTCTTTATTTGAACTCATAAATGTTCTATAAAGGAAACAAGCAAATAATGCATTCAGGGGCATATAAAGAAGCCATCACAAAAAAAAGCAAATGGATTCACTTCAGATCTTTTATGAATTAATTTTAACTGAAGTTGCTTTTTAAGTAATTGAAAGCTGAACAAACAGAGCAATAATATTAACAGTAAATGCTGTTATAATTATAGGCAGAGAGTCATCAAGATATGGCTTATAACTATTTGAAAGTCAACAACCCCTAATTACAAAATTAGCTTTTTTTCCCTCTTAAATAGTAAACATAAACATGTTGCTTTCTAAAAAACAGTATTCTGATAATTGAAATCACTGTCTTTTGATTTTTTATATTTTGAAGACTTAGCTAGTTTCAAATAATTTTGAGGCAGATCTTTCCAAGAAATACTTTATTTTACAGTCTAAGTGAAAGACAATTTTTTTTTTTTCTCTCTTGAGTTTTAAGGATAAATGGTTTTGCCATATAACAGGTTAGGGTCACAGAATACAGACCTCAGACAACACTGACTGCTTGTGTTACAGCTCAGTCAGCTCGTCGGATGATGTAAATCAATGTACCTCTATTGAAGGCACCAGAGCTACATGTATCTACATCAGCTAAACATCCAGACCCTTATATTCACAAGGCTGCCCTTCTCCTTTTCAGGTATCTCTACAAGAACTGCTGTTTTCACCTCAGTTACAGGAATTCCATACAAATTCACATATAAAAAATAAAAACTGTACTCCAAAAAGCCCATGAAGCTGAGAGTGAGATTGTGTTAGCAGATCTGTATGTAGATATTCACATGTGAACTAGAGATCAGCTCATTTGCACATTAGATATCTACTGTCAATCAAAATTCCCTCCCTCAAAAGATCCCTTTCCATCCACCATGCCACTAGGATTCTGCTGTCCTATAGGTTCTGCACTGTAGTTGCGTCGATGAGGATATCTCAGATAACTTAGAGCATCTAAAATGACATAAGGTACCTTCATGCAGGGAACTGACCCAAGTACTTATTCAATATAGCCAGTGGAGGTTAAAAAGCAGTTCAGCCCTCTGTAACAGAAATTTAAGGTGGCATTCCAGAAAATAAGTATTTAATGCCATCTAAGGCATGCTTATGTGGCTAAAAGATATAACATAAAACCTACAGAGACACTCATCCTTCTGAAATGAAGAGGTAAGTGAAGTCTAAAAGCGTATCTCACAGTGTTTACAATAACAGCAGATGCCTCTGAGAAACTCAATCCTGTGTTTGGGTGTCTGATCAGCTAAACAGCTTTTGAGAATCTGTCTGCAACATTGACAATATTGACTAGATAATTAGACACCCATTGGTGCCCTAATCTGTGAGCTAAATCCTACCCTGAGTGATGATAGTAATTTAGCCATCATTTTTCCTAACCTCTTTCAAGTGCTATAAATTATTTTTATACTGGATAATAGGGAAACTCCGTATCCATGCACGGTTCTCTGATTATTGCACCTTGTTTGCGATGTACATGATCTGTAAACACGTATGGGACCTCGACTAATCTGTGCTGGCAGTACTTTGTTAATTCTCATCCCCAGGTTCGAATTCTAATCTGAGGACAGGAACAACTGAGTAAGCAGTTTATGTGTTTTTTTTTCATTTAAAACAAACAAAACATTTTGAATACCCAGAAAATCATCTATTTCCATGGCTCAAGCCAGAAAACCATAACATAATGTAATATGGGATTTCAGGCATAAAGATCTCATAGGCCAATTTTAGAAGGTGTACCATCAAGGTGTGGCAAGATATCATCTCTCTGCGTACTGCAGAATCAGGATTTAGGAGAAACACATCTTTAGTGTTTCTCCTAAAAGTTTCATGTTCATGTTTCTATGGCTGAGATATGGCTTGGTAGCTACTAACAACTAGCAAACTAGCAAACACAAAACCTTCTTGTTAAAGGTAATGTGTTTCATCTAAATAAGTAGTCTGTGGTTTTGTCTTGTGGACGACCAAACAAAACTGCATTCAAATTAACCCATCTGTTTTCAAATGTAGTTAATCCATCCATTGATGGCAAGCAAAACATGAATATGATGAACTCACTGGGTATTCTTTCATCCTCACAAATATGAACTTTACAAGTATGTAAGAAATATTGCATGAGGCAAATCAAAGGTCAGGTAACGTGACTGTGAGCAGTTTTGGTTGGAATTTTTGACAGTTTCAAGTTTCACTAAAAAATAGTATTTCATTAAGATCCAGAACATTTTGTCTAAACCTTCCACTGAATTTAAGGGAGTATTTCAAGATTTTGTGTAGGTTCCTGACAAAACTGTCTTAGAGTAAGGGATACCGGAGGATGCCCCTCAATGGCACAGGGTATTTTGTATCCAGCACAGAAACAAGCACCTTCAAGACACCACAGCTGGTCTGTGGGAACACAGTTCTCACAGTCAAATGGCTAATAGCAGCAAGTCAGCTTCAGAGGTCTAAGAAAATTAGCCAGCAGGGTCTAAGAAAATTCTAACATGCTGGAAATTTGGAAGAAAAAAACCTGTAAGTAGCTTTAAACCACTTTGGGCCCCTGCCCCCAAACATTTCTTGTATATCAAAAACTATGATGTTTAGCTTGTCTATATGCAATACAGATTACATTAATTTGAAATTTCACCAGAAATGTATATTTGGTTTTAAAAAAAAATCTCCTTTTCATATTATTGCAAATATCCCCCTTTCATTCAACCAATAACGTACCTGAAGACAATGAAGTGCATAGATATTAAGGCCTAATTTGTAAAAGCAAAAAACATTTTGTAACAGGAATCTTATAGGCATCAATAATTGTTGACACAGATTACAGCATTTAAATATGTAACTGGATGACTGAACCTGAAAATTAACAATCTCAACAGTTATATGCAATCATTCGGTTTGCAATTATGTGTCCACGCTGTTGATTCTGGGAATGACTGCAGGTGCAAAATTGAAGCCTGGGGTATGTCTCCTTTTAAAGCATGGTTCTTAATGTAATTTGTGTTTTAATATGCATTTGCAGTATATATTGTAATTGTTTCTCTAGAGCTCATATCTATGATGTGAATACTAACATCAGTAGCACAGATTGCATATTATAGCTTCAGAATACCAATTGTATTTTAAAATGCCTATTGATTGGAAAGTAGTAATTTGCGTACGACGTGCAGAAGCTACTGAAGTGTTACAGCAATTTTTTTACATTATAAAGTTTAGTAGTTCATATCAGGTATTATGCCTACTAAAGTTAACTTTAAAAAATATTGCAGAAAACCAGAAAAATGCATCCTAAAATTTAAAAAGTTCCTCATTTGCTTTAAAACCTTTCTCCACCAATATGACTTATTTTTAAAGTACAGATTTTAATAAAACAGTTTTTCTTTTAATCTTTTATTTATTTTATCTCTGTTATTTCTTAATCCAATGACAAAAACCTTGATGATAAAAGGGCATTTTGTGAGGCTTAGAAACTATCAAAAATATTCCAACTCTCTTTTTCTCACCACTCTGCAAATACATCCGTCTTACTACTTCTGTTTGCTGCTGCTCTCACTGAGAACCTGGGAGAAAGCTTCAGAAGCTCCGTTTACAACATTGCATGGTGGTATGGCAATCAGAAACTGAAGAGAAGAAAGCATTAAATTCTTTTTCACTCCATTTTCTCTATCCTGGATGTGTACATCTGCAAGTAAATCTGGCCACGTGATGCATTTTCTCTTCATACTTCCCATCCTCCACCCATCCTTTTTTTAATTGGAATGAGAAACAAAGCAAAATTATTTTCTGTCTGGTTTTTTTTCCTCATGCAAGTTGTAGTTTCTATAAACATACACAACAGTGCACTCGGACCCACATCATTTGGATATTTGCAAACTGTTCTCTTTTTTGGAGGGGCAAGTCTATTATATTGACTGTGTGAATGACATTGCTATTATTTCTAAATAGGGCATATTATTTAAAAAGTAAGACAGTGATAATGAATGCTGGATTGTAGATAATAAAAGGAAGATATTCTTGAGTGCTCATGTGCAGTATGGGCATTCCTATGATGAATACTCCATTGACAAAGAAATATGGAAGGAAAATATATTAGTGGAAAGATAATAACTAATTATGAAATTTGGAATTTATGTAATGAAATCTTCCTCCTTTTCTTCAAATAAAAAAAAAAATTGAACTAAAAAAAAAAAAAGAGGGCTTAGAAATTACAAAACCCCTCACCTTTAGAAAATTCCTAAAATTGCTAGATGTATTGATTTGGCTTACCATGCTCTCTTTTAAATAAACTCTTTTTTTTTTTCCCTTTGTAACATTGACATCACTTATAGGAGTAATTTTCTGAGTCAATTGATTCTATTGAAAGATTAATATTTTCACTATTGTAATATTTTCAGTGCTACCACTAGGTACACTCGTCAAAGAAACGTGCCCCATAAAAGAGAATAGGTACTTAGAGTACAATTCCCAAATGGCATTTTAGTGAAAGTAAGAAGCAGTTCAATGTTTTGCTCAACTGATTCAATTGAAACTCTTCTCAGTTGAAATTGGTTTTGGTCAGTTCAAATTTGAAAACACTAAAATTAAAATTACATTAAAAGTATTTTCATAAAACATACATATATAGGTATGTAAGCATGTATATATGTACATGTATAACTTATCACGTAAAAAATAAGTATTGTAGAAACTCCAGTTTCCACTTGTGAATGATTGTAATAAAATATTTTTAAACAGCTTTTCTCTATAGCAGTTGTGAATACTAAGACCTGATGATCCTAGATGTTTTTGGAAATTGCTCTTTTGTGGTATTCAGCAAGCTCTGTTCGTAATACAACTTGGATTATGAGGTGCCACGGTCTGCAACAAATCCCATTTTTATCAGAGGAAAAAATGGTACCACAGCTTGCTTCCTATTACCAGACTTTTTTCTGCTTTGATACATAGGAGATCACTACTTCTTTTGCAGACACAGCATTTCTTTCAAAATTAAGCTTCTTTCCTCCTTAGTGTTTTAATCAATTTTTTTCTGTAATCCATAACATATTTATAAACTGCATCTTTACCATGAGGTAAATTAATTCATGTGATGTTACAGTACTGTCAATTTCTTACCAGTTTTGTGGTTACCGGAGCCTAAATCCCCCCAAAGTTATTTGTTAATAAACAGGGAAAATACCTGACACTACAATTGCTAACAAGACAGATAAAAATGAACCAATTCCAGTGTAAAGAATAGGTCTCCATCTGGGGAAAATGTGCTGCCATTCTAATGACTGAGTTTTTGATGCGGATTTACAAAGGGAACAGAATATTTCTTCTTAGGCTTGCACTGAAGATTAGCTATTTATTTGTAAGGAACAGTTGTTTTTGGAGTTTGTAATATGCCTCTTCAAGAGCTTTCATGGTACTATCAAGTTTACTTACAACTGAACTATCAAGGGATTAATTTCCTTGACATAAAGTTTAGTTCTAGTGGGTAAATATCAGAGTCTTGATCTGCTCGAAAAATCAGACAAACTGCAGTTGCAGTGAAAAAAAAATCAATGAAGAACATTTTGAAAAAAACACCATAATGAAACAAATGGGTACACAGTTCTTTAATGAAAGGCAAACTAAACTTTTCATTTTAGTTTGACAGCTATATTGATGGAAAAATCTTTAATCCAATATAAGACTGTGTGGAGAAGGAATGCAAATGTGTATTTCCATTACACTTATGGCCATGTCTGCAACACACTTGCAGGGTGAGAATAACTTTATCATCTACCGGTAGCCTTATATGAATTTTCAAAAACACTGTTACTGGGTGTCTCTGGATACTTAATAACATAAGTGCCTTAAGGTTAGTTTTTCACAGACACTTAAAGATATAGACAGATATCCATTAAAGTTTCTAAATTACCTCCTTGGATATTTTCTGGAGTATTCATTTGTGCCATTAATGTCTAAATAATTTGAAAATCTGGATGGTTTTTTACCAATCTAAATGGTGTAGAAGCTAAATTCCTATTTGCCAAATACAACCAAAATTTAACCAAAACCTCTAATTGCTCATTTGGATAAATATCAGTGAAGAGTACAGTATATAAGCTAAGTATATAAATTGTCCTTTATCAGTAGAAAAATAGGAAAAATATTGAGGGAGGGAAGTTTTTTAAAAATAAAATAGAAAAGTGGGGATATCTCAAATACTGTTACTAATTATCAACATATGCAGACTCTAAGTAGACTTACCATTGAAAATAAGGTGTGCTTTCACATTATGAATTCTGGGTGCTTGGTCATTGAATTGTGTTATTTAGTATTTTTATTCAAATATCTCTGGAGACTGATATTACCTCTATCTGCCAACAAGACATGCAGCTATAACTGTAGTCAAGCTAGATGAACATTTCTGAGACAAACCAAACACCCTGCAGAGTTTTAACCAACTTAACTAAACTTTTAGTGCTGAGTTTTATAAAAGCTTGTTCACTGTTTATCACTATAGCTGCTGTCTGGGATCATTGACACCACAAATACCAGACAATCCAAGAAAACTATTTCTTGCACTGCTTCCAGCATGATTTAAGGATGAAAGAATTTCAGAAAAGTTTCTTAAACTTGTAATAGGAATGGAACAAATCCTATAAGCTCTGTAAGATTATCCAGTCATTATGTTCCTTCAGAACGGAACAAAACAGAAAAAAATATGGTCACACAAAATGTACCGGTAATGAATTTTTGAAATATCCAAGGGCCAATGAGTAGAGGGAAACTAACCTATCTTCCTAGGCAGCTGATTTTGTTTTCTCTTCTTCTCATATCCAAAATGCATTTTACCTCCTAAAATCTTTCATGTTGCAGACATTTAATAAAAGTTTTCCTCATATCAAGATACAGTGAGACACATTTTAAGATTTACTTCTCTTTATCTGATTTCATTGTTTTCTATGCTATTCTGAATCTAAAGCTTTTTTATATAATATATACAGAAATTAAGAATTATATCAGAAAGCATTATAATGTCAACATAAAAAGAGCAAAATTAAATGACCACTTTAAAAAAAAATAATAAAAATACCTCTCTAAAAAAAATCCAACATTTAACCCCAGAAGTCCCATCAACTTTTAGATATCCTGATATCAGAAGAGGATCCTTTAAGATAAACTACTGACATTGAAAAGAACAAGCATCACTATTACCTGACCTTGCATACTGGCAAGTGTGTGGAAAGATGATTTGAGTAGCTCATGAATGACCTGCCTTTGTATCAGGAGGAAGACAAATATATTCCTCAATCGCATTTTCACATTTCTACCAGTTAGGTTCCTAAAATTGAAAAATTATTTTTGAAAAGCTAACTTTCAACCTCTAATGTACCTAGTAAAGGAAATAAAGTAAGTTCTCGCAAGGAAAGTGGTTGGAGAGTAGTAATCAAGGTTCCTGGAAAATCACCTGTAGCGATAACTTTATATAATTAAAACTGAAAAATTCCTCCAATCCCACCTTCATGGTTCATGCTTATTATTTTATTTTATGCATTTAATTCATTTGCTTAGGTTTCTTTTTACACAATCTTAGGTATGAGTTGGGTTTGGTACTCATTGTGTATATAGACAATTTTTAGAGAGATTGTCTCTCGCCAAATTCCTGAGATTAACTAGTTATAAACCTTTCTCTGTCCAGTGGAGAGGAAGAAATAGCCATATACGCTAATGCAAATAAAAGGCCTGGTTTTCATTGCAGACAAAGAGTCTGCTTAATATGTTACTAAACTCTAAGCGCATTTAACTTGTGATTATCGAAGTATTTAACCAGACATAGAGCCACTGAAGATGACACTCATTCAGCTCCAGTATAGGAATAGGGTTGCTTCTGCTACAGGTGGTTAAGTTACTTCACTGAAGAGTAATGCCTAATATCTGGGACATTGTCTAGGACGTGGCTGAAGGACAGCATAGCACTGCCCACCAAGCTCCAACTCATGTCTTGGGAGAAATGTAGGTCGGCTGCCCTGTGTTCTGCATCTGAGAGTAAAACAGGCAAGACTCAGAGCTCAGCTCCATGTTGCAATTCTCTCTAAAGACATGCATATAAGGAAGGTGAGAAAGTGACAAAATCATTACAAAAAATCTCTTATGGTGTTTCGAAATTTTTATTTTTTTCAATTTTCTCTTCAGTGAGAGTTGAAAATTTCTCCCAGATGCCCAGAAATACATTTTCAACAGCTGTGTTAGACCCTAGTTCATTTTATTGGAGGAAAAACTGAACAATTGTGTGTTGACTCAATTGTCTGTTGCAATGAAAAGAGTTTAGGAGTTCAAATGAACATTTTTATGGTTGCACATTTTAACGTAATAACATGGTTACAGCATAGTTATAGCTGTCAATTTAATCTTTACTTTTTGTTTTTAAAAGTATTGATGAAAGCTATATATGATTATATAATCATGCATGATAATTACTTAAGCAACAGAAGCCAATATAATTTTTATGACATTGATATGGTCATTACATTTTTATAGGTACACACACACAACTTGCTACTGAAAAAATATGAAAATAAAAGATGGTTTACACACACAAAAAAAGAATCTGTGCATTTTTGTATTCAGTCAATTCTTTTTGGAATCAAGTTTCAGTTATGTCTCAGTAATTATTATTTTCTTTTATTGCTTAGTGTTGGAAATCAAAAATCAGGTACAAAGGGATAAAATTTTCTTAAAGTAGGTCAACAAGTGGGTTGCTATGGGAAACTGAGATATCGAAAAATCTCTGTACTTTCACTGCTTGAGGAAAATACTAGTTGCTTTTGTGTGCTTCCCATGTGGCTTCTCCTGAAGTGACATACTTTAAATTACATTATATTTTCCAAGGCAAGATGCCTGATGGGATATAAATACATTATTTCTATAGAAAAAATGATATACAAAATGAAGGATTGCTATTTGGAAAATAATGATTTTAAAAAACTGTTCAGCTACTACCAGATATAAATTAAAAGTATGTTGGAAATATATTTGGATATTTATCTTATATATTTAAAATATTTATCTTTCTTCTACATAGTGGCTTGTAGCAATGTGGGGTTACAAGGTCCATTACCTTATATGACAACAACCATCTTTATAGGCAGTAGAAGTGGAATACAACAGCCCTTAGAAAGTGCTTATTAACTTCCTTTCTCTTTCCACCCATCCTGCCCAGAGCATGGTGGAGAAAAGGGGGGAGGATAACTGCAAGAATAATGATATCAGTTAACTTGATAGATTGCTATGTTATTTTTAAAGTTTTGGTTTGTAGGGCTTATACCATGTGTTCCAACACTTCATAAAGTGAAGGTATCAGTCTTTGCTAATAACATACTTTGCCATTTTTTCTAAAATTTTAAGGTTTGAAAAGGAATTTAAATTCTGTTTTAAATTACTGACAATGTTATAATGTCCTTATATACATTATAAATGACATTAAAGACCAGTCTATTGATTTCTTAAGCCGCAGAGAAGTTATCTGGTAACAGATTCACTTTAGATATATTCTCTCTCTTGACGCGTTCTGAACTAGATTCTTGCTAGCACATGAATACTTTGAACTTAGACTTTTATAGACATTTGTCTCTATACATTAACCTGCCTCCAAGCATGTTAGTACAATCTCTTGCTTGAAAGGCAGTCATATTGGCTACTACTGCTGGGAAGTGCAAAGTAGGAAATTTTATATCATTTCTGGACAAGCTGTTCTGGTCACCTGCCTGCAGGTTTAAGCTGTCTGGAAAGTACCTACATATTGACTTGTTTTCTGGGTAGAAATGACTAGAGGTCACCTCTCTTAAATGGCCAACATGGGAAGAATTAAAATCAATTCCAAGAGTATATGGCTTTAATAAAAAATATTCTTTTAAATTGTTGCATAGAACCAAAGCTGCTCTGAAAAGCTGTTCTTAGATAAGGCTTTTCCACTGTAGTTTCCTTTCCCTGAGGTATCCAAATACAAGATAATTCTCCTGTTTTAGAACTACATTATATATAAAACAAAGCAATTTGTTTCCTTCAGAGTTACAGGAGACCTAAACAAACTAAAAGAGGAAAAGAGATCTCTCAGAATATGGTATGGTGACTGATATGAGCACATAATATATTCAATGCATTTCACAAGTATTCTAAACAACTAAGTCTACTGCTTTACAAATTTCTTATCTATGGCGTCAGTGGAATAGACAGGCTCAGATATGACACTATGCTAACCTATGCAGCTACTAGGTAAGAGGACATATTTATTTATCATATTCTTTACTGAATTAACTAATGCAAATAATATTTTTTATGACTCTTTGTGGAAGCTGATACCAGCTTTCTGGGATTACTTGAATTTCAAAATATGAACTGCATTAATTTTTTTTATTTTTATTTTCTGTACATATAATATTCAGGAATGCAGTTCAAGTGTGAACATATGTTTTTATGATTTCAGAATGTGGCTTTCAGGAAAAAGCTGTAAATCAGCAGTTTTGAAAGCTTTCTTTCACTAGTAAGACAGATAAAAACTGTGACGAAGGACACTATTAAACATCTTAAACCAGATACATTTGATTACCGGAATACTCATGGATTCTGACACAATAAAACAAAAAATATGGGGTGTGGTTTTTTTTTCCTTTTAATTCTTTTCGTGCAAAAATGTGTAGACAATACCTTCTGATGTATTAAGTGAATTTTAATATGATGCAAGTCACTTTGGCAATATACATTTGATTTTTTAATCATCCATTACATTGCCATGAAACACTAACCCTGCCTCCTGCCCCCACCCACCCCCCAACCCAACATGCATTTCAGCATGTATGGACTATATCTTTTAGGTTTTTTGTAACCCAGAGAGTTACAGCCCTATGAAGAAGAATTAGGGTAATTATAATTAGTGACTGTATCTTTTTTTTTATTATGGGACAAATAATTCTAATGATATTTTACATGAAGGAAACTATTTGATATATAAGCAGCCTTGTTTTCTTTCAGACACATGGATCAGGAAAAGTGATGTGACCATGATGCTAGACTTTTGCTCTAATTAGTGTTTATGAATTCAATGAAAGCAGATAAGAGGTGTTTGAAAACCTAGAAATTTCCCCTATCAGGCACAGATGAAATCTATTGTTCTGTTTCCTTGCATTTCAGCTGCATTAATGAAAGTAGTAATAGTTGCAGACCCCATGCCATTTTGCCATACAGTTACAATTTGTCCTTTCACAAAAGAAAATCAGAAAACTGCTGAGTATTATAGATATTAATGGTTGTTAGAAAAGTGTAATAAAGGGCTCCTCTTCTAAAGCATTGCCAGGCTTTTATGTCATTATTCATGAATGACTAACGCATTCAGAGAAGAGTAGCTCTGATATCCAAGGAAGCAGTATGGGCAGCAGGAAAGAAGGGTGCAAGGAAAGCAGTTTTTCATAGGACCCAGATACCGGGGCTGTGTGTAATATGTGATCTGACAGAAGTGAAAATGAATTATTTTTCATTAATGTTAAAAGTAACACGTTATTTGGAAAGAGACGTATGTCAAACCTGTACAGTGGTTGAAAGATCTAAGGGTGAGAGTGGTGTGGGGATGGGAACAGGAGAGTAAAAATAGACTAGACAAGAGCAGACCAGACTAGAATTTGATAACTAGCAAAATAACATACAGGCATTCTTATATTTTGAGCTGTTTTGACGGCATTTAGTATTTAAGGTCTCAATAAAATTACATTATTTTTACACAGTAATTAACAATATTTTAGCAACATATTACAACAGAAGACATGAGCATCGATAATTAAAACATACAAGAAATTGTTAACTCAAGTATACTTCATGATTTATTAGCTAGTCCATTGTTCAACTGTATTTGCTTAATTACTCTGTAAATCACCCGATATATTCAGAAAAATACAGCCCCATTCAGTACTATGAAATAGCTGGGAAATGGTGTTGAAATAAGCAACTAATCCGGGGAACTACAGACCGGTCAGCCTGACCTCGGTGCCGGGGAAGATCATGGAGCGGTTGGTTTTGAGGGTGCTCACAAGCCATGTCCGGGACAACCAGGGGATCAGGCCCAGCCAGCACGGGTTCATGGAAGGCAGGTCCTGCTTGACCAACCTGATCTCCTTCTATGACCAGGTGACCCGTCTAGTGGATGAGGGAAAGGCAGTGGATGTGGTCTACTTGGACTTCAGTAAGGCCTTTGACACTGTCTCCCACAGCATTCTCCTAGAAAAGCTGGCGGCTCACGGCCTAGACAAGTACACTCTTCGCTGGGTAAAAAACTGGCTGGACGGCCGAGCCCAGAGAGTTGTGGTAAACGGAGTTAAATCCAGTTGGCGGCCGGTCACGAGCGGTGTTCCCCAGGGCTCAGTGCTGGGGCCGGTCTTGTTCAATATCTTTATCAACGATCTGGACGAGGGGATCGAGTGCTCCCTCAGTAAGTTTGCAGACGACACCAAGCTGGGCGGGAGTGTTGATCTGCTGGAGGGCAGGAAGGCTCTGCAGAGGGACCTGGACAGGCTGGATCGATGGGCCGAGGCCAACTGTATGAGGTTCAACAAGGCCAAGTGCTGGGTCCTGCACTTCGGCCACAACAACCCCAGGCAACGCTACAGGCTTGGGGAAGAGTGGCTGGAAAGCTGCCCAGAGGAAAAGGACCTGGGGGTGCTGATTGACAGCCGGCTGAACATGAGCCGGCAGTGTGCTCAGGTGGCCAAGAAGGCCAACGGCATCCTGGCCTGTATCAGGAATAGTGTGGCCAGCAGGAGTAGGGAGGTGATCGTGCCCCTGTACTCGGCACTGGTGAGGCCGCACCTCAAATCCTGTGTTCAGTTTTGGGCCCCTCATTACAAGAAGGACATGGAGGTGCTGGAGCGTGTCCAGAGGAGGGCAACGAAGGTGATGAAGGGCCTGGAGCACAAATCTTATGAGGAGCGGCTGAGGGAACTGGGGTTGTTTAGCCTGGAGAAGAGGAGGTTGAGGGGAGACCTCATCGCGCTCTACAACTACCTGAAAGGAGGTTGTAGCGAGGTGGGTGTTGGTCTCTTCTGCCAAGTAACTAGCGATAGGACAAGAGGAAATGGCCTCAAGTTGCACCAAGGAAGGTTTAGATTGAACATTAGGAGAAATTTCTTTACTGACAGAGTGGTCAGGCCTTGGAACAGGCTGCCCAGGGAAGTGGTGGAGTCACCATCCCTGGAGGTATTTAAAAGACGTGTAGATGAGGCCCTTAGGAACATGGTGTAGAGGGCATGGTGGTGTTAGGTTGACGGTTGGACACGATGATCTTAGAGGTCTTTTCCAACCTGTATGATTCTATGATTCTATGATTCTATGATTAATTGTGTATCAGTGATTGCTGTATTCCATTAAGCACAATGATTTTTCTTTTCTTCTTTTTCTTCACTTACTATACTATCTTCTTGGTGTATCAGAAACAGGGTTTGAGCAAATGTTGTAACGAAACCACTGGGAATCTTTGCATTGATTTTGAAGGGTTTTGAAGTGGATTCTATATAAGAGAAGAGTGCTCCAGAACCAGGAAGCGTCCAGTTCACTCTGAAGTCTCATAGCATTTTTATAGTGTTTATAGCTTTCAGTACAGAAATTCCACTTGTGTTAATTTTTGAGGATTTAAGTGAAATTTAAACAGACATCTTAGTGCCAGCTATGGGGCAGGATATATTTCACACTGAAAATACAATCAGAAAATATTTTTATAGTTATTGTGGAAGCTCACCAAAGTTAAATGAAACATATGAATTAGTGTATTTATAACAAAGGAATGGGTGGTAACACAAAATTTTTTATCATATCAACTATATATAGGTTTGCACAGTGAGCCAAAGATTACAGAATATTTTATAGTATATAGTTATCTGCTACGTTATATTAGACTCCTTAAAATATTCAGGATTCTACCCAAAATTAAGATGCGTAGATTCAGGTATCTATATGGAGGTGTTTACATGTAAGCTATGTTCCCATCTATGGAGAAATTGGGCATGGTTCACCTCCTTAAGAATGGGTGTCTCTTGCTGTTTAAGACTTGGTGAGGTATCTGAGACATGCTCATAGTGCTGGCAGATTGAGACCTGTGCTTGTCTGAAATAACAACTGGATGCTAAGCTGAATATTCTAGAGCAAACTCTGAGTTTGGAAAACTCAGTAGAACTTCCCATTACAAAGGGCTAAATCCATAGTGGTTTTATTTAATCTTGTCTTACTTCTCATGCTATCAGATGAGACATAATTTTTATTATAAATAATCATAGGTTAAAAACTAATATTAATTTTCAAATTATTTGAAATGAAATAATTTTTTTTCTGCCTTTCTTTTTGCTGATACATGAAACAGTATATAAAAGTCAAGATTTCAGAAAGGTCTGCCTGCCCATCCAGACTCTTTATTTTGACCCACAACTTTCTTCAAGCATTTATAATTTTATTTATTAAAGTAATAAACATAAGATACACAAGTGCCTTAGTCAAAGGATGTCTATGTTAAAGTAGCCCAAGGGACAGATTTTCAAAATTGGGCATTATCATCACAAATTATAAGATGTACCAATTAAAACAAAATCAAAGCAAGACTTTGTGTGTGTGTGTGTGTGTTTGAGACAAATTTCAGTCAAAATTATGTATCTCTATTTTAATATACGTTGGATAGTTAATTTCTTTTAGGTATAACCTACAGCTTATTAGGATTCTTTTCTAGGGGAAAAAAAAAAAAGCCCAAACAAACTCAACAAAAAAAGCCTTAAAATGAAATAGAAATAAAATAACACACTGGCTATTAACCTTCATTTCTTAAAAATATCTAGGATTAAAAGTCATACTTAGTTACATAAAATAACTGTTCTTAGAATTTTTTTGTTTAGTTCTTAACCTAGATTTATTTAAAGTGATCTGTATATCTACATATCTGGAATCTATTTATTTGTATCATTATGGTTGTTATGAGGTCAAACTGATAACATGAAGAATACTTAAAAAAAACAGTTTATAATGAACTTTTTTTCTGATTAATTAGAATAACCTTTGTTACATTTTATTAAAAATATTAAACACATTTTCTTTCAGTGTACTGAAAAAGGACAAGCAAACCTAGCACAAATATACTTAATGTTTAAGTTTGCACATTTTATCAGATTCATATTCGTATGTGGAAAGAATGTTCATACATGTCTTTCAAAAATGACACTTTCTAACTAGATATTACTGAAGGTTAAAAAATTGTATGAAAGACATGAATACATTTCCATAAACATTATACAAAACCATCTAATATTATTCATGTGAGCTTTTAAATGTATTTTCTTTAGTCATCTTTCATTCTTTTTTTTAAGCGTGTTTTCCCAACATGTTTCACTGATAGTTTATCAGAAAACAAAGTTTAAAGTTGAAGGTACAACTCTGTAAACAACAAATCTGCAGCCAGTCACTATGGCTGAAATCAGAAATGGAAAACTGGTGGGCATCAGGAAACTGTATTGTCAGTTTAGGGTGCAACATAAGCATTGTGTTATGTGTTCCTTAATAAAATCACGAGTTTATTGGGCAAGGAAGGAATTACTCGGCATAACATTCAGTACTGGGTTCATGTATACAATAAAATGGCTGCCTTTCCCATCTAGTCCAAGAACACACAAATATAAGCAACAAATGTTGAAGCCATCTTCAGTAGAAAACTTGATTACTAGGAAGGAAAGTTAGATTCAGTGCTGAAAAATGTCTTTGGTTTTAAAATTTTAAGCTTCAACCAAGAAATATAGGTCTTTAGAGTATGACACAAATCTACTGAAACCTTCAGGAAAGGCTATTAGGACTGAATTCTACCTTCAGATGTATCTTGAAATACAGTGGTGAAAAATACTTTTTTTTTTTTTTTTTTTTTAAGTACAGCTGATGGAAGTAGAAATGGCATTAAGGTGGAAAAGGTATTTGAGGCAGAGGACTACCTGGAAGGTCTGTTGACTAGATGTTCTGGAGATGTGCTGAACTAGTGCAAGCTTGTTGTGCATTGTCTTGGCTTGCTATTGGATTCCACCCCAGCCACTGCTCATGTAAATGTTTCCTGGCTTTTGTTTCTATAATCTGCTAATTTCTACAGTGACAACTATGACTTATGTTTTAAATCAAGAGTGAAAAAAAGAAAGTAGACAGTAAGACAGGAGAAATTTATAATGGATTAAGGAGGGAAATAACATTAACATAGGAAGTCTTTTGGGATATATTTGTGGTTAAATAGTCAAAGACTATTTTGTTTTGGGGATCTAGAAACCTTTACATTTTGTTTGGTCTAATTAAGCTTCAATGTTAGCTGTTTCCTTAGTCTTTCTGGAACATTTAGTTTTAGGTAGTCCTACGAGGAACAGGGAGCTGACTTGATGATCCTTATGGGTCCCTCCCAACTTGAGATATTCTATGATTCTATGATTTTCTAAGTCTGATGCCCCTTTTCAGAAGTAAAACTGGGTAGTAAAGTTTCTCAGACGCAGTGCTGCTTTGACACTATAGTTGTAATATTGGACTGCCAAATACTCAGACCCTTTCAAAGTTTAAATTTCAGTGATAATTGAGGCAAGCAAACATAAGTTGTTATGGTTAAAGAAAAAAAAAAGTTAGTTTTAACTTAGATACCACAAAATATATGTAGTTTTAAGGAAAAAAATAACTTCCTTTTCCCTAACCTAGCTTCTTCATCACTTCTTTGAGTATATGTTGGAGTCTCTTATTTTCATGACTTTATGTTTAAATAATAAAGGTGTAGCGTCTATGTTGTATGTTGATTTCCACAACCATCAAGGGTTTTTTATATTTTTCAAAGTTGTCCATTTTGCCCTCACTGATCATTTTTACTCACGGAATAATTCATACTGTGTTAGCACACTGTTCTACTGATGGAATGACTGACCAGTTTTTGTTAAGGTTTTATTTGGTTTCATTTTATAAGGGTTTTTTTGTTGGTGGTGGTTTTTTTACTACTATAGTAGAGTAAGTGGTGGTAATCAGTATACATAAACTCTAGTCTGAGAGCCATTCCTTATCACGAAAGTCACTGCATGATAGAAGCTGCTGTGGTACTATTTACAGGAATTTCACTGCTGTTTAGAATCAGAATTATGCCTATTTGCTGTATGAAACTAAACCTACTACATTATTAATACCAGTAAACACCACATATTGATGTCCAAATGGGACTATTCTGGTTATATATTACACATCCTCTCAAAGTTGTCACGTTGATGATGTACTATATAACACTAATAGCTGCTACTCTAATGATATATACCAAATGCCATCACTCCAGCTAAATATTTCATCATGGCAACAGAATTTGTGCTAAAATACTTCAACAGTATGGTTGTAAATATAATATACCTGCACAGACCAATCATTCTGTAATGTGCTACAGAATTATTTACTCTGTATATGCTGTGTGTATGTGTGTAGGAGCATGCACACATGTAATCAGATAGTTTTCTGTTTTCAGGATATGCATATTGTTCTTGATTATTAACAGCCTGATGCCAAGTTCTCTTAAGGTTAATACCTTTAACGTGCCAAAATCTCTTACCACATCCTTGCCCTGAATTTTCTTGATCATATGTCTCTATGACTTTGGCAAACCAGTTTTCCATATCTGGGGTCCCACTCTAATACCATGGGCTATCTATTATCAGTATTCCACTGAATCAATTGTCCATTCTTCATTATTTCCCTTGTCTTCCCTCTTGTATCTCCAATTGTTCTTTCTCTTTAGCTCTTTTCAACCCCACCAAGTGTCAAAGATGAGTTTCATTATTCAGACCTATCCCTCATATTTAACAATATTCAATGACCTGCTAAGTAACTTGTGGTTTCAACATAAATAAGAATGAACAAGAGCCAAAAATCACAAACAACCCAAACCAAAACAATATAAAAAACCCCACATCCAGCCAATCAACCAACCAAAACCGGAAGAAATGAGCTGAAACACTGTCACACTCCACACTTATGCTTCCCTGGGTCAGGAGTCATGGCTTGATAGAAAGAAGTGCGCCAGTTAAACCCAACTCACTCCTTTCTCCCAGTTACACTAAGTGATTATCTGGAAATGCTACTACTTTCTCCCTAGTCGTCTTCCTCAAAAATATGGAAGCAGAATAAAGTTTACCTGTAGAGACCATTCATAGGATAATTCAGGCAGCAGGGGACCTCAAGAGGTCTCTAGTCCAAACTATTGCTCAAAGAAGGGTCAGGTCTGAGATCAGACCAGGCTTCTTGGGCCTGTATCCAGTTGGGTGTTGACTGCTCACCTCTCTGTGCAACCTGTTCCATTGCTTGACAGGAAAAGTGTTTCTCCTCACATACAGTTAGAGCCTTCCTTGTTCCATTTATGCCCATTGTCTCTTGTCTTCCCACCATGTACCAGTATGAAGGCTCTGTTTTCTCAGCCACCTCCATGGAGAGCCACTGTTACTTCCCCTCAAAGCTGTCTCCTCTCCAGGTTGAACTAACCTTGGTCCCTCAGCTTATCTTCCCAGGTCGGGTGCTCCAACTGCATGATTGTCATGGTGGCTTCACTGAACTCGCTCTGGTCTGTCAATATCTTTCTTGTATTAAGAGAGCCCCAAAACTGGAAAGAGTTTTATATATTAAATCTAATGAATCCTCATTAAAAGAGGGTAATCAAGCCAGTCCAGGATGCCATTGGCCTTCTCTGCTATCAGGACACACCGCTGGCTCATACTCAGCTTGCTGTCTGCCACAACCCCCAGGGCCTTTTCAGCAGAGCTGCTCCCCAGCCAGTCCATCCTGGTCAGTCCTATTCTCTGTCTCTGGAAGCTGTTATTCCTTCCCAGGCAGAGGACTTGCCATTTTTCTCTCCTCTGAACCTGACACACAAGCTCTTAACCAGTCTGTCATCCGTCCTACAGAGGAACTCCATGCATCCAACCTGCTTCTTCATTCTGAAAGCATCTCTGTTTTATATGCCATTAAGCTCTGGAGGATCTCAGCTTCTGCCACAATTGTGCCCTCCCTTCTGCTGATTCACATCAAGAGCTTTCTAGTCCTGTTCAATGTTCTGCCCTCCCTTGCCCTGAGGAGGAATATTCTTCAATTAAAAAATTAACAAGTCTAGCTTTTGTCACTCTGCAAACTGCATGCCCTGCCGAATCACGTTGTTGGCATTTCATTACTTTGTTATATTTAGTTTTTCATAGAGCTCCTGCAGTCTTTCTTAGATCTTTTTCATGTATCATTTTTCTCTGCTGTTTAAAAAAAAATTGCCCCTGTATTCTTAAAATTATTTAATATTTTAAGAATATATAGTTGTCTTGCTTTCTATTTAGTAAGTGATGAGGTCTCATTTCTTACAGACAATGACATTGCAGCATCTAAGTGTCTGTAGCATTACAGTGGTCTTTTTTTAATTTAAAAATTATCTGCAGGCTTATACAAGTAAATTTCCCCTATAAGCATGCTTTCTTATTAAATTATTAGTAATAAATAGTACTCAAAGATATTTAAATAGTCCATATTGTTGACATCTACAGTAGTCAATTACTGTAGGCAGTATAGAACAGATTACTGGGTATTACAAATCATACTCATTCTGTCCTGTTATCCCTTTTTATAAGTTAGGTATATATAAAGTATTATTCTATTGATTGCACTGAGGCAAGATGTCTTGCAGTAGTTTTTACATCACATTTTTTCAAAACTTCAAGTACTTTATGTTTTCTTTCAGGATTTCAAAAGACAAAACTAACGTGGAAAGCATTCAGTTTGGTTTATCCTTTCTTGCCTTAAATAATTTATCAAGAATGCTGTAAAATATTAAGCTTTTTCATTCTCATGTACTTTTAAGATTCTTCAATTTTTTTCCTCCTGCTCACAAAACCAATCAGCATCTGAAAATGTTAGCTCAAAGCTTATACTTGTATCTGTCTAATCTTTCTGTATTTGCAAATTACAAATCTTAAATATTTGTATATTTTGTCTTCGGCAAATTCACTCATATTTGATAGTTTGTCTTCTTTACATTGAGAGTCCTACAAACCACTCCCAAATCATTAGTATTTCTTTCTGTCTTCTTTTTCTTCACCAAACCATAAAATATTGCCTTTTGGGATATCTTACCAGTCTCTTTTTTTGGTCTCTTTTTTATTTTCACATTCATCAAGACGTGACCAGTTCTGAAAACATGCAGTCTGCAATTCATTTTACAGACAGAAAGCTGTAGAATTGTGTCCTCAAGTCATCCCCTCTTCATTTTCATCGTGTCTGGTGTCTCTTTTCTGTATATGCCTGAACGTGTCATACAAGATATCAACAATGTCTGAAATGTACATAGCAGTCTCCTAAACCCTTACTCTCAACTTGATATTCCTGTTTATATTTTAGCTTTCACAAAGGTTCTGAATTGTACCTGCAGCTCATCTGTTTCCCTTACCTCTCTATCATAGCAAGTATTTTTTTAACACTCTTCTTCTAAGTCAGTGGTTTGGGTGTAAACATCCCCTGAGGTTTCTCTTGTTCTTGATATCACTCTAATGTCAGGAATCAGTAAATGTATGATTAAGCTGACTGATAACAACTAATATCCTACCTCATTTAGGATTGCTGATAAGCAATAAGTTTGCAATAAGTTTACAATAAGTTTATGATACACATTTCTCTTTACAGCCATAACTTTGTACATGTTTAATTAATTATTCTCTTTCTTCTTCCTTTATGTTATAAAGACTCTCATTCATTACAATTGTTTTCTATGCAAGGGCCTTTAACACTTCCACATTGCAATCACTCATAGTTATTTGGATGTTTCAGTCAGGGAGACTACCTGTTATTTGTTAATGCTCTTCATAAAATACCTTATTTCAACTTCTCTTCATAAAATATCTTATATTTAATTTTCTGTTCTTCCAGAAGGAGCATTTAAGGTCAATATTTTACCATTTTGCTTTTATCCTTAGATAGCAGATTTCTTTGCTGATAGCGTCAAAACCAATAACTGCTGAAAATAGAGTATCATTCATCATGAAACTTAGTCCTATTTCATGCCTCACAGTCTTTTCTCTCCTATAAAACAGTGTGAATTCACTAACTTAAAGGATCCACATCCCAGGTATCTTGTGAGGCTATGGTGTGTATGCAATGCTTCAAAAGCGCATGGAAGGGTCCCGTTTCTGTTTATACCCTAAATATTCCATGTTCCAACTCCCTGTCCTTTTTTTATGTCTTTTAATCCCACCTGCCAGATTAATTCTGAGTTCAAAGATGAACTTTTTAGAGCTCTTGCAGGACTTGAGATATTAAAGGAAAGACACAAAGTTTTTGCTCTGAAGCAATTGCCGTTCGCACCAGAACAGGCCTTTTATTTATGACCAATGTTCTGCCAGAGATATTTGGTTTTCTACATGGGAATGATTATTGCTGGATCTAAGGACTTTGTATTTCTTGAAATAAAGTGTAACAATACACTCAGCATACAGAGCTTATTCATAGTCACAGGCCACAGGGTGGACTATTCATGCATGTCAGCAAACGCAGAAGACATTCTGTTGATAGTAAGTTGCATCTCAAGCCACTCCAGAACCACAGCCACCTTAAGATGATTATGCAGGTTTGCCTGGAGTGTTTCTTGAAGACTCTGAACTATGAGATAGACTGAAATGTCAGGAAAAGATATGTTTGGATAAAGGCATTGCAATATCTGAAAATGATAAAGGAGGCAATCTACGGTGATATTTGCTGATTCTGAGGCAAAATGTCTCTTTAACCTGAATATCTTTGCTACAAAAAGTGAGAACATTCTTTTCAAATGATAAGTAATATTATTCCTAATAATAAGGAAATCATAAACTGTAAAATATACATAATTTAGTTAACAGTGAACAAATGTCTGAATGCATAACCAGAGTAATAGAATGAAAATAAGAAAATTGAGTATATTAAAAAAACCCAAACCAAATCAAAAAACAAACACAACTTTTATTAGGCTGTGAAATAATATTTCAATAGAAGAAATAAAAGCCTTATCTCTTGCATCTTACAAACTTACATTTTCAATTAGTAAATTCTAAAACATTATTTTACACAGAAGTTTTAAAGAGTGTCCAGGGACCCTTCATAGGGATTGGGAGAGGGGACATATGGAAAAATCACTCTCACTCATATGGCAGAAAAAAACGTGAAAATATACTTCTGTAATGAGTGAAAGAAAGACTTATTTTCTACAATTTAGAGAAGAGATACTGGCATTACTCCATGGGAGGAGTTTCAGATAAAAAGGGTTTGCAAAATAAATGCAACCAATTCAGTAAAAGACAGAACAAACATGAATTGGGAATGAAAAAATCAGATAGTGAAAGTATCACTTTATAATCACTGTGGAAAATAGGTGATTTCAAGTTAATGGATTATTTTTAATTCAATAAACCTAAGGGAAAAATTCTCTAAAAACTTATGTACATTCATAAATGTGAAAAAGCTACATTTCAGTATATGTAGAGTAAGTTTAAGGAAGCCTTTGAATTTCATATCCAAGGGGAATTTAGAAGAGATATCTAACAGAAAAAAGGAGAAAACAGCTAAGAAAGTGATTACATTTTTAGTAAAAATATTCATTAAAAACTCATATAGAGTGCCATTTGATGATATAACCACAGCTAATTATAAGCTTGAGGGGAAGATCTTAAAACTGTTATATTAGACTATTGCATTTTATGTCGTTAGTGATTTCTAGCATTTCAGGTATTCGTTACTTCGCAATCCATCGTGATTGTCCAATCAGAAATTATTTACATTAATACAATCATTTTCACTTATATTTTTATTGTCTGACTTAATATGAATTTAAGTCATTATGATGAAAAATTAGCATTACATTTTACTCTCTAGAAATGGATTCTCTTATGTTATTAACAAGTATGTTAGAGCAGTGTATAATGAATAAAAATCTAACAGAAGAATATATTTCCATCAGTTCATAATAACATAATTTCATGCAGTATCTTATTAAGATGTGAGCTTATTAACAAAATTGACAATGTATTTGAAACCATTCCCATTACAACCTGCAAGGCAGAAAAGAATCATCATAAGAAAATCAGTAAAGAATACTGGCTGGTTTTCTTTTAAATCATATTGTATATCTCCACAGGCGAATGATTACTTATGGCCAATCAGACGAGGAACATCTGTCATTTAGTATATGTTGTACAGGCAGTAGATTGATTTTTAAATTTTATTTATGGTAATAAGAAATACAACAGGCAACATGTTATCATGCTTCTTTGTTCTTTCATATATTTAGCTTCATAGTACTCCTGTAAGTGTAACCATTCCCTCTTACAAATGGGACTTAGTGCACAGGGAAGCCGTATAAATTCACACAGAAAAATTGTAAGAAAATGGACAGTTAAAGACACATAGGCCAAGCCCCAGAAAATCACTCACCATGGAACCATCCTTCTTTTCTCATTAACTCAGAACATGCAGGGGACATTTCCCTAGGGAAAATTGTTAGCAGAAAACATTTCAATGTTAATAAAAAATTGACTAGCTAATCCTCTTGAGATAAATAGATATCTCTTGTTCTATCTATAATCTGTGTGAATCTGAAATTCTGTCCATAGATCTGCTATTCTGTATCTGACTCCAATAAATCTGCTTCCTTAGATAAATGATGACTCGGACCTCTGTTATTGTTTTGCTTCCCTTACTATCATTTATATCTTGATTTTGTCTGTAGAAATAAGTCTAAAAAATCAGCTTGATTTACTTTTGTACCCTAAAACTTTTAACATATATTTATGTGGTGGTGCATTCCTCCCCTCTCTTTTCCTCTGGGCTATGATACGATCTCAGAATCTTCTGCTAAGCTTTAGCCATTGTGTATGAGTTGGGCAGTTAAGCGTCCCTTGGCCGTACCAAGCGCTCTTGCATGGCTAAGGTGGGAAATGACACTGATCGTACCAGGGACACTAGCTACATGATCAAAGTAGGGAACAGAAACAAGAGATAATTTCTCATCTCTGATGGCTCTGAAGCATTCCCTACCCGGATTATAGCTCAAGTGGAACAATACCGTGAAGCAATACCATAATTACTACCCTGGATCACCTCAGATAGTAGCCAAAATGGAAATTTACTGATGACTAAAGCCAATCATCTTGCAAACCTATAAACAGCGGTACCAAGTGAGACCCTTTGAGCTCTCCTGGACCGCAGTGGGCTGCAGTCAGAATCTCCCTCTGAGTGGGAAGCCTCTGAGAGTTCACAAACTCGAATTTGCGATACTCGGAGGATCACCAAGATTTGGGCTGAAACACTCCTCGGGGCTCAACTCTTTGCCCGTTGAGAAATGTCAAAGCATTTTACATGAGTATTTCACGGGACTCGAGGGGAATTTTTAATAGGTATACCTTTATAAATTAGCTGACTCTAGGCCTTTCATTTAGCTTTGGTACCATATTCGTATACATATGTATATATACACACATATTGGTTGATCTAGATCTCTTTGCGCGCTTATTTGTACAGTTACTAACAAGTATAATCTGTAGTTAAGTTGTTTTAGTATTTGTAGTAACTTGACTAATTCTTTGTATGGCTGCCAAAATGATTAATGCTTAAGTATTGTTGGACTCTAAGTTGCTGCTAAAAACCCTTCATCCTTTAGTCATAAACTGTTGCCCAGGTCTGAGACTAAAGGTAGATCCAGCCGCACCTAGGCTCGTCTCTGAGAAGGAGTTTAGAAAGCAAGGGGATCTACTCTGAACCTCATGACCCAACGAGAGGGCCTTCCTATTCCCTTTTGTATAAGACACAAACCGTTGTCCAAGTCTGAGACTAAGATTGGGTCCAGTCTGATCTTTTCTGAACGTCATGACTCAACGGGAGGGTCCCCCTTTTTACCCTTTCATCCTCAATCTCTGTACAAATCATTCCAACACAATTCTAATACGATTTTCCCCTGTGTAGACTTAATCCATGTAATAAGTAATAGAGTGCCATCAAATTCTGTTAAGTCACGTTTCTATAAATTTCTGTTAAAATCACCCTTTGCCAATATCTTTGCCAGTGATTCTTTACATGGCCTTAAAACCACTCATTCATGACAAGTTAATGGCAACATCTAAGGCATTAATAGACATAACCTAACAGTTAAGCACATCTCTTACATTCGATAAACTATCTCAAGCATCTGCTAGGAATCTCAGAAAAATTAAACGCGTCTTTTGGACATTCCTAGCAGACAGTACTTACTCATTCTTATACATGATATGTAAAACAAGGGAAATGTATTAGCACAAAAAAAGGAGCATAACATTAAATTGCTCTACCACAGTGGTCAGTAACTCCAGACCCAGTTCTGAGCCGAAGGTATCCAATAGGCAGGTACTTCCAAAATGCAGTACAAAAAACCTCTTCCTTCCTTGGAAGATGTTGCCTTATTCTGTCTGAAAGTTTAAATGCCTCTAGTTATTTAAGCATTGTTGCCCTTAGCATGGAGGCTCAGTCTGACTGTGGAGCTTAAATAAACAACTACCTCCGCACTGTATCATCCCTGACGAAGAGCCCTGCCAGTCATCTGCAAAAGAAAGCTAGCTCAAAGAGGCACCTGTCACTATTTACCAAGAGATAGGGAAAGATGCCTCTTTTCCATCCTGATTCATCCAGAGCTCTGAGAAAATAATTTCCACAAATGAAATGATCTGTACCCATTTCCTGCCCTTTTACTCCCCATCCACTGACAACGATCAACAAAGCTCAGCACTGCCTAGGACTTGAGGATACATGCCTTCAGCATGTGTGCACACTCTTCTCATTCCGTTTTTACTGACACATATTCTGCCTTAATGGTTATGTACCATTTCACAGGGAAATCCCTGTACCATCAACAGCCTGAGGAAATCGTGGCCTCGTGGACTTTAAAGATACTTTTTATTTATTTTTACTTTTCACTGATGATCTGATATCTTGCTACCTTCCCCCTTTCCCTTCTGCTCTTTGGCAGATTACACAGGGTTTGAGAGGGTTCTGAGAGTCTGAAAACCTTGTATATCAGGACTGTTTGTCTCCCCAATTCCTAAATTCTATTTTCTTTTGCTATTCATGACACGACTGTATGGGAAAGCTGTTAGAGATTGGATTTCCTCTGAGGGTCCAGTTTTTCCTTTATGTCTCAGCCACCAGAAAGCCTTGAATCTCTGCTCCAGTGCAATTTGGTCTCTGAGTGATTCTGAAGTCCA
This sequence comes from Calonectris borealis, assembly GCF_964195595.1. NCBI lineage: Eukaryota > Metazoa > Chordata > Aves > Procellariiformes > Procellariidae > Calonectris > Calonectris borealis. The sequence goes on from NC_134312.1 coordinate 47,728,315, forward strand.
AAGCTTAAGGGTCATCTACAAGGCATCTGCATCTGGTAGTCAGACTAGAAATTTGTGGAAGACCTGATGGTTTTGATATGGGGAGATGTAAAAACAATCTCCATCCCATGTATTGAAGAGCAGTATGATTGACTGTAAAAACTACATATAATCTGTGTGAATGAAAGAATATTTTTATTTAAAATATTTAAGCCAATTAAATATTGCTGACAAACAGGACTACAGCTAATAGTTAATTGTCCAATTTGAAAAAAATATACTGACAAGGAAGGGAGAAAAATATTCAGAAGAAATTGAAAAAAATCCAAGACTGTGACTTGCTGTCGCATACCCTATTTGAAGCAGAGTAAATTAAGAAAACTGTGTTAGAATATAACAAGATAAATCGTTATTAACAATTCACCATCATGCAGAAACCATGTAGTGGTCACACATGTTTAATATACAATGAAGGCAGTTATCTTATTAAAGCTAATGGCACCTTTAAAAAGGAGACAAGTCACAGGCTTGAGACAGTAATGAGATAAGCTTGCAGTCTGATCAGTTTGCATGCAAATGACCTCATCTGAATGAAATTAATGTTTGCATTTTTATACTATTCTGAAAGCACTGCCATTCCCATTGTTCTATCCTCGCTTTCTTGAATTTTGTTAGAAATAAAAAAAAACGCTAATCAAGAGGCTAAAGATCAACTTGTACTCTGCCATTACATCAGTTTTCAAATGTTCATTTCTGAGTGCAAGCTTCTACTAATGCCCATCAAAGACATGTCTTGTTAGCAATTTTAATAAAGTTTAAAAAATTGAAATGTATATTTGATTTGAAATGTATTCATGTGTTTGAAAAGGATAATGAGATGATAAGGTCTCATATTCAGATGAACAACACATCAGTGAATTTAATTATTTTTTCCTTATAAAGAAAACCTCCTTACATTTTAATTTTATTTGTTTTTATGCATTCCATAATTAAAGAAATAAAGAAGCTGGAGTCATATTTATCTACATTTCATTTCTAAACCTTTAGTTTATTTTTCCTGCAAATGATATTTCAGAAGAGGTAAACGTATTTATTTGCTTTCTGTGCAGTTGATTTTTAGACCTAATGTAAAGAACACATGAAAAGTATTTTCTATATACCATCAGATGTCAGTCCGACAGTGAAAAAATTTCCATTAATATATGTTCAATAATGTAACATGCTGAATAGTTTGACCACAGCCTAGGAAAACATTTAAGAGCATGTTTTATTTTAAAGACAGGAACAGGTTGTACTTCTTAACATTATGAATATGAAGAAAAAAGGTATTTTGACAGGTGAGGCTAAATAACTGTAGAATTGCACAAAACTGAGTGCAATGCAAGCTCGAAAAATACAATTTAAAGAGGAAGTATCTTAAATTTGTACTTTAATGAATGTCAGACTAATTCTTTAAATAAATTCTGTTATTATTGTGGACTTAATAAAAACCTGCACTTCTCCCCTTCTCCATTCTTAATGATCCAGACACAAAAGAAGGTTTTATTATAACATAAATATACAGTATCATGCAATTCAATGATTTGATTACTTACCCCTCTGTTAAATATCAGAAAACAGAAGAGAAAAAAACAACACACAAAACAACTGCTCTTCACCCTTTTTTTTGTCGTTATTCAGACAAGCTATTAACAGGATCAACTTACATTATCTTAAAGAACCATGATTGGATTGCTCCAAAGAACGCTAGGACTGTTAGTGGAAAGTCACAGAGAGGTTTCTGCACATACTTAAAGGAATAAGTGCCAGTTGTTGTACAACCTCTAAATATCAGAGAGAAGGAGGGCTATCCCTTAAGACTCCTGTTTATGTGGTGCTCCAGCAGCAGGTTCTGGTAAGGTTTTCTTCTTGAAGTAGCTAACAACAATGTTGTGAAATGCAGGCAGTAAGGCTGGGAAGACATTCAACTGACATCCTAGTACCTCCAGATTTCCTCCCCAAGCACAGAAGTGGAAATCTTTTTGAAATTAGTTTAGAAAAAGTTGGAAAAAAGGAAATTACCTTGATGGAAGTAACAGTAAATTATTAAGGGGAATGAAAAACATTTTCAGAAATCAAGAAGAGAAGTAATCAAGAGGAAAGGAAATTACGATGTCAATAATTTAGAAGTTGTGAGATAGCTTTCATTTAACCGTTCAACGTAAGAAATAAAGCATAAAGCTCTGTGTATTAACTATAGTTCTTTAAAGATCATGTCCAGAGAAAATACGTGCAGTAGAAGATGCTGTTGATTTGACTGTTCTAACCATGCTGAAAAATTCTGTTCCATGTTGTCTGATCAATAGAAGAAAATAACCATGAGAACAAAAATAGTATACACAAGATAGAGACTCACATTTAGATGATACTTAAGGTAGAAAGAGGAATTAAATATTTGAATTAACAAATGCTAGAAAATGCAAAATGGTAATATAAAACACTAACATCACTTGTGGCTAACCAACTGTAAGTAGGAATTCCATTATTCAAGACAACTTGAAAATGTGAAGCAGAATCATCTCAACTCTAAAAATCCAAAGTGTCAAACCAGAAACCTAAACTGTCTTCTAACAGTGGTTCAATATATAACTTCACCATCTTATCTTGGAAACTGAAAAGATGTATAACATTATTTCCTTGCCTTCTTGCTTGCAAAGGTGTGATGAAGGATTTCTGATGCTTCCTATATGTAAAGCTGTGTTTCAGCATTTTCTGACCTATAATAAGAGTCAATGGATTGTGTTTTTCATATCATTACACTGCTTCCAAAGGTAGTTGTCATTGGCTCACGCAAAACATCAACAAAATAAAGATGTTTATATTCTTGCCTCATCCACTTAAAAATATATAATCAGAAGGAAACTATTCAAATTAATTCTACTAAGTTCATTATAAGATCGGTACCAAACACATTGTGGTGGAATAAAACAGGTTTACCTGTGTTAGAAGAAAAAAGCTGGTTCAAGATTTATTTTAGTAACTGAAAATGAAAAAAAAAAAAGCCATGACTAATCCATGCTGTTCACAGAAAGCTATTGTAATGCAGAAATTTACACTCATACAATGGATCAACTTTGCTACTAGGCATGTTTCAGTGGCAGTAAGACAGTGTTAATCATTGGAACAGTCTCTAACAGCGTGTGTGAGGAAGAAATACTGTTATATCAGGCCACTTACGCTCATTACTCTCAATGTTGCTAAACAGACAAGTTGAATCAGTGTCTTTTTTCTTCACATAACCTTAATCCCTCAACATATAAAATTCTTCCTTGAGCAACTCTAGATCTACCTATCTTCTAAGCACAGATTTCCCTTGAGGTCTCTTCTCTGATGGACTTTCACCAGGGAACACTGGTGAAATCCTTCACTGTGAGTTAGCTTAAAGGAGACTTTTAAACCAGCTGAATAACTTCACAATTAGCAACAAAAAAAAAAAAGAAAAAAGGACATAAAAAAAGAAACAATTTGACAATTTTTGTGATACTGGATTTTTTCTCTGCATGCTACAGTTTGGACTGGAAAGGTAAATATTCCAAGGAAATAAAGCAGTACAGAATCACCAAAACAAGAACTCTTATTAGACACTACCTAAGATCCAACAAGTAGAATAAATCTAGGACCATTCATGCTGGCAGTATGCTGTAATAGTTCGTCCCAAAATATTTAATAACATGGAATTAGATGCCCTACCAGTTAAGAAACTACTTTTTTCTTCACAATAAGATGCTCCTCCTCCAGGATGGCCTGAAGTGAACCATGTCTTCTGGAGACAGAAAAAAGATCACAAACTTTGTCTCTTCCTTACATAATACAATTCTATTTCCCCTTATTGAAATGAATATACTTCAAACCACTATATATATTGTTTACAAAGTTATTAGTATGATAACACATAGATGTAAACACTTAAAGTTATTTAACACCATAAAGCATTTTCTATATTACTATAAGAATATTATTGTGATTTTGGCTGGGATAGGATTCATTTTCTTCATAGTAGCTAGTATGGGGCTATGTTTTGGATTTGTGCTGAAAACGGTGTTGATAATACAGGGATGTTTTCGTTACTGCTGAGCAGTGCTTACACAAAGTCAAGGCCTTTTCTGCTTCTCACCCCACCCCACCAGCGAGTAGGCTGGGGGTGCACAAGAAGTGCAGAAGAAGTTGGGAGGGGGCACAGCTGGGACAGCTGACCCCAGCTGACTGAAGGGATATTCCATACCATATGATGTCATGCTCATAAATGCTGAGGGAAGAAGGAAGGGGGGGATGCTTGGCATTATGGCGTTGGTCTTCCCAAGTCACTGTTACGCATGATGGAGTCTTGCTTTCCTAGAGATGGCTGAACACCTGCCTGCCGATGGGAAGTGGTGAATGAATTCCTTGTTTTGCTTTGCTTGCGTGCGCAGCTTTTACTTTACCTTTTAAATTGCCTTTGTCTCAACCCACGAGTTTTCTCACTTTTACCCTTCTGATTCTCTCCCCCATCCCACTGGAGGGGGAGTGAGGGAGTGGCTATGTGGTGTTTAGTTGTTGGCTGGGGTTAAGCCACGACAATGATAAAATTAAATTATTATGAGGTACAATGGTTGCTTTCAAAACTATTTCTATTGCCAATATAAATATAAGACTTTGCTTACGAAGCAATGGTATTCCTTTATTTTTAGAGATAAAAGATGTAATATTTTAAGAAAGAATATTGTTGTATTCTGCAAGCATGTAAACGTGATAAGATTTGCATAAACCAAGGTAATTGAGGACATTCTTCAACCACACATTGAACCTGGGGAGAACAGATGCTGGTTACTCCCAGAGGTATGCGGAACAGGGGGGGAAAATACATTATATAGTCAAATAAGGTCCTCTTATTCATACAATTTATTATGTCAGTCTGCAAGTGCTCCTTTTCATTTTTATAGGACTAAAAAACCTCTCAGGTAGAACAAAAATTATTCAAAATTGCATTTCATTCTGATTTCAATATTACCAAATTTGTATTCATCTGCACTCAGGACTTAAAATAATAAGCATTAATTTTTTTTTTTAAAGAAAAACAAAATATTTATAAATGTCAAAACTTATTTCAGTATTTTAGAATGAAATTAATTCTTTTTATATCATTGAATCAAAATATTCCGTTCCATTTCGGTTTGTTGAAGTGATCTTATGCATAACTATTTGATATAACATGAGTCAATTCAACATTCGTCTACATTTCCTTCCTATGAAACAAAGCTTCATGGGAGTTCTTATTTACCTGAAACCTTCATTATATATATATATACACAACTCCCCCGTATAATTTATAATGTATTATTTAATTTAGGAAGATTCATTGCAATGTTTTAAGTATAAAGAAACTGGGGATTGCAGCAGTCTTGTCCACTTTATATTTATTGCATATCTACTTACATTTAAGGTATTTTCTTGAAGCTATGAAATCTACTTGTAGTTAATCTGACTTTTTTATGCTCAGTTTCTACTACCAAAGTTTCTAGAGAAAAAATTGAAAGTTGGAATCCTAGAGATTCCTATCTTACATTTGACGTTGGAAATGCTGTCAGGTTTTCTTGTGAAGATGCAAGAAAATGCTTTAGTTAGGTTTTGTGGACCAAGAATCTGTTACTCCTCAACTGCAAAGCAGTCTTATTCCTACAATAAGTATATGCCTTATTAATTTTTGTATTTTCATATTAAATGTCACAGAGTGTCAAGATCTTTACAATTGCTTTTTTAGACTTTGGATATAGTATTCAGAAATGCTGCTTGGTTATTTGTATAGCTGTGTGTTGTATTAAGTTTTGCAAGCTTATTTTCAGCAATGATGGGAATACAGAGAAACACAAACTAGGATGGATAGGCTGTTGAAACCACTGTTAATGTCACCATAATAGAAGACTTTCACAATTGTCTCATTTCAAGTATGGTAATAAAGTAGCAATATTATTCCAAGAATGTGTTAGCCTTTATAAAGACAATGATAAGGACAGTTTTACAGAGAAACAGTAACTTATCTGACAATTCCAGGATAAAAGTCAATGAGAACATAAAAGGGGTTGACCAGGCAAGCTAATGCTTTTCACTAAGCATGAAAAATCATTTATGAAAATCATAGTGATAGGAAGATCATTCACTTTATTATATGGGCATGAAACAAACTGTGTCTATAGACTAAAATCTGAAACAGGTATGTCTGATTTTTAGAATTGCTAAGGAGACTATAGCTCCTGCTTTAGAAAAATAGATGTTTTTTTAAGCCTCAGCTTAACTTCCATGACAGCTATCACATCATATTCTGCTTTGATCAAATGTTCTGATTCACATTTAAAAGATCAATATTCTCTGACAAGTACAATGTGAGAAACTGTGAAATTAAGAATAGGGAAGAGCTGTCATAACTTTGGGTGGGTTTTTTTTTGGGGGGGATGGGTGTTGGGTTTTTTTGTTTTTTCTTTGTGGTACCCATTCATAATGTTTTTCAGGTCTTCAGACTATTTCCCATACCAATAAAAGTAAATCACCTTTCTCATTAATTGGTTAAGAGGGTTCCATGTGAGTTTGAGTTCTGTAGGTAAGCGTATGAATTACTTAACTGTGTTTTTCTTTACTTGCCATTCTAGTGATCTTTTTTCAAATGGGGTTCTTTTTCTAGGCGTTCACATATACATAACAATATAATTGTAGAGGCTATCTTCAGAAGGTGTGTTTCTTATTCCAGGCACGTATGGTGCTTGATCAACTGCTTACTTTCAAAAAAATAACAAAACTGCAACAGAGAAGGTTTCAATCTTGCCTCGTCACAGAAAAAGCAGGTAATAGAGCACAGTTTTGTCATTCTAATAAAATTTTATCATAAATAAATGTCCACAGTACATAAATCCTCTGAATATGAAAAATCAGAGATCAGCTGAATAGATTCATGGAGACATTAAATATTTTGCAAGCACAGTTTCTGTAATTATATTAATACAGAACATGATGAAATCCTGAATCTCAGCACTGCAAGAAAGTGTTGCTCTGGTATAGATTAGCCACAGTTTCATGACAGTCTTCTAGCATTATGTAAAATGAATTTGATTATCCAAACAGTAATGCAAATAGATGTTAGCAAGCACAACAAAAGACTAAGTAGTGTGAAATCACTGATGCTCGTAATGGATATGGTTTTTACAGGTGCCCAATGGTTTATGGCTCATGGTTTAGCAAGTCCTTCCACATCCCCCTGGCATGTAGTTTTTTAATATTTTAACTTACTTTGTTTAATGTCATTACCCACTTTCAGAAATGTGTTCCCAGAAAATTCTTAGTGAACTGCTCAAAACATCAAGGGTGGTTCTCAAAGGACTGCTTAAAACAAGGTAATATTTTTACCTATGGTTTGAAATCACAAGGTCAGAAATCAGACCACTACAAAGTCATGTATTATAATGAAATGCCTCTTCCTTGAGAAAGTGTAACACATTCTTGCTTTCAATATTCTACTCATCATTCAAAAGCTTGGATTTTAAAGACACAAGACATTATTGTCGTCTTCTTACTCCAGAAAAGGAAATTAGCAGCAGTTTAAGCTTGTAATGTTCAACCTTGATTCCATTAACACATCTTAAGAATTCTTCTGACTAGTCAAAACCTATAATATTTGAGCTTTATAGCCCAATATATGTCTGGAAATCTCACTTAACGCTCTCCATAATAAATAATATAAGCAACACTAGTAGAACAGCTCTACTTCTTTCTGAACTCAATTGCAATTGGAAACTAGCAAAAACCTTTAAAAATTGGAAAAAAAACCACCCTAAATATGTCTTTATCAGTATATCAACCCACAACCTCGGCAGGTCTAAAGATATTCAGCAGACGGATCACTATGCCTCTCTTCCAGCTTATTTCTAATTACAATCTCTTCAGGCAATTGATTGCAAGGGATTATATTATAACAATAACATTAAACATAGATCAGTGGTACTACATCTCTCTCATTGTATATGTAGTATATGCTATTCGAAAGGTAGAGAAATATATGACACTGAAGCTACAACTTTAGTATTGAAGTTACTGAAACTTCCCATACAGTTCAGTTCCCATACAGTTCTGAAGTATCTTTAGGCTTCATTTTAAAATAAACTCACAGAATATTAAATGAAAAAAAGTCCTGATTTTTCTGATATATAAGGTCATCAAAATTACTTTCTTTATTGCACCCTTCCATAATATAAATACTAACCCTAAAGGGAGGAATAAACTCTGAAATTAGAAAAAGTGAGTCTCTAGGCCCAGCAGCCTATTTCAGAAAAGTAGAATTAAACCAAAACCAAATACATTTAATTGCAGCCGGGGAGAATGGCCCAATACATATACATACATATATATACATAAATATATATAAATGTCCATTGAGTTCTTTTAGTCCACAACTTTGGGCTCCATCTGTCATAACAGTATTTCAGGGACAGAAGGATGGTGTGTGGTGTTGGGCTGTTGCATCCTGAAGCCAGTTCTCATTTCAGTACTGCTGCGCTCGTCCAGTTCTATCATCGTTGCACTTTGCTCGGTTTCATCGGAGTTAGTTCATTCTTCATTAATCTGGGTGATTTTCACTGTTATACCATTGATAGCAACCATAGAAATAATGATATACAATATCATATAACAATTGACATCATAAAATTCAGTTCATTGGCTATTTTCACCCAAAATCAAATCCCCTTGAGGTACACACCGGACTTGCCCATCCTTTCGCATCACCCACCAAGTGCACCCAGGTCCTTGAGCAAAAGCAATCCCATGGATGGGTTTTCCCTTGCCAGAGGCAGGAGTAACCCAGACTGTCTTCCCCAGCATATTTCTTATGTGCACGACAGGGACTTTATCTCCATCTACAGTACGTAAGAGTCTTGATTGGGCAGGGCCAGCTCGATTAACAGACCCCCTAGTGTTGACTAACCAAGTGGCTTTTGCTAAATGTGTATCCCAATGCTTGAATGTCCCACCACCCATTGCCCTCAGTGTTGTCTTTAGCAGCCCGTTGTATCGTTCGATTTTCCCGGAGGCTGGTGCGTGGTAGGGGATGTGATAGACCCACTCAATGCCATGCTCTTTGGCCCAGGTGTCTATGAGGGTGTTTCGGAAATGAGTCCGGTTGTCTGACTCAATTCTTTCTGGGGTGCCATGTCGCCATAGGACTTGCTTTTCAAGACCCAGGATGGTGTTCCGGGCAGTGGCATGGGGCACAGGGTATGTTTCTAGCCATCCGGTGGTTGCTTCCACCATGGTGAGCACATAGCGCTTGCCGTGCCGGGTTTGTGGGAGTGTGATATAATCAATCTGCCAGGCCTCCCCATATTTGTATTTCAACCATCATCCCCCATACCAAAGAGGCTTTACTCGCTTGACTTGTTTGATTGCAGCGCACGTTTCACATTCATGGATAACCTGTGCAATAGCGTCCATGGTTAAGTCCACCCCTCGATCACGAGCCCATCTATATGTTGCATCTCTTCCTTGATGGCCTGAGGCATCATGGGCCCACCGAGCTATAAATAATTCACCCTTATGTTGCCAGTCCAGATCCACCTGAGCCACTTCAATCTTAGCAGCCTGGTCCACCTGCTGGTTGTTTTGATGTCCTTCAGTGGCCCGACTCTTGGGTACGTGAGCATCTACGTGACGTACTTTTACAACCAGGTTCTCTACTCGGGCAGCAATATCTTGCCACAACGCGGCAGCCCAGATGGGTTTACCTCTGCGCTGCCAGTTGTTCTGCTTCCACTGCTGCAACCACCCCCACAGGGCATTTGCCACCATCCATGAGTCAGTATAGAGATAGAGTACTGGCCATTTTTCTCGTTCAGCAATGTCCAAGGCCAGCTGGATGGCTTTTACCTCTGCAAACTGGCTCGATTCACCTTCTCCTTCAGCAGTTTCTGCAACTTGGCGTATAGGACTCCATACAGCAGCTTTCCACCTCCGATGCTTTCCCACAAGGCGACAGGACCCATCAGTGAACAGGGCATATTGCTTCTCGTTTTCTGGTAGTTTATTATACAGTGGGGTTTCTTCAGCACGTGTCACCTCCTCCTCTGGGGATATTCCAAAATCTTTGCCTTCTGGCCAGTTCGTGATCACCTCCAAGATTCCTGGGCGACTGGGGTTTCCTATTCGGGCCCGTTGTGTGATCAGTGCGACCCACTTACTCTACGTAGCATCGGTTGCATGATGTGTAGAGGGGATGCTCCCTTTGAACATCCAGCCCAGCACCGGCAGTCGGGGTGCCAGGAGGAGCTGTGCTTCAGTACCAACCACTTCCGAAGCAGCTCGAACCCCTTCATATGCTGCCAATATCTCCTTCTCAGTTGGAGTGTAGCGGGCCTTGGATCCTCTGTATCCCCGACTCCAGAACCCTAAGGGTCGACCTCGAGTCTCCCCTGGTGCTTTCTGCCACAGGCTCCAGGTAGGGCCATTCTCCCCGGCTGCAGTGTAGAGCACATTCTTCACATCTTGTCCTGCCCGGACTGGCCCAAGGGCTACTGCATGAACTATCTCCTGTTTAATTTGTTCAAAGGCTTGTTGTTGCTCAGGGCCCCATCTGAAGTCGTTCTTCTTCCTGGTCACTTGATAGAGAGGGCTTACAATCAGGCTGTAATCTGGAATATGCATTCTCCAAAAGCCCACAATGCCTAAGAAAGCTTGTGTTTCCCTTTTGCTAGTTGGTGGGGACATGGCTGTTATTTTGTTGATCACGTCCATTGGGATCTGATGACGTCCGTCTTGCCATTTTATTCCTAAAAACTGGATCTCGTGTGCAGGTCCCTTGACCTTACTTTGTTTTATGGCAAAACCGGCTTTCAGAAGGATTTGAATTCTTCTCTCCCCTTTCTCAAAAACTTCTTCTGCTGTGTTGCCCCACACGATGATGTCATCACTGTACTGCAGGTGTTCCGGAGCCTCACCCTGTTCCAGTGCGGAGTGGATCAGTCCATGGCAAATGGTAGGGCTGTGTTTCCACCCCTGGGGCAGTCGGTTCCAGGTGTACTGGACGCCCCTCCAAGTGAAAGCAAACTGTGGCCTGCACTCTGCTGCCAAAGGGATGGAGAAGAAGGCATTAGCAATGTCAATTGTGGCGTACCACTTGGCTGCCTTTGACTCCAGTTCGTATTGAAGTTCTAGCATGTCCGGCACGGCAGCACTCAGTGGCGGCGTGACTTTGTTCAGGCCACGGTAGTCTACTGTTAGTCTCCACTCTCCATTGGACTTTCGCACTGGCCATATGGGACTGTTAAAGGGTGAGCGAGTCTTGCTGATCACTCCTTGGCTCTCCAGTCGACGAATCAGCTCATGGATGGGGATCAGGGAGTCTCGGTTGGTGCGGTATTGCCGCCGGTGCACTGTTGTGGTAGCGATTGGTACCTGTTGTTCTTCAACCCTCAACAACCCCACAACAGAAGGATCCTGTGAGAGACCAGGCAAGGTGGACAGCTGTTTAATTTCCTCCGTCTCCAGGGCAGCTATACCAAAAGCCCACCGATACCCTTTTGGGTCCTTAAAATACCCTCTCCTGAGGTAGTCTATGTCAAGGATGCACGGAGCCTCTGGGCCAGTCACAATGGGGTGCTTCTGCCACTCATTCCCGGTTAGGCTCACTTCGGCCTCCAATACAGTTAACTCTTGGGATCCCCCTGTCACTCCAGAAATACAAATGGGTTCTGCCCCTTTATAGCTTGATGGCATTAGGGTGCACTGTGCACCAGTGTCTACGAGAGCCTTATACTCCTGTGGGTCTGATGTGCCAGGTCATCGAATCCACACAGTCCAGTAAACCCGATTGTCCCTTTCCTCCACCTGGCCGGAGGCAGGGCCCCTCTAGTTCTGGTCATAGTATCCGCTTCTCACTTCTTGCAAACGTGAGTCAAGAATTCCTTCATTACAGTCCAAAGTAAGATCAGCCCTTCTACTCTGTCTGGGGAACTGTTCACTGGAAACTGGACCGTCGTGAGACAGGGTTTTCCTGAAAACTGGAGCAGCATTTTTCCTGAGAGAACCCCCTTGTGTGATTGTTTTTCCTTGCAACTCACGTACACGTGCCTCTAGGGTCAAGGTAGGTTTTCCATCCCACTGCCTCATGTCCTCTCCGTGGTCACGCAGGTAAAACCACAGGGTGCCCCGTGGTGTGTACTTTCGATATCCTCTCTCTTGAGGAGAAAAACGCTGACTCCTAATGGCTGAGATACTGGTCCGTACAGGTGGAGAATAGGACCTATCGTCTTTGAGTTGCTGGACCTCTCGGGATAGTTTCTCTACAGCCGAGACAAGGGAGGAGGAGACAGTTTCTTCGAAATCCCGAAGTCTGTTAACCACCTCATCCACTGTTGGTGCTTCTTCCTCTTTCCAGCACAGTACTGCCAACGAACTGGCATACGATGCTGGTGCGCTCCGTACCAACTTCCGCCACATGGGTCGGGTGCACTGGAAGTCATCTGGATCTTTGGGTGTTCGGGTGTCATCCAGGTCACTATAAACCACCGCCAGCACACCTAGTTCTCTCAGGTACTGGATACCTCTCTCCATAGTGGTCCATTTGCTTGGGCTATATATAACACCTTCCTTGAAGGGATACCTTTCCTTTACGCCTGACAGCAGTCGCCTCCAGAGGCTGAGGACCTGTGTCCCTTTTCCGATTGCTTTGTCAATACCCGCTTCCCTAGCAAGGGATCCCAGCTGTTTGGCCTCCTTCCCCTCTAATTCCAGGCTACTGGCCCCATTATCCCAGCATCGGAGCAGCCAGGTAACAATATGCTCGCCTGGATGACGGCTGAAATCTTTCCTCATATCTCGCAGCTCACTCAGGGATAGGGATCGGGTGGTTTCCGTCTCGTTTATGAGTTCTTCCTCTTCCTCCTCCTCTCCTCGTGATGTCCCTGCTCTTTCATCATCCCTTTCTAAACGACCTGATCTCCGCTTCCAAGATTTCCTCTTCTGTACAGGGGCAACAGATACCAGCAAGGGTTGGTCCTCTGGTTCAGCTGTAGTGCCTGTTGCTGGGGTTTGGGTAGCTGCAGTGCCTGTCGCGGGGGCTGGAGTAACTGTAGTGCCTGTTGCCGGAGCTTGAGTGGCTGCAGTGCTTGTCGCAGGGGTTGGAGAAGCTACGGTGACTGTTGCCGGGGTTTGAGTAGCCACAGGGGTTGTCGTGGGGGTTGGAGTAGCCGCAGTGCCTGTCGTGGGGTTTTGAGTAGCCACCGTGTCTGTAGCCGCTGCCGAGACTCGCCGCTCCGCCCGCCCCGATGAGGCACCACTGCTTGCCCTCCCTCTTTTCTTGTTCCTGAGGGTTGATCTCTGGACAGTATTCCTGAATAGTTGTTTAACCCTAAACAAGGCCTGAACCACATTCAGGAGACATAGCAATATGAACATGTTTGTTTGAACCTCCCAAGGATATTCAAAATTCTCAGGGAATATTGTGGACATCTTTGTGAAGAGGATAGAAGAAAAAGGAGTTTCTGACGATATGGAAGGGAAGATGAACAAGTGGGAGAGAGTGTCCCATCCTGTCTCCCCCTTAAATTCATTCTCCGAGGAGAAGCAAGTGCAATTACCAATAATTTCTAAGAGGTGGTTCCCGAGGTACAGAAATGACGGCAGTGCCGAATACAGATACCAGATTAGACTTACGACCAACGATTTTATCACCTCATAAAACAGCAACAAAATGATAATCTTGGCCCAGTTCCGAATAATGATAAACAGCACAAACGGGAACATATACTGCAAGCAAGGTATTACATGACCCAACATTGAGAGCCAGCCCCACAATTTTGACAGCCAATACATCAACATTGTGACCAATCAATATAATGGATGCTTATAACAATTTTGCCTTAACACACTTTGGTCAGATCTATCATTATCTCAACCCTTCGAGCCCCACATTGGGCACCAAAAAGGACTGTCGTGGTTTAACCTGGCAGGCAGCCAAATACCACGCAGCCGCTCACTCACTCCCCCCGCCCCCCCAGTGGGATGGGGAGAGAATCGGAAGGGTAAGAGTGAGAAAAACTCGTGGGTTGAGATAAAGGCAGTTTAATAGAACAGAAAAGGGAGAATAATGATAATAAATAATGATAGAATATACAAAATGAGTGATGCACAATGCAATTGCTCACCACCCGCGCTGACCGATAACCAAGTAGCGATCGGCACTTCCTGGATCACGCCTACCGTTCATACACAGAGCATGACGTCACATGGTATGGAATACCCCATTGGCCAGCTAGGCTGGCTGTCCTGATTATGTTCCCTCCCATCTTGTGTACCTAGCTCAGTCAGTAGGCACGGGAGCTGTCCTTGGACTAGGAGGGCACTTAGCAACAACTGAAAACATCAGTGTGTTATCAACATTCTCCTCATACTAAATCCAAAACACAGCACTAGGAAGAAATTTAACCCTATCCCTGCTGAAACTAGGACAGAAGGAAAGGTGGATAGAAGCACAATGTTAAAAGTTTAGTTGGGGGTTATCCCACATATTTTGAGTTATTTTTCTGTATAAACAAGATTTACGTCATTAAATTCTCTGTATGAAAAAGCAGATGTAACTCCCCATGGACTACCGAACTCCAGATTAAATATTCATGAAAGATAGGGTTTTTTTACAATTAATAGTTCTATGTTTTACCACAGAAATGAGACAGAAATTACACTGAGACTTATAGCCAAATAAGATATTGGTTACATACATTTTTTCACAGGATCTAACTTACATGTTTCCCCTACAGCTTTTCTTGAACCTCGTTCTATAAGTGTAGTCCTGCAGTACCATGATATTTCTACATGGCAAATTCAGACCATTGATATGATATATTTAAAGGCAAGAAAATAGTTATGTTGCAAAGAAGACAGAAACTGAGGAAGAGGAAAACGCATCCTTGAATTTCCTAATCATCTGATTCAGAGCAGAAACTGGAATTTGACTGATACAGCGCACAAGTTAGATCAGTGATACAGTTGAAATACTTAATACGAAGCTGATGACTAGTTATTATTCCCATTAACGATTCTAGTTCTCAGCATCTTACAAGTTTGAGGCTTCAGTAGATGATCAGTAAAATTATTATTTATAACTCTTGGGATTCCTACAACTATGTCAACATAAGTGAGCCTGACTCAAAACCCACTGAACTTAATGAGCTTTGGATTGTAACCTGAAACGCAAAGAATGCAATATTAAGCAGCATAAATATAGACATGCAACAGATTAAATAGTGTGCAGCATTCATAACTTAAAAAACCAGGGTGTTGTCTGAAGAATTGTTCCTTTTTATTTATTTTGACCTCCAGTAATTACTGTTAATTCAAAATTGAAACAATTTGCAAGTGCAATGGACTGCTTAAGTTTTGCATTTTGGGGAAACTATTAACATATGCTACCTGATTAGCTGAAGGATGGCATTCAGAGAAGAATGTAGGTGTCTACAACACGGTATTGTTGTCACCTGACAATAAGGGGACAATAGTCCAAATTGCAACCCAAACATTGATCAGATAGATGCAGAGGTGTAATGACTTCAGGTACACCTTTATTTGAATTCAAGATTCATTAATGAGTGTCATTTCCTTAAGATCAGAGAAGATTAAAAACAGGAAAGAAGAAAACATGCCTCTTACAGGAGACCAGTCCTTGCACAAAAGCCAAAGTCAAAATGCCATAACTGTGATTTCATTTTGAGAGACTTTGTTCTTGAAAGTGCTAGTGGAGACAAGGAATGTGTGGCAACAGGTAGACTTGGTTTTGCACATGTTAATATATGCCATTTTTCTTTACTAGGATATAGTGGTGCAGAGGGGAAGGCAATTTGTTTGCCTTTTCCTGGCACTTGCTCTGCAGGTCTTCCTGGGCCCCACAGGCAGAATGTATGCAGGTATGAGTGGGCGGTGGTAACCTCAGAGACCACACCACCATGGGGCCTGAAGGACTCCTGGGAATCTCAAGGTGCATACATAGATCTAAGGGTCCTGAAAGTAAGAAAAACTGTTCTTAGGAATCTGGAAAGGACTGTGTCAAGCTTATCACAATTTAGACAGACGTTGAAAAGATGCTGGACTAGGAAGAAGCCTGGGCTAAAGGATGTTCTTTTCAAAGGCACAATAGGCTGATGACAGCAGAGTAGAGAAGACTGGCTTTCAACCCTCTGTCTACTCCAATTCATTCTGAGCTTTATACAGAAAATATCTTGACTTAGCTTACAGTCTGATAGAACCTAATTTTAAAGATGCACAGCACTTCCAGGGTGTTTAGGGTGGTCACTGTGCATGCAGTTCCCCCTCTGCTTTCTGTCTTGCTTTGGGTCCCCTCAAAAGGTACCATATTCATGGTAAGATTGGTCTAGTGGTAAAGGAGTACTTGAGAAGCAGTAGGTCTATATTTAGGCCCTCCTCTGTCAAAGCATGTTCAAATCCACATCTATCTTTTGCTTTCACAGAGAACAGTCTAAAAAGTAAACAATAAGCAGTATTCCATTTTTCACGCAATACCTGTGCCACTGGCTGCATTAGCAATTGATGTGGCCCAGAAAGAGTCTGTAGATCCAAATGCTTTTAGGCTGAGGACCCAATTTCCACATTACACACGTGGCGGTATGGTGGTGGGGAAGGGAGGGTTATTTCTGATTAATTCCACTCTGGTCCTGAAAGCCATAGGAGCATGTCTGGTTTTAATTCAATGGGAAAAGAATTTAGTGTATAGGCTGAGATTTTTCTGAGGTAATTTCCAGTAAACAGAGAAAATCATGCAATTCACTTCAAAAGTTCACTCCAGATCTAAACTAAAATACTGATACAGACATGTCCATTATGCAGCAAACAGCAAAGTACGTTAGAGACTGAACTTGGAGAGAAATTCCTGAATTCCAGAACTTGCTTATGCATTTTATTCTTTGATTACTTGATATGAAGTGTGTAAAAACTTCTATACTGTACACGTAACAGCATAACCAGACCATGTTCCCATAATTCTTCCCTAATTTCTAGAGGTCACTGAGAATAAAAATTTTTATATATTGGTTGCTTGGTAAATTTTCATACTAATCCATTATTCAAAGTATTTACAAGATTTAAACAAACAAAAAATGTACACCTTTTCTTTCAAGCTTTTTATTCTGAGTCACTGCTTTTCCAGGTGTCTCTGAGCATCAAAGATTATTGGAATTTGGAATCTTCAGGAAACCAATACTACACTGTTCTCAGGGGTCATACTTATTTACACGCAGACAAATTTCAATGGGGGAAGTCTCAATGAGAACTATACCATGAGATCCTCTAACAGCTTAGAGAAGGAAATTATTCCTACTTGCAGAAAGAGCCATAAACATTCATTTTATGAGCTTCTGAGGGGTTGGATACGTCAACGCAGGTGCTGCTGGGTCACTCTTCCCCTGCTTTCTAAAATTGATATATGAAAAAAGTTCCTTCTGTCTCTAAGTCATAAATATTTCATACTATAATTTGTATCAGTGTAATTTGTATTAACAGTGAAATAACTGAACAGTGCTCTCAATAATTAAGTGGTAAGCTGCATTAAATTAATTGGGAAAGAATTTAAACAGTGCAAACACAAAGGACAACACTTCTTTAAAAAGAATGAGACTGAACAAAATCTTCCAACTACATGAACAAACTTTCAGAGAATCAAGCTCTAAGGCAAATTTAATAGCTACGATCAATAACAATTTCACAAAATACTTTTATTTATTAAGATTTCACCCCCAAAACGTGGTTTATAAACTGTTTATATCCAGAAATATCATAAGATATACCATCTCTTTTCTGATAGCTTCCACACCCTGTTATTTAGGATAATAACAGACCACACATGTAACAAACACAATTATTTTGATGATCAGGAAAGTGTACTTTGCAGTGCAATTAATCCTCTGTAAAAAGGATTTCTTTTAAAACCCTGTGATTAAAACCTCTTTAGAAATACTTTTTTTTCCCCTCTCAGTTTTCTACATTCTGTTAATCGTATCTATCTGAATCTCACTCTGTAATTTTCCTGCTTATCAGAAAAGATGCTTAATGCATTGTGATTAGTCCATTGGATGGAGATTTATAATTTACATTTTGTGAAAGAGGTTCACGCTGTTCTAAACAGTTATACCCTTTATTATATTTCCGGAATATGCTAATAACATAACAGAGAGAGAGTGTATTTTTTCTTATCACTGAATAAAAGCATCATATTGGTTCATGAAATGTAATAGAGAGGGTAACCTTAAGCAGAGGTATATAAACCAGTCAAAACTGGATCAAAAATAGACAAGCAACAGCCTGACAAAAAATCTGCATGATGGATAGGTTTGTATAGATTGCTGAAGTACACCAGGAGTTCTGCTTTAATTGAAATCACACTTTCTTTTCAGCCTTGTATGTAGAACTTGCCATTGAATATATGCAAGGGCCTTTTTTCTCTTTTTGAAAAAGTAATGGTTCCCTTGTTTCTTCCACTGAACAAAGCTAAGCAATATGATTCTTCCCCTATATGACTTATAAAAAATATTTTTTTTAACTTCACAGGTATTAAATGTGTTCATTTTATTTTTTCTTCCCCCCCTCCCAAAATTTCCAGAACATTTTGTTCTTCCTAGACAGCTTTCTCTTCAGACTTCACAAAAGGGGTGGCACAGCATAAAAGTTTCAGGGAAACTCATGTGGAAAACTTTTACTACTATACTTTCCTTGGGCAAGAATAACATGTGCTGCTGGGCTATTTTCTAGAAAATGTTTAATTATTATCTCATAAAATAAATAAAAGTCTCTCTAGATTTGTCCAGCCCAGTACCCTGCCTCTGCCAGTGGCCTACTGTGAGGGCCCAGGGAAAAAGTAGAGGGGACAGCGTAAGTATGAGATGGTTCTTTGCTCTGGGTGCCTCACAACTTCCAGTAATTCACTTTTTGTCTCTCATTTATTCTCTCTCATATTGTGCAAATATTTGAAACCCTTGTGAAAATTTTTGAAGGAAATAAACATATTTCCTGATGGCACACATACACACAAAACCAACTTACATAGCCAGTCTATATCTTCCATACACAGACACGTGTACTCATGTAATGACAAATCTTGACTCTAGAGTATGAGTAACAATTCTGATACCAGTTATTTACAAAACATGCAAGATTTTCAGCCAAGTGACAAGATTTTGTTCTATATTCACTGAAGTAAAGGTGGTTTTATTTTCATGTTGACCATATTAAAATGTACACAATACCAATATTTTACAGCAGGACAGGTAGCTACTTGTGAAATGCACCAATTTCCCCTTTTATCTTTCAGATATTTAATTTTTACTTAAAGTATACAGAATCTTATTTTGCATAGAAATCTAGAATATTAAGGGGTTGGGGGCAGGAATTATATAGTAAATACTCAGGAAGTAAGTGAGATGTATTTACTTTCACTGTCACCTTGTGCATATCACAGTAGACCAGAGTACAATAGCATGACATATGTGAATGTATTTTATACTGGATCATAATCCAAAGATTTTCTGCAAAACAGACAAATTGGAAAATACTGCTGAATTAGTAAGTACTGAACACTGCAAATTACTAATCAAGGCTAAGAAATGATGGGGCAAGCAATTTAGTGGGTGAGATGTAATGATATCTTCTGAATCAGCTGCAGAAAAGGTGTTAGAATCAGTAAGGTGATTTCTTTTCAGAGTGTATCAATGGTCAAAAATACAGTGTTTATACCTACCATCTGAAGTTCACCCTCTTTGGAACAAGGTAGAGCTTCTGCCTGGGGTTGGTACTCACATTTATTTTCCCTACAAGATACTTACTGGGAAAAGAAGGGAGTCTGTACATGCTTGCATATCACTTCAGGATAAAACTGGGATGTAATTAGAGCGTGCACATAGTCCCAGGCACTTGGAAGAGCTCATGAATTCTCTAATCTAAACCATATACTGGCCTTCAGAATCACCCTGTCTGGTAAAAGTAGTAGTTCTTGTTTCTGCTTTGAATTGATGTGAAACTTTGAGCGCAACTATAACCTTGAAAGATAAGACCAGCTGGAAAATGACTGGAAGCAAAAAAAAAAAAAGAGGAAGATCCTTTACAAAAATGTTCCTTGTCTTTTGTGATATAAAAGTCTGAGGAGGTACAAAAGCTTCTCATTGGTGGATTTAAATTTATCATCTGAGCACTGGATTAATTTTTGGTAATTCTGACTGGTTCCAATATGTACGGGTCTGTATTCTTTTTTTTTGCTCAATTGATTAGATTTTGATATGTCTGTGCAATAGGGTGAAAATAAAATGCAAATGTCACCTGAAACTCATAGTCTGAGTAAAATCAGAATTGGATAAGCACTAGCAATCCTGGGTGGTCAGGACTGAGCTGTTTAGTTTTGGTTGGGGCTTTTTGTTGTTTTTTTTTTGTTTTTTTTTTTTAAGTAGAAGACCAGTTTTTTCATTATTATTTTAATGATTCAAAATAAAAGTAAATGGAAAGTCATCCTGGAGGTATAGTTTGAAAACTCTTAAGAAACTGAGTTTTCATGCAGACTCAGGAATGTGAGGTCATCAAGAAGAATTTAGATGTTAAACATCTGTTTCTATGCTGTGGCAGCCATAATTTTTATTTGCTATTTCCTTATCTGTTTTGTTTCTTAAAAATTAAAAACAGAAACAGTGACAGGAGTTTAATGGAATAAGTTTCATATTCTGTGCTTTTCTCTCTTGATTTTCTATCCTTTTTTCTTTTTTAAAAGGTACTGTTATTAGTCTAACATTTACATTCCCAAAGTCCATTTCCCTTATCAACTTGAAAATTATCTTCCCAAAAAGAATCAGAGAGAAAAAAATGCCATTGCAAAGTATATCACTTCAAAGTTGAGGAGCAAGTAAAACGCCGGCAGCTAAAGTGCAGATGCAATTTTGCTGCAAACAATGAATTTGTTTTCCAATTTATTTCTCAATGCTTTCCTCCAGAGATTCTCACCTAAATTTCCTTACTCCTCACTAGCTGGGGAATAATTTTAATGGCAGGAAATCTGTTTCACTAATGTTAATCCCAGTAGATACATATATTGTGATGTTCCTTTTCAATCACATTGCTAGGGAAAAAATAAACATACCTGGAATGGTCTGTAACAAACTGTATGTCCTTTTATAACAATGCAGGAATTAAAGCTGCAGAATTATTACAAGGTGAAATTTATAGATTTTGGTCCCTAAAATTCACTAACAGAAGAGTACTGCGTGACATGGAGAATGTATGACCTCTGTCATGAGGTAAGTCGACTACTGAAATAAAGATGAACAGTTTGATTTTTTCCCATTAAGAATAAATTGGGAATAAAGGATATTACCCTTCATCTGTACTCACTGTGCATTCTGATTACCACTTCCCACAGTTGTTTGGGATCCTATGAGCAGCCATATTGCTCAGGGTGCTTAAAATATTTGTGTAGCCATAAAACCTTAGAATAAAGCGTCTCCTTGGTTTTAAATATTGGTGCAGTCAAAGGTAATGTTCAGTTATCTCAGTCTCAGTAAATTAAAGACAGAAAATATAGCTGAGTTTCAGAAAAAACAGTATCAATAGTGTAAGATCGTGGAATAATCTTGCTAGAGAAGCCATATCATTTTGGAGCATTGTAACTATACTGAGGTAAAGTTTGGTTAATATACGATACAGAGTAAATCTGACTGGTAAAAAATTGATCAAAAGTGAGGCTCTGTGATTCAGAAATAACTTCCTGGCACACTGTGATAACAGAGGAAGAGGCATCTGTCACACCTGACTACACATTTCTGTTCTTTTATGATCTGAAGCATCTCTATATACACACACTTCTAAAACATTTATAGATTTCCTCATACACCAGATACATGGTTTCAGTGTTTTGATGAAGTAGGAGGACTTCCTGAAGAGAAACACACATCATCCAGACTAAATCCATTTAGTAAAATGGTGATGTGAAGTGATTGGAGTATATGTTATTCACTCAAGCATAGCAATAACTATCTGGAGGGAGAAAAATGGGAGTGAAAATTGGATATGTTGTGATGCCATACGAGAAAAATACAAAAGAAGTTGTTAACCACAGATTTTAAAACCCCTAGGGATGGAAAACATTAGCTCTTCACTGCCTTTGCAGAGAAAAGCAAAACACGTGGGAAATCCTTGCTACATAAGTAATTTGGAAATTTCTCTAATCCCTCTAGGGGATACATGACCTTTCAAAAGGTGTGTTTATTCACAAAAATATAGAAAAGGATCATCATCTTAATGAAAGTAAACTATCTGAAGAATATTTTATTTGTATATGTGTATTTATATACAGAAACTGCCAATACACAACAATCTATATTCCAGGTCCAGTTCTGCTGTAGATTAATTTATTTTGACCATGTAAGAAAGTCTACAGCATGATGCTAACTTGCTGCCACATTTTAAGAATTATTTTGAGAGTCATGGAAAGAGGAAGGGAAGGGAGGGGAATAAAAGGGGCAGGGGCAGGGGTGGGGGCGGGAAGGGAAGGGAAAAGAAAAGATTTCATTCTCTTATTGAACCATCACAAATTTTTTCAGAAAAAAAAATTAGCAGAGTGACTACAATTTTCAAGGAACTTACTTCCTTTTAGAAACTGAGAAACAGTGCTACACAACAACAGTAATAACATTTCCATGACTACCCACTTGGAAAAGAAGTGTCAGAATGAGAAAAGCAAAATGACATACATGGAAGGCAGTTCCATGATAAAAGAACATTCAAAGAAAGCGAAGAAGAATTAAAAAGAACAACTAAGAAAGAGGCACTGAGATAAAAAAACAATGATTCAATGTTCTCTTTTTAGACTTTCCTCACATGAGTTATTACCACATTTTAGATAAATGAAATCACCATTTTCAGATCTGTCTAAAAACTACATGATCTAAGAAACAAAAGAGCAAAAGACTGACATTATAGGGGAAAATGCATTATTACATAAATTCTATTGGGTGGACTAAAACACTCAATTTACTTAAACCACAGAATATTTATAAAGGAAGAGAAGTGATTATCTTCCACCATAGGAAATATTTAGAAATACTTTCTTGAAACATATTAAAACAAACAAAAACAAACAGTGTAAGGCATCAAATAATCAGAAAATTGAGGTGATTTAGCCTTTCAGAATTAGAGGGTAACATAGTCCCTCTGAAGTGAATGCAGTTAAAGTAATGGCTGAAGATCTGTTCTTGAATGCCAAAATAATGTAGCAATACAAGCAGAGTTGTCCATTACCCTCTTCTACTGATTCCAGTATGATTATTCAATTAGTGAGCTAAAGAATAACCTTTATCAATTAACCAAATGGGGGGGGGGCACTCCTTCCTAAACTTAGCTGTTAACTATCTTCCGTTCTGAAGTATGAGATTTGATTATATTGCTTTTAGGTTATTGCAACAAACAATTAGTCAAACCCTTGATCCCCTACATGAACACAAATTCAGTGATAGAAACATAAAAAAGAAAAACTGAACGTTAGCAAGGAGTGAGATTTCAACACTATCACAGAATTTTGCAGGGCCGATAATCCATACACACAGAACCACAGCTGGTGTTTCCTCTCATAAGAAAGAAGTACACTTTACAACAGAGCAGAAAGGTCAGACTAGCATTATAGGTACCGTAACTGCTGAAAATTGATCCTCAGTTGTCATTTCACTCCCTTCCCCACAAAAAATAAGCCTCAAACATTTAATATATAAAAACCTAAAATAAAAGCTATATAGGTTGGGATCATTTTTGGATAGCTACATTTCTAAGGGTGGACTAAGAGCTCATTCAAGTAGTCTTGGTCATTGGGTACAGCTCAAACAGAAGTTTAAAGAATTGTAAATGTAGCTGCTGTTTTGGATTTGATTGAGAGGAAACAGGATGGAGCAGGTAAGTTGTTAATAACATCTCAGTTAAACTCATGGGGGAGCTTGACTCTGTCAGTTTAAATGTTTAGTCTATGCTCAGCAAAGAAATATGTGCCAAGAGGATGGTAAACATTACAGTTAATTTATTGCCTGAAACAACAGCAGTTTTAATTGATTGACAAATGAACAGAAGAAAAGAATAAGAAAAGTAAATGAAAACACTGTAAGAATGGACAGCTTTGTAATTGGAAATTGTAAAGGTCACTAAGCATGGCTTATTGCTATCTGTTTGAATGGAATCATTACCTTGCGGAAATCTTTATTTGGAGCCTGGATATAACATTGACTTTCATGAAATAAGGTTTTTTTTTATGAATACTTTGAGCATGAATGGACACAGCAAATGTGGAGTTGTGCTGCTTCTGTAAAAAGTGACAAGACAGTAATACACCATTACTAATGTGCACTTTTGACCCAGTCTGAGATTATGCAATACATTGTATTTCTGGAGAACATTGTTAATCTGGGCAACAAGAAATAAAAAATATTAAAAGGTTTAGGAGATCAAGAATCAGACTAATATTAATTTAATTTAAAAATGATTTTTTAACAAATGAAATAAACATTTATGATATAAAAATGAAAAAAGTTAGATGACTTGACTAAATTCATAACCTAAACATAAAGTAGAAATTAGATATATCTTTCCGTGCTTCTGATATTATTGAAACACTGTTTTAAATATCCCAAACACCACTGTTTAGAACATTATTGCTCCAAAGCTGACATCAGTGCATGAAATTATTTCCATTAGAAATGTATACAAGTTCTTCAATCTCCCCCTTAAATGGAAATATCATTCTCCACAGTATTTTCGTTTGAATATATATATAGACATATATGTATGTATATATAAACTGTTCAAGAGTTAGGAAAAAAACTCTTTCTTTTGGGGGTTAGTCTTCAGCTAAAGACAATCCTTTTCTCAGTATTTTTTCCTGATATTTAGAACATTTGTTTCAATCCATAACCTAAGAGCTGGTGCCCATATAGGTATTCTTTAAGCTTACACATTTTTCAAGACAGAAATATCTCTATCCTTTTGCCCTGAACAACATATTTTTGAAATTATTAATATATGATGAAGTAGTTTAAATTTAACACAGTTCTTTATTTGTCTGAAAACTCTTTTGATGAAGTTTCTTTCAACTGATTGAAATTTTATTCTTTCATACTGACTAGGTCATCTGATATGGAAGTGAAATCACCACATCACATTTCATTGGCTTGAAAGATGATTCAATATGCAGTTCAAAATGCTGACTATTCTCTGGGAAACTCTGTCAGAGAAAACCCCTATTTGCATCAAAAGTGAGTATGAAAAGCAAAAGAAATCTTCCCAGTCACAAATTTGGTGTCCTGTCACTTTTTCTTTTACAACTTTAACAAGCTAAGCTTTCACAACAGAAAGTTGCTATCAATAGCCTTTAGCTTGCCTCTTGAGGGATAACTATTTCATATCACTTGAGTGTCAAAGATAGGAAGTTTTAAATCAATTCTGAAATTGGCTGTTCCTCCTAATGAAGTAACATTTGCAGTGTTCATTACTGTGTTACACATTTCTTCTAGACCATAGTGAAGGTTTAAAAGAACAGCCTTACAAGTAATTCGCTTTTGTACTATATGAAATGCTTTCTGCCATTTTAATACATTGCAATGTTATTCCCTTTGTGTGCTGTCCTACAGCCAGTTTTTACTCCACTGCAGTGGAAGTGGGCATTCTGAAAATAAGTTTTCCATAATGAGGATTGAGAATCATTTCACCAAACTACTCAGTGTAGATATTTGTATTCGACCTAGTCCTCCAGACTTGCTTTAGTGTTATTGGAGAATATGGCACATCTGGACTATTTCAAGTATCTACATGAGAATCTGATAAATCACTCTCAAGCAGTGCCTATTTCTCTCACTTAGCTATAAAGGGAGTTCAGATGTTCAATATGCTGGCCCCCACAAATGACCAATGCCATGGAGGTACTCTGAAGTATCCCACCTCATCCCTCTCCAGGAGACCACAAGCTCAGCGTCCAATCTGTCAGGCCTGTCCCAGATAGCCTGGCACATCTCACGTGCTGTCATGCTTAGGCAAAGGACTTGTGATCCAACTAACTAGCTCAAAGGTAGGTGTCTAGGTAGCTGGAGTGGGATGCAGTTCAAGATTAGTATCTTTCAATGTAAATTTACTGTGTATATGTGAGTTCTTTTGTAGGCACCCCTTACAGGCAGAGGTAATCTATGGCTTCATATACCTCCTAAACAGAGACAGCTAGTGCCTTTTGAAATATCCTAAGGTATTTGAGAGCTCTGCAAAGGGCTTGCAGATAGGCTAAATGACTCTTGTGTGTCCCCCTGGACTGGCAGGTAAAGGCCAGCTGGCCAGAGATAGTCCAGGACATCTCAGGCATCCTCAGACACCCAACTGCCTTGTACTGTTACTTAGTAAAAGCAATGCATCCTTGCAGAGAATCTTCTCAAACTGTGGTAGACACCTGTTCAAAAGAATAACTTCTTAAGCTTAACTGAATAAAGGCTCATTATTTTGTCTAAATACAGCTGCATACTGCCATCTGAGATGCCCTAGTATTCCTTGTCCAAGGGTACCCATAATATTCTTATTCACCAACACCCTCCAACAAACCTCAAAATGAATATTTTCCTTTTTGTGAAATATTCAAACTTCTTTTCTGAACAGTGAAGGTAAAAATAATTGTAGAAGTCCCTTAATAGTTTTTTAATTTAATCTACTTTATTTATTACTTTTCCTCTAATACTTCTTTTATTATTGCACATTCACAAGAAACCTTTGGATTTACTTACGACATACTTATTTATTTTCCTGTAAATGAACTGACTGCATATTCTTGTTAATAACCTACTTTTCAATTCCTGTTATATTCCCTTTCCTCTTTCCTTCAGTCTCTCAGCAGTCCTTTTTGATGTCATATTTTGCCAACATTCTTCCCTACTGTGAAATATTACAGAACTAGGACTATTTTAGTGAGCTGCCTACTATATTAAATAGTTGTAACTGTTTAATACCTCACTATACTAGAGGGACATTACTTAAATTTAAGTATGTGAAAGTATAACATTGACCTCAAATAGCTATTTCTATTTTTATTTCTTAACTTCAAGTTTTACAGCTCTTTGATATATTTTCAGCTGAGTCCTGTTTCAGCCAATCTAACAGGCTCCTTACACAATGAGTTTACTTTTGACTTCCTCTTTTTACACTTAATTAACATTATTAAATATTTATACTGCTGTCAGAGCCTATGTCCCTATCAAGATTGAGGTCCTATTGTGTTAACTGCTAGGTACAATACAAACACAAAATTCCATTATATTAATTACTTATGAAAAATGTTGTTAGCTTTCTGTGAAGAATTATTTGCTATATGAAATATTCTTCAATTTTCTAATAGAAAATAACCTTGCTTTATATAAATGGCTTTAATGTGAAGGAAAAATTATATATATATTTTCACACTTAAGGATTAGGTGGGTGTCTGATTATGGCAGCAGTCATATGTTACCTAAATCATAATTATAAATATTATTATTATGTTCAATCAACATGACCATCAGTATTTAACACTGCAAGGTATCCAAAATGAGAACTACAAATAACTTTATAATAGCCATTCATATTAATTGTTAGTGGCAAAATAGACCATAAAGCAGAAGTTTGCATTCACAGGAAGAAAGAGTGAATGTTTCTAAAGGAGCTCATACATTATGTATCTTACATAATATCTCTTAGAAGCAAAACAGCAAAAAATAGGTTATCTAAGAACATACACAAGATAAAATTCTAATCGTTATGCATATTCCACTACATATACTAAGCTCATATTATTTCTGAGTAAGTTACTCAGATAGAAAACAAAATGAATAAGTTCATAGTGGGGACTGGTAGGGCAGGATAACAGTCTAAGCATGGCAAAATTCTCAGTTCTATGAAATTAACAGAAACAGTAGTAATCTTGATGTAATCCAAAGTTAAGGTTACACAGTTTTGCTTTAGAATTGCAAGAGAGAGAGAAAGACACAATCTGACACTTACTAGTAATTACAGATCCTGTAATATTTCAGAAAATAAAAATGTGGTTGTGTTCAGACAACTTAAATCCAAGTTTAGATGAGGCACCAAAGAATTATTACTCTATCTCCTTCTAAGAAGCATATACTCATAAAATCACTTCATGCCACAAGTTTCGGTCACAGACATCCTCAGATACCTATACTCTGAATTGTCTCAAATTAACGAACCTGTTATGATTTGCAGATGTGTTCTTAAATTCTGACTATTACCTGGATGCGCTTAATCCATAAGACATACTCCTCCTATTTTAAAACAAACCTGGTGCACAAATATCTGAGGCAGAATGGGCTCAGGAACTGTAATGGAATATGTTTAAGGATTAAATACAACGAATGTAGCCTGAGCACAATTAACAGATTGGGTTCCTATAGGGATTAAGTGAGTGTGATCAAGCGATCCTTTAAAGCAGGCTTAGTATAATCAGGCAATATTGAGGTTAAAGCAGACATTACAGGCATTTTCATCAAAAACCACCAAATGGGTGAAAAAGGTACTTCCCATAATCTAATAGCTCATTTGTTAGAGTGCCTCTAAAAAGGAAAAGTCTTTAGAGTCAAGTCATGAGGATCTAGAAAAGGAAAAGCCTCTGGCCAAGGATACCTGAGCCTTAACATGCAAAAGGAAGATTAGAAAGATATGATTGCCCAGCTGAGTGATGTCAATGTCACCTCTGAAACAGGAGGTAGCAGCAACAGGGAACAGGGTTTGCTTGATGCTTCTTTTAGCATCTAATTTGGGGGGAAAAAAATTAAATTTCTTACTTCAAAATAATTGGATTTAGAACCCTTAAAAGCTCTCCAGCTCGATAGCTTAGCTAAAAATTTATATATTCCAGCAGAACAATCTGCATTAGTCACATAATAAAGTAGCACTAGCCATTTTTAACATGTAAAAGAACACAGAAACTTCAAGAACCACCCAAAAACTTCAAATTTAGTAGAAGCAGAAAGAAAATTCTTTTTTTTTTTTTTGAAACAGAGGTTTCTAAATGCGTTTCAAATGTCTGAGTATTTCAATACATGTTGAAGTGATCAGTATACAGTATAGCACTGTATGAGCTTGTTAACCTGAACCAAAGCTACTTTTTTTTAGAGAACCTGTTCACCTGAACCGCTGACATCATTTCCTTGAAGATGAGCTAAAATGCCTTTTTAGAGATGATGTTTTTTGATCTTCTACTTAGTTGATGATATCTAATCTTAATTTCATCAGGTACTGTACAGAAGTCCATTTTTTGCAGAGATGTTTAGCTTTTGTTTCTAGCAAACAACTATATTCTACTCCATTAATTTTTTCTCCCATTGAAACACTGTTTCTTGATGGACAATGTTTAAAGGCTTTTTCCTCATTGGTTAAGAAATCTGTGGATTCCTTCTGACTTCACTCAGCTATTGTATTAGTTCACCTCATACTGGCTTATCTGTGTGATGCTGTGAACATTTAAACATACCCCTAAAAAAGTGTCTCATAGTGTCTACTACCGGCCAAGCAGCACAATTACAGAAAGAAGAAGAATTGAGTACAAATTACATTGACCTACAGTTATAAATTTGGAGAAAGATTTATTGCCGATCTCTGGAAATTTTTGAAATGTCAAATAATATTTCCTGCCTTTTAGAAATATTTCAAAGAAGAAAAGAAGTGTATATGCCTAGTTTTCCTTTGGAATTTTGTAGAACTATTTCTCATTATGACTGTATGATTTCTGTGAAAATACAATTAAAAAAAAACCATGGAAGATGAAAATTTTTACTTAATTGAAATCATCAGGACTTAAATAATTGCTTTGAATAGCTCATTCACTGCTGCACATTTTTTACTCAAAAATTAATCTCTAAATATATACATTCTATGTATTCATGAATAATGAATTAATTCCTATATGCAAAAGTCTCTTCTTGCAGTCACATTTCTATGTTGAAAATACAAAGTTTCTCTAATATTTACCTTCATTAAGTCTTCCCAGTAATCACACGAGTGAAGATCTGCAGAATCTAACCTGCATGTCAGCCTCTCTCTTTTTCCTTCCTGCAATGTTTTCCACCCCTGTCTGCCCTTGTCCTTTTGATGATCAAACCTTCCTGTTCATGCAGAATGTTTCATTACTTGTCTGCTCTTCTCCCAATCAGCATATGAGGAGTTTTCCACTACATTTACCCCTGGCCTGAAGAACTTTCCATGGGTCATTCCCACATTTGAGAATTTTCCAGCTGCATCCCAAGTGAGAAAAATGTGAGCTTTCCATTCAGTCGTCTTCTCCTTTGAAGAGAAAATCAAGGAGGATGCAGGTCAGCAGCAGAAGGAAGAAGAGAAGGAGTAGTGTCTGAAAGCCACAGTGACCACAAATGAAGTTAAAATAGCTAACTACAGAAAGCTTGCCTGCACCATCTCATGAAAGCAAAGACAGTAACTGCATAATGAAATTTAACTAAAGTTGCCAGGGGAGGGGAACCTCAATCCATCCTACTTCTACCAGTTTGATGCCAGTGCCAGAAATAGATGCCCAGAGCCTGGAGAAGGATCACAGGTCAGCAGGAGACCACCTGAAGAGCAGCACAAAGGAACTCCAGCCAGTAAGACAGCTTCATCGGGGGCCCAACATAAACGCCTTATGCATCGTACCATGGGAAATAAACAACGGGAGTTAGAGATGTGTGTACGCCTGCAGGGATACGATCTTATTGGCATCATGGAGACATGGTGGGATGGCTCCTATGACTGGAGTGTTGGAATGGAAGGATACAGGCTCTTTAGGAAGGACAGGTCTACCTGGACTTCAGTAAAGCCTTTGACACTGTCTCCCACAGCATTCTCCTAGAGAAGCTGGCGGCTCACGACCTAGACAGGTACACTCTTCGCTGGGTAAAAAACTGGCTGGACGGCCGAGCCCAGAGAGTTGTGGTGAACGGAGTTAAATCCAGTTGGCGGCCGGTCACGAGCGGTGTTCCCCAGGGCTCAGTTTTGGGGCCGGTCCTGTTCAATATCTTTATCAATGATCTGGATGAGGGGATTGAGTGCTCCCTCAGTAAGTTTGCAGACAACACCAAGTTGGGCAGGAGTGTTGATCTGCTCAAGGGTAGGAAGGCTCTGCAGAGGGACCTGGACAGGCTGGATCGATAGGCCGAGGCCAACTGTATGAGATTCAACAAGGCCAAGTGCCAGGTCCTGCACTTGGGTCACAACAACCCCATGCAACGCTACAGGCTTGGGGAAGAGTAGCTGGAAAGCTGCCCAGAGCAAAAGGACCTGGGGGTGCTGATTGACAGCCGGCTGAACATGAGCCGGCAGTGTGCTCAGGTGGCCAAGAAGGCCAACGGCATCCTGGCCTGTATTAGAAATAGTGTGGCCAGCAGGAGCAGGGAGGTGATTGTGCCCCTGTACTCGGCACTGGTGAGGCCGCACCTTGAATCCTGTGTTCAGTTTTGGGCCCCTCACTACAAGAAGGACATGGAGGTGCTGGAGCGTGTCCAGAGGAGGGCAACGAAGCTGGTGAGGGGTGTGGAGCACAAGTCTTATGAGGAGCGGCTGAGGGAACTGGGACTGTTTAGTCTGGAGAAGAGGAGGCTGAGGGGAGATCTCATCGCGCTCTACAACTACCTGAAAGGAGGTTGTAGCGAGGTGGATGTTGGTCTCTTCTCCCAAGTAACTAGCGATAGGACGAGAGGAAATGGCCTCAAGTTGCGCCAAGGGAGGTTTAGATTGGACATTAGGAGAAATTTCTTTACTGACAGAGTGGTCAGGCCTTGGAACAGGCTGCCCAGGGAAGTGGTTGAGTCACCAACCCTGGAAGTATTTAAAAGACGTGTAGATGAGGCGCTTAGGGACATGGTTTTGTGGGCATGGTGGTGTTGGGTTGACAGCTGGACATGATGATCTTAGAGGTCTTTTCCAACCTTAATGATTCTATGATTCTATGATTCTATGACAGGTAGGCGAGACGAGGAAGGGGTGTCGCCCTCTATGTCAATGACCAGCTGGAGTGCATGGAACTCGACCTGGGGATGAATGAGGAGCCAACTGAGAGCTTATGGGTCAGGATTAAAGGGAAGGCAGGGACAGGTGACATTATGGTGGGCATCTGCTACAGACCACCCAACCAGGAAGACCAAGCCGATGAGGCCCTCTATAGACAGATAGGAGCAGCCTCACGTTCACAAACCCTGGTCCTCATGGGGGTCTTCAACCACTCTGATATCTATTGGAGGGACAACACGGCAGGACATAAACAATCCAGGAAGTTCCTGGAATGCATCGATGATAACTTCCTTCTCCAAGTGGTAGAGGAACCAATGAGGAGAGGTGTTATGCTGGACCTTGTTCTCACCAACAAGGAAGGGCTGGTGGGGAATGTGAACCTCAAGGGCAGCCTTGGCTGCAGTGACCATGAAATGGTGGACTTCAAGATCCGTAGGGCACTGAGGAGGGCTCACAGCAAGCTCGCTACCCTGGATTTCAAGAGAGCAGACTTTGGCCTCTTCAGAGATCTGCTTGGTAGAGTGCCATGGGATAAAGCCTTGGAGGGAAGAGGGTCCCAAGAAAGCTGGTTAATGTTCAACCAACCTCTTCCAACAAAGAGCAAGTCAGGCAAAAACGCCAGGAGGCCTGCATGGATGAACATGGAGCTCCTGGACAAACTCAAACACCCTCCAGAGGGTGGAAGCAAGGACAGGTAGCCTGGGAGGAATACAGAAAAATTGTCCGAGCAGCCAGGGATCAGGTTAGGAAAGCTAAAGCCCTGATAGAATTAAATCTGGCCAGGGACATCAAGGGCAACAAGAAAAGCTTCTATAGGTACGTTGGAGATAAAAGGAAGACTAGGGAAAATGTAGGTCCTCTCTTGAAAAAAATGGGAGACCTGGTTACCTGGGATATGGAGAAGGCGGAGGTACTCAATGACTTTTTTGCCTTGGTCTTCACTGGCAGGTGCTCAAGCTGCACCTCCCAAGCCTCAGAAAGCAAAGACAGGGACTGAGAGAATGAAGAACCACCCACTGTAGGAGAAGATTAGGTTCGAGACCATCTAAGGAACCTGAAGGTGCATAAGTCCATGGGACCTGATGAGATGCATCAGCAGGCCCTGAGGGAACTGGCAAATGAAGTTGCTAAGCCACTATCCATCATATTTGAGAAGTTGTGGCAGTCCGGTGAAGTTCCCACTGACTGGAAAAGGGGAAACACAACCCTCATTTTTAAAAAGGGGAAAAAGGAAGACCCAGGGAACTACAGGCCAGTCAGTCTCACCTCTGTGCCTGGGAAGATCATGGAGCAGATCCTCCTGGAAATTATGCTAAGGCACATGGAAAATAAGGGGGTGATTGATGACAGGCACGTGGAAAATAAGGAGGTGATTGGTGACAGCCAGCATGGGTTCACTAAGGGCAAATCGTGCCAGAGGAATTTGGTGGCCTTCTACGATGGGGTTACAGCATTGGTGGATGAGGAAAGAGCAACTGACGTCATCTACCTGGACTTGTGCAAAGCATTTGACACTGTCCCGCATGACATCCTTGTCTCTAAACTGGAGAGACATGGATTTGATGGATGGACCTCTCAGGGGATAAGGAATTGGCTGGATGGTCACACTCAAAGAGTTGCAGTCAACAGCTCAATGTCCAAGTGGAGACCAATGATGAGTGGCATCGTCCTCAGGGGTCGGTATTGGGACCAGCACTGTTTAACATTTTTGCCAGTGACATGGACAGTGGAATTGAGTGCATGTTCAGTAAGTTTGCTGACAACACCAAGCTGTGTAGTGCAGTTAACACGCTGGAGGGAAGGGATGCCATCCAGAGGGACCTTGACAGGTGGGCCCGTGTGAACCTCATGAAGTTCAACGAGGCCAAAGGCAAGGTCCTGCAATCCCAAGCACAAATACAGGCTGGGTGGAGAGTGGATTGAGAGTAGCCCTGAGGAGAAGGACTTGGGGATGTTGGTTGATGAGAAGCTCAACATGACCCGGCAATGTGCACTTGCAGCCCAGAAAGCCAACTGTATCCTGGGCTGCATCAAAAGAAGCATGACCAGCAGGTCTGAGGGAGGTGATTCTCCCCATCTACTCCACTCTCATGAGACCCCACGTGGAGTACTGTGTTCAGCTCTAGGGCCCCCAACATAAAAAGGACATGGACCTGTTGGAGCGAGTCCAGAGGAAGGCTACAAAGATGATCAGCGGGCTGGAGCACCTCTCCTATGAAGACAGGCTGAGAAGGTTGGGGTTGTTCAGCCTGGAGAAGGGAAGGCTCCAGGGGGAGACCTTATTGCAGCCTTTCAGTACTTAAAAGGAGCCTACAAGAAAGCCAGAGAGGGACTTTTTACAAGGGCATGGAGTGATAGGACAAAGCATAATGGCTTTAAACTGAAAGAGGGTAGATTTAGATGAGGTATAAGGAAGAAATTCTTACTATGTGGGTGGTGAGGCATTGGAAGAGGTTGCCCAGAGAAGTTGTGGATGCTCCATCCCTGGACCGTTCAAGGTTGGATGGGGCTTTGAGCAACGTGGTCTAGCAGAAGGTGTCCCTGCCCATGGCAGGGGCATTGGAACTAGATGATCCTTAAGGTCCCTTCCAACCCAAACCATTCTATGATGCTATGATTCTGTGAAGTACATGCTCACTAAGCACAATGCTGAACTCAGTCTTCTGTAGATAATAAGGGTGAAGGCATAAAACTTCCTACAGCCTTTCCTTGGGACAAGCTGCAGTTTAGCATGTTTTCATTGTGGGAATCAAAGATTAATGAAAATCAAATTTCATATCACAGTTAGGATATCGGACTTTTCACTGCGAATTTTCACTGAGAAGATATTTATGGTTACAGGAAATATTAAAAACTTAGTGCTATGTATTGCATGATCTTCTTGGTATGGTTCATCTTTTATGTTAAGACCATTGTTCAAATCTAATCATTCTTATATTAATTCTTCTTAATACAGGCATTTAATTCCTAATTGAATTTATGCTGCTTTAATGTAAAGGGAATTTAAATATTAATTATATTTTTAAAAGGGAGGAGGAACCCAACACAACAATGCTCTCCCCCTAAAATGTTCCAAAGAAGGATAATTAAGGTAATTGAACTTTATGATTTTCCATTAGTAATGCCTTTTAAGTCATTGTCCTATTACTATTTATGAGATGTATTAAAAATTTGGGGGTGGGTTTGCAGAAAAATGCAGATGAAAATGCACCTGACCAACCTGTGTGCCTGATACTGTGTCAATATAAGAACTGATTCACTCAAACATGAATCCAATTACATAAACACTGCAGAAGTTTATAAAGCTGCAATGAATAAAATTTTTAGGTTTGAGTCTTTTTCAGATGCATATGTAAGTGACATTTGAAACCCAGCATATTTAAATTGGTACTTTCAGCTCATGACACAAATTTCATCCAAGATGAAATTAGGTAAGCTATTTAACAGTCCTATTTCTCTTTCTTCTTCCGCAAAATCTCTCAATTATGTATATTTATAAAAAGAGGTAACAAGGTAGAAGGACTCTGTTAGGTCAAATGATTTATAATAGTATTTAGGAAGGAATAACTAGCAGTGCTGTGCATTATAGGTATTGTGACACTCTCCTAATAAATTTTGGAAGGTAAAAGTGTCCTCATTTCAGTGTCTTTATTTTAACATAAAATCCAAGCTGAAGAGAAAGAATCAGAATAATTTGAAATGTGGGATGACTTTTGAAGTAATAGAGAATTAGCTTCCTTAGAAACTAATATGCTAAGTTCAGAGATGGTGTCAAATAATAGCTATATTGCAATCACTGGGAGTTTTGCTAGTGACTTCATTGAAGCAAGAATTTTCTCTTAGTCTGTGAAAATTAGGCCCCTTTCCACTCACACTGGCTACTCTCCTTACACTTATTTTCAGACATTTTTCAAAATGTGAAGAACTAACTTAGCACAATTTAACAAAAAGAGATGAAAGGAAGTGTAAAATAGCATCATTTAAAGTGGAATAGGTACTGAGACCTACTTCCTTTAAAATAAGGTAAGCAAATGAAAGCAAAATCAGCAGTCACATGAAAGACGTGTGAACAGTATGAGAAACTGAATGGCTTTAAACAGCGCAGAGAAAAAAAAAACCACAAAGTGACCTCAAGGTACATATTATTTTATAACAGCTACCACACTTTATGGACTAATTTGGATTTCTCTCTGAATTAACTATCAGTGATAGATTGAGATTAGATACCTGTCTTTATTACAAAAGTTTCCCAAAGCTAGGATAGTAATTATTTCAACAATATCCTCGAATGAAAAAAGGAGGGGGAAAAAACAGGGCTATAAAACAATAGAGCTTAAAGGGAAGGATATGTTTTATGAAGTTTTTGTGTATGTGAATACAGTATCAAACAGTATGTAACCAGTAGTAAAACAACAGCACACAGTATCTTGGCATCAGTCCCAAATGAGTAATATTTAGCATTTATATAAACGTCAAAGTTTTCAAAGTGCTGTATCCACACTAACTAATTTATCTTTACTGCATCTCTGTTTGGTAAGTAAATAGCTACTATCTGTTGG
This sequence comes from Calonectris borealis, assembly GCF_964195595.1. Taxonomy (NCBI): domain Eukaryota; kingdom Metazoa; phylum Chordata; class Aves; order Procellariiformes; family Procellariidae; genus Calonectris; species Calonectris borealis. The sequence continues at coordinate 47,764,944 of NC_134312.1, forward strand.
AAAGTAGTGTGAGAGCTGGAGTTATTAAGACTTCCAAGCTGTGATACATTTTTAAATAGTATGTATCCCCAACATAGTGACAAGGTTATATAAACGTATCTTCCCTTAGCTATTCTGAGATCTGGATGAAATTAAACACCTCATTCAAGATGGTAAATAAATAGAATTACTTTTGAAATTGTCTGCATTTTATGAATTCCCTGGTTAAGTAAGGTAAAACAAAACACATTTAATGAATATAATTCAATCTTCAAGTGAAGAGTGTTAAAAAGAAGGTTACTTTTGGGAGAAAAAAGCATTGTTAGTTACAAAATACTGCTTAATGGCCTGATTTTTTTTTTTAAAGTATTCACTATACAGAACTGAAAGAAAACTTGAACAATACATGACTGGTAAAATATTCAGAAGGGCTTAAAAGAATAAGAGCCAAAACTCCTTTGACTGTCAATGTTGTACAGATTCTAAAGTGCCTAAGTTGAAAGACCAACCCTTCGTCTTCAGATATTAGGAAAAATTTTGTTCAGTTAATTTTTCTGAAGCTTGTCAGTTAGAATCACAGAATCATAGAATAATTTAGGTTAGAAAAGACCCTTAGGATCTTTGAGTCCAACCATCAACCTAACACTTCCAAGTCCACCTCTAAACCATGTCCCTAAGCACTATGTCCACACGTCTTTTAAGAGGGAGAATTCCCCATTCAGACTCCTTTCTGAAGAGACAAATGTCTTTGGTAAAACAGAAGAAGACTCTATTTAGTTTCTGAATGAGTTCGAAGTGACTGTCTGTAGATAGTGTTGTCTATCAGGATGGTATGCCATTTGTTTTCTCTCTCAACTACTAGGCCACCAAACTATTAGCTGTTTGTACTAGATAGGAAGATGAATTTGCAGCTGGAGGACATCTTTGTAATTTGCTCGAGATTTTCTGATAGTCTTGTTCTTCTGGTATCTAGCATTACTGATCTAAATTGGCAGATCAGTCAGGTTACAGAAGCACACAGTCGCATTGCTCTGGCCCGCAGTGAGCCGGGCCGTGCACTGCCTCTCTGTAACCTGCCTGCTCCCTCCCTAGCTAAGGCGGGAATCCCAGCTGGAGTCTGCACACGAGGCCTGTCAGTTCTTGCCTTTTGGGCACAACAGTTATTGCAGACAGTCCCATTAAAGAAGAAGTGCGGACTGGTATGGCAATGCAAGGTATTTATATATGTGCTTTCACGTCAAATCAAAAGATCTTAGAAGTGACACGGTAAATGGAAGTGGCTGGTGTTATCATGCTATGTGTAAAATTGTATGGATTAAATTTTACCTTGTTCTCTGAACTACAAATAAATAAAGTAATCTCAGAATCTAAATAATTTCCTCAGTTATTTTGAAGTACTTTCTGGGCTAGGTTATATATTAATTATGCATTTCAGTTTAATTCATTTTCAATATTGGCGCATGGTCCCGTGCAGAGTGTTCTCAGTTTTTCTTACACTGTTATTTTACTCTAGTGGTTGTTATAGCTAATTTTAAAACCCTGTGCACATTAATATTTTGGTTTTATATTAAAGATGTTTTGAGATTCACTGCAGCACATTGACACCTCTTAATTCGTAATGTGATTTTCAATTTGCAGAGACTCTCTCTGGAATGAGAAGAGGGGGTAGAGCAAATCATATCAAATCAGCAGGTCAAGTTTCTTCATTCAAAGTAGAGAACAAAGAATGAGGAGCACTCTACATATAACAAATACAGACATAAAAATGTTTTAAAATACGATTTATGCTTTACAAATTATAAACACCACAAGAAACAGCCAAGGTTAAATAAAAAAATATATTTATTTCCTAAATATTTAAACTGTTAACTCCTCTGTCTATGTATCCTGCTGGCCATCAAACAGTAGTACTGAATGTTCACAATCAATTTGATTCTGTTAATTCCAGTTCTAAGAAGGTACCACGATAATTTCTAAAATGAAAATATCTTTCCATTGTGTAGTAATGTTTACTATTCTTGCTTCTGTCTCTCAGAAATTGGTACTACATTTCATTGTTCAAATATATTAGGTGTATTTAAGTATTTTAGAACCAGCAGACTTTCTTGTCCCCTGGCTATACAAACAAGTCCCAGAGACAAAAAATTTGTTGATGGATCTATATGTAGCTTTCAGGTCTAAACCCTTCAAGTCTTTCAACTTAAGGGACTCTTCTGATAGCTCTTTTTCTTTAATATCTTAGTCCTTACTCAAATCAGAATCTGCAGTATATAGAGATCTGTGATATTCACAAAAGTGTCTGCAATTACATTTTTGCTAACAACTATCTCCTCCTCCAGACAAAGGTTTATACCTTTGTAAATATGACTCACACTCACTTAGCAAATGAATACAAATAATTTAAATTTTTGTCTTGAACCCTTTACTGTTCTAATGCACTGTTGAAACTTATACTCCTCAAAAATTCAACTGCAGTTTTATCAGACACAGGTGAGTAACAAGCCCCAATTTTTCCATGTTTAGACTGCTATGATGAAAAGAACTGTGATTTTCTCCTGAGGCTTCACCAAAAGACCTATGTAATGGATTATGATTTCTTTTTAAGATATGTAATTTTTGTGTACAAAAATTATCTTAGTTCATGTTTGCATATAGGATCAGACTAGACAGACCTTGGTATTTATACATTCACCAGTGCTAAGGGAATTCATTCTTGTTAGGATCAGCAAAGTCAGACTAGACAAATAGATTCTGTGGAATAAGTCCCCAAGGAACTGTCCCCAGACAGCATGAGAATGCTATCAGCAATTATCAAAGACACTGTCGAGAAAACATGAACTGTGGCTTCTTACATCTGGTGTGATCATGAGATGTATTTGGATATGGGGGGAAAATAAATGACTATGTACTTTTTTAAATAATGGATTAATACACTTGCAAAATTTACGTGCAAACTTAAATATTCATAGTATTATTTATTAGTATTTTAACGATTATGAAGACAAATACGTCAGAAAGTATCAGTTGTGTTACATTGCTACACTACTACTCAGGAAAAATTGAATAAAAGTTCCTATCCACTATTGTTACCTTTAAAAAGTATAATTTAACAATAAAGTGTAAAATGAAAGATTCCTATGTCTTTAACAGAAGAAACTTTAGAAAAGTAAATATATTTCATGTTATGAAAACCTTAATTTTCACCTTTTTACAGCCCAAAACTATTATTCCTTAGTTTGAAATCAGAAGTAAGAATGTGTATCATAAGTTAACACGCTTTCTTTTCAACATTAGTGGGACAAATGTTTATCTGATCTTCAATTCAAAGAAAAAGTAAGATTAAATAATTCATAGAAAAACATGGACATAGAGGAACAAACATCTCTGACTGTGAACTTTCTGCTCTTTTAGCAATGGAATGCTAATGTGCATCATTTAAAATCGTATACTCTGGGGAATCTTTCAAAGGTTTCCAACTAAAATGTGCTTCAGAAGAATTATATATTCCAATATTGATTGAATATACAATTTAATAGAAAATTAATTGAAATGAATTGTTTTCATATGATGTAAGACTTGAAGGAACCTTTTGGTTCATCGAACCCAGTCTGTATTATTGAAGAAAACTACAACGTGCCACTGCTGTTATAAATTTTTCAAGCTTTGTTTTGAAAATTGGTTTGTTCAGCTTTTCGGCCAAGCTAATATTGAGAAGCTGTTTCTGAATTTCTTTTCCTTGATACTTAAGAAAACAAATATTTCTTGCAATTTTCCACTTAAATTGTTGGTCTGTTTTTTTCATTCACTTTTGTGCCAGCTTGCCTTTTACTTCATTCCTGGAGCTGATACCCTAATGTCTTTAAAGAAGAGGACTGTATAGCCTCCTATTTTTTATATTTGGGGGATATAAAGTGTTGTTTTGTAGGCACACAAATGGTTAGGACTTGCGTTTGCAGAGCTCTGCAGTCGGGGAAAATGGAGAATGGCAGACCCCATTAGTGCACCTCAGTTACTCTGCAGTCTTGGCTTGCAAAGCATCCTTGCCATGGCTTGAATTTAAGCATGTACACAGTGTCATTGCTATGCACCTCCCAGCCGCTGCATGTATCGGCTTCATTCAGGCAGTGATGTTAAACAACCAGCAATGTAGGAGATCAGTCCTTTCCCACAGGATCCCAAAGCAAAACCCACACTGAGCAACAAAAAGGAAGAAATACAAATATACAGAGATAGTGTCAAACTTCTCTCTTTTTCCTTGCCTGGCCATCTTAGGCACACTATATATGCAGCAAATACATCCTTCTTACGACCACTCTCTCAGGATCTCTAACAATCATCCTGGGTGAAACAGGCTCACCAGCCCTTCATTTTGTTTCCATTCTGGTTTTACCTAGAGTTTGCAATTTAAAAACAAAAATCAACCAACCAGAACAAACAAATGAAGGTATTAATAATAAAATTTCCTTTAGACTTTTTTTTCATATTATTATTATTTGTTTGTTGGGACACAGTATTAAAGCTGGCTCTTGTCCCAAAGTCAGTTTAGCTTTGTCTAACAGTTTGACCATTTAAGAGGGAGGGTCTAGTTTTAGTTGAACTAATGAAACATTAAGCAAAATGCAAAAGCCCTTTTTTAATGAACTCATATAGTAAATATGAAATAAATACTTGCTAGAGAAAGTATTGGCTCAACCAGAATGTGTTAGACCACACAGAAAACTGATAATTTTTGAAAGATTCAGAGGACTCGGAATTCTTCCCACAGATGCACCATAAAACATCATAAGTTCTACGAAAGACGATGGGATAACAGCAGCAGTACTGTAGATTACTCCATCATGTACACCATGATTGTTCTCAATTCTTCCCAGAAGAACCAAAAAATGTTCACTGTCACCACACAAAAGCCGGAATTTTTGTTGAAATATTTTTGACATTATGCACAAGGGTAGATCACAGTTTGTCTTCTACAGTTTTACACACACTGACCAAAGTCAAAGTTTACTTGGTTTCACTCAGAACTAAGTAATAAATTTTTCATAAAGAATTAAAATACAACTGAATTCTTAGATTTGTAGGTATCATAAAGTCAAGCAATTGCCCCCTCCTTTGTCATTTGTCAAGTAAAATCCAGAAACTTGGGTATCAGAAGCTAGTCAGCAGCTTTGTACAGTAACTTTTTGGGATCACGGCAGAACATGGCAGTCTTGTCATGTTTCCAAAAACCGCATTTTACAAAAGCATTTTGAAAATATTCTGACAGATTATTGTTTGTTTCTTTTGTTCATTAAATGTTGATAAACTAAAATAATTTTTTCTTCTTAAGATTGCATTGATTTCTTCCCAGTTGAATAGGACATGACTGAATAATTTATTTCCATCAGTTGAAATACTGCATATTTTTTATAACAAAATATAATTTTAAGGTATGACCTATCAAACCAAAATATTCCAGTAAAGTAAAAAAATTTTGATTATACTATATTGAATTACGTTTATTGATTTATATTCCAAACACAAAGTTAAAAATCATTAGTTTCAGTCCTATCAAGATGAAGTTAGATTCTAATATTTCTTAGACTTGCATTATGAGATAAGATTTCTACCATTTCACTTTATTTAGGTTCAGAAGTTAATCTGAATTCCAGAATTTCCCATAGGTTTTTCCACTAAGCAGAGCTATGTATTAATGAAAAATTATAGGAAGCACCACTGGGTAGAATGTTTTTATCTTAAGATTTGGGAGACCAAGTCTGTGATTTGGAAATGGTAGGTCAGAAAGATAAAAACAATCCCATTTTAAGTGACAGATATGTCCAGATGTCTTAGAATGCTCTGGAAAGTAGAACTGAAAATCTTTAAAGCAAAATCAATAAATTCCTGATGGTGTCAGGGAAATGTATCACATTAAAATAATCTTACTTTCTTAAGATTATGTATATTTTTTTTAGCCATAATAAAAGTACTAACTATAAATCACCATGCCACTTTATCCATCCCTCTTTGACACCTTATAGCCTTAGAATGTCCTCTAACAGAAGCTTGGACCAGACAGACACACTCTTAGCAGCTGTGAGAGAGAGACAAAGTGAAAAGGAACATGGTAATTGCTCTTGCTACATTTGTAGTAAAAGACATCTCTGGAAATTAGACCTGTATCAGATGATTGCCTCCCTAGTCCCTCTACTTCAATTTTTTTTCCTTAATTTATGTGTGAAGTGGGCAGAAGGTATTAGACTATGGAAGAGATTATTTCCTCTCTGATGTTTTTGCACAATGAACAGTCATTGCGATTAAAGAACACCAGCACTTCTGTTACACTGAGCACCTCTAAAGAAACAAAAGCATATCTAACAATGTAACTTAAAGTTTTCAGTACTTTAGATAGCCTTATTAATTAGGTCTAATATATTAGGTATCTGGGTTGCTTATAAAGCAGATCTTTCCCCCAGAAGCATTTTAATTTATTCTCTTTGTGAATAATTTGTTCAGGAACCAGGAAGGGATTATAATTCTGACATAATGGATTAATAAAACAATTTTCAACCAACAAAGGAAATTGAATACAAAGGTTAGTAACCAAGGATGAAACGAATTTTAAAAAATACATAACCTATTTCTCTGGATTTCTAATGTACTTAGAAATGTGCATAAAATTTCACTGACTCCCTGTGATGAACCAGTATTTTCTTAAATACTGCAGGAGATTTTATGTTGAATAAAAAAAACCTTCTCATGTTTTTTATACATATATATGCATTTATTGAATGAGTTGCTATGTGAATAACTGATTCTTGCTTATAAGGTTCTTTTGCATGTGTGTTTGTTGGTATGTGTGTATACATGCATATACTAAAGGAAGAATTTGTAGAGAAAAAAACGTTCATTTAATTTTTGATGAATATCCAGGAGCTGCAATCTTTGTTCAAGGTTAATGCATGTATTTTCAGTCTGGAAATTTTGTATGATTAGCGCCTTTTAAGTATGGCTTTTACATAAGTTAATTTCTTGATTCACAGAGACAAGAAGCAGAAAAAACCCTTGCTATTTAGATTCTTGTGCTTTGGACAAGCTGGGAAAAGACAGAAACATAAAGCAGCTGAATGTTAAGTTGGAAAAAAGGTTCATGTTCAGTTCTTTTGGAATCTGAGAAACTTCTGCTTGGAGAACAGGGGATCCAGATTTTGTGAAACAGTTTCCCAGAAAGGAAGAATGTTTTCAGCTCTACCCCTCTGTAAATATGTACACAAACCCACTCATATATGTATGTATAAACAAAATTATCATCTGTCCATCTACCTATCTAGAAAGCTGCTAGATGGCACCTTTGCAGAAAAAGATGGACAGTAAGTAGAAGACGAGCCACTAGGGAGCTTGGCAGTAAAGAAGGTGGCTGCCTGCAGCCTGGGCTGTTTTGGCAAGACATCTCATTTGGAGGACTGTGACCAGTTTTGGGCTCCCTAGTACCAGACCAAAGTGAGTCCAGCAGAAGGTCACCAAAATGGTGAGGAATCTGGAGCACCTGGCATACAAGGCTGAGAGCTGCATCTGCTCAGCCTGAAGAAGGGAAGTCTCAGGGAAGGCCGTATTGCTACCTGATCGGACAGCAAAGCCAGACATTTCCAAGAGGAACACAATGGAAGGATAATCTGGAAGATGGGGAATGCCAACTAGATGCAAGGAAAAAAATATCATGAAGATGATCACATGTTGGGAGAGTTTGCCAGGAGAGATTGTGGAGTCTCCATCCTTGCAGGTATTCAGAATTCAGCTGGTCATGGCTGTGAGCAACTTCCTCTAGTTGACACTTCCTTTCAGCAAGCAATCTGTATCGTTCTTCGATTCCACTAAACTTTATTTTTTAAAAAGAAAACATTTATGACTGGATTTTCTATTATTTTGTTCATTAGAAAGTGGACATGGCCATGAACGTGTTCACAGTTCTTGTGATCTTATGAAAGCAAAGTAGTTCCCAGCCCCAACAGAAAAATTTTCATTAAAAAAAAAAAAAGGAAAAAAGAATAAAAGCATTAAGGGTAACTTTATAATTATATTTGGCTTTGATTTTCCATCCATACTCAATAAAATAATATAGTATGGGTATATGGTCTTTTGCTGTTTTTCTTTTGAGTAAATTTAGACTATGTTTTCAAAATATTATTTTCAATGTTTAATGCACAGTTAGAATTACACCTAATTGTATGTATATATATATATACATATAACAAATACAGACATAAAAATGTTTTAAAATACGATTTATGCTTTACAAATTATAAACACCACAAGAAACAGCCAAGGTTAAATAAAAAAATATATTTATTTCCTAAATATTTAAACTGTTAACTCCTCTGTCTATGTATCCTGCTGGCCATCAAACAGTAGTACTGAATGTTCACAATCAATTTGATTCTGTTAATTCCAGTTCTAAGAAGGTACCACGATAATTTCTAAAATGAAAATATCTTTCCATTGTGTAGTAATGTTTACTATTCTTGCTTCTGTCTCTCAGAAATTGGTACTACATTTCATTGTTCAAATATATTAGGTGTATTTAAGTATTTTAGAACCAGCAGACTTTCTTGTCCCCTGGCTATACAAACAAGTCCCAGAGACAAAAAATTTGTTGATGGATCTATATGTAGCTTTCAGGTCTAAACCCTTCAAGTCTTTCAACTTAAGGGACTCTTCTGATAGCTCTTTTTCTTTAATATCTTAGTCCTTACTCAAATCAGAATCTGCAGTATATAGAGATCTGTGATATTCACAAAAGTGTCTGCAATTACATTTTTGCTAACAACTATCTCCTCCTCCAGACAAAGGTTTATACCTTTGTAAATATGACTCACACTCACTTAGCAAATGAATACAAATAATTTAAATTTTTGTCTTGAACCCTTTACTGTTCTAATGCACTGTTGAAACTTATACTCCTCAAAAATTCAACTGCAGTTTTATCAGACACAGGTGAGTAACAAGCCCCAATTTTTCCATGTTTAGACTGCTATGATGAAAAGAACTGTGATTTTCTCCTGAGGCTTCACCAAAAGACCTATGTAATGGATTATGATTTCTTTTTAAGATATGTAATTTTTGTGTACAAAAATTATCTTAGTTCATGTTTGCATATAGGATCAGACTAGACAGACCTTGGTATTTATACATTCACCAGTGCTAAGGGAATTCATTCTTGTTAGGATCAGCAAAGTCAGACTAGACAAATAGATTCTGTGGAATAAGTCCCCAAGGAACTGTCCCCAGACAGCATGAGAATGCTATCAGCAATTATCAAAGACACTGTCGAGAAAACATGAACTGTGGCTTCTTACATCTGGTGTGATCATGAGATGTATTTGGATATGGGGGGAAAATAAATGACTATGTACTTTTTTAAATAATGGATTAATACACTTGCAAAATTTACGTGCAAACTTAAATATTCATAGTATTATTTATTAGTATTTTAACGATTATGAAGACAAATACGTCAGAAAGTATCAGTTGTGTTACATTGCTACACTACTACTCAGGAAAAATTGAATAAAAGTTCCTATCCACTATTGTTACCTTTAAAAAGTATAATTTAACAATAAAGTGTAAAATGAAAGATTCCTATGTCTTTAACAGAAGAAACTTTAGAAAAGTAAATATATTTCATGTTATGAAAACCTTAATTTTCACCTTTTTACAGCCCAAAACTATTATTCCTTAGTTTGAAATCAGAAGTAAGAATGTGTATCATAAGTTAACACGCTTTCTTTTCAACATTAGTGGGACAAATGTTTATCTGATCTTCAATTCAAAGAAAAAGTAAGATTAAATAATTCATAGAAAAACATGGACATAGAGGAACAAACATCTCTGACTGTGAACTTTCTGCTCTTTTAGCAATGGAATGCTAATGTGCATCATTTAAAATCGTATACTCTGGGGAATCTTTCAAAGGTTTCCAACTAAAATGTGCTTCAGAAGAATTATATATTCCAATATTGATTGAATATACAATTTAATAGAAAATTAATTGAAATGAATTGTTTTCATATGATGTAAGACTTGAAGGAACCTTTTGGTTCATCGAACCCAGTCTGTATTATTGAAGAAAACTACAACGTGCCACTGCTGTTATAAATTTTTCAAGCTTTGTTTTGAAAATTGGTTTGTTCAGCTTTTCGGCCAAGCTAATATTGAGAAGCTGTTTCTGAATTTCTTTTCCTTGATACTTAAGAAAACAAATATTTCTTGCAATTTTCCACTTAAATTGTTGGTCTGTTTTTTTCATTCACTTTTGTGCCAGCTTGCCTTTTACTTCATTCCTGGAGCTGATACCCTAATGTCTTTAAAGAAGAGGACTGTATAGCCTCCTATTTTTTATATTTGGGGGATATAAAGTGTTGTTTTGTAGGCACACAAATGGTTAGGACTTGCGTTTGCAGAGCTCTGCAGTCGGGGAAAATGGAGAATGGCAGACCCCATTAGTGCACCTCAGTTACTCTGCAGTCTTGGCTTGCAAAGCATCCTTGCCATGGCTTGAATTTAAGCATGTACACAGTGTCATTGCTATGCACCTCCCAGCCGCTGCATGTATCGGCTTCATTCAGGCAGTGATGTTAAACAACCAGCAATGTAGGAGATCAGTCCTTTCCCACAGGATCCCAAAGCAAAACCCACACTGAGCAACAAAAAGGAAGAAATACAAATATACAGAGATAGTGTCAAACTTCTCTCTTTTTCCTTGCCTGGCCATCTTAGGCACACTATATATGCAGCAAATACATCCTTCTTACGACCACTCTCTCAGGATCTCTAACAATCATCCTGGGTGAAACAGGCTCACCAGCCCTTCATTTTGTTTCCATTCTGGTTTTACCTAGAGTTTGCAATTTAAAAACAAAAATCAACCAACCAGAACAAACAAATGAAGGTATTAATAATAAAATTTCCTTTAGACTTTTTTTTCATATTATTATTATTTGTTTGTTGGGACACAGTATTAAAGCTGGCTCTTGTCCCAAAGTCAGTTTAGCTTTGTCTAACAGTTTGACCATTTAAGAGGGAGGGTCTAGTTTTAGTTGAACTAATGAAACATTAAGCAAAATGCAAAAGCCCTTTTTTAATGAACTCATATAGTAAATATGAAATAAATACTTGCTAGAGAAAGTATTGGCTCAACCAGAATGTGTTAGACCACACAGAAAACTGATAATTTTTGAAAGATTCAGAGGACTCGGAATTCTTCCCACAGATGCACCATAAAACATCATAAGTTCTACGAAAGACGATGGGATAACAGCAGCAGTACTGTAGATTACTCCATCATGTACACCATGATTGTTCTCAATTCTTCCCAGAAGAACCAAAAAATGTTCACTGTCACCACACAAAAGCCGGAATTTTTGTTGAAATATTTTTGACATTATGCACAAGGGTAGATCACAGTTTGTCTTCTACAGTTTTACACACACTGACCAAAGTCAAAGTTTACTTGGTTTCACTCAGAACTAAGTAATAAATTTTTCATAAAGAATTAAAATACAACTGAATTCTTAGATTTGTAGGTATCATAAAGTCAAGCAATTGCCCCCTCCTTTGTCATTTGTCAAGTAAAATCCAGAAACTTGGGTATCAGAAGCTAGTCAGCAGCTTTGTACAGTAACTTTTTGGGATCACGGCAGAACATGGCAGTCTTGTCATGTTTCCAAAAACCGCATTTTACAAAAGCATTTTGAAAATATTCTGACAGATTATTGTTTGTTTCTTTTGTTCATTAAATGTTGATAAACTAAAATAATTTTTTCTTCTTAAGATTGCATTGATTTCTTCCCAGTTGAATAGGACATGACTGAATAATTTATTTCCATCAGTTGAAATACTGCATATTTTTTATAACAAAATATAATTTTAAGGTATGACCTATCAAACCAAAATATTCCAGTAAAGTAAAAAAATTTTGATTATACTATATTGAATTACGTTTATTGATTTATATTCCAAACACAAAGTTAAAAATCATTAGTTTCAGTCCTATCAAGATGAAGTTAGATTCTAATATTTCTTAGACTTGCATTATGAGATAAGATTTCTACCATTTCACTTTATTTAGGTTCAGAAGTTAATCTGAATTCCAGAATTTCCCATAGGTTTTTCCACTAAGCAGAGCTATGTATTAATGAAAAATTATAGGAAGCACCACTGGGTAGAATGTTTTTATCTTAAGATTTGGGAGACCAAGTCTGTGATTTGGAAATGGTAGGTCAGAAAGATAAAAACAATCCCATTTTAAGTGACAGATATGTCCAGATGTCTTAGAATGCTCTGGAAAGTAGAACTGAAAATCTTTAAAGCAAAATCAATAAATTCCTGATGGTGTCAGGGAAATGTATCACATTAAAATAATCTTACTTTCTTAAGATTATGTATATTTTTTTTAGCCATAATAAAAGTACTAACTATAAATCACCATGCCACTTTATCCATCCCTCTTTGACACCTTATAGCCTTAGAATGTCCTCTAACAGAAGCTTGGACCAGACAGACACACTCTTAGCAGCTGTGAGAGAGAGACAAAGTGAAAAGGAACATGGTAATTGCTCTTGCTACATTTGTAGTAAAAGACATCTCTGGAAATTAGACCTGTATCAGATGATTGCCTCCCTAGTCCCTCTACTTCAATTTTTTTTCCTTAATTTATGTGTGAAGTGGGCAGAAGGTATTAGACTATGGAAGAGATTATTTCCTCTCTGATGTTTTTGCACAATGAACAGTCATTGCGATTAAAGAACACCAGCACTTCTGTTACACTGAGCACCTCTAAAGAAACAAAAGCATATCTAACAATGTAACTTAAAGTTTTCAGTACTTTAGATAGCCTTATTAATTAGGTCTAATATATTAGGTATCTGGGTTGCTTATAAAGCAGATCTTTCCCCCAGAAGCATTTTAATTTATTCTCTTTGTGAATAATTTGTTCAGGAACCAGGAAGGGATTATAATTCTGACATAATGGATTAATAAAACAATTTTCAACCAACAAAGGAAATTGAATACAAAGGTTAGTAACCAAGGATGAAACGAATTTTAAAAAATACATAACCTATTTCTCTGGATTTCTAATGTACTTAGAAATGTGCATAAAATTTCACTGACTCCCTGTGATGAACCAGTATTTTCTTAAATACTGCAGGAGATTTTATGTTGAATAAAAAAAACCTTCTCATGTTTTTTATACATATATATGCATTTATTGAATGAGTTGCTATGTGAATAACTGATTCTTGCTTATAAGGTTCTTTTGCATGTGTGTTTGTTGGTATGTGTGTATACATGCATATACTAAAGGAAGAATTTGTAGAGAAAAAAACGTTCATTTAATTTTTGATGAATATCCAGGAGCTGCAATCTTTGTTCAAGGTTAATGCATGTATTTTCAGTCTGGAAATTTTGTATGATTAGCGCCTTTTAAGTATGGCTTTTACATAAGTTAATTTCTTGATTCACAGAGACAAGAAGCAGAAAAAACCCTTGCTATTTAGATTCTTGTGCTTTGGACAAGCTGGGAAAAGACAGAAACATAAAGCAGCTGAATGTTAAGTTGGAAAAAAGGTTCATGTTCAGTTCTTTTGGAATCTGAGAAACTTCTGCTTGGAGAACAGGGGATCCAGATTTTGTGAAACAGTTTCCCAGAAAGGAAGAATGTTTTCAGCTCTACCCCTCTGTAAATATGTACACAAACCCACTCATATATGTATGTATAAACAAAATTATCATCTGTCCATCTACCTATCTAGAAAGCTGCTAGATGGCACCTTTGCAGAAAAAGATGGACAGTAAGTAGAAGACGAGCCACTAGGGAGCTTGGCAGTAAAGAAGGTGGCTGCCTGCAGCCTGGGCTGTTTTGGCAAGACATCTCATTTGGAGGACTGTGACCAGTTTTGGGCTCCCTAGTACCAGACCAAAGTGAGTCCAGCAGAAGGTCACCAAAATGGTGAGGAATCTGGAGCACCTGGCATACAAGGCTGAGAGCTGCATCTGCTCAGCCTGAAGAAGGGAAGTCTCAGGGAAGGCCGTATTGCTACCTGATCGGACAGCAAAGCCAGACATTTCCAAGAGGAACACAATGGAAGGATAATCTGGAAGATGGGGAATGCCAACTAGATGCAAGGAAAAAAATATCATGAAGATGATCACATGTTGGGAGAGTTTGCCAGGAGAGATTGTGGAGTCTCCATCCTTGCAGGTATTCAGAATTCAGCTGGTCATGGCTGTGAGCAACTTCCTCTAGTTGACACTTCCTTTCAGCAAGCAATCTGTATCGTTCTTCGATTCCACTAAACTTTATTTTTTAAAAAGAAAACATTTATGACTGGATTTTCTATTATTTTGTTCATTAGAAAGTGGACATGGCCATGAACGTGTTCACAGTTCTTGTGATCTTATGAAAGCAAAGTAGTTCCCAGCCCCAACAGAAAAATTTTCATTAAAAAAAAAAAAAGGAAAAAAGAATAAAAGCATTAAGGGTAACTTTATAATTATATTTGGCTTTGATTTTCCATCCATACTCAATAAAATAATATAGTATGGGTATATGGTCTTTTGCTGTTTTTCTTTTGAGTAAATTTAGACTATGTTTTCAAAATATTATTTTCAATGTTTAATGCACAGTTAGAATTACACCTAATTGTATGTATATACATACGTATGTACAGGGATCTGTGTATTTTTATATATATATATGTATGTGTCTACAGGAACCAGGACTTTATGGATAACGGACATACAGCAGCAAGAGATAATTCTGACAATATTACAAGATAATGTTGACAGTGTTGGCAAGATTTGTTTTAGACAGACAAAAGATTGTATGCACCATATGTCTAAATAAACAGTTATCTTTCTTTTTAGCGGGTAGAAATCTCTCCAGGGGTTTTAGGGATGCTGCTGTAAATTCTTTTATACGAAGATAAAACTATTAGTAGGAAAATGTGGTACAATATTTAGATGAGGTTCATTCAACAAGGGCAGATATGTTAGCACTCAGACTGTTCTGTTTCAAAAGGACCATTTTCTTTCATAAACGAGTGAAGGATGGAACTCCGTGTTTCTTAATTTGATAGACAGACGACAATGCTGGTAATGGCTCCCGGTTCCTGTAGGTTAACCCAGAGCCTCAGGAAACAGCAGCAACAGAACTGTGAACTGTGAACTACCTGAGTCTAAAGTGAAGATTATTTTCTTGACCAGGAAATGCCATAGATTTTGATAAGAGATTGTTTTGAGTGAGATTTATGAGTAACATCCTCTTTACATGCAAAATAAATGAGTGACAGGAGGAACTCAAGGTAGTTGGAGGTATTAGATATTCCTTGTAGCAGGGAAGGAGTCCACCTGGTTTAACTCTGTGGAAAGAAAAGTATGTTAAATGAAAATGCTGGAGGTAGTTTGCTACATTCTCTGCAGCTTTACCTTTTTTTTGCTTTTTATTGTTTTGCTTTTTCAAGTGCTGGACTAGAGGATGAACAGTCGTGCAATAATGAGAGCACTGACAAATCTCTCTTTTCAATTCTGTTTTAAATGAGCTAGCAACAAAAAATCAGTGATGTATTCTGAGATTGGAGAGGAAGATTCATTTCTAATTAGTATTGAAAAATATCTGCTTGTTTCCAGTTCCCATGAGGTTTTGTAATAGAGCAACAGCTAACTGTCATTAATTCTAATAAAATGTTTCATCCCTAACTTACCAGCATATTGTAATAATCAGAAATAATTAAAATTACTTTTACATTAAAACTTTTATAAATATGTAGAAACCTGTTAATCGATTCATAATGAAATAAATGAGGACAGAGAGTCTCTTTTTGTTCTGTGTAATAGAGAACGAAGCTCATTTGGAGTCTATCACTGGACTCCTGGGCACTATCACAACACAAGAAATAAATTATAACAGCAGAGCAATACAAATTCTACAGCTACAAGCCTGTGCTGTAATTTTTAATGATGTGTGTGAGCCTGCTGCACTGTTCATAACAAATATTCACACACAGTTTTATGCACAGGTACTCATCCTGTTTACAATGTTTCTTTTCCTCCTGAGATTTTTTTTAAAAATCATTGTCAGTCTGCTGCAATCCCATTCCATTTTCTGAAGTTAGGAAAATCAGTTTAAAGTCATTTGTTACAGATCAATGAATCAAGAGCACTTTGTATTTGGGAAAGGGAGGGTTAGCCTTGTTTCCTTGACCAGCTTGCATATTTCAGTAACTCGCAACGGGTTTCTCAGTCATTAGTCTGAATGAGTGAGTTTTTCTGGTAATAATAAAATAGCAACATGGTCTGCTAGTCAAGACAGCAATCACACTGAAGTGGAGCTCTGATGTCTCAATATTAAGAAAATGCAAGAAGGCAATAACATTTCTTCACTCTGTGGTCTCCAGAGGACTCTAGTGAGAACTCAGAGGTCACAGGTGACCTTCAAAATCACAAAAGATAAAGAAATGTTGATGAAAACAAGGACTGAAAGGGTGGGTTTCTACTTGTACATGAAGAATCAGTGCTCCCTCCAATGTCTCTGGCTGATCCATTTAGAATAAAGAGAAAGTCCCGTTGCATCACCTCCACATTAACTGCACGAGGCTTTCACCAGAACTCTTTTACCATCAAGCACTCTGGTAACATCTATATTTAAAACCTGGTTTATTAAAGTTTTTCCACTGAGTCGATCATCAAAATCTCTCTTTTATTTCCACTGTATTTTTTTTTTATACAGAGAAAAAAAAAACTCATAAACCATTTCCTAACAAGTACCAGGTAAAAGTAAATCTTGAATTCACAAATGCCACACAACCGACATAAAAGTTTGAAAATCTGGGCTTGCTGTGTCCTGCAGAAAATTGGCAAGATTCTGGACATTCAGGAAAAGCAACTAACCAAAAGTAATTTAGCTAGAATTTCAGAGACAAGCTTACTCCTGTCTCCCACTTTTGTGATGTTAATTTGTATGTAATGTTGCCAAAGAGTCATACCAATATTTACAACGTAGAACTTTCTTCTTATACCTTTTAGAACAATATTCAGACATTTATTTAGTCCTTGAAAAATTCACATAAAAAAAGAATATTATCTCTAGTTTCTACAAAAAGAAACTCAGTCCTGGGTAGGACACACACACAAAGTTCACTCAACTACCAAATGATATAATTGATTATTGGACTAATTAAGACGAGAGTGGAAACTCCAGCTCTCCTGAGTAAGGCCATAGCTACTGGAAGTTGATGTTGGGACCCATGAAAGACATAGTTGTTTTAATTCAGAGAAAATAATACATTCCTATAATGTTTTATTGCAAAGATGGTTCTGTAAACATGACACTCTGAAAACCAGTTTCCAAAATTCTAAAGTCAAATAACTGTGCCATTTTTCTGTCTCAAAAAACAGAATGAAGATTCCTTCTTCCTGCCTTACCCCTACCAAAGCCTTCATTAATGCAACCTCTACACAAGATAATGAAGCTATGGAATCTGAGATCTCTTCTGACCCATTCAATTAACTGTTCTCCTCTTCTTCTGTTATGTGGTAAGATTGAGAAACACATCAGAAGAAATTTTTAAGGCAAAAGGCAATCATATTCCCATCCAAGCTGTCACTTCTTTCATAGAGTTGCAAAAATATGAGTTGTGCTTTTATTACAACAGGTCACTCACACATTCATACCTTGAATGTTTTTTTTGAGACAAACAAAGACTTCTGGATGTGCATTTTAAATTTAATGAATTCATTAAATGCATTACTTTAAGGATAATTATTAAGGATAAACTATTAAGGATAATTTTTAATTTTATATAGTTCTTTACAGTATTATTTTTATTCTCCATCTATATATTTATGTCTTAACAGAAAAAGATGAGGTTACAGAAGTCATTATCATCTGAAATGTCAGTTCTGCACAGGACCAACCCTCCACACTAGAAATTCATTCTTTGCTGTTAGTCAAATATTAGACTAATATGTCCATGTTCCGAAACAGCTAATGTCTATTTTTGTTACCTAGCACCAGAACAACAAACTTAAGATTAGTTGTATTGTTGAGTTAGATGGAAAAAAAAATGTTCTTCTACATCTATGTGTAAATGGTGAAAGAGCATAGTCTCATTAAGCATTTCTAAGGCATTCTTTTTTCTTGTATGCTGTATCTGACAGTAAGAACATATGGAAACCAAAACAGATACTGAAGTGATGCACACTCAGCAGAGGGAAAGAAGTTCATAAAGGATTCCTACACTCAAACTGAATTCTATATTAAATAATTTCATAGATAATACAAATTGAACAGCCCAATTCCTGCAATTTAGTTTGAGTCAATGGAAATATGTTAGTTAATGAGGTACTAGTTATATGAGCTGTATAGGCAATCATTTCTGTATTTCTCATTCAAGGAAAACCTCTAGCTGATATACCTGAACTTAATTTTCTTGCAAAACAACACTCTAAATTAAAAGTTCCTTAGAAGAAAGTCCTTACCATCCATATAATCTATAATATTTGTACTAGGATATCCTCCAACCCATAAATATTTGATTTATTATTAATCTCAAAAATGTTTACAGCACTCAGAGTCAGAAACGTGCTAGTTACAACTTCAGTAAGAAAGTAGACTATACTACTAAATGGAAAATTCATTGATGCAAGAATTTCAACTTGCAGTCAATACCCTGTATAACACAATTTATTTCACTACATTTAATCTATGAAAAAGGTCAGAGAAAGGTGTTCTTGAACTTCTCTGGTATATACAAAAAGCGTCTTTCACAGAAAAAAATAAATCCTTTAATGTGTGCTGAAGTTCATTTCCAATGGAAGTAGAATTTGTCTTCAACTGTTGAATTCTGTTTTATTTTCATCTTGTGGTGATAAGCAGTTGAAATTTTCTTATTCAAATAAAGAGAGTTTATAGTGTCTGTTATATTTTGACATTGATTGAATATATATTCTGTCTTCATTTGTCTGACATAATGAATTTAATATTCAGCAGTCAGAAAAGAACTCAGTTTTATATTATGTTTAAAAAAAATACTTGTGTTCCATTTCTTTGTTTGCACATATTTTATTCATATCTCAATTCCTAAATCCTCAAAAGAAAAAAGTTTACAGTTCATATTCATTGGGACACTTGGACAAAACATGCCCTTGCTCACAAAATTTTCAGCTTCATTAATTTTAAGAGCCACTCTGGAGTGCAGGAGATCAGATTTCCTTTCACTATTTACAATGTGTTACAAACATCTTAAAGTTCAGTTCAATTGGGAAATGTCATAGCAATGAATTTTGAGAGGTTTGTTTCCTGAAACAGGTTTTTCAGTCCCTTGTGAATTAGGGATGAGTTTAAAATTCCATTATCAAATCACAGAATCACAGAATTATAGAATCATAGAATCATTAAGATTGGAAAAGACGTCTAAGATCGTCATGTCCAACCATCAACCCAACACCACTATGCCCACGAAACCATGTCCCTAAGCGCCTCATCTACACGTCTTTTAAATACTTCCAGGGTTGGTTGCCCACTTCCCTGGGCAGCCTGTTCCAAAGCCTGACCACTCTGTCAGCAAAGAAATTTTTCTTAATGTCCAATCTAAACCTCCCTTGGCGCAACTTGAGGCCATTTCCTCTCGTCCTATCGCTAGTTACTTGGCAGAAGAGACCAACACCCACCTCACTACAACCTCCTTTCAGGCAGTTGTAGAGCGCGATGAGGTCTCCCCTCAGCCTCCTCTTCTCCAGACTAAACAGTCCCAGTTCCCTCAGCTGCTCCTCATAAGACTTGTGCTCCAGGCCCTTCACCAGCTTCGTTGCCCTCCTCTGGACACGCTCCAGCACCTCAATGTCCTTCTTGTAGTGAGGGGCCCAAAACTGAACACAGTAGTCGAGGTGCGGCTTCACCAGTGCCGAGTACAGGGACACAACCACCTCCCTGCTCCTGCTGGCCACATTATTTCTGATGCAGGCCAGGATGCCGTTGGCCTTCTTGGCCACCTGAGCACACTGCCGGCTCATGTTCAGTCGGCTGTCAATCAGCACCCCCAGGTCCTTTTGCTCTGGGCAGCTTTCCAGCCACTCTTCCACAAGCCTGTAGTGTTGCATGGGGTTGTTGTGACCCAAGTGCAGGACCCAGCACTTGGCCTTGTTGAATCTCATACAATTGGCCTCGGCCCATTGATCCAGCCTGTCCAGATCCCTCTGCAGAACCTTCCTACCCTTGAGCAGATCAACGCTCCTGCCCAACTTGGTGTCGTCTGCAAACTTACTGAGGGAGCACTCGATCCCCTCATCCAGATCGTCGATAAAGATATTGAACAAGACCGGCCCCAAAACTGAGCCCTGTGGAACACTGCTTGTGAACGGCCGCCAACTGGATTTAACTCCATTCACCACAACTCTCTGGGCTCAGCCGTCCAGCCAGTTTTTTACCCAGCGAAGAGTGTACCTGTCTAAGCCGTAAGCCGCCAGCTTCTCTAGGAGAATGCCATGGGAGACAGTGTCAAAGGCTTTACTGAAGTCCAGGTAGACCACATCCACAGCCTTTCCCTCATCCACGAGGTGGGTTGCCTGGTCATAGAAGGCAATCAGGTTGGTTAAGCAGGACCTGCCTTCCATGAACCCGTGCTGGCTGGGCCTGATCCCCTGCTTGTCCCGCACATGGCTCGTGAGCGCCCTCAAAACGAACCGCTCCATAATCTTCCCTGGCACCGAGGCCAGGCTGACCGGCCTGTAGTTCCCCGGATCCTCCTTCCGGCCCTTCATGTAGATGGACGTCACATTGGCTAGCCTCCACTCATCTGGGACCTCCCCAGTTAACCAGGACTGCTGGTAAATGATGGAGAGTGGCTTGGCAAGCTCCTCCGCCAGCTCCCTCAGTACCCTCGGGTGGATCCCATCCAGCCCCATAGACTTGTGAGCGTCCAGGTGGCGTAGCAGGTCATTAACTTCTTCCTCTTGGATTATGGGGGCTTTATCCTGCTCGCCGTCCCTGTCTTCCAGCTCAGGGGGCTGAGTACCCTGAGGATAACTGGTCTGACTATTAAAGACTGAGGCAAAGAAGGCGCTAAGTACCTCAGCCTTTTCCTCATCCTTGGTGGCAACGTTCCCCCCGCATCCAATAGAGGATGGAGATTCTTCTTGGCTCTCCTTTTGTCATTAATATACTTGTAAAAACATTTTTTGTTGTCTCTC
Organism: Calonectris borealis; assembly: GCF_964195595.1. Classification (NCBI taxonomy): domain Eukaryota; kingdom Metazoa; phylum Chordata; class Aves; order Procellariiformes; family Procellariidae; genus Calonectris; species Calonectris borealis. Next base: position 47,786,142 of record NC_134312.1, read on the forward strand.
ATGACAGTGGCCAGATTGAGTTCTAGCTGGGCTTTTGCCTTTCTAATTTCCTCTCTGTACGACCTATCGAGATCCCTGTACTCTTCTTGAGTTGCCTGCCCCTTCTTCCACAAGTGATAAACTCTCCTATTTTTCCTGAGTCCCAGCCAGAGCTCCCCGTTCAGCCAGGCCGGTTGCCTTCCCCGCCCATTCTTCTTACGGCACATGGGAACAACCTGCTCCTGCACCTTTAAGACTTCTTTCTTGAAGAACGTCCAGCCTTCCTGGTCCCCTTTGCCCTTCAGGACTGTCTCCCAAGGGACCCTCTTGACCAGTCCTGAGCAGGCCAAAGTCCGCCCTCCGGAAGTCCATGGTAGCGGTTTTGTTGACCCCCCTCCTTACGTCACCAAGTATTGAGAATTCTATCATTTCATGGTTGCCAAGCCCAAGCCGGCCTCCGACCACCACATCTCCCACCAGTCCTTCTCTGTTTGTGAACAGCAGGTCAAGCGAGGAACCTCCCCTAGTAGGCTCGCTTACCAGCTGCGTCAGGAAGTTATCTTCCACACACTCCAGGAACCTCCTCGACTGTTTCCTCTCTGCCGTGTGGTATTTCCAGCAGACGTCTGGAAAGTTGAAGTCCCCCATGAGAACAAGGGCTAGCGACTGTGAGACTTCTGCGAGCCTCTGATAGAATATTTTGTCTGCCTCCTCATCCTGGTTAGGTGGTCTATAACAGACTCCCAGCAGGATATCTGCCTGTTGGCCTTCCCTCTTATCCTCACCCACAAGCACTCGACCTCATCAGCATTATCATTGAGCTCTAGACAGTCAAAGCACTCCCTAACATACAGGGCTACCCCACCGCCTCTCCTTCCTCGCCTGTCCCTTCTGAAGAGCTTATAGCCATCCATTGCAGCACTCCAATCGTGAGACTCATCCCACCATGTTTCCATGATGGCGACTAAGTCATAGCTACCCCGCTGCACAATGGCTTCCAGCTCCTCCTGTTCGCCACCCATGCTGCATGCATTGGTGTAGATGCACTTGAGCTGGGCTACTGATTTTGCCCCCGACATTGGCGTGCACCCCTAGGCTCTTCTCTTGTGAGCCTGGTTTCATCCCCTTCCCCCTTCGAACTTAGTTTAAAGCCCTCTCGATGAGGGCCAACTCATACGCGAGAATCCTTTTCCCCCTGTGAGACAGCTGAACTCCGTCTGTTGCCAGCAGGCCCGGTGCCATGTAAACCTCCCCATGATCAAAGAAGTCAAAATTTCGTCGATGGCACCAGCCCCTAAGGCACGTGTTGATCCGATGAGTTTTCCTGTTCCCTTCAGTATTCCTCCCTGCCACTGAAGGGATCGAGGAAAACACTACCTGTGCTCTCGATCCTTCCACCAGTCGCTCCAGTGCCCTGAAGTCCCTTTAGATCCCTTCGGGACTTCTCTCTGCAACCTCCTCACTGCCAGCCTGTATAACCAGTAGCGGGTAGTGATTGGAGGCCTGTACCGAACCAGAGAGTTTCCTAGTAATGTCCTTAACCCAGGCCCCAGGGAGGCAGCAGACTTCCCTGTGTGATGGCTCTGGCCAGCATATTGGGCCCTCCGTCCCCTCGGAAGGGAATCACCTACGAAAATTACCCTCCTTTTTTTCTTAGCGGAGGCAGTTGTAATGCGTGGGGCTGACTGACTCACCTTGGGCAACCCCCTGGATGGACCTTCATCTGCGTCCTTGTTTGTCTGGCCCTCAAGTTCCAGAGCCCCGTATCTATTGTGTAAGGGCAACTGGGAAGGTTGAGGTGAGGGAGGCTGGGTGGGGATTCGCCTGGTGCCCTGAGCAGGGACCTGTGTCCATTCCCCTCCGTCTCCTGGGTCCCCTCCTTCTGCCTGGTAGCAAGAGGGCAGGGGATCCTCTGCTTCTTGTGGAGCCTCCATCTGCTGTTCTTGCTCAGGGATGGTAAGGTGCGGCTCCACCAATCTATCTCCCTCTTACACTCCCTGATACTCCTTAACCTCTCCACTTCCTCCTTCAGCTCTGCCACCAGGCTGAGCAGATCATCCACCTGGTCACAGTGCACACAGGCATTGTCCCTGCTGCCGTCCTGTACAAGTGACAGGCTCAGGTACTCCCTGCAGCCGGAGACCTGGACAGATGTATGTTTGCGTGGGGGCTCAATCAAGGCAGCTGTATACTAGTAGCCATGATACAAAGGTTAAAGTTTAAGAAGGCAAAAATTTTCATCTTACTTAATCAATGGAGAAACTTATTTAGTTACAGAATGCTTGTGTTTAGGATAACAACCATGCTTGATTTCATCACTGTCCCAAGACAGCAATAACATTATCACATGTTAATGCAACATAACTTTTTACCACTATCCTGTGAAATTCACAGAAATCATTATCTCTAATTATTGGATCTATGCAGAATTTGGCAGTAGCTTTAAAAATAATTTGCTTTGCCATTGTATTGGACTATGATATCAAACTGGTCAGAACTTGTCTACAGATAACAGTAATAAAAATAAGGGATGACAAAAAAAATAACATTATATGCAGATATTCTAGAACAAAAAGATTGGATTTACTTTTTCAAATTCAAGGAATTTGCTGTAAGTTGAAGAGTGACTGATAGCATATTTTACTAACATTCAGAACAGAGATCTATTGCCAGTAAAAAGTGAGGATAAACAAAATATATATTGGAGTGGGGGGAGTGGTTTGTTCCATACAGTCCTGCTACAGATATGAATTACAGGCAGCATTCATTTAGGTAAAATGTGTGCAACGATTCTTTGTGCCATGAAGCACCTATGACTGCCTGCGGTAGTATACTTAAAACAGCAGCACGAAAGGGCCTGCATTGTCATATTCTGGCATTCCCACAAATTTTGGATGGGTGGCTGCTATAATCAAAGTCTCTTTTAAGTTTCTTGCATTAAGCTTAGATACCAGAACTTTGTTTAGACAATGAAGAACAGGAGAACTGTAGATTTATAGACTTCTATACATGTATGAACATACATGAACATATATGAATATAAAATGGCTATAAAGTTAAAATCAAAGAATCAGAATTACGTAGGTTGTAAGGGACTTCTAGCAGTCATTCGGTCCTATCCCTTGCTGCAAGGAAGGGTCAACTACAGCAAGTTGCTCACAGCCATGACCAGCTGAGTTTTGCATATCTGCGAGGATGGAGACTCTACAGCCTCCCTGGGCAACCTCTTCAAGCATGTGATCAGCTTCATGATATTTTTTTCCTTGCATCTAGTTGGCATTCCCCATCTTCCAGATTGTCCCCATTGCTGCCTCTCACCTCTTAATTGTACCCCTCTGGGAGATGTCTGGCTCCATCACGTAGCAGATCAGGTAGCAATATGGTCTCCCTTGAGACTTCCCTTCTTTAGGCTGAGCAGATGCAGCTCTCAGCCTTGTATGCCAGGTGCTCCAGATTCCTTACCATTTTGGTGACCTTCTGCTGGACTCACTTTGGTCTGGTACTAGGGAGCCCAAAACTGGTCACAGTCCTCCAAATGTGATCTCACAAGTGCCATCTCCCTGGACCTGCTGGCAGGGTGCTTGCAAAAACAGCCCAGGTCATGGAGGAGACAGAGCACCCCAAAAAAAGTATTCTTTTCTACAACTAATCTTCTTATCTAAACAAAGATAAAATATGCTAATTTAACTAACAATGTCTACCATATGCTTCATCTGTCCACACATTCTACACTAACCTTTTATTTTTCAGTTTGTGGTAGCATTCTCAGTCAGTAAAATTATCTCGGTTAATATGGGTAAAATGTTTTAAGGAGCTGTTCTAGACTTCAGACTTTGTAATCATTACATGAAGAAATCTGTAGCCCTGAGCATTCTTTCTTTCATGATTGTTTACAATTATTGGACTAAAACTTCAATATATAGTGAAATATTTGATATGTGGCTAAAAGGCAACTTAAGAGCACGTCTATGGGCTCAAAACCATATACAAATTTCCTGGTCCCTTGAGCAGTAGCTGCATGAACCTATATTTTCTTTAGAAAATGAAAGGAGTAACCCTGTCCTTAGCTGAACACTTGCATTATGTATTTGAACAGTACTCTGTCATACCACATGCTGAGAATTAAGTTCACTGCTTTGGTCAGGATCTTAGGTTTTGTGCTGGGGATCTGGCTTCATGCACTGATTTTATGGTGCTGCTGCATCTCCACTATCTGCCATGCCTCAGTAGTTTTTTAATCTACTAAGAAGCTGAATTTATTAATTAAGAATTAATTTCATAATTTCCCATTTTGTAAGTATGATTGTGGCCACCTGGCCTTGAATGCACTGAAAACCTGTAATCCACCTCCCATTCTTCAGCTGCCTGAGATCCAAGGATTAGTTTAGTGCAGTTTGGCTGAACTACCTTAGTTCAGTTTTACAGAGAAAATCGTTGCTAAGCTGAGAGGAAAGGTTATATAAGAACTGAAGAACACGTGTTCTTGAAGATATTGCTTTGTTATCTACTGCTTCTTACTTTGAACATTTTCTCTAACAGGTTGCACTGCAAGAAGACACGAGCTCATTCTTTTTGCAGCATCGCAAGAGAGCAGGGTGAGGACCAACTGAACCCAAAAGCCAAATGACCGTGTTGGGCTGGTTATGTCTTGACTGTTATAACTACCTTATGGCAGAAATTATTACCCAGTACTAAGAAAACCACATGGCTTTTGCTTACTTTGTAGCATAGCAGGAACAGTACTACACAGACATACGTGATTTCTCTTAGCCTGTGAAGACCATAATGCAACTGAAGTATTAAAATAAAAAAAAAGGATCAGATGGAGCAGATCTTATCGAAGAATTTCAATCCAAATATTAAAACCTGAGCCCTAGTAGTTTAAAATATAGGACCAAGATCCATAGGTGAGTCTGTGTTATAGTATATTTTTTTTGTAGATGGAACATAGAGGGAACATTAGAAACTCACCCTGAATGCTCTGGATTGTAACAGTATGAGTGCAGACTATGTTTATTTAGTGCACCGAAAAACTGTGTTAGCACATGAGATAAAAAAAAATAGTGTCTGTAACTGCAGGTCAAATGGGATCCTCAATGGGAATTCCACATGGATAAAACAAAAATCAACAAATGACAAAAAATGCACACTGGCATCTAGGTTTATAATCTTTTCTGGTTTGGTTCTTTACTTGAATCTGTGTGTGTGAATGTATCTGATTAAAAAACAACTCAGCATCTCATATACCACTTTCTGGCATCTGTGAACCACTTGTGGTCCACATGCTGCAAGCTGCGAAACACTGGAGTAACTTAAAGACATGATCACCGAACAGGAGAGAAGGAATAGGGACAAATATGACTGAGTAGAAGATAGAGTGGTAAAGGGCAAAGTCAGGAGGAAAGGAGGAAAGATCAGTATTAAAACATTGGTGAAGAAATGCAAGTGAAAAGAAATATGTTTAGACTAATCACGAATTAGTGGAAACGTGTCAGCACAGGGGAAAAGCTCTATTCTCACTGCAAGGCTTAGCAGGAAAAAATTGTTCTCTGCTCAGAACTGCTGAAGAAACTTTCCTAGAGAATGTGTATCTTTTCTTTCCTAAGTCATCTCCACATGAAGTGGACACTTGTGACATAATTGCTAGCCATGAGACAGATTGAAGCTTTAGGTACACCACCAGCCTGTCTGCATGTGCTAATTGGGCAGCTGGCTTCTGCCAGACAATGTACAATGGTGGTGGTTTTCTTGCCTTTCTTTCAGAGTCTCTGCCTCCTGCAATTAGTTTTCACAAAACCTGAAGTGTTCTTATCTTAACTTTGTCTTTCTCTAGGTAGAATGTTAAAAAATTATTAGGAGGTGGGGAAGGGAGTGAACGTTTTTCATAAAAACCAGCCAAGTAATACTTATTCTCTTTGGAAAACATAGGTGCTCTTCGAGGGGGAAAATGAACTACAAATAGCTTATTTGGAGTATCTTAGATATCAATTAAATGTTTTTCACTGTTCATAACTGAATACTGTCTTTTGAAAGGTAAGGTGATGTAAAGGTTGAAGTGTAAAGTATGTAGAGACGACTGAGGAAAATGAGATTCATGAATGAATAACTGACTAGTTTCAGAAAGGAGTATGTAAGTCTGTGCCTCTGGGCATGTTAAATTGAATTTATCTACATTTCTGCTTTACACAGTTGGAAATCCACATTAGCACAAAAATTGGGATTATATAGGTGGTATTTTCAGATGAACAAATTATTTTTGTAAACCTGAAGCTATATTGTAATGATACTTGTGATGAAATTGGAAGTCAATCATAAGATTTCATCTAATATCTCATAAATCTGATCAAATCTTGCTGCTGCAAAAGTAGACAGTGCAGTGCTACAAAAACACATATCTATATTACTAAAGTTGGTCCTTATCGGACCACTGAAGAGCTGTCACCTGTTCCATCTAGCACTGAACTGGAAAGCAACATCAACAAAACTCTTCAAAGGCTGTCTGAATTACCTCACTAATCTTTGCCAAATCAAATCAGAATGAAAAAAATAAGCAGCAATAACAGCATCACCTTTATTTTTCTTTCAGCAGGTTCTTTCAAGCAAGTTCTATCAAGGTCTTATATTCATAATATCTCTATATTATAAAACATACAATATTGTATTTACAGTGTGTTATTAATGTTTAAATTGAGTTGCAATTAAGAAAATAAACTATATTTTACCAGATATTGTAATTTTCTTTTTTATTGTCTTCTGCATTTTTAATGGACTACTTCTATTACAGAGTAGTGAGGTTTTAGAAAATGTGAAGAAAACGAAAAAAGGGTAGGTGAACTGTAAATTTAAGAAGTGCTGGTGCGAGTGATTTGCAGTCAGTCAGTGTGCAAGACAAAGGTTTGGCTTACACGGTGCTGCTCAGAGCACAAGTACTCAATAAAGCAGACATCTGTCAAATTTCTAGGCTCTGAGTGATTGCTGATCACAAGAATGTTCAGTTGTGTATCAGCGAATCTAAAATTTTATTGACTAAATTAGTCAATAAATTTTATTATTGACTAAATTAGTCAATAAAAGTCAATAATAAATTAGTCAATTTAAGTCAATAAGCAGCACTTCCAGGGTGCATATGCATGTGTCCCCTGGTGAAAACTAGACGTAGGAGAACCCAGGCCATGAAAGAAGCACTGGATGTGTGGGTCATGTCCCTGATCTAAATGATCAGGGAAAGAGCATCCCCTCTCACATGTTGTTGCTGACCCATCTAGTCATTCTTATTAGATCCGAATCTTTATGTGCATAAAATCAATGGGCTTTGTACAGCTGCAGGAGGCAGACCATAGAGCTCCAAGCTACGTAGCTTTGAGCCACTGTCCAGAAATTCTATCAGTCTTAAACATTTTTCATTATCAATAATTTTTATTATTTTTCTAATTTATTTGGCCAAAACAAAAAGCAACACTGGTTCTGAGGGGTACTCAAAAGATTAAGGATCACAGCATCACAGAATCACATAACCGTTGAGATTCGAAGGGATCCCTGAAGGTCCAATCACACAGCTCAAGCAGGGCCGCATGAAGCTGGTTGCCCAGGAAAATGTCCAGATGGCTTTTGAATATTTCCAAGGAGGGAGATTCACAACCACTCTGGGCAGCCTGTGCCAGTGTTCAGTCACCCTCAGAGTAAAAAAGTGTTTACTGATATTCAGAGGGAACCTCCTGTGTTTCAGTTTGTGCCCATTGCCTCTTGTCCTGTCACTGGGCACCACTGAAAAGAAGAGCCTGTCTCTGTCCTCTATGCACCTTCCTTTCAGGTATGTATACACATTGATGAGATGCCCCCTGAGCCTTCTCTTCTCCAGGCTGAACAGTCCCAGCTCTCTCAGCTTTTCCTCATAGGAGAGATGCTCCTGTCCTTTAATCATTTTTGTGGCCCCTCATTTGGCTCTCCAATATGTCCATGTCTCTCTTGTACTGAGGAGCCCAGAACTGAACCCAGTACTCCAGTTGTGGCCTCACCAGTGTTGAGGATGTCCTCACAGTCCTTCCTGCTATGCTGATATTTTAGGTAAACATTGTAATCCCCATTTTGTAATCAATTTCATATCTTCCAGAAATACTGCCAATAATTTGTTAATACTGTGGAATGAGTGGAAGAGCCATTATTTTTTTTTTTTTTTAATTTGCATGTGTGTTTGTGATGGCTCATTAAAAGATGTCATTTTAAAACTAATAATCTCAGAGTGTATCTCCTTAATCCAATGGGCTTTCATTGATGGAGGTAGAAACACTCAATAGAATTACAGTATCATAGAGCAGTTTGGGATGGAAGGGACCTTTAAAGATCATCTAGTCCAAATTCCCTGCCATGGGCAGAGACATCTTTCAATAAATCTGGTTGATCAAAGCCCCTTCCAACCTGTCCTTGAACACTTGGATATGTGGATAAGGGGCATCCACTGACTCTCTGGGCAACCTGTTTCAGTGTGTCACCACCTTTAATGTAAAGAATTTCTTCCTTATGCCCAATCTAAATCTATTCTCTTTCAGTTTAAAAATGTTACCCCATGTCCTATCACTACAGGCCTTGGTAAAAAAGACTCTCCATCTTTCTCATAAGTGCCCTTTAAGTATTGAAAGGCCGCAATAAGGTCTCCCTTAAGGCTTTTCTTCTCCAGGCTAAACAACCCCAACTCTCTCAGCCTGTCTTCCAGGGTGTTCCAGCCCTATGATCATACTCGTGGCCCTCCTCTGGACCCGCTGTAACAGGTCCATGTCTTCCTTGTTTTGGGGACCCCAGAGCTGGATGCAGTACACCAGGTGGGATCTCACAAGAGCAGAACAGAGGGGCAGAATCACCTCCCTCAACCTGTTAGCCACACTTCTTTTTATGCAACCCAGGATAGAATTGGCTTTCTGGGCTGGAAATAGGCTTTTAGTCAATAAAAAACCTGTACAGGAAATCAATGAAGAGTTTAAAAAGTCAATTTGAGCTCTATAATTCTCAAGAATCTGAGATTCTAAACTGACAAAATTTGGCCACAAGAGTGCAGGGCCACAGATACTCAGGAAATGTGTGCACGGACATTGGCCAGAGCAGCATGAGTCAGAAGGCAAAAGTGGTTTCATATTGTAGACACAAGAATGTTGCCTTTCATAGCCTATAACTTTAAAAAAGGTGAAGACAGGTGAAGCAAAAGGAAAGTTATGTTTTTCCTCATACACCAGGCACCAATTTGTTTGTACCCAAAAACCTGATTACAGAGAAATATGATCACTTTAGAAATCATTCCCATTAGTATACCCCCAGCCAATTTCCTCTTTCTGGAGAGACAAATATCTTTTAGGACATCTTTGCATTTAGCTAGGACTTAGAGGCTTTTCTCTGACAACAGTCTGTTAAGGAAATGTATGAGAACTAATGGTCTTTCCCGTGTGCCAAAGGCTTGTCCTTATCCCAGTCTGCAGATGATTAGTGTAATCACAAATCTTTACCAAGGGAAAGACACCACACAAAATGTCTTCAAACTGTCTTCATTTACTCTGTCCTTCATGGAACAACTTTATTCACTGATTTTAATATCTAAGGAGTAGTAAAGTAGACATACATGTAAGGAAGACAGAATAGTGTAGGAGAACTTGATGCCAAATATACTATTAAAACCATCTTTTTGTGATTTAAGCAAGGACTTTAAAAGTGGCATCAAAGCATTAAAAGAATGAAGAGGATTAATATGTTCTCTGAGTAACATTTCTCATAGTGCATAAGGTCAAGATCAGACTGCTTATTTTAGACAGTAATTTAAGTATTAGACCACATAAAATACAGGTGATAAGTGAGCAGTGATGATTACCTATGTTAGATGTCCTATCTGTATCAGTCAAATGTCTTTGAGTGATTGTCAAGGAAGTTTATATGCTGAGCACAGACCCACATCAGGCTGTCTACAAACAGCACCATGTCTACCTGTGGGGCAGATATGGTCTGCGTATTGCATCACTGTCCTAGTTCCCAGTCATCCAGATCAGAATAGCTATTGGAGTGCACAGTGGCACCTGGTCTTTCTTTCAGAGGGGAACAGGGGATGCAGAGGTCTGGGGTTCTCATCCCAAAGTCAAAAGAGAACATGGTCGTGATGCACGCACAAAGCCTACAGGGTGCACCAGGGAATGCATCTGCTCTGCAGTATGTTCTTTGGAACATAATTGCCCTGGTTCTGCAGCCAACTCTCTGAATTCTCTGTATATTTTGTATCAAACAGTCACTGGATAAAATTCAAAAATAATCCAGCAATTGTCATTCATCAAAGTACTACAAAGCTACAATGCTACCTGATTTCCTATATAACCAGCATGCCTATATTCCTGTATTCCTGTGGTTGCACAATGTCCCAGATTCAACTGGCTGGGTGGGAAGAGCCCAGTCTCCCCATGTCTGTTGATCAGTGTTTGTGATATGATCCTGTAAAGGCAACAACATAGGTTTCAACTCCTTCAGACTGAGGATTGCCTAGAACTCAAATGTTTAATGTATGATTTAATTTCAAGATTCTTGTCATCTGGTTTAATACAGGAGTGGAGCTGCTTAAAAGCTTTTTCCTCAGATGCGATATGGTCCTTGGAACGTACTATAGAGCATACTACATGTGACCAAAAAACAAAAAAACCAACCAGATGATCAATCCTTTCTTGGAAATGGAATGCTTAATAAAAAGCCACATTAAAAATAAGTTTGTTAATGCAACCAAATAACTGAAAATGAGTAAGGCTGTCCTGAAAGGAAGTGTGATTCTAGTGCAAATGAACAGATTTTTAGTCTCTGAATGCATCTGAAGACATGGAGCAAGTGGGACCTAGTCAATTATCTCCTATTATCCGTATGATTAAGTATGGTTATTCATATCAATGATATTATAATTGTCTGTCACAGTCCTTTGTAATTCTTGAATTTCTGAAACTCTTAGCAAAGTCAGTCTAACCATTTCTTTTAGTGCAGCTCTCCTGGAGCTCAGAGAGTCTACTGCAGCGCCAATGTGAAACACTGCAGGGCCCAGGAGGGAAATCACTGCAAGTGTGCAAGAAACTGATACCTCCTCTCTCTGTCACAGGAAGGAAGTTAACAAGCCCACTGAGGATTTAGGTCTGCTTATTCTCTTGTCTACTTCTGATTTAGAAGCAACTTAAAGGTCTCCGTCAGATACCAGGAAGAAAAAATTACCCAACAGGGAATGAAACATTTACCTTTTAGAAATTTTTGGTTAAACCAAACAAAGAAATTAATGTTTTCAGAGAACTACAGCCTTCAGAAGTTTTACCTGTTCTGGAAAGATTTCGGTGAATTACTGTTACTTCTGAGTACCCATAGAAAATGATTTGATAGAATGGATACTTCAATGTTTTACTAAATCATATTCATGCAAGCTAAATTAGTACATAGGAAAAACTAACTGTAAAATTTCGTAAGATATACTAGAGCTATAATTGCACATGAAATGCTTTCATGTTTCGTGTTTCTGAAAATATTTTACAGACTGTGTCCTCATAACACAGTGTCCATGAAACATATCACCTCTGTGTTTCATTCTATACTGCTGTTCCAAAAACTGCAAATTTCCAGCTCTTTCCCAGCACCCCCATGGAAGACTACAGATCCATTCTCCAGTGATATCCCAGCTGGTTGTAGTTCTCAGAGCTCTAGTGATACAGTTCTAGTGTCCATACATTTAAACACAATCCCACTGCTTGTTTTCTTGAGAAAATAGGCTTAGTTTTCATCCCCACCTAATAACTTTTATGTAGACACCAAAGTTGGACATCTTGGGGACAATTCTCTAGTGCCAGTTAGAGCAGAACAGAGTAACCTATTTCTTACTCCCTGTACTCTGTGTTGGAAGAAGCTGAAAGGAGAGGTGGTGAGGAAACACAGCTCTCCTGTTATGCTAGTGAAAGTACTTGATTCTATCTAGTTTGCACAAACCAGTACTTGTTAGTCCAGCAGGGAGAAGAAAGGCTTAATTTTACAAGCATATATAGAGATAACAAGATATCTTAGTATAAATCACTTAAAAAGTTAATTAATTAAGGGACATAAACCCATAGGAAATCAAGCACTATTTCCAGGGATTATTAATATACTTAGCTGTTGTTGTTGGTTTTTGTCTCCTCATGGTTCTATGAGAACTCTAAGATGAAATAATGAAGCAAGATTCTATAATTCCTACTATTCTTTACACATTGGTTACAGCAGCAATCCTGAGGACAGTGGCATTAAATCGGCTTCTTGATAATTTTGGGGATATCGGGCATGGTAAGATTCAGATATGCTTTCAGAGAGGGAGAAAAATCAGGGTATCTTCTAAGTATTCTAATGTTATTAACTTCAGAAGAATTCTTCTTTTGGTTTTCAAAGTACAAAATCTTTTTTAGGTTCCAAAATTAAAACAAACTAGACACTACATATTTTAGGAATTGGGTCTGGAAGCAAAATGAGGGCTTGGAAGTAAACCATTCCTTCTCAGAAGTGAGGCAGTGTTTCTAAAATATTTTGATAAAAAATGAAAATTACATTTTTTTAATATAGTAACACATGGTAACTTGAATTCCATTGTTTAAAACCCACATACAGCTGTTTTCTCTTTAGTTGAACTTTACTTCCTTTTTTTTTGCCATGTGACTGCAATTGACTTTCTAGAAACCAGATGAAAATAATTTGCTCCCTTTTCTCAGAAAGAATATTAGTAAAAAAATCCACAGACATAAAAAAAAACCAACCCAAAATCTATTAAAATCTTTCACCAGTGAAAGTCATGACCTCTTTGTGCTATTATTTTCTGTCTAGTTATTGATATGTAGGATCCAGATGTCTGTTCTGCCTTTACAACTGAAAACAAGAGTAACTGAGAGAATGACTTCAACACACCCCTTGTCAGTGCTACAGATCATTAGCAATACTATAAATAGCATGATCAAATCCCAGATTGCAGATTCAGTCATAAAAATGTCTCCCTTTCATGCTGATTCAGAGGAGCAGCAGCATTAACTGCAATCATCAAGGAATGTGACATCTCCACAGTATTTTCTACAGCTCACTGGTCTGGTGACAGGACGATTGTTAAAAATTAATGGGGACCATCAGATATGGATAACTACAGCTTGGCACCTATGAAAGCCATTCTTCCTATTTGCAAGTGATAATGTAATATTATTCTATGATAGATTGTAATAGATTATTTAGATTATGTTTCATTCAGTAACTAGTAAGTCTTTTACTCTTTGAAAATTTGACCACAATATTTTATTTAATTGTTAAATTTTGTAAGCCAGGGAATAGGGGGAGAAAAGTATTTTCACACTGTTTTCTATTTTTTCTCTGTTGAAAGTATACTTCCGCCTTCTGTTTATCCACTATAATCATTCACTTCTCAGATAGGTAACACTCTAAGAAAGTCAAGATCCTAAAATCCAAAGTTTATGAAGAGATTGATTCTGATAGTTAATAAAAAAAAAATCAATACATTGTATCCAATAATTTCCAGCTTCATGTCTGGATTTATAAGGAATAGCATAACTTTGATACATTCTTACTATCTTATGTGTCTGTATTTTTAAACTGCAACAAACTATTTCCACCAAAATCATGGGCCTGATGAAGAATTTGCTGGATTAAATTCTCTGGGCTGTTTTATGCATAGGGGCAGGGTAAACTACCATACTATTCAGAAGATTGCTAAGAACTCCTGCATAGAGGCTGATCCAAAAGGATGGACTGACAACTGGAAGGGTAGGCTGACTGCCTGTTTAAAAATTCCTGTTTACCCTTATGGACACTGACCATTTGTCCTGAAATTATAGATACTAGACACCTGATGCTGTTGTCAAAGAATGAGACTAGACAAGTGACATTTCTTTGTCCATGCTCAATACTTTGAATGTCTGAGGAGTGTGTAATGTTAGTGCAGGGACTTGAAGACTGGCAGGAGAAAAAATGTGTGTGCCATCTCTGTCTTTTAGGGAGAAAAATCCAATCAAATTTAGTCAAGTTGTAATACTTTGAAAATATGCAGCGTATATGAGCAATAGCTAGAGTCTCCAATGATCCTGGGAGCAGGTAAGCAAATAGTCAGGGATAGGAATAAAAAGAGTTTTAAGCTTGGGAGACAATGCTTGAATGACTGTAAAAGACCGAGCATGCTTCCCCCTATTGCCAGCCATGGATCTACGTTTCCCAAACCTTTACATTTCCCAACTGCCAGCAAATACCTGTGGAACCTCAGAGTCTTGGGCCAAGTGCTCTGGTCAACACCCCTGCCACTGCAGAGATGAAGTCCAGAGTCCATCTATTGCAGAAATAAATAACCATGACTGCAACATGCAGCGAATAATGGGTATAGTTATTTGTTTGTTTATTTGTTATTTATGTTACTGATGGGATTCACTGCTACTCAGAAATCTTGAAGATCTTAATTAGACCATATTTAAAAGTCTGGAAGTCAGACACATATTTGAAAGTATTCAGGTAGGTTGTCTATATGGAGTGAATTTGACCCCTCCAGAGAGTGATTCAGCTCATCTATCTGAAATAATTATCTTAAGGATGAGATTAATCCTTTTTTTGGAGATGCTTTTTTCTGTCCACAGATTATGAAGAGGAACCTTCCTGACTGAAATTAGCTACAATTAATATCACCCTCACTAAACCACGTAGAATTGACCCTATGCACTCACAGTGTCACACTCCTATGTGGAAATATACAATTACGGAAACAAAAAGCACCATGCTATATGTAGGCAAAAGATCTAAAACAAGGTTGCAAAACTACCTTAAAATCTGAATTGTAAGTCCTTGACCATGATCTTCTTTTAATACAATCTTTATTTTGATCAGGGCATCCATTGGACTTAATTTAAGATTCAAAACAAAACAAAGCAAAACAAAACAGAAAACAGAAAACAAAACAGAAAACAAAAAAGTTGTAAGTGTCTGTACTGTGTGACAGATGTATGATCTACATTTCTAGTCCTTTAATCATCCAGACAGGTGTCCTACTGGAGGACATCCAAGGTGTGCTCTTGATTTCTTTCCAAAGGAAAACAATGACCCACATTAGAAATACTCTTTGGAATCTCTGTTCCCTTTGACTTTACTAATAGAGAAATAAAAAAATAAAAAAAAAAAAAAGAAAAAAAATACCCTCATAATTATATAGGTGGAAAGGATTTTTTTTGGTTTTGGTAATGGAACATAAGGAGAGAAAAGATAGGGGGAAAGAGTCCCCTTCTCTGGCACTCTTATACATAAAGAACCTCAGTGATGGACAAGGAGGATGGTTGCAGCACAAGGTTTTGTGGCTGTTTTTATAATTTGGAAGTTCCGAGAGGAGACTCCTTGTAATCTGTCCTAGATAAACTAAAAACCTGATCCTTGGACCAAAGCTTGGAGTGTGAAGGAACTCCCCTGTCTCCTGTACTTATTGTAAACTGGATACAGAAGAAAATGTGCTATTACAATCCTACTTTAATTTGTATTTTCTAAGAATAATTTTCTTTTGCCAGTTATAGAGGAAGAAGAATTACTTTTAGTTCATGTTTTTACTACTGGTGATATGGATACTTTTTCAGCAATAGATGTAATTATCATATTTCTGCTTAGCTGACACCTTTATTTTCTTTAAGGAATATTAAATGCCTTGAATTTTTATCAAAAAAAAATCCCCTTTTGTCACTTCGCTCAAAATTATCTGACAAGAGAAGTGAGTACCTTTGTGTAGGAGAAATGACTCAAATCTTCATTGTAGGGGTTGTTACCTGATGTCATTGTGAAAATGTAGGAGTTGACTCATTCATAGAAAATCAGACAAACAAAATGACCTGTTCTTACAATCAAGCAACCTAATGCTAATTCTTCCTTTAATACAGTGGGCCATTGGTGGAATATGGACTTCACAGAGTATGCTCTGTGGACATAATCTGTCATTCAAGCATAGGAACAGAAGGACTGTTTCCCAGACCAATGGTCAATCTGTTCTGCAGTCCCTGTGCTAGCATTATCATACTTATCTTTATTATTTTAAAGAAAAAAACAAAAGTTGCAATTCCGTTTTTATCCCAGAAATATGGTTTTCTTCAATTTTTAAGCTAAACTTAGTTTCTGATTGAAAGTAAACAAAAAACCCACCCATATTTTTCCCGTAAAATGGTCTTCCAGAAATGATTTCTCTTTTGAAGGATTAAACTAAACTAGAAAGTCTCATTTCCTATAAGAAGTTGATTGCTATCTGTTTGGATTATCATATTATTATGTTTCTTTGGCTTGCCTGGGTCCATGATTACTATCTAATAAAACAATGTACATTAGTACTTAAAAGGACTCATATATTAAAAACAGTCTTTGAATCAGAACATTGTGAGCGTGTAGCAAATCAGCACTAAATCTATGTTATATCCATCATCTTGTATTTCAGCAGAAATAACAGATAATTGGTTCATATGTGAGTTTTGGCTAAACTGAGTAGGAACAGAAATATTGTGAGATCTGACATGAAGCCTAGTAATGAAGCATTGCTAAATGACGTGGACCTATGCAATGTGTAGATATGTATAACTGAGGGAGAGGTTCAAATACTTCTACTTTTTAATTTAAAAGAAAAAATAATTTAAAGGCATAGCTGCAAGGCTGGCATAAGATAATTTTTAGTTAGGTTTGATAATGATTTAAGCAAGAAGGGTACATGTCCAATGTTCCTCTCCATTATAGGCCATGGTCATCTCTCCTTTGAACTGCAATATCTGCCTTTTGCTAGCGAAAAGACAACAAACCATAATGAAGGTTTCACCTTAACAAAAATACGTTGTTTTAACCCCATCCATATTATAGATATGGCATTTAATAGAAGGTTGGGATTGTTTGGGCACATTAATAGCCAGAGCTGAATTAACAATGGTAAAAACCAGGAGCTGCATAGACCGGACTGGACTAGTAAAAAGTACAAAAGTATAATAGAGCTGAGAAACCCTTGTCTTAAGTGGTGTTTGAGCTGAAAATAGCTATTATTCTTCTGATAGTGATTAGAGCAGATCTAGTCATAACTAGATTGAATGACAATATATCTCAATTTTACAAGCACTTGTAATACTCACTGCATATGTCATTATTTAAAACTTTGTATTGTGTAATCATGGATTACCGAAATAAATGCAGAGAATTCTTAAGTGGCCTAGGTATTTAGTGTATTCTAATCACTATAAAATAAATGTCATCAAGCTTTTAAATTAACTGGAGCCTGCTATTTATTATTTCCTATTAGGTACACTACTTGACTAGTTAAACTGGTTATTGGATTCTTCATACAGCAGCCCCTGAACTCCTTCAGTCAATTAAATCCTTTATTGCATCTGATTTGTCAATGTCAGTGTCACTTCTAATCTCTTAAATCCACATCGGTTCAGAAGCTTTAAATGTACTTATTCTGTTGCAAAATTAGGAAGTTACGCAGGCAGAATCCTTCCCCTCTCCCTCCTCCCTCTGTGCAAACCACAAAACTGCTAACAATGTGAAAGATATAAACACTTCTTCAGCCTCTATGTATATGCTCATATAGCTACAGAACGAGACATTTTTTAATACGAGCGACAGAACATAAAGGGGAAAAACATACAAACAAACAAAAAAACCTACATCAGGTGGTTTGCTACTAGCATATGGTACATTGAATACTTTTAATCTTTGACTCAGTTTCTTATAACTTTAAAATCATGGAAATTAGTAGAACAAAGTAAATATAACTAATTCCAGAACTGGAAACTTGAACATCTTGGTATTAATCTTCACAGTTTTTGATTTATATCTCCAAAAGTATTCCAGAACATTTTTTAAAGTTGGTACAACATTAAATTCCCTCTTCTTAAATCTCCCAATTTCCGTGTTCATCAACAAAAGCTAGATTTCAAAGGAAAAATACAGGTATTAAAGGAAAAGAAAGGAAAAATACAGGTATCAAATTATTGTTCTGTGCAATGGTCTTGTCAGCCTAACAAATCTTTAGTTCACCTGAGGAGCAGCATAAACATGCAGGCTATTTATTCCGTACTGTAAAGTAGAGTTTGCCAGGCACAGACTTGTTTTTCCTTTAAAACATTCCCTTTCTAAAGGATCTCCTTTTTGCCAGTAAAAGCTACTCTTTACATGTTATAGCCGTATAAGCCTCTGAACTATGAGAGCAATTCCCCTCACAGGTTAGGCGCATCACCTTTATTCTGAAAGAGAAGGCAAACCAGACCGGATCCTTACCAGACAGGGAAAGCAATTGCTTCAGCTCGATCCAGCAGCGCTGTGTGCGAGCAGGCAGCGTGAGCGATCCTTGGGCCTCACACAAAAGCGAGATAATTGGCTCTCAAGGAAGAACTGTAAACATCCATCACGGCGGCGCTGGCGCGGCGGCTGAGAGCTGCCCCGGCCGGGCTGGGTGCTCCCGTGCTGGGTGATGTCAGACACATCAACCGGGCGTACTCTCATTGGCTTCCCCCACCTGGAATCATACCTTAACCCTAAACTGCCAGCCACGAATTGAAATGTGTCTCTCCAATCATTACACATACACACAGCACACAGCTGGGGTCTTTTCCCTTTCTCCCCTCCCCCCCCTTCTTTTTTTTTTTCTTTTTCCTTTTCTTTCTTTTTTTTTTTTTTTTTCTTCTTGGGGAAAATGAGACTGTACAAAGAAGCTCCTGCTTTGGGGACCAGGAGTGGCAGGTGCTTGTTACTTAGCCATTGAATGTAGCAATTAAAAAATTTCTAAAAACTAATTTGCCTAAATTATTAAACAAGACCGTTAGGTAACTGCATTTTCATAATCTGTTTACTAAACAACAGTAATCATCGAAATATTGTACAGAAGAGATATTAAAGGAAAGGTTAATGCATGCAGTACCCGGAGAACTCACTTTTTTTAATGATTTTGCATTGCCTCCTCTTAAGCCATGAGATTAATAAAGGTAAATTCAAGAACATTGCACTGTTGCAATGTCAGGTTGATTATTGTGTCTTTTTAAGTATTTAAAACTAACAGCAAAAGTAAAGAGATGCACAAATGTACACGCACACTTATTCTTTGAATGCTAAGTAGCAGCCCAGACACTCTGTAGTAAATGAGGCATGAAACACACTGCCAAATGTGTGATGTCCTAAATATAGAGGCACTAAGTATTTTGCCATATTACAGGCAATAACATAAATCATGTGAACTTTCAAATGAGTCCAAATCAGTGCTTAAAGAATTGCTTTTTTCCATAAATGAATATTTTGCTCTCTCACCTTTCAGTAACAAAAAATCTTATTGCTTTATGGAAAAATGCAAAAAATCTTATCTAGCACATGTTGTATTTGTATCTTTTGTTCTACATCAACTTTTTTTTCATCTAAAGAAATTAATTTTTTTTTTAATGGATAGGAACTTGATTTAGTAGTTATTTACAGTGCATTATACACCACTCTAATTTATTTATTGTCTGCTATCCCTCATCACAAAAAAAAAAAAAGGTATTCTTTTTAAAAATTGTCTTACTCAGTTTGTTGTCTGGGGAAAAAAGGAAAACCAAAGAACCAACAACACCAAGCCAAATAAACAGGAAAAACGAAACAGAATCAGACACGGTTTAGCTTAATATATAAGATGTGAAACATAAGATTTCTAGAATAAACTTGATAAACAGCTCTGCCATTTCCTTGTGGTTCTTTCACAAAGTTATAGAGACTCCAGAGATTAAATTCTGGGGACTTAATAAACAGCAGTTCTGTGTAGGGATCTGGAGGCTAACCTATTAGTCAAAACACACTTTAGGCCAAAATGAAAGCCTCTGTTCATTTATTTCTGCTCAGAAAACATGGGAGTTCAGATGGAAATGTATATAAAAAAAGATTCATTGCCATGCAAAGTGACAAAACTGAATTACAGATCAGGAAAGATTAATTTGGACAATGGGAATGCCAGCTTGCTTTTGTATGATTAATGATAAAAGTAAGACATAGTAATTGCTAAGAAGATATGAGTCATGAGTAAAAGAATTATTGATGAGATAAAATATGCTTAGACGTATCGTATGTACAAGTTATATTCTCCTGAAAATTTAGTGCTATAAATAGTCTAGACCAAACAGACACATTGTTGACAAAATTTGATTACGTGGGCTGATTTGGCCTGAAAAATACACTGATTTCCCATATCTAGTTAATCTTACTATGATGAATTAAAGTTCTATACATTTTTTATTCTTACACAGACTACACTTTCTTCCTTAACAGAGCGTATCACTCACAGATGACCTGCTATACAGTTTTTAATGGTAGAGTGCCATACTCTTACGAAGTCTTCAGTATTCATACAGTATGTTATCTACAGTAATAATACAGAGCTTATGCTTTATGAACTAAAGATTAACTTATATTAGTAGAAAATCTACTTATAATGGGTAGCACAAATGTTAGTTTGGAATTTTAGTGGAGAATACTTCTTAGTAAATGGCCCATAAATTTTGACATATTTTCTTCAGAAAAAAAGTCTTTTGTCTGCAGTAAAATATGATAAATGAACATTTTGAAATTGAATTACTTAGGAATATTATGAATTATTTTATGATTTAATGATTTTATGATTTAAATTATCAATGCTCCTTGTTTTAAGATCAAAAATTATCTATCACTAACGTTTTTAAAACATGGGTAACTTTGGAGATTCAGGCTAAGCAAAGGTAACATCTGTAGATAACAGAGCAGTTCCATGATCCTAATCAAGTCACACAGCTTCTTTCACACTTCAACTGCTCTCACACATAGATTATAACCAGTTTGAACTTGGAATTATTTATATTACAAATAGAAAAAAACAAGATAGGATTTAAATCATACCGTCTACATATGCAGTATGAGCAAGCCAATTCAACAAAAAAAAAGTCATAAGGCTATTTCTTTAAATGAAAAATCATTTCAATAAAATAAACATACACAATAGGTTACAAGAGCTCACAGAAGGGTGTGTGTGACTGTGTGTGAAATCCAGGAACACACACAATTCATATATTCTTATCATTGTATTGTAAGTTGTTTATCTGAAGAGACTAGCTTGTAAACTTTCATGCCTGGCACAGAAAATGGGGGTAATCTTGCTGGTGATATTTTTTGGCATCATAGTTTCAAATACAAATCACATGGAAAAAGAAAGAAGGAAAGAACAAGAGAATGAAAGAGAAGTGACCAATGATATTCAGTAACAAACTATAACATTTATTTCTATAACATAATATTAATTGATATATGCATAATGTTGAAGAATCTAACAAGAGTGGATACCTTAGTTCTCAAGCAAAGCGAAACTCAGGTATATTAGCATATATTTCTCATAAGTTGAAATCATTACTATATTTAATTGTTTAACAACTATTTCTGTCACATCAATTTAATGGTTAAACCAATTATTTATATTACAAAACATAGCTCTGCACCAGACACTAACTGAAAAACACAGGCGGTTCATCAGTGTTGCTTAACCTATACATTATTAATATTGGAAGGGCTAGGTCTAAAGATTTTGGGGGAAATTAGAACTCAGTCAGGTGATAGGTTTTAGAGATTGAATGTGCAAGCTTAAAATTACAGCTCTCATAATCCTATATATGAGCTGAATGCCAAGTCAGGTAGAGCTGATAGCTATTATAAACATTTTTTTCTTCTGCATTCTGGCAACGTGAGCCACCTGCTCTTAGGACGTTTTTATCCACAAGATGGCAGCTCTGTTTGCATGGTCACTACTTCTTGCAATATTCAACTCAAAAATCATAACTGGTAATTTTTTTCATTTTATAACAGATATGCTTTTCTACCTCATGAAGAATATAAAAAAAAATCCCCAAACAATCCCAATAGCTAAGCATTAATTAGCCACAATGTTGGGGTAAAATTTGCCAAATTTTTGCTGAAGTGTTGGCAGATCATAAGAAGAATTTTTAACGGCACAAAAACTTTATTTTTAGAGTTTTGAAAGAAATCTCCGTTCAGATCCATATGTTTCCCATGCTTCAATTTCTAGGCCATCAAACCCAGCATAGCCTTTAACAAAAGTTCTACTGACAGTGAAGGAAATGCTTATATGCCTAAAGGTAAACTTAGGTTAATAGGTTTCCTCTGTAAATAATTGTATCTTTTATTTTGTTTAACACCTAAACTCGTCAAGAATGCTCATTTATGTTATTAAAATCTAATAGATAACTTTATTTCTAAGGTAAAAAATGCTGACATGTTTATATATAGGGTTCAACTATATATAATGAAAAACTGTTTGTGCCTTGTAAAATTAATCAAGTACAAAGAAACCTAAGTAACAGGCTTTAGCTCTTTTCGAGGGGATCATTCGCAGCTGAAATGATTAGCAAGAGTCTTAATTTCAGATTTGGGCCAAAGGTATATAAAATGTAAAAACATTTTCTTTGTCAATGAAACCCATTAAAATGAAGCTTTAATAAAACAATGCATAATTTAACATGGAAATACTTTGACCATGGGATGGCCATTTCAAAGGAAATTATTTGGCCCAGGGTAACTGTCTGTGTGCAGTCTTTGATGCCACTTCTCAGGTGGAATCTTTGATCCCTCAGAGAGGGGTAAGAAACTCTGAGTTACCTAAAATTTACTATTGACCAAGACCCTTCACACATATCATTATAAATCAGTGGATGGGAGCTTGTAGACTGTAGTAAATGCAAAATAGATTGATGTGACTTAACTCCTCATGAAAAAGAGATAAACTGTTTCTTAAGTATTGTGGGCAGGAGTGCATATGTGAATGGTTATCATGGATCAGCTAATGGGCAGAAACTTGTTAACATGTCAGCAAGGCAGTGATTCATGGCTTAGGGGCACATACCTGGTCTTACAGCATTTTACATAATGAAAAGCACGATTTGGGGATGTGAAATTCCAGAGGACAAGAACATGTTTGGTAACCTAGGTCACATTAGCATTGACTAAGTTGAGATGTGCAGCAGAAGAGAAGCAGATAAAAAGGGTCTAAAGAAAAAAGATGATATGGTAGAAGGATAAAGGTAATTTGAGGTAGTTTAGATTTCTGTGAAGATAGGGCAAGCTGCCCAATGCATGTCATGAGCCTGAACTCGTTATCTCAGAGCAGATGATTCATTACAAATTACAATCCTACAGTGACTTGTTCATGTAGCCACACTGTAACAGCACACCATTGGTTTTGTCGGAGAATTGTCATAATAGAAGTGCTGGTCTTTCGTCAGAGAATGTCAAAGTACATTAATGTCATGAAGTTACATTTCCAATCCATAAACTAAGCTGTGAAAAAAGTGTCAGGAGAAAAAGGTTTTGAGTTTTCTCTACATGTGTGTGGGAGGCGGTTCTACATCAGGGTTTCCTAACAGTGAATAAGGTGACAGTTGTATTCTGGTCTACCATTTAAGGGTCTATTTTAAAAAACTTTTTTAAAAATAAGCAATTTTATATGGATTAGAATGCTGCAGTAAAGGCACCTGGACTGAGAATTTGCAACATTTGTAATAAAAAATACATATGAAGATTAACTTTTTACAACAGGGAAGATAAGAATTTTCAGATAAAGTTTAAATTTAAGCTAAACTTTTCAAAAAAGTCTACATAGTTTAGGAGGCTAAAGCATTTTTTCACAAGTGACTTCAACTCTAAGTTGTGCATATCTAAGACTAGCTTTCTTACTACCTAAATTCAGAGATTACTGAGCTACCTGTGAATGCACCAGAATTTTCTTACAGGAAAGGGTGGAGCCATGATGGTGTACTCACTGGGCCTCAGACCTATCACAGAGAGCAAATGGAGTGCCTGTCCTATATGCTTAGTTACAAGCAATACCAGAACTCTGTTTGAGTTTGAACTGCTGTTGCAAATCAGGAACAGTGTCAGCTGACTGACCTTCATTTGAGCATGACAAGACATTATCTGGAAAGATTAAAAAAGAGGATGAAGACAACTGAAATATGGAAATATTTTTTGCTTCTCTGATGATCACATTTCTGCAATACTTCAGCCAAAAAGCTCTGCTCACAAGCATCTCCATTTTGAATGGCTACAATTTTTCCATAACTGGAACCTTCAGGAAATAATTTTACAGGTTCTGATTCCAGAGCTGGATGGTATTCATATACAAGCTCTGAAGAACTTTCACTATTGGACCTCAGGAAAAAAATTTCTAAGACAAAAATTATAAGAACGTAGTCGCACAAAGTTTCTGCATAAAATAGGGACCAAATAGTCTTTTCATACTTTTGCAAATCATCCCTTCAGCACCTAGCTTCCATAAGTGTTTTGGAAATTCTTTATTTATTAGTCAATTGTGTTTTGAGTAATAAATGACTTCATTATTGACTCCTATATAGACCATTTAAAGTTTAAAAGTTAAAATGCAATTCAGTAAGTACAAACATAAGAGAAAAGTCTCATAATCATTTCACATACAGGAATCAGAACATATCCTAAATTAAAAAAATATGAAATACACAGCCTTTTTTTTCTAATTTCTATTTTGATAACACTATCTCTGTGTGTAAGCTTTAGCCCAAACAGAAAGATCAAAAGCACTGCTGGAAGCTGTGACTGCTGTGTTATATAGCTTGTCCAAAGTAAGGATCATAGGGGTAAAAGAATGAGTAGGACTACCTGAAAGTAGGTTTTTGAATACTAAATGTTCATTTCAACATCTTGACCTGTAAGATAGCTGACCATCCTGGAGTAGCATTTTCAGATACTACTGCAGTGAAGAGACCTCCATTAACATTCAAATCAATAGGCAAAGAGCAATTTTTGCAGGTCCAAATCTGAAATACTGGTCTTTGAGAACACCTCTCATGATCACTACAAAATATGATACAAGCACCCTTCTCTTTAACTCAAATTTTCCATTGTTGGGTGTGCCAGATGCAAATTTACAGGGGATGCTAAAGGTACCAGTTATCAATGCCAACTTGTGAAGGACATGCATTACATGATAAATGTATCACATGACATATTCGTGGCCACACAGTTGTGCAACCCTTCCTCATTCACACAGGGATTAAACTTGTTCCTGAATGTCACCCTAACAAGACAACTTTTTTAGCAGTTCTGTTGAAAGTTCACCAAAGAGGAAATTATTCAGAATAAATATGTCAGTGTCTGATGTTTTATCAGGAGATTTTGAGCCAGTATAAAATGAAGAGCTTGTTTCTGCAGCTACCATGACAGTGTACAAAACCATGTCACACTAAAAAGGCAGAGATGACTGATTGAGGTACAGCTCTGTGCTGACTGACCAAACAACCTTTCTGATGTGTTCAACGTTAAGCTAAATTTGAATTGACAAATAGCTACATCTATGTTATTTATACACATCAGAAAACTTCATTATGCTTTGCTGATTTACCCAAAAATGTTACTTTCAACAATATGTATAGCAAGATTTAATACAGCCATCGCATTATTAAAATAGTACACACCGAAACTATAGAAAAAAAAATTGAAAAAAAAAGATACTAGTCAAGGTAGTCATCTTCAGTGTTTATTGAATGCTCAGGGAGTAATAAAAAGACAAAGACCTTGAGAAGGGTAAGCTATTAAGTGACTTTTAGTCTTGAAGACACTATCTTCATTCTGACATTGTGGAAAGGAATTGTGAGAAAAGTGGAAAGGGCAGCTTGCTGTCAGAGGTCTCTGCTAGTGACTGGACAGATGGATTTAAAAATGACAATGAATTACTGTTATATTAATATTAACATACAAAGTCATATACAGGTGTATGATACATATAGTATGTCATAAAATAATTAGGCATATTTAAAAGTGCACTTTCCAAAGGTAGTAGTTAAAAGAACATAACAAATAAAATTATTAATACAAGTATTCAATACTGTTCAATAAAATCAATTCCAGAGGACATCATTAGTAGTGATAGGACAGGGAGTAATAATTTTAAACACAAAGACGGTAGATATAGATTGACTATAAGGAAGAAATTCTTTACTATGAGGGTGGTGAGGCACTGGAACAGGTTGCGCACAGAAGTTGTGGATGCCCCATATCCCTGGAAGTGTTCAAAGTCAGGTTGGATGGGGCTTTGATCAACCTAATCTATTGAAAGGTGTCCCAGTCCACAGCAGGGGGGTTGGCTAGATGATCTTTGAACCATTCTATGATTCTATGACAAAATGCCAACACAGATAACTTTTTGAATAACACTGAGATGCAATTTTTTTGTACTCTTAAAGTGCTAACTTCTTTAGAATTAATATTCAGTAAAGCACAGTTTCACGTAGATTGAAAATTATACAAGATACAACACTAACCATTACTTTATTAAGCACAGTCTATTAAAATGATAACATCTTAGGTTTTAGAATGGTTGCAGTAATTAAAGCTGGTCGAACCATTCTGCATAAGATAAAGAGTCAGCTGAATTTTGGGGGGAATTTTCAATTAACCTACTAGATTAAATCTGTCTTGGTTTAAATCTGTCTGGATGATTTAAAATGGTAATGCTTTGCTATATATGGGATTCAGTTTTAGATTAACACTCACAAATTCAAGTGTCTACGTGTGAACTAGGTATCTTATCTCACTTTATAATCAAGGCAGAGCTAATCAATGCAATCACTGGAGCCTAGAAATAAGTTCAGCTCACTTTAAACTAGGTATCTATGGAAAAACACAGTTGTCTAAATAGAGGAGTTGTTTAATGTTATTTGAGATGGCCAAGGGTAACTGAAACATCAACATGTCAATGTAGCTGAAGTCTCCTTTCTGAGAAGTGACAGGTAGACAGAGGAGTTACAGGAGACCTGCACCCTCCTCGTCCAAGGTCTGCAGGCTAAGCAGGTTACCCAAAGCATCACAGATGGCAGAACACTTCTATGTTCAAACAGTTGAATAATTCCTTTAGTGGTTCTTCAGACCGGTGGGAAAACTTCAGCTGTTTGAATATAGATGTCTATATTTGATGCTTGCTATTTGAGATCCATCTGACCCAGGCCCAGAGGGCAGAGGTCTCCACTGATCTTACAACTTACCTACCATCCCTGTGCAGATGTCTCCGATACCCTAGGCCAGCATCTCAAGCAGCACTGGATGTTTTGGCAATTGATTTGAATTCTGTTTACTGAGGTGAAATAGCACCTTTTCAATGTTACGCAGGATTACTTGTTTCTTAGACGTTACTTGCTAAAATAAACACTTACCTCCTTTAGTCCATCCTTACACTGTGAGCAGAAATAATTTTCCCTTCATATATACCTCAATACACATTTTCCACTCATGATCCATTCCAAACACAGAATGAAACAATGTAATTATGTGAAGAACCTGGACTAAGAAAGTGAGCCTTTACCTTATTTCTAGGGACACTGGATTTTGTCTGATGTTCTAAAAATAAGGAACTTAAACACGCTCCATCCTTCAACAATATCTATATTACACTGTTGGAAAAATAGTCCAGGAAAACCAGCTCTTAACAAACAATTGGACTGTGAACTCTAGTCCCTATAAGGACTTGCACTAGGAAAGTAGAGCTTCAGCATTGTTTTTTAAATTTATTGAAAATGTAATATTATTAGTCAACTCAATGGAATGAATCATTTCATTTGGTGGACTGACAGAGGGAATGAAGAAGGTGAACATCAGCATACCTTTTGATATTGTTTGGATCTGTTACTTTATGTGTTACTATCCTATATGCCCCCTAACTAAAAAGCAATTTAAAAAAAAAATCCTTTGTAAAGAATGAGTGTTTTACTTCTTTTCATTTTTGACACATACTTGAAAACTAGACTGTGAACTAAAATAATCCCAGTCATTGTAATTCTAGAGAGTGTGAGCATAAATTGCCTATAGATCTTTAACTCGTACATGAAGCACAGGAAGAACAGTAATCAATAAAAAGTTTTATTGTCTCAATATAGCTATTTTCATCAGCAGGATTGTGAGAGTACATATGGGACTTCTCCATAATGTTTACTTTTTAACTACGAGTGTTTGAGGCTGAAATTGTGATTCATTTTTGTGAAACAAATCTTAATATATATTTTTATTTGCTGAAGCAGACATTAGGATATCTAGAGCAGAGTGTTTGTTGATTCATTCTACATAAAACTGAAGTTCAACATCCTCAGAAGAAAAAATCTGTGACAAATAGCAATATGACAACATAGGAGTTGCATCCTATGCTAGATCTTTGCCATACGTTTTTCTCTCATGCTGCTTATTTCTGAAAGCCACATCAAGAAGTTGTTTTTGTACATTAGTACCTATTAGCACAAGATCTCACTGCAGTGGTAAATTTGTAACACTTTCTTTGGTTCTATGAAATGATATAAACCACTATTTTAATATTATTTCTATTGTGTTCCTCTTGCTTATAATTAGTTTTATGAAATAGCTTTTTTGTTTGTTTGTTTAAAGCATATCTTTCTTAGACACAAAAAATTTTATACAGTCCCATACATATTGCTGGGTCAGTGAATTTTCTGCTCTTCAGGGAAATGATATCTTATCTTTGTTAGTTATGCCACAGTGACACACACTTTGTTCCTATTTAAGCAACACAATTGAGGAGATGCTTGAAATAATCTGGACACAGACCACTGTATTGTCATTGACTGTGCTGACTGCATATGTAGATGCTCTCCCGCTCCATATTTACTAGGCTTTTTCCCCTACAATGCTAAAATACAACGTAGACTCACATTTCCCTCCTTGCCTTGTTTTAATCTAAATAAATTCCCAAATGGATTTCTGCCTTACTTTAAATTACAAAATTAAATAAATATTATCTATTCTGAGCTTCCTTATTGAAATTAATGAACCATATATTCTATTTCATCTGCTTTGAATGAAATTAATAAAGTTTGAATCCTATTTTATCATTTATTTTCTGAAATGAATAACCTGTATGACCTTTGTTGTCTTTCTTTGACTTAAAAAGGTAACCTTCATGTCTATTTTTACTTTCTGTGTCCTGAATTGCTGAACCCAGTTTTGTCTCCTTCAATAAAATTAACTTAATCCTTAAATCAGTTTATTCATTTTTATTTAAATAATAAAATTCTTTATTACAATTTCCTTGGTTTCAGTGAAGGTCTAAAACATTAACCTGCTAAGAAACATATTACTTTAAACAATTCATTTGCTGTCTTATGTGTTAGTATGTAGTTTCTTCCACCTCAGTGACCCCTTCCCACCCCATGTCTTTGCAATTTTTAATCATTTTATATTTTCTTTGTATTTTTGTCATTTTTTTCTGTTTTGTCTCAGTAAGGTGCACCCTGAGCCTCAAGCTACACGGATTTCCTCCCACATGCTCTCCATGCACAATCAAATTTGCAGTGTGGCTGTAATGCATCCCCGTGGCAAAAGGTAAGAACAAAGTCTATGAATCACCTAAGTCCAACTGAAGTCTTTAAATAGACTTTATATTATCACTGTGCATACAAATGAGTTTTGTCATTATAAAGTTTCCCCAATTTATTTGTGTGTAACTGTTAGATATGTACAGTCCAACAGAAGCTCCCTGGGAAAAAAAAAAAACATAAATCCACCAAAACCATCTGACTTTTATGAACTTCCAAAGTTGATACAAATGATTTGTCTTTAAAAAAAAAAAAGAATTTTCACAATACTTGGCAGTATCTTTATTGACAAGACTGATTTTTTTTCCTTTTTATGTATTCATTTGTATAGAATTATTAACACAAACTAAATTTAGCACTTTAAATAAAATGGCTTTTGTGGATACAATGAAAACTGCAGGTAAGTTCTAAGTCTCTACAGTGTGAGCTGGTGGAAACGTTTTCTTATTTCATATTTCAGACCTCTGAGATGCCATTTGGGACCTTTGGCCAACCCCTAGCCCTAAGGTCTCTTTGCCAATCATTTTGTCAGTTGCCATGTGATCCCCTGTAAGATATCCTCCTGACGTTGGTAGAAAATGTCATTGCTGGCATGACAGAAATCTAAACTGCGATTAAGATTTGCATTTTTTAAATCACATTTTTTCATAAAATCACTTTTAGACTACATTACCTAGATAGCTCCTGACTAGAAAAACAAGCAAAATTCTACATGATAAATGTGTGTTGTGAAAAAGCAGTTATAAAGAAGCTCTACCAAATGAAGGCCTGGTCCTAAATGTATTGAAATAGTGGAAAAATTCCCAACAATTTTATTGAACTTTGCCTCAAGGTGATAAGGAACACATAATCAATAACAAACTGTCAGTTATTATCTTCAAGTCACATGAGGCTGGATCGCCAGCAGATTTAAACTGGTGCAGCTCTGTTTGTTTAAATTCAGTTGTGTCTTTGCAGATTAAATGAGACTGTGGCAAATTTTATTTTAAAGCTTTCACTGCTTACCAAAACAGCTTATGAGTGAAATGTCCCTTTAGGTTAATTTGAGGTCATTTAGAAGAAATACAAAAAATGGATAAAACATTTCTAAATTTTTGATATTAAAAATATTTTAATGAAATTGTCCTGTTCATTAAGAAAAGTTCTTCAGAAAGTAATCAGGGAGGAATAATAACTACTTTTAATTACAACACCTATCTAGTCTAAATAATTTAACTACAGAGCATTTTGCCTGCAATGTGTTATAATGGGTCATTGATGCTGCCTATGATCCCTTATTCTCTCAAACAGCTCTTTCAAACCCCTCACTCTCATTCCCTTTCTGTATGTATTATTCAACACCTTGAAGCAGTAGTTAGAGACACTCATAACATAGCAATGATTATGCTTCAAAAGCTTAAAAAGAAAGGACACCTTTCTTTTGTAAAACACTCTTTTGGACTTGGAACTGAGCATGGTTCATGTTCAAAGAAATGTTCATCAAGATTATATATGTTTATGACTCTCAATGACGAATAATTTTTTTCAGCTGCCTTCAGGAACCCCCCTCCCAGACACCCAGGAAAACAGCAATACACTATTATGGTTAGGACTGAACAGTGGTGATACTGACACAGAAGACATGTTCCACTTCTGAGTATCCTTTAAAATGAAGAATATCTTCCTTGTAATCCCCTAGTAGTTAACCAGAATGACTGTTTACTCAGAGATGAGTGCACATGAGGAAAGATGTTATTGCTTAGATAGGGTCTCTCAGTAAAGAGATGAAAATGCCGTCATTTTTTGAATAAATCATTTGGAAACATATAAGGGTGGGTTGTTGACGATTTGGGTTTGTTTAATTCCTTGAGCCAAATTTCAGCTTCTTTCTCACTCAGAATGAAAACAATTTGCATGCTTGAAAACAGAAATCAGAACATTCTTGTCCTTCAAAAATTCTCGTAGAATATATATGCTATTTTCCCACAAATGTAATTTCATATAGTGTCTCTTTCAGATAGACAGCACTGAGGGACAGATGCTGAGAGGAAACATATTCATTTTCCACTGTAAAACTTGATTTTAAATCTAGCTAGAGCATGTTTCTTTTAGTTATGTCAAGTTCTACTCGACTTGTTAGCCTCTGTGTAGCTGCAGGGAAGCCAAATGTTGAAAATTCATAGTGAACTTTCTTTAAGCACAAGCAAAACCTGAGAAAATAAATTTTCTAATAAAAAGAGGTCATATCTACCTACACAGTTAAAAAAAAAAAAAGAAAAAAAAAAGAAAAAAAACCTATCTCCATCAGTGGTTTTTTGTTCTCAAAAGAAAAAGAGCAAAATAAGTCTTAGATATGTGATTATAAAAGACTACCTAGAAATAATTAATAATAAGGTCTGTAGAAACTGTCATATGTACATATGATGTCCTTAAATTAATAGAGGTTTATATTGCCTATATTGTTTTCCACAAAGAGTGCTGTTCCATTCTTTTTGACCTTAATTAGTATAATTGATAGTAGTTTTAGAGCTGCACACCATTTTAATCATGTAGTTACAGCTTTCATGACAGAAGAAAAATGAAATAGCAGCTGGGAGTTATCTATTAATACTGAGGGAACAGAAAGGTAAAAGGAAAGACCCTTCTCGTCTAGGACTTCAGGGCTTTTATGGTGTTAGTAATGAATGACTAATGTATTCTAAGAGGAACACGCTGATCTCCCAGGATGTAATGAAGGGCAGCAGGAGGTAGGATAAATGTGAGTTAGAAATTTGATATCATTAGCAAATCACATGGTTACAAGAGTATATAGATAGGCCAGAAAAAATGTCAAAGCTTGAGAATATAAACCATGCGTATACATGCATGTATGAATGGGAGTACCTGGGCATGTGTGTTAGGGGTTCAGACTCCGACATACCGAGTACTTTTAAGTTTCCTGGAAAAGCATGCAGTGCTACCATGGGTCACAAGGTTAGAGTGAGAATGGCAGAACAATCAAAATTTATTTGGAGATATGATTATTTGGAATGGATTTGAAACAAGCCAGTGTACAATGAAAAATGAGAATAAACAATAGAGTTTCTAAGCTGTGAACAAAACATCCTGGAATCATAGAATCATAGAATAGTTTGGGTTGGAAGGGATCTTTAAAGGTCATCTAGTCCAACCCCCCTGCCATGAGGAGGGACATCTTCAACTAGACCAGGTTGCTCAGAGCCCTGTCCAACTTGACCTTGAATGTTTCCAGGGATGGGGCATCTACCACCTCTCTGGGCAATCTGTTCCAGTGTTTCACCTCCCTCATTGTAAAAAATTTCTTCCTTATATCTAGTCTAAATCTACCCTCTTCTAGTTTAAACCATTCCCCCTTGTCCTGTCGCAACAGGCCCTGCTAAAAAGTTTGTCCCCATCTTTCTTATAAGCCCCCTTTAAGTACTGAAAGGCTGCAATAAGGACTTCCCGAAGCCTTCTCTTCTCCAGGCTGAACAACCCCAACTCTCAGCCTGTCTTCATAGGAGAGGCGTTCCATCCCCCTGATTATTTTCATGGTCCTCCTCTGGACCTGCTCCAACAGGTCTATGTCTTTCTTGTGCTGAGGACTCCAGAGCTGGACGCAGTACTCCAGGTGGGGTCTCACCAGGGGGGAACAGAGGGGCAGAATCACCTCCCTCGACCTGCTGGTCATGTTTCTTTTGATGCAGCCCAGGATACGGTTGGCCTTCTGGGCTGTGAGCGCACATTGTCAGCTCATGTCCAGCTTTTCGTCCACCAGTACCCCCAGGTCCTTCTCGGCAGGGCTGCTCTCAATCCCTTCATCCCCCAGCCTGTATTGATACTAGGGGTTGCCCCGACCCAGTTGCAGGACCCTGCACTTGGCTTGTTGAACCTCATAAGGTTCACACGGGCCCACTTCTTGAGCTTGTCCAGGTCCCAGATCCTAAACAAGTAGATTTTTTCATTAGCTTTAGTTGGTAATTCTTTTCTTGAAGGTTTCTCCTATCTTTGTTAATGACACTCAGAGTTTCTGAAGTTGTGAGGCTTTACAAGAAAAGAAAGCTTGTTCTACTGTCTTTTCCTCACAGATCTAGTTAAAAAAACCCTAACAAACCAAACCAAAACAAAACCAAACCAAACCAAAACAAAACAAGACAAAACCAAACCAAACCAAACCTCTACCGGTGGCACTTACTGCATATCATACTGGGAGAAAGAAGCATGTCAAGGTAACTGCCAATTATGTATAAATTTGTATTCCACTAAGTTCCCTTGTGGCACTACAGTTTGGCACATTACTTCTGTGAAAATTACAGTGTAAGATGAATTCATTGATAAATACTAATTATATTTTATATGTAATAATTATTTTTCTTTTTTTCTTTTTTTCTTTTTTAAAAAAGTAACACAGAGTTCAATTAACTTAAAAATATGGCAGAGGACAGCATAATTGAAAGTGAAAAATCTGGGGATATATATTAGTTTTTAACTGTGCATGTACTTAGAGAAGAACTGTGTTTACTTGAGGTAGACCATCTTGGTCATGAAAAAAAATAACATAACATAACTCTTATAACCTAAATGTGATCATATTTATTTTGAAGATCATGCCAAAAAAGCTTAATTGAGGTACTGACTGTACTGACTGTGTGTTATTCATAGTGTTAAAACATTTTTGTAATTCCAGTCTTTATGGATTTTATATAGAAACACTGCTAGGAATATTCAACTGTCATTACATATGTGGGAACAGTCAGATGATAAGAAAGAAAAAATATTTCTAAAGACTTGTAAAACAAATTCTCATCCAGCTTTTCTTCTAGCTTTGCAGAATGATTGTGGCCTTTTTCATTATTTTCTTTTTTGCTTGTGTTTCTGCTTTCCTGTATTCTTGCACAAAGAAATGAACTTTGACAATGGGGATTCTAAGACTTTTGCTGCCTAGGCAAAGTGAAAAAAGTTCACCCTGCAATTATTTATACAATGAATAGTCACTAAATCTGTGGCTGTTCCAGTTAACAGTATATTGTGGCTGTTATAGAACATGATAGAGTTCTATTTTTAGGTGAATCAATGCAGAAAGGACATACATTTTTTTTCCCGTGTCTTTTCTTATGACATATTTTAATCTGCTCTATAGAAAAAATATTAACTATACATTGCGGTTAATACATAAGGGTCAATAAAAGTCAGCAAAGTTAAGGTTACACACAAAATTCTACCTCTAGATGTATGCACAATGATTGCATTTATTATATAACTATATAGAATTGCTAAAATATCAGATGACGTTTCCAATAATTTTAAGTACATACACTTGGAGTCTTGCACCACTTACTTTATTCCTAAACATATAAACGTTATTTGCATTCTATATCTGCCTCTGTACTGACTTAACTCAGAGTTCCTTAGAAGTAGCCAAGCATTTCAGAAAATTAAATCTTTTTCACTTCTGATGAAAGGGCAATGTGCAACAAAACCCAGGATACAGATTTTGAAATTACTTCACAACTCTGATGAAGCACAGCACCCTGATTTCATTATGATTTTTCCTTCACAATTATATAAATCCTGAAAAATAATTAGTACTTTTTATTCCTTCTCCTTTGCCTTATAGAGCACTAACTCAGTTCTAGTAAAAGTAAAAACTTCAAAGATTTACCTGAAAATTATTGTCTAAGTTTCTTGCAGATATTAAACTCAACTTATTAATCAGTCAAAAGCACAGCGTTCACTGTGTGAACAGTTATGCAGAACTCTTTTTTTTGGTTCAAAACCTGGTTTTGGTCTACAAGATTTAATACTTTACCCCCAACTGGGGAGGAATAAAGTATTCCTTTACTGGGGAAATTGTGGAAATGTCATTAACATCCTCAATTAAAAAAAAAAAAAACACAACAAAACAAAGAACCCCCCAAACCCCCAAACATTTTAATATATATACATCTATACTAATACCTAATCATCATCTATAAATGTTTACAAATCCAGAGTTTACTGAAAAAAATTTTAAATGAAGACAATAACAAACAAATGGGATTTGTTGTTGTATAAACATAACTTTTTAAGATTTATCACAGATCCATCAAGTTGAATAGAGAGATTTCAGTACAAATGCCTAGTTTTATCCACAGACTCAAGAGAATTTGTATTAATTTTATAGCTTGTTTGAAATTTCTCCTGTTTTCAAGACTGTTATTTTTATTTCTCTGCTCATATTTTCTTAATTTTACACTCTTCAATAACACCATACTTTACATGATAGTGTAGCTTTCTTTGGAGGAAAGACTATTTTTTTCAGAATGAGACCAATATGATAATGCATTCGACGTTATATATGAATCCAAACAAAAACATTTAATTCCTGTTCCATTTCCATTTATTGATTTTAGTAGTGAATCACTACTATTGCCTAATTTCAGTTATTACACTATCATTACAGCTCCATATTTCTCCAAAGTTACTTCCAATATGGATTTAAGAACCAAACTGTCATTCTGTCCTGGTTTCATCACTTGTTTTTCCTGGATTTTGTTCCTTTCTTTCTCTTTTTTTGTTTTCCTTTTCATTACAATATTATGAATTATTATTATTATTATTATTATTATTTTATTTTATTTTATTTTATTTTATTTTATTTTATTTCAATTATTAAGCTGTTCTTACCTCAACCCACAAGTTTTCTTAGTTTTACTCTTCTGATTCTCTCTGCCATCCCACTGAGCAGGGGGAGGGTGAGCGAGCAGCTGTATGGTGCTTGATTGCTGACTGGGTCTAAACCATGACACATTCATATTGTGCCACATTGCCTTCTCCAGCTGTTATTGGAGAGAGATTCTTAAGATAATGATATATTTTATGAAATGTAGTACAGCCAAGTATCTAAATCAGGGAAGGACCTAAAATGCATAACAACCTGCAATATGGCAACTCAGGCCAACATCTTTTAGTAAAAAGTAAAAATTCTGGTTGCTAGAGATAGAGAACTAGATCTAGAAATTAATCCTGAAGTAGAGCTGACGTTCTGAATTTGAGTGGAGTGAAAACAGCAGGAAGAATTCTGTTAAGAAATTTCAAATGATACTTTTTCAGGGACGTTATTGAACAAATAGAACAATTGTTTGCAGTATTTATTGATGAAGGGATGAAAACTGCAACTTTTTCTAAGAAAATATTTTATAACAAACAGTGAAACAGTCTATTTTTTCAAATGTTAAAATCCTACCAATGTCATTTAAAACATGTATCATGTCTGCTGTCTTTCAGTTTAGATGCTGCTGTCTTTGAACTTCTCATAGTGTAATGATTTACAAAACTGTGACCTATAATACACACTGCAACATGGGCCTTTTTTCTATCGATGCATTTATTTTTAAGTGTACTTTTAGAGTGAATTTTTGAAAAAAAACCACCCATGCTTGAAAGTTCTGAAATTTCAAATTATTCTGACAAATATAATTATAAATTATGTGGCCAAAAGCTGCACTTACATAAGTCAATGAGAAATCAGGGAATTAATGTTTTGTTGGTGAAACATATATACCATGAAATAAAATTCCAGTTAAACAATAATTTTTATATTTGGTAATTGTTATTATATTGTTATCATAAATTAGTATATAATATTTTCTAAGATTACAGAGTCTCAAATTCTGACATAAAAGTTATTCCTTTTTGTTTATTCAATATTAATGTCCTGGTTTCGGCTGGGGTAGAGTTAAATTTTGTCCTAGTGCTGTGTTTTGGTTTTAGTATGAGGAGAATGTTGATAACACATTGATGTTTTTAGTTGTTGCTAAGTATCCTTCTAGTCAAGGACTCTTCAGGGGCTGGGAGGGAGCATAGCTGGGACAGCTGGCCCAGCTGGCCAACAGGGTATTCTATACTATATGACATCATGTTCAGTATATAAATAAGAGGTGTGGTCCAGGAAGTAGTGATCACTACTTGGTTATCGGTCAGCACGGGTGGTGAGCAATTGCATTGTGCATCATTCGTTTTTTATATTCTATCATTATCATTATATCATTATTATTATTATTTCCCCTTCCTTTTCTGTTCTATTAAACTGTCTTTATCTCAACCCATGAGTTTTTCTCACTCTTACCCTTTGGATTATCTCCCTGTCCCATTGGGGGGGGGAGGAGGGGGGGAGTGAGTGAGCAGCTTGCATAGTGTTTGGCTGCCTGCTGGGTTAAGCCACGACAATTAACTATGAGAGTCAATCCTGTTATTTAGATTATTATATTTACAAATGTTGAGGCAAACACGTCCTGTCGGAGCACCAATAGGAGGTGATCTTGTGTTATTAATATCATTGCAAATCAAGAACATACTGTATAATCAGTTCAATGTATGAGTTGGTTGTGTTCAAGTAAAATAACTTTTTTACTTTTCAATTATCATACTTTGTTTCTCCAAAAAGAATATTTATTTCACATTCTTATTTCATAATCCATATGTATTCAAGAAAAGGAATGCCAGCCACTGGTGGGACTGATTTACTGAGAATTTTTACACAGTCCTTGACCTGTACCTTTTAGAACAAAATTATGTTGACTTTTTGTGTACATGAGGGATGAACATAAAGTTGGGAATGGATTAAGGAGGACAAAAATAACCTTTTCTTATACAATCCATGTTTAGTAGAGGAAGGGTCAATGGCACTTAGGCAGCACAGTTTCCAAAAGACATCTGCCTAGAAGACGTCATGAAAGTTTGAAATCTTGATGCCTGTAGTCCTTTTTACCTGCCAGCAACATTGACCAGAAGCTAATCAGTGCTCCCTGACTGTGGCAGAGCAATTGCATTTCACTGTAACGTCTTATGGACCATAAAAGGTAATCTTGATCCCTTGATCACATTGTGCTTCATGGCTCTGTGAACTACAGGATATATAACAACAGGCAGTAATGTAGCACATATTTTTTTCCTGTCATTTATTCTACACACTCTCAGATACTTTATTCCACCATCACAAAACAATGTTTTGACTGAGCTCATCCAAGCATCAGAGCATCTTTATAAACAGTAAGCAAAACTATGACTCATCTCTGTATGACTAACATTTTTGTCAAGGCCATCTAAACATTTCATCTGGTAATGGATATAGATGTTGAAAAGAACAGGAGAAGAAATTGACCCATGTGGATATTTACTGGAAAGTGGATCAAAGTAAAAGTGTAATTTCAATTTCAATGTCAGTTGAATTTCATCAAACTTCAGACACATGCATAGACCCACGCTAACAGGTCCATCTCTTTCTTGTGCTGGGGACCCCAGAGATGGATGCAATACTCCAGGTGGGCTCTCATGAGAGCAGAGAAGAGGAGAAGAATCGTCTCCCTCAACGTGCTGGCCATGCTTCTTTTTATGCAGCCCAGGATACGATTGCCTTTCTGGGCTGCAATCACATATTGCCAGCTCATATCTAATTTTCCATCCTCCAGTACCCTTAAGTCCTTCTCAGCAGGGCTGCTCTCAATCAGTTCATAGAATCATAGAATTATTTAGGTTAGAAAGGACCTTTAAGATCATCGAGTCCAATTGTTAACCTAACACTGCCACGTCCACCGCTAAACCATGTCCCTAAGCACCACAGCTACATGTCTTTTAAATACTTCCAGGGATGGTGACTCAATGACTTCCCTGGGCAGCCTATTCCAATGTCTGACAATCCTTTCAGTGAAGAAATTTTTCCTAATATCCATTCTAAACTTCCCCTGGCACAACTTGAAGCCATTTCCTCTCATCCTATTGCTAGTTACTTGGAAAAGAGAACCGACACCCACCTTGCTACAACCTCCTTTCAGGTAGTTGTAGGAACGGTAAGGTCTCCCCTGAGCCTCCTTTTCTCCAGGCTAAACAACCCCAGTTCCCTCAGCCGCTCCTCATAAGACTTGTGCTCCAGGCCCTTCACCAGCTTCATTGCCCTTCTTTGGACACACTCCAGCACCTTAATGTCCTTCTTGTAGTGAGGGGCCCAAAACTGAACACAGTAGTCGAGGTGCGGCCTCACCAGTGCCGAGTACAGGGACACAACCACCTCCCTACTCCTGCTGGCCACACTATTTCTGAGACAGGCCAGGATGCCATTGGCCTTCTTGGCCACCTGAGCACACTGCCGGCTCATGTTCAGTCGGCTGTCAATCAGCACCCCCAGGTCCTTTTCCTTTGGGCAGCTTTCCAGCTACTCTTCCCCAAGCCTGTAGCGTTGCCTGGGGTTGTTGTGGTTGAAGTGCAGGACCCGGCACTTGGCCTTGTTGAATCTCATACAGTTGGCCTCAGCCCATCGATCCAGCCTGTCCAGGTCCCTCTGCAGAGCCTTCCTACCCTCAAGCTGACCAACACTCCTGCCCAACTTGGTGTCATCTGCAAACTTACTGAGGGTGTTTTGTTTCATCCCGCAGCTTGTATTGAAATTGGGGATTGCCCCAACCCAAGTGCAGGACCTCGTTCAACTTCATGAGGTTTGCACGGGCCCACTCCTCAAGCCTGTCAAGGTGCCTCTGGATGGCATCCGTATCAACTGCACCACTCAGCTTGGTGTCATCTGTAAACTTGCTGAGGGTGCACTCACTCCCATTATCTATGTCATTGATGAAGATATTAAATAGTATTAGTGCCAGTACAGATCCTTGAGGGACACCACTCATTACTGATTTCTACTTGGACACTGAGCCATTGACTGTAACTCTTTGGACTCGGCTATCCAGCCAATTCCTTGTCCATCTAACAATTCATCCCATATCTCAAACCCATATCTCTCCAATTTAAAGGCAAGAATATTGGCGGGGGGGAGGAGTTCAAAGGCCTTACAGAAATCCAGGTAGGTTACAGGTAGTAACTACTCAGTCTATTTGAGACGTGCATTAAGATCAGACAAATTTTACTATGCAAGTACCTGCTTCTCTTCATTTTAAGGCAGTCTACACAGCTAGGTCAAATGCAGACATCCACAGTCATGTGAGTGGAATCTCACCAGGGATATATTTCCACAAGGAGGATTCAGAAAATGTTAGAGTTACTGCTATTTCTGAAAGATCTGCAGCAACTGTTCATTATGAAGAATGTCAGAAGCTAGAGAGACAGATTAGGTATTTATTCTTACACTATCCATAGGCAGAGGCCAGCAGTCATCTGTCTGTAGTACAAAAGCTACTTACTATTACTCCTTACTACTTGTTTGAACTTAAATGTAAGAGATGGAAAAAGTTAACTTGAATTAGATTAACTTTTTGTTGAGCTTTGACTACTACCAAGCTTGTTCAGCTCTATGAAATTTGTCTCTATGTAGGATTTGGTCAGACTTGAAATATAGCATGAATTTCCTCATGGATCATTATGCTGTTACATTCTTGACTACTTTGGGCACTGAATTGTGAATTGAACCGTGCAACAAAATCTGCTTAGCATGCATAGGTTTGTAAAGTAATCTGCAACCCTCCCAAACGACTCTACTTCCGCCTTCTGGTCAAGGATGGTACTACCTTACAAAGACTTTTGAAAATGATGGTGGGAGGGTGTTTGATATCCATGAACCACTTTAGATATGCAAATATTGGACTAAACCTACTTAGGGGTTTCCAGAACATCTTGATGATTGAATTCACTGAAGCTTAGGAATACCAATTGTTTTTTGGCTTGCGAGTACGAAATGGCATGATTCATACTTCAGGCTTCATATACGAGATCTTTTATTATAATAGCAATATTGTTTTTACAGCACCTCATGCTCCATTCAGTTGCAAGCTGTAGGTATCTGGGACTGACTTACCACCTTGAATAGCAACATGAACAGGATTTTAAATTGTCATTGAGAAATGTTAAGAAAAATATTTGAGGCATTTGATATGTTTTTCCCTTTGGATGACTATAGCAATCACAGAAGACATTTTATCTGAAAGGTCACATGAAGTAGGTGTTTGCACAGTACATTAAGTTGTTGTTGCTGAAAATATATTTCAATCTTTCCTGAGTGCAATATGTTAGGATAAAGCCTCTCAAATATACAATGCTGCATTTTCAACTCAGCCTTCTTAAGCAGTAATTACATCAGAAAATTAAGGGGAACAAGAAAGAGAGTATGCAAATAATCTGTTCCTAAGACAATCATTTAATAAAACTTGCCTTTTATTAGGGAAAAAAAAAGCTAAAAGTTGCCCTTTGATATAGATCAGAACCAAACTTTTCAATTTTCAAGCTTGAATTTCAATTTACTGAATAAACTTTCTATGTTTGGACATCTTATTGTTTTCTTTCTGTCCTGATGCCACCTCCAGCAATTGTTAAATGATTTATAAGAGCTTCTCATATTTACACAGCACCCAACACAGAAATGGCATTTTTTCCATCCTGTGTGTAAAATATACTAACTTCATCTTATACCCAAACCTTCATTTTATTATTGATGAAAAGGAACTAATAACTGCTTCACACTAAGAATCTAAAATTAAAGATCGTATTTTGTCAAAGGAAAATCCAATTTCTTGTATTAAAACAATGGGGGAACCAGAAATTTTCTGAGTTAGTAGGTGATATTTTATGATATAAATTATGCCACCTGTTAACCAGAAATTAAGAATTTATGGTGCTTGGTCAAATAGGAAAGTATTGCCTTCAAACAATAACAAACAATAACAAAATAATTATTTTGTCTGGTACACACAAGATTAGCCTTATTACCAACATATTTTCTCAGAATCAAAGACTTATGTCCACTCAATGATTCAACACTTTAAAAAGTCCTTTCATTGCTGCTACATATCCTCTTTTAACTGAACAATCCACAGAAGGAGTTATAGAGAATTACTGTTGTTGAGAACCTCCTCACCTTGTTTGTTATGGAAAGATTCCACATTTAGAATTGGACATGTTACGAAACAGAGGTATCAACATAGACTAAAACATGCATTTTTTTATACTTTTATACATACTTTCTCTTTACATAGTTATACCTATAGCTTTATTGCCTCTCCTTTCATGAATACTTAGCTTTCTTAATAGGCTTTTCCATATGAAACCACATGAACAAACTTTTGTAAGTCTAAATATAGCATGTTTCCAAAT
This sequence comes from Calonectris borealis, assembly GCF_964195595.1. NCBI lineage: Eukaryota > Metazoa > Chordata > Aves > Procellariiformes > Procellariidae > Calonectris > Calonectris borealis. The sequence continues at coordinate 47,828,573 of NC_134312.1, forward strand.
TCATTACACTATTGACATCTACAGAAAGATGCTTTTCTTGGTAGACACCATACTGGATAACTTCCATTAATTCATGATGTTCCATGTCTTTTACTACTCTATTTTTAATTATTTCCCAACAGTCAGTTGTCAAGTACAGGTGTAAAGATTTGACTGGCTTAAAATTTCCCACGTAACATTTATAGCATTTATAGCTAAAATACATAGTTAAACTCATAATTAAAAGAGGACAAGAGGCAATGGGCACAAACTGAAACACAGGAGATTCCATCTGAACATTAGATGGAATCTTATGGGAAAAAGAAACACTTTTTTATGGTGAGGGTAACTGAGCAGTGGCACAGGTTGCCCAGAGCGATTGTGGAGTCTCCCTCCTCGGAGATATTCAATACCCATGTGGACATGGCCCTGGGCAACTGGCTCTATGTGGTGGTGCTTGAGCAGTGGGGTTGGACAAGATGACCTCCAGAGGTCCCTTCTGTGTGATTCTGTGAAAACAGTTTATAGTTAAAATTTCTGCTTTCCAAACGACTAAGCCATTGAACTGCTTAGAATAAGAGACTGGATTTTTTTGTTGTTCACTCAGCCACTTCATAGTTAAGCTTTTTCAGACTCTTGGATATATACCACCTGGAGATGTGACTCTCTGTTTTCAAAGTTGGTTTATTCCAAAAATGCTGTTTATGACAAGTCAGTTTCTGAGAATTCCTCATGTTAATTATTGAATTATTGAACAAGCCAGGCTCAAATTGCTGCATTTTTATTGATGGTGATAAGAAATGATCCACTTCTCAGTATTGTCTGCATCTTGTTTAGCATCTTGTTTTAACCCTTGATATAGCAGACCAGTCTTCCCCTTCATAAAGAACATGTTTTTTTGCAAACCATTAAGATTCAATTTTGGCACTTCTGATTTCCTCTGATTTTAATCATTAATCACAAAACGTTCCTCTCTTTCTCTATTCTATAGTAAGCACATTTCTGCAGGAAATGTGATAGGGCAAGACAAAGGAGCCAGGGAGTCCATCTCACAGAGATGACATAGTATGTGCACATACATTGGTAACAGCATTTTTCCTGGTGACCAAAGAGATTGATGACCTCCCATGGCTTTCCTTAATTTATGACTATCTTTATCATTAGCTGGGCCGTGACTTTTCCTCATGGGATAGGAATAATTCAACATATTAAGCAATTTCTCAAACATCTTCATACTTATTGAATCTAATATCAAATCTAGCTCCTGATAGGGAAAAATGTAAATCCTTCTGTATCTCTGTATTTCTGTTTTGTGTTTGTGCAAAGAATAGTTTATATTTCTAATGGGATATTAGGTTTGTTTTGAAGTGCTTCATAGGCAAAAGCATCAGACAAGGTACCTCCTTGATTCCAGGGAGTCTCCATAACTAGTGCTAAGAGCTATTCTTGGTAGCAGTACATTGTCTAGTAAATACCAAAATCAGAGCTCTTTGAAAGATGAAAAGTACCTTTGCCTTTCTTTCTATGAGCCTAGCCCAGCTGGGGGTTTTACAAGAGTGGTGTTTTGGGGTTGGTTTTTTTTTTCTTTCTTTCTTTTTTTTTTTTCCTTCTTTTATTTCCTTTCTGGTTTTCTCCCTTTCTTCTATCCACTTTTAGCTTCTCTCAGGAAATGGAATCTGCTCAATCCAGATTATCAGAGCTTGAACTAAATTGCCACATAAATCTTCTAAAGCACTCTTTTGCTTCTTTTCACATCACTATAATGACAGCTAGTCATCACTCTAAGGAACCTACATATTCTTCATGCTCTAGATCTCCCTGTCTAAATATGTTAGGGATAGATGGATGCTTTTCCTTACCTTTCTTCAGTCTGAACCCACTTGGTCCTCCCTCATGGAATTGAAAAGCTGGCATCATTTGTCAGATCCTCCATGCTTTCTTTCAACCAGATGTTAGTAGAAAGTAAATTAAGTCAGAGTGCACTATGGAATTCATGGAACAGATTTTACTTTTGGGACCAAATAGGCACAAAGGCATCACAAAACAACTGCAATTCCTAATAAATGGAAGAAAGAAGATAGAGAAACTATTTTCTAAACAAAAGAACTTGGAAAAGATTATAAAATTCTAGAATTTATAAAAAAGAAAAAACTTAAAAACAAATTTGAGTTTACTGCTGGTAAGTATAGTGATTATTAACTAAAGAAATAAACCATAATAGAAACACACATTTCACTTGCTGGAAGTTCAAACAAGTCAAAGATGCGAGTACAGCCTTATTTCAGTAGTCTTTTATATATGCATTGTAATATGACCCTTGACTACATGATTACATACTACTTTCTTGTGAATGTCTGTTTCTGGAAACTTAGTACATCTTTGACATCTGCAGACTCAGTCTTAGTTCTAGCCTTCTCAGCTGAAGTTTTTTATCCAGTTTAACTCCTGGACTTGCCTCTGTCCTAGCTACTGTTGCATACTTGTCCATATCCCATCATCAAGGTTGACCATATAGGTCAGCCCCATTCTCCCTGTTGCTCCTAAACTTCATAGACTTATGTTCACTTTCTAAATACTAATTTCTTCGCTTAGTTTAGAGACACAGCAAAAGTGGACCCCTCTAAAAATCATGTAAAAGGAGCACAAATATTCCCATAGTCACAGATGAAGGAAGAAGAGATCACACAACTAATGTTTGTATGAGTCCTGAAAACAAAGAAAAAAAAACACCCTAGGTGCCAATGTACCTGATCTTCCTACACTCTTTCCTATTTCCCCTTTTATTCTGCCTACTTACTACTTCTTTATCTGCATACCAATAATCCCCCTTTATAGTAACTCCCACTTCTCTCCATTGATCAGGTCTCCATCCCTTCTTTTTGCATTCAAAAGGGATGGCTTCCTCTTCTTCACAACCATCAAGAGGTTATAGCTATACTCTCGGGTGTACACCTTAGTAAGTCTCAGAGATTTGGGCCCTCCACTTCCCAGACTTTGGAGTGAATTGTTGCTCCTTCGTTGCCCATTTTTCTAGCTTTCACTCTAAGAGACACAAATATGGGTAGGGACTGGCATGTCCTACCTTCCCCACCTCCTAACATGGAATCAGGATGAACCTGACTTTCCAGAAGAGTAGATAATGCTACTAGAAGTACAAAGAAGCAGCTCTTTACCCCTGGACATACTAAAAAATAAACAGCTGTACTGTGAGTTACTACTGAAAGAATAGAAGAAAAAAAAAGACACAACGATGGTCATGAAAAGCATGAAAATTGTACAGCTTGAACTAAGCATATGCCTAGACAGCAAAAAAACCTGCACCATAAACTTTTTATTTAAATATTAATAGAATCTGAAACTACATTAGGACAAAAAAAAAAAAAATTTTTCAGAGCAAAGTATTTGTGTGTTTTTTTTTTTTCCTATAATGAGTAATCACCAAATATAGTAATTAATTATTTTCAAATTCAAGAGTTAAATAATTAGAGGTAGCACAACTGATTTCTTGATTATGCATCTTCTAGATTAATTTGTGGTCCTTACAAAATTTATTAAGTCTTGCTTACCACTCATCCCCTCTATTCACAGTGTGAGAATTTTATTAAAATGTTGTCAATGATAGGAAGAAAAACAGTAATAAAGAGGGGAGAGAGAAAAAGACAGAAATAATTACAAAATAGGAGTTCATTTCTCACCCCTTTCCTTCCATGGCCAAAAGTTCAAAACATAAAATGATATTGTGGACCATCTTCTCACAGACTTAACTCCTTTCTCTAACATTGCTCAGAAACTTGGCCATCTATGGGACAACTTATTATTTCTTTTGCATAAGAAAAGTTGTCTCCTGCTGCTGGACCTATTCACTAGTTCCTGTTTCATGCAGCAGAAGCTATTTCTCCTCATTTCACACAGAATAAATGAGATCTCTCTTTCCAGAATTTTCTTCAGCTTTCTCTTTTCTTTGCTATGAAGCATCAAAAGTTAGTTGAGATTGCTGGAAACTTGGGAGAGTTTCACATGATCTACTAAATCTCTATGGAATATGGAAATGTTCAGCAGATCAGAGTTTGAAAACTGATGGATAAATATCTATAAATATTATATTAAATGCAAAAAGCTATGTTAATTCTATATCAAGTATGCACAGTTAAAATCTCAAAGTCAACCAAATTCAAAGGTTAAGAGCTCCATACTTCAACAGCAGCTCCTGAAAACAGTATGGAATATATATATTTAATAGAAAATGGAATCAAAAATAAAACATGCAGAATGGAATTTCTAAGACACAATATATAGAACACATAGGACTATAAGCTAAAGAAATAAAATTAAAAAGTAAAGAGTAAAAGTAAAAAACAATAAAATGAATTTTTAAAAATGGACTAAGCAGTTGAAATTACAAAAAAAAATTCAAACAAGCATTACCAACAAATCGTGCTAATTTCCTCTTGTTCATTCTCCACATGACCACATATACATCATTCTTATGAAGTCTTCAGAAACATTTTACTTAAAAGAATGTCTTCAAGATATAAAGGTAATTATCCTAACAGCTGAAATGTTTAGTTTTCAGTGTTTATCATAAGCTTAAAAAAATGCAGCAATCTCAAACCTTAAACATTCTTCTTTGTATTTTCCTCTTTATGACAAAATTCATACAATTTAAATGCACTCCTAGTTTATATATAATTATGCTTATATATCAGTTTTTAGTATTGTGGCACTGTGACTTAGAAGCTTTTGTAATAGAGAACATATGTCTGATTTTTCTCTGGTAGGCAGTAAAATTGCAATAAACTCTGTTATGCTCCAATTTGTTTAAGGTTTGAAGTATGTTTAGATTAAGTAATTAATCCTGACACTTGACTACTGATAAGTTTTTTTACGAAGTCAGGCCATTTTGGTAGTAAATATTTGGCATATACTGCATGTTAAAGTGGCAACATTTAATGGGACTATAATGCAAACACAAATGAAGCAGTACTGAACAAATACAATAAAGAATTGTGACCCCCACACTTGTTTGTAATATCATAGATGCCATCAATAGAGTCTTAATCTATACGTAAATTAGATTATTTCATACTATGAAACAACATTAAACAACAGTTGGAGTGGATTCTTTAAAACAGCATTTAGGTGCTTGTAAAAAAAAATGGCTTTTGTACATGATCTATGAACCACAAGACAAAACTTCCTTGTCCTGCTTAGTTTAGCTTAAAATTACTCATGGTATTCATATTGGGGGGTAATTATAGATCTGGGGTCCTCTGAATCTTCCTAATGAACCCATGTTTGCCTTTCTATTTCAAGACTTACAGATCTGAAATTTCTGCTGTCATGCCTAAATATCTTTACCTTTAGAAACACATGGACTCGTTTGCAACACCAGTGTTACCACTACTGTATTTCACTGATATTTCAGAAACCGTTTTCATGGTGAAGAACAGACTTTTACACCTGTAGAAGCACATTATAAGGAATACATTATAATCAATCCTTGCTACTGTGAAGAGAACTGTTCCTCACTACGGCATGCATTTCCTCCAGCCTGCTTTTCAAGCCAGTAGCATCAGCTTTGGTTAAGTCGTAATGATCAGGCCAATCTCTTTGACTTTCCCCACACATAAAGCCAGTTAACATTTGTTTTCTGAGTGACTATCACCTTCCAGCCTCCTGCCCCAAAGTTGCTAAAAGGAAGTAAAATCACTAACTGTTCATTAGTCTTCCTGTGGTTTTCCAATGCATATCTGAATCATCTAATCACTAAGAGCTGCTAAAAAATAAAGACTGCATTACATCAGTTGCGTTACAAAGTTCACCTGTTGGTTCTTTGTTTTTCAGCACATAAAATAGGATAAATTTTGTCAGTTACAACTGGGCAGATGTAATCTAGTCCTCGCTGATCTGAGTGGTGATTTCAGGCAGACTTCACCCTTTGACAGACATTTCTGTCACTTAATGACAAATCTGATGTACTGAACAGCAGTTTCTGAAAATTGAGTATTCTCCTTCCCGCTATGGGAGCTTTTGTGGGCACACAGAAACTCTAGGGGTCACATCCAAACAAATGTTGTGTTTGCTCTTCAAGTGTTTGGACAATACCCCCATACCGGCCATCCTGTCAGTTTTAGGCTGGAGGTTCACGGTAATATTTTGAGAGAACAAAATTCTTATATGTTAGTTGCATTCAATCATTTGCCATGAAATGTTAACAGTAATGAACTATGTCAGAACTATAAATCAAAACTCATAGATAAGAGAGCGCTACAGGAGGATTACAACAAAAAAAAAGTTACAGTAGTGTTTTTGCAAACTTTCAAAGGTAAGCAGCGCTGAATTTGTAAGCACAGTTGGTTAAACATAATCCATGGACAGACGATCTACTTACATTCCAGAGGAGTATTTACTACTGAGTACTGGAAAAACACAATAAACAAACAAAAACCCTAAGTAAACACCCCCAAAACAACCAAAGCATTAAGTCAAGGCTTTTTAGCTGTAAGATTATGAGCTTTAAAAATTGATGATATCCCAAATTCTCCTAAATCTAAAAGAGGATTGTAAAAAAAATTTAAAAAAGAAATCCAACCCTTATCTTCTGGAACAACTGCAATATAAATCTTAATTTGAAACGTGTTTTTCTGTTTGTATATATACATTTGTAAGAATGCATCTGAGGTAACAGCCATACTTGTATGAGATATAATTAGTCTGCAGCTACTTCTACTCATATCTTTCTTGGTAGGTAAAAATTGTCAGTGAGAACCTGCATGTGTACCATTAACTTTTGGTTAAGCACTTTTGGTAGGCACTTACAGTTTGGCCGCACAAAGGTAGTCTGAAGATGACCTGTATTACTTTTGCAATACCATCAACAAACCACACTTCCAGGAATTCTTCTATAGCTATCTATTTTAGACAGTAATATTTCAGAAGACAGGAACACAGACAGAAACTACAAAGATTAAAATTAAAACTGCTTACTTAACTTCACACATAAATATTTATTTAAATAACATTTTTGTTTAAACACTGTGAAGTTTTCCATACATAGATTAAGGCTTCAGTATTTTATTTTAACTTCTGACAGAGAAGATAATTAAGAGATCATCATACACCTATACGGAACACCACTAGCCTTGGATGACACCTGTGGCCAAGCAAAGAAATAAAACTGATAAGTCTGCCAACACTAGCCTAGTTTACTGAAAAAAACATATCTGAACACACATATAACACAGAAATAGAGTGATGGTGAAAAATAAGAAACTTTTACAATACATATTTTCAGTAAATGGTGCATTTTTGAAGCCATACATTTCCATTCCACAGTTCATGCGAAGGCTTTTCTCCAATCCATCTTCAGGTTGTCTTACTTAATAGTATATTTTATGTTACTCTTTCTTCCTCCAAACACAAAGCTATGCAGAATATAAAGTATATAGAATATTAAGAATATAAATATATTTCAAGCTTTCAGCTTCCTTTATGAATTACAAAGGTGAAAAAACATAGATGAAGTTTGATCTCTATAGAGTTGAGAGAAATATTTTCTCTTTTGAATAACCACTGTCCCCTTTTGGAGGATGATATAGAGGACTTAGATATTATGTTAGTTATTCGTTACAGATTAAAGAACTAAACAAGCAAATATTCTGGTATCCATGTTCAATTACTAATGACATGATCTCATTTAAAATATTACATGCAAAATGGCCTTTAGTGTAAATGGAAATTATGTTATTTGTCTTGAAAGTATCTTTTACACACATGTTTTTAATAGAATAGGCTTAGAAAGAAATAGCTACACATACATAATTGTATACCAGCAAAATGGCAGGGCAGCACTGAAAATTCAAAATGTTGCTTTCTTTACACCAACATTAGCATGGTATATGTGATGGGTCCACCAAACTTTGTGAGTTTATGCATCAACAGTATCCAGAAAGCTGCATTATGTTCATAAGATCTCAAATCTTACAGTAGTCTTGGAGTAGTCACTGGTATATATATACTGGTATATAGCCATTTTACAAAGCACAAATAACTAAAAGGTTTCAAAGACCCCAGTTGAACCCCTTTATCTTTTCCTATCACATCTTAGTCTAAAAATAATGCCAGCCTACACTGTTACATTACAACTATTTTCAGTCACTACAAAGACTAATTAGCCATGCAGTCTGTGAACATATTCCATATTAGGGGACCAGCAAAGTAAGCAACATCTATCCATATTCGCTTTTAAATGTCTAAGGTCTTTTCACTGTGAACATTTTCTTTAGTTAGTTAATATAAAATGTCATCATTGACTTGTATTAAAGTTTTCCACTAAGCCACACTTTTGCTATAAAGGACATGAGAAAAAACAGTAACTGAGTCTTATACCTGAATGACATCTTCAAGTACTATTAAATTTTTGATTAAAAATTAGTCGTAGAGATTGTAGACACATTCCAAGTGAAATTTGCTTTCATTATATGCAAATACTAGTACAAAAATGAGATGGTCAAACAGTATGAAAGGCAAGCTTTCAATTGCTTTTCAAGGCAAGCAATATCAATGTAATATCAGTATCCGCCTTCCATGGAACAATTATGTCTTTAAAAATTGCTGGGGAAAAAATAATCAAAACAGATGAGAGAATTTCAGCACTCTAGCAGCTCCCTCAAGGGAACAGATATTAAACAGAAGCCTGAGTCATATTATTAATTACTTTGTAATTTCAGTAAGTGATTCACAGTATGATTTGATCTTGATAAATTCTTGGAGCAAAAATTATTACTTTGTTCAGTTTCAGGAAGTGAATGATTTTGCTAAAGGTGCTATTGAAAAGGTGCACTTCCAATTTCTGCACAATTTCCAATGCTGAGTTCCTCAGCACAGATTTTCAATTGTTCTTATTTAGTTCCTTTTTCTCTTATACCTGCTTTAATATATTGACCTAAAGATTCAGATTTATTCCTTCATTTGAAAGGAATTTCTTTTGGTTTGGTTTTTTTTTTTTTTTTTATAATAACAGGAGACCATTGTCTCCTACTTTTTACAAAAACTTAAACTGTATCTTTGTCATCCTGAGGTCTATCACAGCAGAATTCCTTGAGTAACTACTTAGCTTGGTAAAACAGGAGGAAAGAATAGCAGTAGCAGGCTGGACTGTGGCTGAAGTGAAGAAGACTAATGAAGACAACCCAGAAGTGAATCATATAGGAGAAGAATAGAAAAGAAAAGCTAGTGAGACCAAGATGATATGAAAGAAACCCAGAAGTTATAGCACAGTATGACAAAGGTGGATTGTGGGCTTCATAAATGGAATAGACAGTGAAATGTGTCAAAACCTGAGACAAATGTCAAAATTTTAATTTGAACATCCTCTCCTCCCCGCTGCACTCTTTTCATTATTGCAAAATAAATGTTTTCATTTTTGTGAAAAAAATCAAGAAATTATCATCTGGCTTAATTTCGTGGTTTTAAAATTCTGAGCCAAACTAAATTTTATATTCATCCACTGATGTCATCCTTATTAAGTCATATTAAAGGACTCAATAGGCAAAAAAAGCTAACCTGTAGATGGGACAGGAGAAATGTTTGCTGCAACTGAATATATCTAGCATGACTTTTTCAGTTACTTTGAAGTTTTTCAAGAGGGGAAAAAAAAATCTTTCCAGTGGGGGGAAATATTTTTTTTTCTCTGTTCCAGTATATGGAATTCTTTATAATATATTGAAATTAAGAATTCGCAATTTTGTATTTAAAGGATAACAGTGGTTTCCAAATACTGAATGTTAAACTTTGAAGTGATTTGTAGGTACAAAACAAGCAATGAGAAAAAAAGTTTCTAAAGAAAAAAAAATCACAAAAAATTTATTTTTAAATTACAAAAACTCAGCATGCAATCCTGTAACATTCTGTCAAAGGTATTACATAAAACCAAACATGTCTTTCTATAACAACTTCTAAGTTCAGTAGCTCCATGAAAGTAATCTCCATTCAACCACAAAATTTTGTGTTTAAGCCAACTTTGAGATGGGCTTCTTAAAATTAAGTGATGTGAATACAGTGGAAAAAAAGAAAAGAAAAAAAGAAATGGAATGGAAATATATCTGTGATTAGAACTGTTTCAACAACTACAGTGACAGTAAACATTAACTCACCATTTATAGAAAATGTGCCATTCTTCAATGTTTTGGTTTTGTGAAGATTACTGAGAGTTCCTTCTTTTTAACATCCAAACACTCTGAGATCTTAAAATTGGATATTAGATCAACCAACTGCTACAAGAAATATATAAATACAGCACAGGAAAGAGGTTTCTGTTACCAGTACCTATTGCAGCATGTGTGTAATTTCCTCTTGTATTTATAATGCTACTGGAGCTGTCTGTGAATATCTTGTCTTTAGGGAAAATGCATGCTACTTTATAATATAGTTATTGCTATACACAGAAATTTCTTAGAGCTTGTTTGTCATGGGTTAAATGAGACATGTCTCATAAAAATGGGAATACCTATATATATTTACCTAGTTTTCCATTTGAAAAGGATTTAATCTAGTGATGTTTTGTTGGAATTTTCTATTCTGTACAAAAGCTTACAAATAGTAAGCAAACTCAAAGATTGTTATGTCATAGTAGAGACATTATCATATTCACAAATATATTTCTATCTTTCCTATATGTTTTTTACAAATAGCTGATTTCTATTATTGGCTGTTGCTGTTCCCAGCAGGAAAAATCAAAACATTGTGTGCTTATACTACCGCCCATTATTCACACTTTGTATGCAATCAAATAATTCACTGCAAATTGAGCAATTTACATAAACTACAGTACCAGTTCAACAAAAGATGTCATTTGTAGAAGAAAGCAGCTTTAGTATATGTGACTCAGAAATGTATAACTGAATCCTTGTTTCTGCATCTTTTCAGCTGACTTTTTTTCTTTACCGGGTCATTTACAATGCTGAAGGTGTTTGAAACTTACTTTTGTACAATGAGGCAAGTGTTTCTTTTAGTTTCATCAGCTTCTTTGCTAAAGATAAAAAATAATTGCCTCTTCATGTTTTCCTCACTACTATCCTTGAACAAATAAATGTGATTTTTTTATGGCAAAAAAACTGGGAGCTTTACTGTCGAGAGATGATTTCATGATATGAAGAGTTTGGTGGTAATACTAGTTTAAAATATTCCATCCCCTTCTTGCAATGGTGACAGGAGGTGGAATCATTAATTTTAAAACCTGAATCAGTTTGCCGTTCCCACTCACCAAGTGACTCCATGAGTAGCTGTTGTCAACAAAATGCGGCAGGTTACGGAGGCAGGAATGACAAACAGTAGTGGCAGGAAATGGAAAGAAAGGTGGGAATATCTTAAACCAGTATTACTGGATGTTGTGTATCAAGCAATTACAGCACAGCACGTTTGATAAAGTAAAGAGCAGTACAACAAATATTTGGAGGGCAAGAAAGGGAAAAAATCACCAAGGTTCTCCATGAATACTTTGACATAAATATGGAGAACTTGGAAATGCCTGACTTACCCCTTTTTTCTAAACTGTACAGTGAGGAAGCTAGATAAATAACTGCACTTTTCCACTGGAGTTCACGGTTTGTAAAGCTGTCACTGCTGACACTTGGTTGATAGCACTGGGGAAATGACCACTCACAGCACAACAAGAATGCAGATTGAATTGCTTTGACTACGGGTGTCTTGGGAGCTTGCTACACATTTTATCCAGGAACCAAGTCCTGTCACTTCTTAAAACAACCAGGAAAACTGCCCTGTGATACAGATAATATTCTACACATCTTTTAGACTACTAATCTCAATTCCATTTAACAAAAAAATGATAACTGAACTGACAGCTGTACTAATTCTTGCTGAAAGTATTATGCATAGTTCACTGGTGGAAAAGACAAAAGTTGATTCTGGAAGTAGTTGAATTAATGTGCAGAAAATAATTAAGAAATAACAAATTTCACACCTATTTTTAGTTTTAGCAGGAATGATCTTTTGCACATAATGGGTTCTTTGGAAATTTTAAAACAGGTTAAACCAAATCAGAAAGACTCCTATTATTCCCTGAAATATAAGCCTTTCATATTTGCATTACACATTTGGTACTTCTCAGCCAGAAATTGGAGGAATGCTTCAGAAAATATAAATATGCACTGGAAATTCAGATCTGTTTGATGAGACTTACATTTTGCCATTAATATTCTGCATCTCTATAATGTTCAAAATTCACAGTCAAAATATTTTCGTAGCCATTGCTTGTAGAGAACGTACACTGAGTAGAGCTGTGACTTTTAATATGGGCCTAAGTAAAGTAATGATCTAACAAGGACTGAACCTCCCACTCTCCAAGGGTCTGGGTCTAAGCTGCAGCAAAAAAAGGAGGCATCATCATATAAGTCACTGGAGAAAAAAAGAGCAGGGGTGTAATGAAGAAAGTTCTGGAACTGAGCTTTAATAGGTGGCTAAATAATTGAACAGGCTGCTCATCAAATCAGACTGAACCTCTGCCAACAGGTTTGCACTTTTGATGGCTGGAAAACTAGGACCTGTTTTTTTTTTCCTTTTTTAACTTCAAAGGAGGCAAGGGAACAGCATCACTTCGAAATCTCATTAACTGCAAAGGACTATCCTATGAAGTTGAAGCTGCAAAAAAACCTTAAAAATATCCTTTTTGGATGGAGGGTCAGAGCAAAATATCTACCAGAACTAGGACTAAAATGGGAATGAATTCTGCTAGTCCATCTATAAACAATTAATTTGACTTTGCTTATATTAAAATAAAATATGCAGCTAACTTTTATATGCTTTCAACTGAATCAACATATAAAGAAAACAAAGCCAAAGGGAAAAAAATGAACTGTGTCTCAGGTAAATCTTCAGTTCTGTGGTGATGGTGTATTCCTCTGATGCAAAATTTGTTCACCACTTCACCCTTCATACCCTAGGTAAATGTATTTGTTATTTAAAATTAAAAATAATATGAAAAAATGAAGATGATGAGATCTGTTTGAATAACACTAACTGTATAGTTTTAAAAATTCCTTTTTGCGTAGTATTTATGCTGTGCAATAGTAGTTTAAAATACATATATTTTAATCATATCATATTATATCAGATTATATAATGTAAATGTAATAGGTAATCTTACAATTAGTGTTCCTAATGTATACATACGTATACCTTAGTATGCCTAAGTAATTATTTTATATATTATATATTACCTATATAACTATATATTCCCTATATATATAGCACTATATATATCAATAATTTATTTTTATATATACTTATCTATATAAACCTATCTGTCTAGATCACAAGCTAACCAAAATGCACTGAAAAAATGTAAGCCTCAATAAAATAAAGGAATTGTACAGCACACTGAGAAGACACTGACACGTAGGTATCACCACTGTTTTCCAAAGATGAGAACATGCAGCAATGACTGGCAAAGCATCATCATAAAAATTCTAAAGCCCTGCCAAATAAGGTTCACAAATGATGTAGAACTGAATACTACACATATCATCAACCGCAGAAGTTTCCCAGAAAATGTATACACATATATACACATGTATACACATGTATACACATATAATCAACCTCAGAAGTTCCCCAGAAAATCAGTCTAACCTATCCAGTGATTATAGATCTAACTTAGTTGGTGTCGTGGTTTAACCTGGCAGGCAGCCAAATACCATGCAGCTGCTCACTCACTCCCCCCACCCCCAGCAGGACGGGGAGAGAATCGGAAGGGTAAGAGTGAGAAAAACTCGTGGGTTGAGATAAAGACAGTTTAATAAACAGGGGAAAATAAGGGAAAATAATAATGATAACGATAAAATATACAAAATGAGTGATGCACAATGCAATTGCTCACCACCCGTGCTGACCGATAACCAAGTAGCGATCAGTACTTCCTGGATCACACCTACCCTTCATATACTGAGCATGACGTCACATGGTATGGAATACCCCATTAGCCAGCTGGGCTGGCTGTCCTGATTATGTTCCCTCCCACCTTGTGTACCTAGCTCAGTCAGTAGGCATGGGAGCTATCCTTGGACTAGGAGGGCACTTAGCAACAACTGAAAACATCACTGTGTTATCAACATTCTCTTCGTACTAAATCCAAAACACAGCACTAGGAAGAAATTTAACCCTATCCCAGCCGAAACCAGGACAGTATCCACCCCTTATACCATACCATTTACGTCGTGCTTAGGTCTCACATCTTTTTTAATACATTTCAATTAACCACCACTATCTTTCTTTATATATACACACATATATATATGCACGCACAGATATAATTCCCTTGGTCTATGGACTATCCCTCTAAAATGTCCACTGAGTTCATTTAGTCCATGACTTTGGGCTCCATTTGTTATAACAGTCTTTCAGGGCCAAAGAGATAGTGTGCGGTGCTGGGCCTTTGCATCCTGAAGCCAGTTCTCATTTCGGTACCGCTGTGCTCGTCCAGTTCTATCATCGTTGCACTTCGCTCGGTTTCATTGGAGTTAGTTCATTCTTCACTAATCTGGGTGATTTTCACTGCTATACCACTGCTATATCATAGAAATAATGATATACAATATCATGTAACAGTTGACATCAAAATTCAGTTCATTGGCTATTTTCACCCAAAATCAAATCCCCTTGAGGTACACACCGGACCTCCCCATCCTTTCGCATCACCCACCAAGTGCACCCAGGTCCTTGAGCAAAAGCAATCCCACGAATGGGTTTTCCCTTGCCAGAGGCAGGAGTAACCCAGACTGTCTTCCCCAGCATACTTCTTATGTGCACGACAGGGACTTTATCTCCATCTACAGTACGTAAGAGTCTTGATTGGGCAGGGCCAGCTCGATTGGCAGATCTCCTGGTATTGACTAACCAGGTGGCCTTTGCTAAATGTGTGTCCCAATGCTTGAATGTCCCACCACCCATTGCTCTCAGCGTAGTCTTTAGCAGTCCATTGTATCGTTCGATTTTCCCAGAGGCTGGTGCATGGTAGGGGACGTGATAGACCCACTCAATGCCATGCTCTTTGGCCCAGGTGTCTATGAGGGCGTTTCGGAAGTGAGTCCCGTTGTCTGACTCAATTCTTTCTGGGGTGCCATGTCGCCATAGGACTTGCTTTTCAAGACCCAGGATGGTGTTCCGGGCAGTGGCATGGGGCACAGGGTATGTTTCTAGCCATCCGGTGGTTGCTTCCACCATGGTGAGCACATAGCGCTTACCGTGCCGGGTTTGTGGGAGTGTGATATAATCAATCTGCCAGGCCTCCCCATGTTTATATTTCAACCATCGTTCTCCATACCAAAGAGGCTTTACTCACTTGGCTTGTTTGATTGCAGCGCATGTTTCACATTCGTGGATAACCTGTGCAATAGCGTCCATGGTTAAGTCCACCCCTCGATCACGAGCCCATCTATATGTTGCATCTCTTCCTTGATGGCCTGACGCGTCATGGGCCCACCGAGCTATAAATAATTCACCCTTATGTTGCCAGTCCAGATCCACTGAGCCACTTCAATCTTAGCAGCCTGGTCCACCTGCTGGTTGTTTTGATGTTCTTCAGTGGCCCGACTCTTGGGTACGTGAGCATCTACGTGACGTACTTTTACAACCAGGTTCTCTACTCGGGCAGCAATATCTTGCCACAACGCGGCAGCCCAGATGGGTTTACCTCTGCGCTGCCAGTTGTTCTGCTTCCACTGCTGCAAACACCCCCACAGGGCATTTGCCACCATCCATGAGTCAGTATAGAGATAGAGTACTGGCCATTTTTCTCGTTCGGCAATGTCCAAGGCCAGCTGGATGGCTTTCACCTCTGCAAACTGGCTCGATTCACCTTCTCCTTCAGCAGTTTCTGCAACTTGGCGTATAGGACTCCATACCGCAGCTTTCCACCTCCGATGTTTTCCCACAAGGCAACAGGACCCATCAGTGAACAGGGCATATTGCTTCTCGTTTTCTGGTAGTTTATTATACAGTGGGGCTTCTTCAGCACATGTCACCTCCTCCTCTGTGGATATGCCAAAATCTTTGCCTTCTGGCCAGTTCGTGATCACCTCCAAGATTCCTGGGCGACTGGGATTTCCTATTTGAGCCCGTTGTGTGATCAGTGCGACCCGCTTACTCCACGTAGCATCGGTTGCATGATGTGTAGAGGGGATGCTCCCTTTGAACATCCAGCCCAGCACCGGCAGTCGGGGTGCCAGGAGGAGCTGGGCTTCAGTACCAACCACTTCCGAAGCAGCTCGAATCCCTTCATATGCTGCCAATATCTCCTTCTCAGTTGGAGTGTAGCGGGCCTCGGATCCTCTGTATCCCCGACTCCAGAACCCCAGGGGCCGACCTCGAGTCTCCCCTGGTGCTTTCTGCCACAGGCTCCAGGTAGGGCCATTCTCCCCGGTTGCGGTGTAGAGCACATTCTTTACATCTTGTCCTGCCCGGACTGGCCCAAGGGCTACTGCATGAACTATCTCTTGTTTAATTTGTTCAAAGGCTTGTTGTTGCTCAGGGCCCCATTTGAAGTCGTTCTTCTTCCTGGTCACTTGATAGAGAGGGCTTACGATCTGACTGTAATTTGGAATATGCATTCTCCAAAAGCCCACAACGCCTAAGAAAGCTTGTGTTTCCTTTTTGCTAGTTGGTCGAGACATGGCAGTTATTTTGTTGATCACATCTGTTGGGATCTGACTATGTCCATCTTGCCATTTTATTCCTAAAAACTGGATCTCGTGTGCAGGTCCCTTGACCTTACTTTGTTTTATGGCAAAACCAGATTTCAGAAGGATTTGAATTATTTTCTTCCCTTTCTCAAAAACTTCTTCTGCTGTGTTGCCCCATACGATGATGTCATCAATGTACTGCAGGTGCTCTGGAGCCTCACCCTGTTCCAGTGTGGAGTGGATCAGTCCATGGCAAATGGTAGGGCTGTGTTTCCACCCCTGGGGCAGTCGGTTCCAGGTGTACTGGACGCCCCTCCAAGTGAAAGCAAACTGTGGCCTGCACTCTGCCGCTAAAGGGGTGGAGAAGAAGGCATTAGCAATGCCAACCAACTCCAACCAATGCCAACCTACTCCAGCCTGTTGCGGGGGTTGGAGTAACTGTAGTGACTGTTGCCGGGGTCTGAGTAGCCATAGTGGTTGTTGTGGGGGTTGAAGTAGCCACGGTGCCTGTCTCAGGGGTTTGAGTAGCCACAGTGGTTGTCGTGGGGGTTTGAGTAGTCACCATGTCTGTTGCCAGGGTTGATCTCTGGACAGTATTCCTGAATAGTTGTTTAACTCTAAACAAGGCCTGAACCACATTCAGGAGACATAGCAATATGATCATGCTTGTTTGAACATCCCAAGGATATTCAAAATTCTCAGGGAATATTGTGGACGTCTTCATGAAAAGGGTAGAAGAAAAAGGAGTTTCTGAAGATATGGAGGGGAAGGTGAACAAGTGGGAGAAAGTGTCCCATCCTGTCTCCCCACTAAATTCATCCTCTGAGGTGAAGACGTAAGAAGTGTAATTATTAATAGTTTCCAAAAGATAGCTCCCGAAGAACAGGAATGATGCCAGTGCTGAGTACAGGCTCGTGACCAATAATTTTATCATGACATAAAGCCAGGTCACACAGTATAGCAAAGCAATGACCTTAATCCATTTCCCAGAGGTGACCAACCCCACATACAAACTGATAATCAGCAGTATAGACAGCCAGTAAGGTGCTACATACCACAACTCCAAAAACAGATCCAAAAACTCTGAGAGCAAATAAATCAACATTGTGAACATCGAGTACTAAACTGATATAATGAATGCTTATAACAAATTTGTTTTAACCCGTTCGGGTCAGATGTGTCGTTATCTCAACCCTTCGTGCCCCACGTTGGGCGCCAAAAAGGACTGTCGTGGTTTAACCTGGCAGGCAGCCAAATACCACGCAGCCGCTCACTCACTCCCCCCACCCCCAGCGGGACGGGGAGAGAATCGGAAGGGTAAGAGTGAGAAAAACTCGTGGGTTGAGATAAAGACAGTTTAATAAACAGGGGAAAATAAGGGAAAATAATAATGATAATGATAAAATATACAAAATGAGTGATGCACAATGCAATTGCTCACCACCCGTGCTGACCGATAACCAAGTAGCGATCAGTACTTCCTGGATCACACCTACCCTTCATATACTGAGCATGACGTCACATGGTATGGAATACCCCATTAGCCAGCTGGGCTGGCTGTCCTGATTATGTTCCCTCCCACCTTGTGTACCTAGCTCAGTCAGTAGGCATGGGAGCTGTCCTTGGACTAGGAGGGCACTTAGCAACAACTGAAAACATCAGTGTGTTATCAACATTCTCCTCATACTAAATCCAAAACACAGCACTAGGAAGAAATTTAACCCTATCCCAACCGAAACCAGGACAGTTGGGAAGAGTACAGAGGGGTTTTTCAAGACTAATATATTCTAGTCAAGAGTGAAAGTGACTGTGGCAGTCCTCCTATTATTATAAAATAAAGAAAAATATGATAAAGAAAGTCAAAGAGAGAAAGTACTGAGAAAAAATGTTAACAGGGATGAACGATCACTTTTCCTTATCAAACACACTGTCTCTCCCCTACTTTATAGGGGGATAGGCAAAGACAGGAAACAGCTATCCAAATGATTTGCTCAGTCAAGGGAATCAAGGTAGTTTGAGTTCTAGAGACTGCAGATCACAGTTTTTCTCATTTGTTCCTGGGATGAAACATTCTGTGTAGCATATACAGAAATTAGTGTACTTGGCAAGTTTACAGCATAGGAAAAGAAACTTTGATATTTATATAAATTAGAAATCTGAGAATCACTTATATAATGAGGAAAATATATAATGGAGAACACTGGGGGAAGGAAGGGTAGATAAAGAAAAAAGATAGAAAACCCTTCTATTCACATTTAATATTTAAGGTTATATTAATGTTTACATTAAAATTCTTCTGTATTCATAAATTTGAAATCAAAATAGAACCTTTTTTCTTGAAAATGGGAAGTATATCAAGCATCCATATAGCGGGATGCTGTGTCTAAAACCACAAAATTTAACTGTATTCTCAAGACTCATTTACCCTATTGAAGAGGAAGGTGTCTGTGGAAATCACACTATCTATTATGAAATTAAATTAAAAATATTAAAAGTAAGTAAAACCAAACCAAAACAAATGAAAACAAACCAAAGCAAAACAAACTTTAAAAAGTGTACCTTTCTGCTGTGGTTCTGTCATTCTGAAGTCCCAGTTCCTTAGAAGCCTTTAGTCTGTATTACTACATTAGCTTTGTTTATTAGGAGTGAAAACTGCTAATTCCCTAGTTACCTAAACCGATCTGACAGTTGCTGGTTTTGCAACTGATTGAACACTTCATAGACTCTTTACAAGTAGTGGATCTTTTAATTACATTTCTTTCACGTGCATTCAAGCTTTATGCCAGAAAGCCCTACTATACTCCTCTTATAATAGATGAGGTTGATATGCTACTCTGCACAACAATTTACAAAGGATCACTGGTCAGTGTCACAATGAACTCTTTCCAAAGTTCCCATGTTCAATAGGTCTTGCTAGGCTACTTTCATGGTGCTCTTTCCTGTATATTGATGCCCATGCAAGTTAAAAAGACTAATTAGACTTCTGAGCAACACCTTAGCCCACAGTAGTTCTGGTCTGGCCACTTCACTAGTATTAAAAATGTTGAGATTTTATTTCATAAAGATTGAGAGTGGAATGTTTTTTTCCATCAGTTCATATAATAGTCCAACACCAACAATAAATTATTTTTAAATTTTCTTTTTTTTAGTGCTTTACTGCATATTTTCCCAACTTCATCAGCATGGTCAGGGTGCTTTTATACTTCTGAATATTGAACAAAATTTGTAAAATAACAAATGAAGATAGTATGAGAATGTCTCATAAATCTATTCCTAAACTAATTCAACAAATAAGTTTTCACAGGAAATGTGTCACCATAATGATAAATAAATACAGAGATCATCTGAAATTTACTTCTGTGCTAGAGCAAAAACATGCAGCCGACTTTGTGTGTGGGAGCATTGGGCCAGAACTAGAACAACAGGCATACTTAACAAGTTATTCACTTATCAAATGTGTGACAAAAAAATACACAGATAAAAATCAGTATTAATGGACAAGTACTCTTGCTATCGTAAGTGCAAGTGCTAAAGTTCAGGAAACATTTGCGAAAATTTACAGCAGTGGAGGAGGCCCAGAATGACTTTTTTTTTTCCCAAAGATGTTTTCCACCTATAGTTCCTATGTACTTTGATCAAAGAGATGAGTTTTCTGCCTGTCTAAATTCAGCTATGAAAATTAACATTCAGTAACTAAGATTAAATATTTTGACCCTCATTTCTAACTTTTCATCCATGTTTTTGAAGACCTTCAAGGCATTAAAATTATGTTTACCCTTCATTCTGCATTTATGATCCTAAATATGCTCAGCTATTCAGTGACAAATTGCTAAGAAATACTTTCCCGCTAGCTATTTGCCTGCACTTTTAGACGATCATCTTTTCCATTCTCTAGAAGAAAGGGACCTAGAAGATAGGTTCTTTAATAGTGGATCATAATTTTATATCAGAATTACATTTTAAATCAGGTAGCCTTTCTAACATTAAATAGACAAAGATAAATAGCTAAGGTCAAATTTCTCATTTTATCTTGGACGATATTAAAAATTTACCATGCAACAACTTACAGACCAGAAGAGTTCATTAGACATAAGACACTTGCGGGAAACACTGAAAATGTCATAGAATAAGTGACTCAACAAATCTTTTTGTTTCTAGATTTGAAAAGTCTTAGAATATGACATCATGCAATTAATTTGTATCTCTGAGGACTAAGAATTTCTCCATGTTAATTTTCACTACATTTCTGTCTAGTTAATTTTAAATATCCTGATATATTTGACTTTTATCATTTTCTTACTAAACTACATAATGAAATTACACACTTTGGAAGCAATTTTATCGTGACAACATCAACATCAAGTGAAATACAGCAGTAACAGCCACCTATTTAAATCAATCAATCAATCAATCCTTTATGTCTTCCTTATTTTCTGATAAACTCTCATTTAAGCTAGCTCAGTATAGCATAAGTTTATGGCAAGAAACGATATTTCACAAATTCATTTCAAAATTAATCTGTAAACTTCTTATGTGAAAAGAAACATGTAATTTAGACAAAACTTTTCCTCACCTTCTCACACATAAAATGGCATAAGATTTCCCTAGATTACACAATTTTGAAGAAAAAAATAAACCTCGGAAAAAAAATGTTGACTTCTGATGCTCAAGAATGGACATCATATAAACAACACAGACAATTTATTATACAAGTTAGAAAATTTTTGCAGTGTTTTTAAAACCTTAAGATAGACCACAAGTTATGGGAAAAAAGTATCCTAGATAAATAATGTTAATTCTCATTTTCATTTAAAATTCATTCAGAATTTCTCCCCTTTCACTAGAGTTAATAGTGATTACATACATAATATAGCTTTTCTGCCAGCTATAAGCCATCTTTACAGAGATATATAATACAAAGGAGAGCAAAGGGATAAGATTTAAGCTAGTTCTTGGACTAGAATGTAAGTGGTTACAGAATTAATTATTTAGACTGCTTTTGAAGTTTTTGTCATTTGAAAATCTTACTATAGCAAAATTCTCCACATGCAGATAAACAAACAGCAGTAACAGCTTCATGGACCAATTCTGATTTTAAATATACAAAAGCCTGCACAATATTTATTGTATTCTGAAAATGGTATTAGATATAATATAAAAAGTTTTTTTTTTCACAGTACTTGCTGATAAATTATTGCACAACTGAAATTAAAATTAGGTCCAATCTATTATGCCCAATTCTTTGAAAACATTAGTGATGTTAAAGTTTGATTAATCCATAGTGGGAAAACAGTTCCATCAGCTCACACATTAGTGGAATAGAATTTTGTGTAACAGACCATCAAATGCCAACCATGAAATAAATTAATATGCTACCCCAGGAAAAAGTTATGTTAACAGAATTTTAACTACTTGTGAAAATTCCGTTTAAAGCCTATTATATTGTTTCTGTATGTTTATTGCGTTTAACAGATAATATTAAATGTTCTTGAAACAGATATTGCCAATGGGACAAAAAGAAATAAAACATTTGGATTGGATTTCTGCATTAAATTTGCTCCTCTTTCTATTTTAGATATTTATAAATACACAAACAATGAAATAAACAGGGTTTTTTTTAAAGATTTTTTTTTACATTATGTTGCCAACTAAAATTTTCAGGATGCATAAGTTCTCTTGAAGGATGTTATTAGAATTCCCCTATACCTTTTATGCGTAGAACTTAGTGTCAGGAGGGTTTAGAGAAACCATTTTGATTCATTGTTCTCCATGACACCAGCACATTTCTAAAGTAGCCTGAGAAATAAGCAAACAAACAAACACAGGAAAAAATCTTTCGTACGTTCAAAAGCTTTTTAAGAAAAGAAGTTCATGGATAATGCAATTTTATAAAGTTAAACACAATCCGCTGTTGGAGTCACTGATTTCAAAGAACTTTTACCCTTTTCTCATTGAGCTTTGTTGTAGATTACCCTTTAATTCAATGGGAATATATAAAAATTAACTTTAAATTCCATATGTCCCTGAAAAATTCAGGTAATAGAAAGAAAAAAGTGATTCTTAAACCTACAGCTTCACTCAGTAGTCATGACATTACATAATGAAAGAGAATGTGGTCCTTATAGTGTGCAAAACATCTTGGCTATGCCAACATATAATTCTACCCAGAACCTACTTATAGTTTGAATTTATTCCTTTCCTGATTTGAATTCATGCCTATGAAAGAAAAATGTCTTCAGAGACCTCTTGTTCATATATTCTCTAATAGTAAATTTAGGTTTTGTTATATCTGAGTTCACATCTTGTGTTGGTGTGAGCTTTCCCTCCAGATGTATTTCCTGAATTACCTAGGAAAAGAGGAGAGAAAAAAATACTTTGCAAATATTATATTGTATTGCATTGTATTGTATGATATGATGTATTTACTCTTTATTAAACTCTTTCTAATGCAATGGAAACTTACAAGAAAAATTATTATTTCAAGGATAAATGTTTAAACCTGCACTTCTGTATGTTTAAATACCTATGTGACCTTTATCATCATTACTTTAGTGCCATGATTATTAGTCTTTATGGTTTTTTTAAGTGACTTTTTTTCCCAGTTGGAGAGTACATACAAGTGGAATATTCAAAACCTGTGAATGAAAAAAAAAGGAAGTCTCTCCATGTCAGAGATTGAGTGTTTTGTTACGGCAGTAAAAAGGAATCGTGTGTATTACTGAACAATTTAGCAACTGTATCTTAGTTCTCTTTCAAAGTTCACAGAATTAGGCTTTTCCGTATGGACAGTATTACAGTCAGTTTTCCAATGAAAAGTAGATATTAAGAGAATGCCTGATTATCTATGTCCTCTATATCCTCCTTAATATGGATTTCTTAAGGCTTACATTTCTTTCAATCTACTTTCTTCTGGGATTGTAGAGCCACAATCTCATTCCACCCTCGAAACTTGGAGCCAATTTTCATAATCTTGCAGAGAAATTTGCATTTCTACCCAAATGCTTGGCTTAGCCCTTCCAAAAATCTCAGAATAGAAAAATCATATTTTTTATTTATCAATAAATGGCTTCAAACAAGGAAAAAGAAAATAAAATTGATTCTTACGAAAAGCCAGAAGACAGTTTTCTGTTGGAAAAAACAGTTTCCAATTATTTCTTGATAACACTTAGTGCATATTTCAAATAAATGTTTCAGCATTTACTTGCTAAATATTATGTTCAAGAGTCATGAAAGTTAGGCATCAGTCCAATGAGCAGCTTAGAAAAGCAATGCCTACCACATTTCTCTAAAGATTCACTACCCAGTCAAACATGGCAATGTGCACAATGATATAATACACAAAACTAAATGTCAGATTGTCCATATATTTTCACATTCCAACTGAGTTCTGATTAAATAATATAATTGTTTAAAACAGAAGTTTACATTTTTAATATTTTCAATAAGTTCATGCAGAAATATGAAAATATTAGGCTTTATTGTTTGCTGATTATATTCACAAAACATTATTTATATTGTAATAATTGTTTTCTGATGTAAAGAATAAAATAATGCAGTTAACTACAAAGTATTTAATTTCTTGCTTATTTTGGAAGTCTCAGAAGAAATCCATCTGAAAACTAACAGTGCAAACTAAGGGAAGGGAGAATAGCAGTCAGTAAAAATGCAAAATACTGCTTTCTCAGTTTTGTCGTATGTGGTATTGTATTTGGTTTTTATATGGTGCTCACAAGAGAAAATGATTGTTAATCTAATAAGGCTGTGCATTTAACACTTCACATAATACAATGTGTAAAATCTCACCAGTGTATCTGAGATGGAGAAAACAGTCTGAAGGCAGGAATGTGCAAAATCAGGTTTATAGCAGAAAGATTTTTCAACATTTCTATAGTATAAAATGCAGTAGAAGTGAATGGGAAGAAGAAATCGAGCACTTGAAGTATTCCAGTACCCAATAACAACAAATGAGGAACTAACTTCTTGTAAGAGTCAAATATTGAAAACTAATGTACTCCATCCCAGAATGATGGAAGGTTTGCTGGATATTGTTTTATGATTTCGCCCCCCCCCTCCCTAATATGGGGAAGGCAGCAAAATCTATCTTCCTGGGTAAGTAATTTTGGAAGAATAAAGACTTGATGTTGACCCAAAATTCCAGTCAGAGTCAGTGAATTTGGAGCTATTTATCAAAGCATGCAACATGGTGGCTCAGTTATTATCTGTAAAAGGAATATAATTCACATTGTCCCCTTTTATTAGTTGTAATGAACTGGCTAGAGGAGTTTGCAAATAAAGTATATGATTTTAGAATCAGAAATTGGCACTGGTACAGTTTATCAACAACTGATCCTCCTGAGCTATTAATGGTGAGAATATTTGTGCTATGTATACATCAGTACGCAGATGTTATAAATTGAAAGTGGTCAGGATTGATATTGACATAAACAGAATTTGATCTTGATTACAGGTAGATAGATTTGACTATGGGAACCTGAACCAATGTTATGGGCCCTTTGAAACCTGCTTGTTTTTGGGTTAAGGTCAGATTAGTAGTGCCATGGCATGTTATTTAGTAAGGGGGTAGCTAACCTGAAGACTAGGAGTTATAAAGTGTTTTCATATAGTTCTGAAAAAGAGGAAAGTTTGCTTCAGGGTTGGATCTATTATTAAAAATAAGATACTTTTAGTACCTGCAGTTATTGATAGAGTAAGGATTATCATATCTGCCATACTGAGTCATTTATCAAACACTACATTATGTAGGAGAATATCTGATAGTTTTGAGGTTCCAAAGAATATATGGAAACATGGAAAAAATGCATGGAGAAGCCTTCGAACAGTCATCTAATCCAATATTTTACTATGGTTAGGATCAACTGAGTTAAAAATACCATGCTATTAAAGCATATAATTATTCATATTTTTAGGTATTTGGTGCAAGTTCTGCACATTTGCAGTTTTAATTCAGAATTACATAAACCTGTATATTGATAACATATACAAGAACTTGGAGAACAGGAACTGGTACCTTGAATATGGAGAGATTATTCTGAGTAGAGTTTCAGAGTTTAGGGAGATAAAGGAAGATTAAACTATTGATTATTTTGATCTTGTATATACAAAAAGGCAAGAGAAGATCATGGCAAGATAAAGCTATAATGACACAAAAGAAAGAAAAAAACCCAGTTTTTCTCACAGATGATAAGTTATATAACTTGAAATATGTGAAGTAGGAGGATCTCATAGAATAAGAATCATTGTGAGTGTGGAAAAAGAATTTTAAAAGTTAAGGTTTTCTGATAAAGAATTTCAATTTATTCTTCCAAGATTGGGGCAATAACATCACTGGCAGATCTAGTAATAAGGGTTGAAAGGATATAGGCAATTGGCCCTTCAGTCAAATCTGTAAGGAATTTGTGAATGTCTTTTGGCAATATAGTATCACAACCCCAAACTGAATGTACTCAGGTGGTTATCACATGAAGGTCAGGCACAGGCACTGATAATGAGACAATTTTTAAAGCACATGAAAAGAGAAGCAAAATTTAAGATTAACTGATAAGTCTCTTGGATTATTTGCTAGTATATTGTGAAATATTCATTTCATATTTGAAAATACATCAACTACTGTGTAGCCACAGAATTTGAGAATATTATTTTTATAAAGTGCATTTGCAATAAAGACTATTCTATCCTATTAAGTCATGTTGGTAAGTAGTGTGTCTTTCTGTATGGTATCCATGGCTTATATCTAACAACTCACTCAAAATGTAGAGTTGCCAAAAAGAAAAGTTATTCATCTCTTTTGAGCTAGGTCCAAAGAACATTACTCCTACTTGGAAGTTATCACCAGAGAAAAATTAAGAGATTTATGTTCAGATCATGATCAATATCCTTAATTTAACTAATGGAGACAAACTCTGGCTCTTCAGTGTCTTCTTGTCTGCCAAGGAACTTAACCTGAGAGAAAAAGATAAACCTTACTCTCTCAGTTTTTTACAATTATAACATGGTTAAAAAAAGGCTTTAGGTGAGAGGGAGAAGCTGAGGGGAAAAAGGTGTTTTACATAAAGTTCTAGAATTTCCAAGGTATAGGTTTACCATAGTCACAGTCCTTAATCATGAACTGATCTTTTTATATTTTTTTATATATATATGTTTACGTGTGCACAGCAAGTATATAGGAGACCTGAGAAAGAACTGAGAAATTATAATAAAAGACATATTTAGTAGCTCTTCCACTCTGAGGATTTGGTTATTGTGACTGGGTTTTCTTTAACGAAATTAGGGTTCATATGCCCTGAATTATTGTTAAAGCTAAATTTAATGGTCAGCTGAGTAGGAAGTTTTAATGTTTAGCACTCCATTTTCATTCCTACTTTCTAATACCTCACTATAAAATATTTCTTTACTTTTTTTTCTTTATACTATGTTCTTTTTTTGCTGAATGTTTTTGTAAAGAAGACAGAAGATGAAGGCTACTGTTAACAGTTAGAGAGAGCCATGAACATATTTAATATAGTACAAAAATACCCTTTTCTACCAGACTAAAATACTATGGACTTAAATAAGGTTAGAATTACCACTGTTCAAAAAAAGTTATGTGTGATAATTCAGAAAATAAATACTAAGAGGGATGACACAAAGAGCATGGCTAAGCATAACTTCAGATGTGAACACCTTCCCAACAATGAATTAGTTGCACATAGAATCCCATTTATTTCTACTACCAAACAACTATGGGACATCAATTCATGCAAAAGAGGCTGAAACAAAATCAAAATGACACACACACCCCCCCCCTCTTTAATTCATGTTCCTTCCAACAATGTCACCTTTGCCACAAGTTGTGTAACCATAACACCAGATAATTTTCCTTCGCTCCTTTGGACAACACACGTAAAGGAACCTTACCTCCCTGTCAGGGGATGTAAGGATACAATTTCCTATTGAACTGGGTGCAGATATAAAAGTAAAAATATGAAAGTATAAATATCAGCATGAATCAAAATTAATGTCAAATTTAATAACATTGATGCTTGGATTAGGTTCACTATGCACTACTGTCAGCTATAAGTTACATGCATACTATAAGTTTCAATGAAAGAGCGAGATTCCACAACAAACAATAGGAAAAGTTTATCTTCTCATTTCTAAATTAACCCTGGGTCTTCTTGTGGTTATGGTCATCTTGCAGATCACAGTACTTCAGGAGCAAAAGCATTTTGCAGAACTGGATAGTATTTGTTCAAAATCTTTGTGATATTACTACTGTCTGTCATTCTGTTTCTATTACCCTTTTTCCAGAACGGGTATCCAAAAAAATAGTGAAAAATTTTTTAGGTATACCAAAGGTAACGTCAAGTGGTTTAAGTGGATACTTTTAAGGAAGAAACTGCAAATACTCGCAACATCATCTTGTCTTCCACCCACTGAAATTCAGCTGTGATCTCTGAGTTGAACCAAAATCCATCAAGGGTCATTAAAATATAGTATGTGCAGCTCCATACTGAAAAGGACTGCTTTCTAGTAAAGCACTGTTCCTCTCATGTAAATAGCAATTGGGCTTTCCTCAAGAAACTATCATTGTTTGTCTCATCAGCCTTCTTCATTGTCTAAAGACAAAAGCTTAGAAAGTGGCTGGTGGGAATATTAGAGAGTCCAAAGATTTTTATTTTCATCCCTTTCATCTGACGACCAGTCTAAATATGGAACTTACTGTAATAGCCCTGATTGTAGGGCTATACGGACAGACATCTATACTGTTTCGGGTGTCTTTCTCACTAGATGAACTGCCTATGAGTTGGGTAGAAAAGCATAGCTTAAATTGTTCCATTTTCCCCTCTCCAGTAGATTACAAAGTGTGGATTTAGGCAATTGCTCATCTGCACCCAGAGACCTCTGCTCTGTGATTCTCGTTTGAATTGCTCTTCAATATGTATGTGGCGCTGCAAGGAAGGAGAGATAAAGATTAAGTGGATGGTAGTGTCAGCAAAGATGTGAATGAGGCAGAGCTTTGGCACTTTTTTAGACTAAGATGTCTTTGCTTTATGGGTGCTTTGCCAAGAGTGAGTGTTTGATTGAGGGGGGTGGTTTCTAGAGCTGAGTAGCAAAGAGAATTGTAATATAAGTGCACTCAGAGAAACCTTTAGAAGTATAGATAGGGATTGAGAGGGTGAGGTTATTTCTTCATTATTTATAGTAACCATTCTTATTTCAGACAGAAGATTTTAGTATGATGCTAAATACCCACTAAATATCGACTTAATATCCATTACTTTTAGTTACATTAGCCCCAAATGCCCCTTTTCATTTCTATCTCATTTTAGCTTTGTAAAGTTTCTGCAAGTCTCATGCTAAGCAAAAGCCCCAGAAAATACATTTTTGGAATTGGCATCTATCACCTATAACATTTGTTTTCTAAATTCTTTAGCAACCTGCCATGTAACTTAAACAGATCAGGGCATGCAACACAAAAATTGTTTATTCTTCTATTCATTTATTTTTAAAATTAATAAACTCTGAATATGAGACTGATGCTTAGTGAGTACTTCTGTGAGCTGTTATAGGCGGAAGAATCAGACATTTTGATTAAAATCTAGACTTCCTCAAGTCATGCCAGAGTTATTGTAATTTATTTTATAGTAAGAAGCTAACCTCTTGAAGCAAAGTTCCAGGAAAGAATTAATTTAAAGAATTAGCTAAAAGAAAATGAAGGATTAATTTAAAATAAAATTATATACATCATTAATATATTTTTATTTATGCAGCTAATAGTAATACTAGATTCATTGTCGTGTAATGAAACCGTCAGTATCAGTAATGATCGGACACCTAAAAACTGGTATTACAGAGAATGGGATGCTAGTTGTTGGTGGTGTTGAACTTGAACTCATTGTTCACCAGTCAATAACACAAAGTGGTTTCGAATGAGGGCTTGAATTAATGAAATATCAAAAATAAACTTTTAAGTATGATTGTATCCTAAGCTATCAGAAAATTAGTCATACTACCTATAGTTTGTTAAAACGATAGGCCACATCTATTGATTTAAAAAAAAACCAAAACACCCAAACATTTTTTCATTGAATCAGAATATTTTTTTTTTTTAAATGTTCACATGTAAGCAGAAACTGGCAAAAGGAGAGCCACCTTGCCTAATGGAACTACCTTCAAGATTTTCTTCAAACCACACAACAGTCTCCAGCTCTTTGAGAGAGCCTTTCCCTGGTGACTGCATGAATATGAGGAGGGAAGTCCCAAGCCAACAATTGATACATCCCGTAGTCAGTAGCACTGTGTGTTGGAAGCATATCAATATTACAATAATTTAGAGATGGATGGGAAATTTGATTGGCATCAGTAGTGAGAATTAGGAAATAGGAAAGGATACAAGAGTTGATAAGTCAGGAGGAGCAACTATCAAGGGAAGGTGCTTATTATTAAGTAAAGAAGGGATCTGATACTAAAACATAATCATCACAGCAGACTTGCATGTTCCCAGTTACACTGTTCATTTAACCACTCAGTCCACAGTCAGTAAGACTTCAGGCACATTGGGCTCAATGCTGAAGTATAATTGCTTTGAGCACACATAGTGTCCAAGCACAGTCACTTTTAGAAGACCAGACTTGCAGCAGCCTGGGAAGAAGATGCATAGAAATCCATGCCTGTATCCATAATCACAGCAGCAGAACAATGGATTACTGGTTTTTGCTGACCAGACACATACAGTTAATCACATGAGACCAGTTATTCTATGTATTAAAATAACACAGAATTCTAGTGTCACTGAACTCACTAGCAGTGTGATTCCTCTCTTCAGTGTATTTGCTTATTACTATATAAACAGGCAATTGTCATACTGGATAGAATGGCAAAAGAATGCATTTACCCTTATTTATATATTGAAACAGAATGTTTCTTTAGCTTGTTATAAAAAAAGTTCATCACAAAAATAATTAATACACACATTAAAATGTATTAGTAGTTCACATCATCCACGCATTAATGTAATGCTTCCTCCCTGTATTGTCTGAATTATTCCTTGTGGCATTTTGCATTGTCAAGCTGTATGTTCCATGTCAGAAACACTGTTGCTAATTTCAGTAATCTACATAGATATCTGCAGTGCCTGCACTGCAAATGACACCCTGGAGAAGATAGTGTTTATCAGTGATGATGATAGATAGGGCAAAACGATATATTTCACTGTTTTGGCAATAGGCATAGTATAGAATTTGCATACCAATGATTTTCAATGTTTGTTTAGCTTTCATGCAGGACTTGTGTTATCAAATGAATACATGTTTTAAAATGATTTTTTCTAAGTTGTCTTTTAGGGTTTCAACAGCATTATATGAACTTTTTCATATATCAGCTTTGTCATTACCTCTATGAATTGTACATACATATACACAATTTATACTAGTGACCTTTAAGTATGAATCACTAAGTCAATGCATAAGCATGATACAAAAAAATGAGGTTACCTCCAAGTACAAAACTGATATGTAGTTTTAGTTTATTTTAATAAATTAAGAAAAAAAATGCATAATTCATAAAAAAAAATTACAGCTTAAATAAGAATTGAAAAAACTACTAGGTTGAATCTATAATTATTGGTTTATGTGAGAGTGTATTTACTGACTGTAACCGTCATATAAGGTAGGTGGAAAGTAAAATCCTTCATTCTGGTAATTTAAAAATTAACTACAAGAAATGGATTCATTTCTATTTGAAATTAATTTCTAGTCACTTGCAGATTTCCACTCTGAAAATATGTTTTGGGATTACAGTACTTTGACACTCAATACATTTCAGGACACACTCATCTTTACAAGAAGTTCATTTTGAATGACCCCTGAAATTTGAAGTCAACATATTCATTGTATTACTCATTCAACATATTCATTAGCTCATTGTTTTGCCACCCAAGACAGCTAAAATTTATCTCAGAATAATTTTAAAAAACTTACTTAAATATCTAGATAAATAGTGACATATTTATGTATTTTGATAAGCAAAGATGGTAAATATGTCTAAAACTTATTAATATAAATTAATGAATATGTAAATTAAAGGTGTTAATAAACATATTTTTGGAACCACATTCTGGCCCAATTTATGTAGGTGCTCTTCTAATAAGCTGTATGGTTGCCTAATTGAAATAGAGATTTTCTAAAGAAAAAGCTATCAATCAGACACAAAAATGCGCTACCACTTTACATGGTTAGCAGCTGGCTAAAGAACAGCAAACCAAGAACAGGAATAAATGGTTGCTTTAACAATGGAAGGTTACCTGAGAAATCCCTTGGTGACCTGTGAGGGAATCTGTATTTTTAAGTATATTCATAGATGGGTGATCTGGAAAAAGTATTAAACAATGAAGGAATATATGATGATATCAAAATTATTCAGAATAGTCAAAATTAAAGTTGACAGCAAAGAGTTTCAGAACTGTTTTATGATATTAAGTAACTGGACCATAAAATGACAGGAGAAATTCAGTATAATCAGTGTAAAGAAAAAATTATGGAAAAAAGTCAGACAAGTATATATATGTATATATATAACAATGGGTTCTAAAGTAATACATTAGAAAAAGCATTAGAGTCATTGTGGTTAATTTTATGAAACAGCAGTTCTTAGCAGCAGTCAAAATTGTGGGGTTTTAGAAAAGAGGAAAAAACTATAAATCAAAATCTTAAAACATTACTGTGATATTTCATAATGGCGTAAATCATATGTATCTTGAATGTTGAACATCTTTCAAGTCTCCCCAACTCAAAGGAAAAAGTACAAGTAAAAATGAAGTATGAAAAGACTTGTATATGAGGAAAGATTAAATCAACTGGGATTCTTCACCTGGAAAAATAAATGATTGGACGAGAATATATGATTGCAATATAGAGAGACATGAATAACGCAGGGAAGGTGAAAAAAAGGAAGTGTTAGTCACTATTTCACACAAAACCCAAGAATAATGAAAAGAAATATTCAAGAAGAATTCTTGAATTGAACTGAAAGTAGGATTTTTTCCACTCAATGTGCAAATGAATTGTGAAACTTATTGGCAACATGCTGTGCCAATATAACTGTTGTTGCAGTTATTAAGTGGTATCAAACACAAGGATGTAGAAGCAAATTTCAGTTCAGAAGGTCCTAAGCTACAGGATGTTAGAAGCTGTGAGGTTAAACTGAGTGAAGTATTAAACTATTCTTGCATCCACAACTGGCCACTGTCTAACACAAAATGTTGGAACAGACGAGTCTTTTATCTTGCCCATTATTTTTGCTTTCATGAGAATTTCAGAGTCTGATCCGTTCTTGACATTAACTAAAGAGAGCGTTTGACTGCTGCATTTTTGATATGGGCCTGTGTATAAGTAAAATTAATCAACTGAAAACCATGAAATTTGGATTGCTCTATCTGCAGACATGTGCAAAGGACTTTTATCTTGTTATAGCTATTGTTAATTGGTTGACAATCCTAAATAGTCACCGTGTTGCAGTCTGTTGTAGAGAGTGATAAATAGAGAGGAGAGTGAAAGACAAGGCCCACATAAATGATAAGCAAAACCCTTCCCTTTGACCTTTGACCCCTTGATTCAGTTACAATCTGAGTACAAAAACTTGGTTTTCTTATTATTTGCAATTTAAATACATGTGTACATTGCCATGGTAAATATTATATTCTGGTATACATTTTAAGATCATCACTGAAACTCAGATACCACAAAACTGAACACAAATGAGTTGAGAGAAATTTATGTTTGTAGAAGTGGCAGATCTTTTTTTCTCCCTGAAACTTGCAGAAAAGCAACAAACTACAGCTTGACAGTTTCCTGTGATTTCATTCAAAGTATTCCTACATGCCTGAAATGTCTTTGCCTGTGTAATTGAGAAAGATAAATTAGTATTGACTTGTGTTTGGTAAGAAAAGAGAGAAGGAAAAGACCTAAAGGATTGCTATAGCACTTATTCTATCGGTGCAGAATTGTTCCCTGATGTGTATTTCAAGTATTGGACTAGTCTGCCTTAAAAGTCTAAGCAATAAGTTTATGAACTACTTAATACAGGGAACACTATTTTATGCTTAAAATCAATATATTTTAAAAATATTACCCTAATGTACAGTACTATTTTCTTGGTCTAAATCACATTTCTTCTGGAAATCCCTCCTTGCATGTTCATCAAGAACACGCAAATTACTATTATAGAGGAAAACAATAGCAACAGCTTCAATTAAAATGCCATTTTTACTACATTTTAAAACACAAATCTTTCCAGTAGAATCCTTGATACTACGTCTTTATATACTTCTAAACTATTAGCCTTTTAGGATGAGTTTTGACATGTTATCTTCCTTATGCTCCTTGTACATAAAGGATTCTGAAACTGACTTTTATGGTAAGGTCTCGTAGTATTTATGTTATTGTTATCCAGTCTGGTTGAACAAGTACTGAGGTAGCAAAAATAAGAAAGGAAAATCAGCAGACTAAGACTATGTTAAGAAAAAAAGTTCCACTTTTATTTAAATGAATGTATGTTTCTACAATGGTACACAGTAACCGTAATGAGGATAGTGTATATTCTTTTTTTCTGGAAGCCTTAGAAAAGAAAAAAATGCTGCTTGTGTTACTATATTTATACATGCCAGTCTGATTGGTATATCTTCCCTAGAGAGGAGAACACTAACTGGTTCTAGCACTCATTCGTGACATGTACCTTGCTCTTTTTTATGTGCTGATCTGCTAACAGAATGTAGGCTTCATGTACAGTGAATCCCATCTTGTGTGGGTCTCTTTTCCTATAAACAACTTAAGGCAGAAATTAACAGAAATAAAGCTTTCATCCAGAATTATATAAGCACCTCGTTCCCAAAGACCTGATCTAGGTGGAGCAAGTCAATAAATCAGAATTTCCTCCAGTCGCACATAAAAGAACAATAGTCAGGATCCTTTTTATAAAGTAAAAGATCAGCGGTGTGTTCAGTGAACAGATCTTTCACAGCAATCCTACTAAAAAAAATGAAAAGAAAAGGTATAGGAGGAATTTTTGAGGAAGGGGGGAAAAAAAGGAAAACAAAAAAAGAAAAAGTACCTAAATGTACTTTTAGCTTCATTTACTGTTGAGACTCCTCAAAGAAAGTACTGTCTACATGTTTAATAAAATTTCTTACTGAGAAAGGCAAGAAAGAACATGTTTTAATCTTCCCACTGTGGAAAAGGCAGCAATAAATCAGCACTTTATCACAGTCTATGTATTAGTTGCTAGCTAGACAATTAGCATACACTTATTTTTATTCTGAACTAACTGTTTACTGGGTCACCAGAAGGCGAAATATATATATATGTTATCGTTAGGATCATGCAAAGAATCATGAGGTATTCAAGTGAGAAGAAGGGATATTACAGGCATTGGAAAAAATGAAGGCTACCTGATAGGAAGAACACAGAAATTGAAGTGGTTGTCCATTGCCAGTTATTACAGTGGGGAAGTGTATCGAACACACATAGGAAACCATGTGATTAATTGTGATGAGCATAAAATGTCCTGTTCTGTTTATTTCTTTCTTTTGAGAAATCAAGCAATGGAATAACTGTATATGTAACCCAGCTATAGTTGATAATAAAGAACGTTGCTGTAGAAAGAATGTTATTCTGATGAATATAATTATAATGAGTAAAGTAAAACCAAAACATGCAGAAATTGTCAAAGAAGGGCATTGAACATTAAAAAAAATAAAATTACTGTATCACGAACACACAGAACATTCAGACTATAAAATTTTTGCAGAACTGTTCACAGTATGCTAGTTATAAATCAAAGACCTAGCCGAATACATGCATACAGTTAAGTTGTAACAGTGCAAGAGCAGGGCACAAAAGACTCATGTAACAAAACCACAAAAACAGCAAATTTTCAATATAAACAAGGTAAGATCTATATCCAGCATGAGTGAAGATAGGCACTTAGTTCCACTCAAAAACCCCCCACATTTTATAAAGCTGTAACACACAGGAAAATAGATGTATAGAGAAACATACAGAAGGAATAGAAAATCAGTCTAGGTTTTATGTGTATAATGAGTAATGGAATTAACTTCTTAAAATGTGGGAACTGGACAAGAGAAAAAAATTTCAAGTGGTAGCGAGATAACAATCAAAAAAGACTTTGCAAAACAGAAATGATGCAGCTACTTACAGTTAAAATCCTACACTGACAAGGAAACAACAACAATGTAAAGAGAAAATTCTCAGTCCATGGGCAGAGCATGACTGCTGCACATTGGGGTTCCAGTACATACAGAACATGAACTTGTCTATTAATATAGCAAAACTATGCTTAAAATGAAAAGAATTTTTTTTCTCTTGCTTTTGCATATCAAAATGTCATCAGCATATATGTAGCTTGTGATGGCAAAATAGTTGAAAAAACCATGAGATCCTAATAAATATCCTTGACAAACCACTAGCTTTCGCACCACCAAGAGTTCTATGTGTGATATTTAAGCTACAAAGATATAAAACGAAAATGAAGTATGAACATAGAAATTCTTCTAACTGATCTGCTCTCATAGTGTTTTAAAAGAATGCAACAAAGAAAGGGAAAGACTAAAGGAATCAGCTCATCTTGTATACTTCCATTATTTTTAAATATAGTATTGATATACACTATCAGCAACTTCTGTGAATTATCACAGATATTTTGACTTGATAGACTGAGTTCATTAAGAATGAACAATGGCAACAGGGAGCTACTAGGAAAAAGGAAGTCCTACTAAACTCCTACTACATTTAGGGGATGTACGTAACTTGTATTTGTACATCCCATGAGTAGTTTTAACAAAAATAATATCCTTATCATTTTATAAGCTCTTGGGGAAAGGTTTTTAACAAGACCCCAGGATAGACAGGGCCACAATCCTAAATGAACTTTTCAGGAATTTATCATGTTATAAAAAGTAATGGAAATGACCTATTACAAATTTCATTCTAATCGGTTTCTTCCTATTCAATGGCCTCTGTTGAGAGGTGGATAAGCATACTGCACCACTTCTTTTTAGTTTTACCTACTACTTTTAACTATTATCGTACTCAAAGCTAATTTTGCTTTCAGTGCAGATGCTAGATTTTTGAAAAGGTTTTTTTGGTTTTTTGCCTTTGGGATGCAGGATGATGGATGATAAAGAACACTGTAAAGGTTCCACACTTTCTCAGCTCCTTCACTAGTCCAGCTTCTGTTCAATGCCAAAGGAAGCAGGGCACACAGCTTTACTTAAGATAGAGAGTTACACCTTTTATAAAAAATTTCTATAGGTATTTCTGAATTCCCTGTTCATGTCTTTCAACCGACAATTGGCAAAAATGCCAAAACATTTTTAAAGTATCTTCATCCATTTGTGTTTGCAACCCAATAAAGAAGTGTTTCAATCTTAACAGTATAGTTTAAATGTTCAAATAAGGAACTTAATACATCATGGATTGTAGATCTTGCCACTGGAAATATCAACCTAGCATGATATCACTACCTCCCTTTTCTTTTTTTTTTTAAATATATATTTATTTACAATCATTGTTTATAAGATGATCTTGTTTACTAGAATTGCTCCCAAAGATAAACTACTTCTATAGAAAAAGTAAAATATCTGGCAAAATTTTTTATAAGACAGAGCTAGGAGGAAAAGTTATGTTAGGAATGAAGTAGATAAAATTCTGGACTAATACAATAAAGAACAAATTCCTAATAACATCAACATGAACAAAGTTTCACTCCAACGTTGCACAGTATTCTGACGGTTGCCAGGGAAAGGAGCATGTGCTCAAAGTGGTAAAAACTTATACTGGTAATCATCAAATAAAGTCTGCAAAAAGTTGCTTTGATATTAGTGTTCATTAATTTAGCTATTTTCTACCTTTTCCCAAATCATACATGAGTTCTGCCAGGTGTACATGATTTTTTAAAAGGAAACAACAGTTTTTAATAACCTCCCTGGACTGTATGACAAACCAAAGGATTTGCAAATAGAAAATAAGAGAAACTTTCTGAATAAAAAGAAAAGTGAAAGTTATTTGTTTCAACTCTTCTATAAGAAAAACATCTGTTTAAGCAATCTAGATGTGCTGTGTAGCCAAACTGAGATGATTACTCAGAGCAGGTACCTAACCTAATCCGGAGGGATTCAGAACCATCTTCTGAGGGAGTCTTGTCTCTTTCTAAGTACTCTATGTGAAGCATAGGCAGCATAACTCCCACATTGAGACAACTGAAATAAGGTGGTTAGAACAGAATTCCTCCTCCATTATTTGGACAAGCACCCCTTTGTTTCTTTCTTTTATAAAGGAACTTCTGGAAAACTGGGAAAGTAACAAAAAGGCATCCAGCTGAGCTGCTCAGGGAGGACTGAAGGAATGCTCTGGGAAAAAATGCAAAAGCAGAAAGCAGAGCTTGCTAATAATTTGTGAGTATCTTTTTTTTTTATAACTCTTAGTAAGCTGTCAACAATCAGAGCTTTTCATGTTGATGTCCCAATCAATGTTATCAGAGATATCTTCCTGCTATGTCATAGAATTTGTGGCCAAACTGAAGAGGATGACTAATTCCTGATTAGACTAAGAAACGTTCAGTATGGCAGGAACTTGAATGTTGGTGTCTAACAATGTAGAGGGGAACTTTCCCAACTGGGAAACTGTTCTGAATCAGCAAAAGTTTTTCAGCTCTTTTAATGCAGAAAAAATTGTAAACGGATCTTCTCAAAGCAGAAGCAATATTCTGAAGTGTATTTATACTGAAGTGTTACGCTTGATTTCTTCCATACATTCAAACAAATACAAAACAGAAGTAACATGAAATCATAAAAATTAAGCATCTTAAAATCTGATAATCTGTGGTGGTTCATAGCATTAAGTTAAACATGATTGAGTATTACTTGTGGTGGTGTTTCCTCCCCCTCCCCCCTGCTTTTCCCTGGACCACTCATTGATCTCAGAAATTCCCATGAAACCTTGGCCTTGGTGTACTGAGTCTGACAGTTGAGCGTTCCTTGACCATATCAGAAACTCTGCATGGCTGAGGCTGGGAATGTACTCCCACTGCCTGGCCCAGGCGCCATCTTATCTGAGTTGTAGCTCGGTTGTAACAACACTGAAACTTTCAGAATTTTAGTCACTACTGCCCTGGACTGTGGCCAGGATGGAAATTTACAGATGACTAAAGTCAATCATCTTGTGCACCTATAAATGGTGGTCCTAAGCAAGACCCTTTGAGCTCTCCTGGACTGCAGCGGGCTGTGCCCAGAATCTCCCTCTGAGATGAATG
Organism: Calonectris borealis; assembly: GCF_964195595.1. Taxonomy (NCBI): domain Eukaryota; kingdom Metazoa; phylum Chordata; class Aves; order Procellariiformes; family Procellariidae; genus Calonectris; species Calonectris borealis. The sequence continues at coordinate 47,867,569 of NC_134312.1, forward strand.
CTCCTCAGAGTTTGCAAACTCTCGAGTTTGTGATATTTGGAGGACCGTCATGGGCTGGCACAGGACCTGGGCTGCAATACTTCTCAAGGCTCAGTCCTTCGCCCATTGAGAAATACCAAGACATTTTACGTGAATATTTCACTGAAGTTGAGGGGGATTTTTAACAGGTATATCTTTGTATATTTATCCATCTTTGCATCTATGTGCGTGCGTGTGTGAATTGATGGAAGTACCTGCTAGCAAATATAGTCTGCTAAAGTCTTATGATCTATCTTAAGATTGTGAATGAACCTTAGACTGCTGCTAAACACATATAATCCCTTAGACATATACTGTTGACCAAGTCTGGGACTAGGGATAGATCTAGCCTGGTCTACTCTGAACCTCGTGACTCAATGGGAGGGTCTTCCTTAACCTTTTCATTCTTGGCCTCTGTATAAATCATCCCAATTCAGTTCTAACACGATACCCTGGCTTCGGCTGGGATAGAGTTAATTTTCTTGCTAAGAGCTGGTATAGTGCTGTGTTTTGGATTTAGAATGAGAATAATGTTGATAACATGCTGATGTTTTAGTTGGTGCTAAGTAGTGTTTACACTAGCCAAGGCTTCTCAGCTTCTCATGTGCTTTTCCCTTGTATACTTCATACATGTAGTAAGTGATAGAGTGAACCTTGCCATCGAACTCTGTTAAGTCGCGCTTTTATAAATTTCTATTAAAATCACTTTCTGCTAATAACTTCAACAGTGATTCTTTGAGCAGCCTCTAAACCACTTATTCATGACATTACTCTAACTTTAGAGAATCACAGAATCACAAAATGGTTGAGGTGGGAAGGGACCTCTGGAGGTCATCTGGAGTGTATCCAGAGGAGGGCGACCAGGATAGTGAAAGGTCTCGAGGGTAAGACTGACAAGGAACGGCTGAGGTCACTTTGTTTGTTCAAGTTGGAGAAAAGAAGCCTGAGGGATGACCTCATTGCAGTCTACAACTTCCTCAAGGGGGGTAGTGGAGGGGGAGGTGCTGATCTCCTCTCTCTGGTGACCAGCGATAGGACATAAGGAAATGGAATGAAGCTGCATCAGGGGAAGTTCAGACTGGAAATTAAGAAAAGGTTTTTCACTGAGAGGGTGGTTGGTCACTGGAACAGGCTCCCCAGGGAAGTGGTCACGGCACCAGGCCTGTCAGAGTTCAAGAACTGTCTGGACGATGCTCTTAGTCATATGATTTAGTTTTAGGTAGTCCTGCAAGGAACAGGGAGTTGGACTTGATGATCCTTATGGGTTCCTTCCAACTTGAGATATACGACGATTCTATGATCTGGTCCAAGCCCATTGCTCAAGCAGGGCCACATGGAGCCAGGTGACCAGAACCATGTCCACATGGCTTTTGAATATCTCCAGGGAGGTAGATCCACAACTGCTCTGGGCAGTTCCATCACCCTCACAGTAAAAAAGTGTTTCCTGATGTTCAGATGGAACCTCCTGTGTTTCAGTTTGTGCTCATTGCCTCTGGTCTTGTCACTGGGCACCACTGAAAGGAGCCTGGCTCCATCCTCTTCACACCCTCCCTTCAGCTATTTATGTACACTGATAAGATCCCCCCTGAGCCTTCTCTTCTCTAGGCTAAACACTCCCATTTCTCCCAGCCTTTCCTCATAGGAGAGGTGCTCCAGTCCCTTAATCATCTTAGTGCTGCTTTGTTGGACTCTCTCTAGTATCTCCGTATTTCTCTTGTACTGAGGAGCCCAGAACTGGACACAGTGCTCCAGGTGTGGCCTCACCAGTGCTGAATAGAGGGGAAGGATCCCCTCCCTCAACCTGCTGGCAATACTTTGTCTAATGCAGTCGATGATACCATTCACCTTTTTTGCAGCAAGGGCACATTGCTGGCTCATGTTCAACCTGGACCCCTAGGTCCTTTTTTGTCAACCTGCTTTCCAGCTGCATGGCCCCCAGCATGTATCGGTACATGGGTTGTTCCTCCTGAGGTGCAGGACTTTGAAATTCCCCTAGTTGAACTTCATAACATTAAACTTCAAACATTCTTGCTCTATATGTGACTACGTAGATTTAAGTAGCAGAGAAAACATTTTCAAATGCTGCCTAAAGAACAACATCAAGAGGTGAAAAATTAACTCAGAAAGATTTATCACTATAATTCAAGAGTTAAGCAGGGCTGGTAGCATGAGTACTCAGTGTTAATAAAATGAATAGTAGCGAAAGTCAGTCTAGACCAGAGTATCAATCCTTATGGAGAAGCACAGTTCTGTGCTTAGAGAACACTGTAACTGAAAGACAGTTACAGAAGTCATAGATAGATATAGAAGATTACAAGTAGAAGATTAGTTTAGATCTCTTTGATTGCCATTACTAGTAAAAATGACACCAATAGACAGATGCGTAGTTAAACAGCAGGACAATATTTAGTTTAATAAAGCTAAGTAATAACCATAACCATGAATAAACTGAGGACCAGAGAGTATTTATAGTGTCTCACCAAAATTCTAATGACTTGAGGGCAGCAGAAACATTGTTGATTTTGACCAAACTGACCTCCTAAATACATTTTTTGACCTTATACTTCCAAATTAGCTAGGTAGTCTGTCATTTTATAGGTTTTATGTGACAAGATTTTGGTAGTGGGGGGGCTGCAAAGGTGGCTTCTGTGAGAAGAGACCAGGGGCTGCCCCCATGTCAGACAGAATCTGTTCCAGCTGGCTTGAAAAAGGACCCACCACTCAGCTGATCCAATCAGTGACATTGGTAGTGCCTTTGTGATATTATATTTAAGAAAGGATAAAAAACACTGTGCAGAAGATGTGAGAGACAAGGGTGAGAAAAACATGAGGTAGTCCCCCTGCAGTCTGCGGAGGATCATGGTGGAGCAGATATACATGCTGTAGACTGTGGAGGACCCTATGCCACAGCAGGTGGATATGGCCTGAAGGAAGCTGCAGCTCGTGGAAAGCCCGGGCAGGAGCAGGTTCCTGGTAGGAGCTGCGGCCTGTGGGGCACCCATGCTGGAGCAGTCTGTTCCTGAAGGACTGTAGACTGTGGAAAGGACCCATGCTGGAGCAGTTTGTAAAGAACTGCAGCCCATGGGAAGGACCCATGTCAGAGAAGCTGATGTCCAATCTAAACATATACACAGTTTCTACAGAAAAAAAATCTTATATTCTGTACCAATTCAAAGTAAAATCACAGATATTTTTCTGATGTATCTACAGCTATTCAATTCAACTGAAGAAAGAGATCTCATCTCATATTCCACCAGCAGTGTCAGTTACAAAGTACTTCCAAAGGATGAGTATGTGGAGCCAAAAGGAAAAGGAACTTAAACTTAATTTCTCTTTCTCTTTTTTTTTTTTTGTTTAAAGTTGTAATGTGAATTTAAACATTTACAGTGAAATTCAGACACCATGGGATTAAAAGCAAATTTCCCCCAGACTTCAACAGAACTTAATCATTCCCCTTACTTCACAGTATGACTAGCAAATCTACTTCAAGAATCACTAAAAAAGAATAAACAACTCTGCTCCTCCTGTGAAATATTAAAAGAGCTTTTTTCAAATGTTCAATGATTTATGAGGGAATTGATGGTATCTGGCCTCCTACAGAGAGAACTTCATTGGAAAACAAAAAAAAAACAATTCCACCACTACTGCTTATGTTGAGACTACTAAAAATATGATCCTTAAAAAGAAACCAATGAGACTATGTATTGTGTTTATGAACCTGCATTCTATAATATGAATTTAGAAAGGAACATGTTGTAGCTATGGTGGCAGAAACACAAATTTTAATTCAGAAATGACACTGCAGCAAACAGTCTCACAGAGTCGTTTTTACTTACTGATGCTGCTTACATCAGCAGGACTGATGTCTTGAAAATGATTGCACAATAGAAGTTGCACACTACATAAGTGTAACAACACTTATTCTTAGTGAAATATGTCATGTGACTGACATTGCCCAAAAGAATCTGGTTTCCTGTTTTTCTTATTCGGCCATAATAATTTCATACAAACTGCTGAAACACTTGAAAAGAAGTTTAAGCCATCTAAAATAGAAGATATTATTTAACATACAGAGTTTTTCACACTAGGTTGATTTGTGTTTTCTGTTTATTAAGAAAAATAAGAATTTATAAACAAATAAGACTTTCCAGTGTCTGTGAGCTAATTAAAAAATATTGTCACCTTTTAAAATATTTGCTATATAAATATAGTAAGCTTAAAGATAGCATATTAAACCTAGACTTTTCAAAGATTTATTACTTTGTCCCTCTTCCACTCCTCAGACATGGAGAGACGAGTGTAATGAGGGGGTTAAAACAGAAAGCCAACAGATCCAACCATCACAAACACGGAAGCTCATAGATAAGAAATTAACTTGCACATTCTCAGCTGTAGAGAAACTTTTCAAGTACTTCTAGTGCTCAAAAGCCAGCCCGACTGTTCTGATTCCAAATTACTTTCATATGATTTCTGGGGCCAGCATCAGATCTGTAAAGTTTAATTTTATCAAAGGATGTGGTTTAACAAATCTTGTGCATGTTCAAAATGTTTTCCATCTTCCTTTCTAATAAGAATATGAAAATTTCCTCCAATAGAAATATGTGACAGTAGTGAATCCCTGCTCCTGTTTAACACTGCACTCCATAGGAAAGTTAAATTTCAGTTTGGTTTAATACAATTTACTGCAGTTTTAATTCAGTTCATCTGAACTCTGAGATGTAACCAGTGTCTCAGACAAGAGATGGATTTTTAAAAAAACCTTAAGAGTTTTCTGACAGAAGATTTCTGGGGTTCAGTTTGCGTAGAGCAGCAATAGAATGAAGTTTTTTTTACAGTGGCACATAGTTAAACGATTCAGTAATTTACCAAAATGTTATAGAATAGTTATACATACAACAATTCAGAATATTTTTACAATGTAAACTCCAAATAAAAAGAAATGTTGTTAACTACAGTGCACTAGACAATAAATATGTTAGCTCAGAGGCAGTCACAGAATAACTAGTCACTAAATGATGTATTTTAATGACAACTGCATGGCTATAAGTCATGCAAAAGATAGTACTGAATTGAGATATATGTACATTATTAAACATAATTCTGGCATTCACAGTAGTCCATTAGACTTAGATACTTTTTTTCTGGATCTAACTGCTCTGCTAAGAGGCAGAAAGTGTAACCTTTGTGCTTTATTTTTATTATCTGTCTTCAACACATCCATAGCCCATCAGCTAGTGATGTGCATTGCACTGTGTTGTTTGCATTAAGAATATCTATAGTAGTTAATAATTAATGAGTTCAGGCACAGGCATTTTCTGCAGTTTTTACCTGAGGCCCAGACTCTCCAATTTTCTGCCAAGTTTCAGGAAGTTCACAAAAAAAATAATCAATGTGCTCTCAGATGCTCAATACAGTAATCCTTATTTAGGCAGATATGTAGAATAAAATGTTGAACAATGGCCTAAAAAATCCAGCTTTTACTTACCGGAGTCATGATTTATGCACACCTGGCAATGCAATATATGAACACTGGGTAGATGCAGAATTCTTCAGAGAAATCTTAAAATAACATATAATTTGCACAACATATTTTTGTCTATACAAATCCTCATTTTCAGATCAAAGGGAAGAGAGAAAAATTTTTTAAGCTGCCTTTATTGCCATGCCAAAACCCTGGTCTCCAAGGCCTTGTATAAAGCTGAACTAGTCAATTTGTAATTAAATCTTATAGGATGCAGCAGTGATACTCATTACAGAAAAGGCATTTTATGGTCAGCAATCTTATTTGCAACTAACAGGATGATACAGAAGTCACAGTTCACAGCAGCTTTATGTCTGTTATCTTATGCTGGAATAATGCTGCACAAACCAATTAGCCAGTATAATAGTGTCACTGTGTATTTAAAGAAAAAACTGGATCTGGCAAAATGTCTCTGCCTTTCTCATATTTATAATGTCCTGGGTATTACTGGAACAGTAGTTTTACATTTGAAGGGTCAGTCTTGTGGGGTGCTAAGCAATAAAATTCATAAAGCACTTAGCCTGTATATAAATAATATAGAATGGTATAACTCCCATTCCATAAATGAGATTATTGCAAACAATGGCCAAGGTTCCAGAAAAGCCAAAACTGAATAAAATTTATTAAAATTAAAGAAAAAAAATCACTGCAGCATAACAGCTTCAATTAATGCATCCATTAAGGTGAATCGGTTGAGAGACTGCTATGTTTCTGACAGACTGCTGAAGTCAGTCAGCTATGCACTGACTGTAGCTGAAGATTCTTCACATCCATGAGTGTTGCTAAGCATGGCCTTTTTCTTTTGTCTCTGTTTGAAACAAAACTGATTCAGGAATATCACAGAAAAAGGAGGGGAAATGGGAGAAGAAGAAGATCGAAGGACTAAGGAAAGATTTGAAGGGGGATAAATTTACCACCTTAAATTAAGCACAAAGTTCTGATTTCCAGAAAACCTCTTTCATCAGATTTTTGTAGATTTCCAGGTAACTGACATCTATGTAAAGTTTTACAGAGGAGTAATGAATGTTTGTAAAGCAGACCAAGTATTTAAATCAGTGAGTAGATGCCACTGGATTCTCAGAAAGCCACAGATTTTTGCAAGTTCTAATAAAATGAAATCATAATATTCAGTTACATTTTTACAATGGCAAGTGGATGTCACAAGATTATAAAAATAAAAAACCCAAAACTTGTAGGAAACGTTTATATGGCAAATCTTTGTTCTGTGACTACATGACTTTTCTAGGAAGATGCAAAGGTCTTCATATTATTGCATCCCCATAAGTAACCTCAGTATGTGGAAGTATGAATGGAAAAAAAAGTTTCATCACAGATCCTGACTACTAGTTCCTCTCTTTCTAGGCAGCGTGGAGGACAGTATCAGTCTAAATCTGGAAATAAACCTCATTTGGATATTCAGATTGCCATGACAAGGGATTTACTTTAGGCTTCTGTCAAAATATCAATATATTTACATGACAATTTCTAATTATCTTCTGCTATGATAGAGCAGTGACATTTTTTTCCCCTTTTAAATATTCAACGCGGTTTTAATTGGCTGACCATTTCACTTTCACATTTAAGCAAAACAGTAATTTTTATATGTTTACAAAAGATAGCCAGGTATATTAGATAATATTAGAGAAGCTTTACAGCACTCTATATATGGGCTTGTCACCAGAGGCCAACAAAACAAGAGCACTTCAGAAATGAAAAAATTAAAGTGTTTTTTAAACATGGAGTTATGGAGGAGCAATTCTACTTCATTCAGCAGGAGGTTTATACCTTCAACTCTTTCTTTCCTTTAAAGAAAAATGAAAATATCAGGCTTAAAGAAATAAACAAAATGGAAATACTGCTGTGGAATTACCAGACAGCCCATCTTCTTTCTGATAGTTTAAGGACCACAAGAAGAAAATGGAAATCAATCAGTGAAGCATGAATTTCTACAACTAGGACTCAAAACTGTAATTTCCTAGACTACTACTGATGTTCTAAAGAGAGAAGAAAATCATGCACATTTTTTTCCTTAAGTAGTAATATAAGTACAACAGATTAACTTTCTTTGTCTTGTGCCTAGTTTTCTTTTGCTTTCCATGCATTACCTAGAAATGAACACAGCTGGGACAAGAAAATTTAACTAAGAATATAAAAAAACATTGAATGAATGACACAAGCATTGAAAGAACATCTATGGTACTTAGGTGGCACTTCCCAGATAAAAAATGTACATAAAAATGTTAGCCAAAAATATTTTTATCTAAAGAGGAAAAATATTGTATGAATTACTGGGTACAGATTTTTTAGTATTCAGTAATTTTAACATCTTTAGCATGACATGCTCAAAAGTCAACTCACACAGAATACTTTACATTTCTAGAGGAAAAATGTTAGGTTTTCATGTGATGTCATTTCCTATTCAGTATTTAAAACTCATGGTTGACTTGCAATAGTGTTTAACTATACCTAAGTTTTAGTTTTGTGTTCTTGAAAAAGAAGAATTATTAATTTTAAGAATTTAAGAAGAATTTTAAGAAGAATTATGTCTCTATAAATGCTTTTAAATGTATGTACTGTATTTATCTAATACTGCTTATTAGATATACACACAAGGTTGAAGTTCATTGTTAATAGATTAGAATAATCTAATCATTCATTTAAATACTGTGAATTCTACATGATTGATCTAATAAGCTAAGCCTTATTAAATAGTAATATCATAAAAATATCATTTAGCAGTGGAAGTGGTGGGGAAGGAGAGACAGGAATAATTCTTAATCTGTGCAGTGTAAACTTTTCCTTTTGGTCTACAATAAACTGTTCTTGTAAAGTGGAAAAAAACTAACTGAATTTGGTTTATGCTTCATCCCAATATAGAACATTCACTTCTCAACTGAAAATAATGAATTGATTTCTGGACATATTTTGCAGCTATAAAGATTGTGAATAAAAAATTTTAATATGCTAGAAATATTTCTTTTATGTTATAGCTTACATGTCCTTTACTGCATTAATTTAATATCACAAGTTGGGAAATGGCAGCAAAATGTACCAAAACATCTTTCTAATACCCACACTAGGAGAAAGAAATTAAGTTGCAACAAAAATATAGTTTGAATTAATGTGCCCTTTGTCTATTGCAAATATGGTAATAGACTTTTAGAAAAAATACGTTATTTTAAAATTACAAGATGATTTACTTTCAGGATCAGGAATTCAGGAAGATTTTAGGATAGACTTAGGCTTGAATAAACCTCCACAAAAATAAGCCTAGGATTTACTTCTGTTGTCCAACAGCACTCTCCCCTAACCCCCAAAAGAGGATCTAGTGACCAAATAAGAAATTTAATCTTTCTTTAATATATAGTAATTACAACAAAAAGCTTTACTAACAGAAATTGAAAGACTCATTAAGAATCTTGACACAACAATCAGTAGCCATTCACTTGGTCTTATAGAAGCTACACATAAACTCTCCACAGAGTGATAGTTATCTACATTATATTAAATAATAATCAGCTTTTCCAGAAAAAAAAAATAGTGTAAAATCTCTAACTAGATGGAGATTTCATCTGCCAAGATCTTGATAGAAACAGCCTGTATGAATCAAGCATGTTCCATACAGTAGCATGGTTCTGACGACCCCTGAATGTGACCTGCTCCCAGTGGAAAGCAATTTAATGCTCTACTGCACATAGAACAGTATATATGAATACAAAAAACCCAGATAAATTACTGACAGGTACATCTGAATAAGACTGCTTCTTAGCCACTTATCTGTAGCCAGGCAAGCTTGTTTCACCTTAGTTTAAAAGATAAAGACACATGGCAGGCTGCCTCTGCAAGTTCTCATTAGGCAAACAGCCTCTATTGTCCATTAGTGGAAAAGTCTCCCTATTATTTAAGGAAATGTGACAGCAATGGAGGTGAAGTGAAAACTATCTGATGGCAGGAAATTCATCAGTGCATTACAAAGCTTTTTACCTTCTACAACTTTCACCAGCCTCTTTCTCTTTCCACTTTTTTATCTGACAGCTCAAATGCCCCAGGGTTTTAGCCATGGCAAAGGTCAAGAACATAACAGCAGGGTTATAAAATGAAGCTGTTTCAGGGGGAGAAGCTACCAGACACAAAGAAGTTTATTGAGCACTAGACAATGAGAGCCCACATCTCAGCAAATTTATCTTAGTAGTTGCCACTGCTTTTAAAAAAACATTAAGGATATTAAAAAAGATTTAGAACTTTTACATATTCTCTGAAACCTAATAAAACTAAGAAATATTAAAATATCTCTTATACTATAAATATTAGAAAGTTTCATTTATGTTGGGAACAGTTTAAAATATGCATAACTAATAAGTAGCCTATCTTTTAAAAAACAACCATGTCAATCACAAACTATTAATTTAAAATATTCATAAAATAATATATGGCTTATATCAGGCTCGCTTAGTGCATATACAAATGTGTGTTTTACTAAAGACTAAATCACTTCAGTATGATGCTCAATTAAAAATAAACAGAAAATGTACTGTCTTCTTACTTCCTTTAATAAAGCCAAGGTTTGCAATGCTACAAATATCAAGATGAAACCCATGAGTTTTGCTTATATCAACTTAATCATGGAAATTTATGGCTTTAATTTTCTCACAATCAGTGGTATCAATAAGATGAAGTTGAATTACCTTTCACAACGTCCAGTAGTGCTCTTATCAGGTCAAAGAACAGGTTGGGTGTCCGAATAGGAAATCCACAATGCAAATTCCTGCTTAAACAAAGAAGACAAAGACATGAACTTAGCTTCCTATTCTGTCAAAATGTTAATCTTTACACGATTATATATTCAGTATGTGCAAGGAATAAAATAATTTAAAATATGGGAGAGAGCTTCTGCATATGCGTCCATTCAGATATGATTTTAACAATAGACAAAACACTGTCTATTGTCAACATCTGGCTATTATTATGATGCACACATCATATAAAAACATATTCTAAAGCCAGTCACTCATTAAACATTGTTAGGCTCAAACACCAATGGTTTTAGATAGATACATAGCTGTATCAACATTTTGCGTTCTCCGAATTGTATATTAACATATATGACTCAAGTGAGAATAGTTGTGGTGGATTGACCTTGGAGGGATAAATAGTTTTTACTTTTAAACTGTTTGTATATGACTAATTTTTCCATCTAGTCCCCACCCATACAGATACCAATGCAATATGTTGCTGGATGAGATAAATAATGTTTAGAGACCTGGGATTATTTTTTCTGATTTTCATTTTTAGATTTCATATATGTATTCAAGACTGAGTTAGATGTTTAGAGTGGGAAGCTTGGAGGAAAAATTATGTATGTTCTGTTTTGAACATACACCTGTGTTGTTTTGTGTTGTTATGACTTGTAGTTAAGGACAGCGCCTAAGTAGTATATGCCATCATTCTATCTTTATCTATTCCACATTAAGAACATAATAATAATAGCAAACAATGCATAATTATTTCTTTGTAAATTTGAAATATTGTCTTAAACTATTTCAGGCAAAATAGCTAATTTTGCAGAGAGAAACTGAATTCACTTATCTCAAAATTAATTACCATGCATTGATTTCTACTGTATTATCTGCCAAACTGTTTATAATTTGTTACCTTAATTTTATGTGTATATAATTCAACTTCTATACAATTTAAATGGAACTTTTGGAAAAGCTAAAAAGGGTAAGAAATAATTTAAACAGAGCGACCATTACTGTTAGAGATTGCTGAAATAATGCTTATCAACAGACGAAGTGCCTTAGACTCTACAATCACTGATAGCACTATGCAGATAGATTAGGCTTATCTAGTTGTGAAATTCCTTTTTGCAAATGCACATTGCTTTCAGTGCCTTTATCTCATCTGCAATATCCTAAGAGAACTTTTTTTCTTCTTTTGTTTTTAAGAAATTTAATTTTTAAGAAATATACTTGAATAAAAAAATTTTGTAATGTATGTTTAGAGGTTCTTAGAAATGTGCTTTAGACATTTCAATATTCTAAAATTAAAACATTCATCATGAAACTTATTTACCCTTGAGTTTCATGAATGTATTTTGACGGTGCACATTTTATGCTGAGTAGACTAAAATGTGTTTAAAGAAAGGTAGATTATAAATGTGTATATTTGTTTGTGTTTGTACATATACATGTATATATCCCTTAAAAAGATTATACTTCTCCAAATTTGTCAAGTAACACACCTTCTCCTATTATATAGACAAGATCCATTATTCTATGCTAAGAAATATTTTGGGAGCATTCCACACTAATAAAAGTAGGGAATTTTCCTGCGGAAGTTATTTATTATATACATATCTATGTCTATTCTACCTCTATTTTTCTATCTATCTATATATTTATATATAAAAATACATAGGTATGTATGTAATTGATTTCAACAGGATGTGGAAGAAGAGAGGCAATACTATCCCCTTCTTTTTCCTGTCGTCATTAACATGGCTCTGTATGGCACACTGCTTCCTCATCTGTAGTATATGCACACTTACCCCAGTCATTGCAAGTACTATTACATGCTTTGGAGACGTCTGATGCTAATGTCTTTGGGCCCCACTACTTGCTAATATAGATTAAACTAATATGCCCTAATTGCTCTTTAATGTGACCAATGGACAATAAATAGCATGCAATATCACTGCCAGAAACTTTATTTACAAGGATTTGAACATTTCCACTTAAATCTTGGATCACCAGAAGATAAGAAAACAGCAGACAAGACACCTTTTTCAAAGATAGTCAGCAAAATGGGAATAATACCAAGTGAAGAACTGAGAAGCAAGCAAGGTTTGTACTTGGAAAGAGAACGTGATGAAAAAGAACAGGTGGCAGCAAGGAGAGCTGCCATGGGACCTGGTCCTACTATCATGCTCAATGGAGGCGCAGAGGAAAAAGAAGCAAATGATCTGTACAAAGAAAGCAGTGAGATTGACATACTGAACAGTCTTCAGAAGAAAAAGGAAATACAGTAAAGAGCACTAGCAGAATAAGTAAAGATATTTATAGGAACAAAAACAGTTTTAAAGAAAGTAAGTCGTGATAAGTGATATCTAAAGTGGTACAGGGTGAAGAAAAAAGTGTTGTATAATCATTTAAGGTTGCTGTAAGAACTACATGTAGAGTAACCAGATCCAACCACAGAAAAATATAAAAGACATAACATATTAAATAGAAAGGATTCATATCTCTAGAATAGTTAGAAAAAATTGTGTTAATCAAAATCAAGGAAGGAGAGAATCTCCATTTTTTTCAAAGATTTCACACAAAATTTCTTAAAACACTTAACAGCAAGTTGATAAACTGTAAAAATACTAAAAAAAAACAGAATGCATAAAATCATACAAAATATAATCTACTCATATTGGCCATATGAATCCAGATATAAAATGAGTTAAAGCATTTTAAATGTGCTCATAAATATTTTAATGATAGCCTTTTCTTTTTTTTTCTTCATTTGCAGATAACTTGACACTTTTCATGTTTAGTACTATTATTTAGTTCATTTGTGGCTCAATGTAGATCAATTAATATCTTTGAATAGGTGATACACAGCTTTAGCTAATACTCCATGACAAACATTTTCCTAGGTTGCAGCACATAGAAAAGAGATATGCAACTGTGATCATTGGCTGAAAAATCAACTTCTCAGTTAACTAGTTTGAGAATCAATGCACAATTGATTTATAGCAAGACTCAGCTTCACTATAGACCTTGATAGGGAAAGATGAAATGAATGCTTAGAAACATGAACTGGAACTTTTCCAATTAAATTCAGAGTGCTTATGACACATACACTTTATAGTGAAGAAAACCCTTATTAGAATGAATTCTCAGCAGCACTGTCATTGCTGCATGGGTCTTGCAGCAAACTAAGTTCTCTCCATTCAAGTGTCATGAAAGGATGGTCCTCAGCTCCTCTCATTCTTAAGCTTACCCCCAAATAAAAGTAAAAAATTTAGTTACTGCCAAAGTTCATAATAAAAACATAACACACTCAGCTAGCCTTTTAAAAATAGAATTACATTTTGATAATAGGGATGTAAGTCACAGTTTTTCTTGTGACCAGAAGCCACACCTATACCTGGCCCATTCAGCTTCAGCTACTCAGCACAGCAGAGGTATTCAGTCTGCTTCAGTGCATACCGTAGCTCAACATTGAACAATTAGGCATAGTGCTTTAAAAAAGATATCTTTATAAGGCTGGAGGTGCAAAACATAAGCACATTTTAGAATTTCTATGTATATCACCAATTCAGTAAAAATCTCAGATTGTGTATTGTAGGCACTTAGAGAACCATGTTACAATAATTAAATTATATGCAATATAGTCTTATGGTCCAATCCTGATCTATTGGTTTGACCTTGGATGGCTGCTAGATGACCAACCAGCTGCTGTCTCACTCCCCTTCCTCAACAGGACGGGGGGAGAAAATAAGATGGAAAGCTCACGTATTGAGGTAAATATAGGGAGCTCACTCATCCATTACCATCATGGGCAAAACAGACTCAACTTGGGGAAAATTAATTTGATGTATTGCCAATTAAAAATAGAGTATGATGGTGAGAAACAAAGGCAAAACCTAAAATACCTTCTCCCCGCATTTCCTTTTTTCCCAGGCTCACCTTCACTCCATCATTCCCAACTCCTCTACCCACCCCACACCCCCAAGCGGTGCAGGGGGAAGGAGAATGGGGCATCACTCCACAACAGCTCCTCTCCGCTGCTCCGTCCTCCTCACACTTTTCCTCTGTTCTGGCATGGGGTCCTCCATGGGCTGCAGTGTGGATTTCTGCTCCACCATGGCCCTCTCCCATGGGCTGCTGGGGAATCTCAGCTCCAGCACCTGGGGCACTTTCTCCACCTCCTTCTTCTCTCACTTTGGTGTTCATAGGGCTGTTTCTTACATGTTTTTTCCCCACTTCACTCTCTGCTTTCCCAGAGGCGCCACCATCTTGGCTGAAGGGCTCAGCTGTGCCCTGCGGGGTGTCGGTTGGATCCGGCTGGAAGCGGCTGTGTTCGGCACAGGGCAGCCCCGCCCCCTCCTCACAGAAGCCACCCTGCAGGTCCCACAGCCAGCGCCTGGGCACCTGCGCCCAGTACAACTTATAACAAGGCCTGTTCAGTCACGTAAACTTGCCCTTCTCATATCCCCACATGCAGATCTTACGCAGAGGAAAACTATTCATTGAAGTGGAAATTAAGATCAGATTTAAGAAATTTGTATTATTGTGCTGCATAAGGTACATGTAAGTAATTTTCCCTTTCTTTTCTTTCCCTTTCCCTTTAATCTATCAAAAAATTTGGACCCTTTGCTTGTTGCATAAATAATATTTGTCTGCTTTTATAATTTCTCTCCAACTTTATATACCAAACTTGCTGTTGTTCCTTCACAGTTGATCTTCTGATTTCACGTATTTGAGGAACTGAGATAGTAGCATACAGGATATAAGTGGGTAATAATAAGCATTAAATGACCTTAGACATTAGTAACAGGTATGGTGTTTCTCATCTGAGGCTGCCAGAAGTATCGTTTTCAATTACTCCCAAACTAAGAAAACATTTTCAAACAAAAATACTGAAGTCACTGTAAAGACAATTCTAGTTTCAAAAGCATCTCTTCCACTTTAAAGTAAAAATTTCACTGAATTTGCACAGAATTCTCCCTCCATATTACCCACAAATCCAGATTTAACCCAGTTTTCCATATTGCCAACCTGGTTTCGATCAGCTTCAATTAATTGTTCACGGTTACCTCCAGCATGAATGCAAGGAGAACCGGACTCTTCACATCCTGAAGACAACCCTTTCTGATATCTTACATTAGTACTACAATTAATTATCCTTTTCAATATATTCACCCAAAGAAAACATAAAATAAAAAACATAACAGATAAAACCCCTGCAAACTTCACTGTCAGTGCCAGTGAATGGAAAACTTAACTAAAGCTGTAAAACTGTAAAACTGAGAATGTACATCTTAATTTCCTACTTGAGCACTATGCAGTAGAGAAATATTTCCAATTTGTATAGCAGTGTCATTGCAAGGAAAGAAAGTAATTTTTTTATTAAAACAAAGCATAGTTGGTAACATTTACAATATTATGCTTTTGTGATTAATACTGAAAGCATGACTAATTGTAATATATACAATAGAAAATGATTAATGCAAACTTAAAATTCAGTTGGGGAATATTATTTAGATAAAAAATTAAGTCTTGAAGAATAAATCATCATTAAAGTGACAACAAAAGATAAGATATAGTGAGGTAATTCTTCAGGTTATAAAAAGTGACTTTAACATGTCTGATA
Source organism: Calonectris borealis (assembly GCF_964195595.1). Classification (NCBI taxonomy): domain Eukaryota; kingdom Metazoa; phylum Chordata; class Aves; order Procellariiformes; family Procellariidae; genus Calonectris; species Calonectris borealis. The sequence goes on from NC_134312.1 coordinate 47,883,473, forward strand.
GGATGAAATAAAAAATATCATAAGCCTCAGAATTATCTAAAGAACTAATCTTTGTGGTGAAACTTTGACCTTATTTGAAGAAGATTTAGTACAATTTGTGGAATAAATTAAAGATGACAGAATCATAAACTACATAGGTTCTAGCAATTTGTTAGGGAAACTGCAATATTTTAAAATTGTCAAATCTTTAACTATGTTTGTGGCAATAGCATCAATCACAAAGATTCAGTCTGGTATTTTTGCAATGGATCGTACCTGTTATCACAGTTATGTTCTATTTTCTTCTTATGTTAAAAATTAATTTCAGATTAGGGTTGTATGAAACATGTATAACAATATATAAACCAAGATGAAATCTAACTGATGAATTTAAGGTATTGCAGGAAGTCACATAACCCTCTGCTTAACAGAACTGCATTTCATACCTAGGAAGAAGATCTTTAGCTTTCCTTTAAAAATAAAAACATAATTTTACAACTGAAAGACATAAATAAAAATTAAAACCAAACCAAAACAAACAAAACCCCCAAAATATATATCTAGGATTGAAAGGAAGGAAACTAGACGCAGTGCAGTTGGAAAAAGATTAAAAAGGACATTCAGTAAGAAGTACTTTATCTGTGGAAAAAAGCCAATGGGCTGGATTAATTTTTTTCATGGATCTATATGAGGAGGTAACAAGAACATCATGTTGAGTAACTTTGATAGTTTGTTGAAAATTAACCTGCATGAGCTAATAATCCATATATGCATGTCACGTCACTGTCAGTGATAGGTGAACATGCTTGTTATGATACATACTGTATCCATCTGCAAAAGTGAGTTATCTCATGGAATTGTTTTTAATATTAGATAAATGGCTGCTTATATTTCAATTTCAAAATCTGATTCTTATGGACAAGCATACTAGAAGCTTGTGACAACAGACCAAACTTAAACTTTATGATGATGTTACTCAGTGTCTCAGGGACCAAAAACAACAACAAAAATTCGTGCATATGTATATGTTAAGAAACATTACTGTGGCCTCCATCTTTAATACAAGATACCCTTGTGAATATCTTGTAAAATCCTGAAAGTGCTAACAGACGTGAGAAGGAGGTCTGGAAGGTGTGAAGAAGCGTAACTAGATTTCTCATTCACATGAAGTAAATTCCAATATAAATTTAAAACATCTCAATTTCAAGGTTCAAAAAATAGATTAGACAATTCCATGAAATCAAACCAAAAAGCAGCAAATTAGTTAAACTACATAACCTTTACTGTCTCAGGCAACTTATACTGCTGTTTCCTTAATGAGGAAGATATTTCATCTTCAGATAAAGCTCTATGGTCAGCCAGAATGATGCTTATTGTAACATCACTTCTTTTAGTCTTCCTCATCTGAATATAAGATTGGGAAGAATGACTGAAGAATAGCATTTCTCACACAAGAAAGTAGATGAAATATAGGCCTTCCTGTCCTGATTTCATTGTTCAAATTCGAAAGACGTAGAACAGAACAATGGGCTGTTCATTTTTGCTAAAATCATGGTTCAAAGATAGAACGGCCTAATCAAGCCTATGACAAGAAACTTGATAGTCTTAAAACGATGAGAAAAATTACTTCTTGCAGAACATACCAAAGTGGGTGATTAGCCTAACAATAGTTAGCACAGTTCTTTCCTTAGGCTTATCTGTAAAATAAAATATCAATTTCTTTGATGCAATGCTATAATAACCGAATAACTGTTAAAAAAACCCTTTATCTTGGCTATTTTAAATAATATAGATTTCTTAAAAATGTCAATCTACAGCAATTCCTGATCTCTGTTACTGAGAGTTCCCCAATGTTCCACTCATTTCGGTGACCTCTTGTACCCACTCGAACTTTCATGATTGTGCAGTGATCATTTTATTTAATACTATGCACAATAGGGATTAGATAATCTCTCCCTAAAGGTTTAAAACACAATTCTGATACTGTGTCTACTTTCACAAGTAGTGTGAAAGTTACAAGTGGATTAACAGTCAAGCCAATGAAGACCCTACAGCTACATTATGCGCACATGGATGGGAAGGTTTATATGGCACTACGGTTAGTCTGACTGTCTGGACTAAATGCAATCAGTGCCAGAGTGCCACAAGGGCCAGCAGCTCCGTCCGGCTGGAGGCTGGGAGCAGCCCCCCATCGGGGGCAACAGGACAGGTTCTAGCAGACCTGAACCCAGACCCACTTCACCCACCCAGAACCAAACCCACTTCCCCAGCCAGGAACAGGGCAGCCGGGGGGCACTGGGGCAGCCCCAAGCCCAGGCATTGGGCAGCTCCATAAGGAGGGTCAGGATTTGGCCTGGTGAGGGGAACCAGTGTCTGATACAGCCCTGGGATGGCTGGGCAGGGCTGTGGGGATGGAGCCAGGCTGAGGCTGGGCCTGGCCATCAGCCCGCAGGTGGACTGATGTGAAATATTTTTTTCTCACAATCACAGATAAAACCACACTGAACATTTGGTGAGCCCAACAGAGAGAAGTTGGCAAAGAAAGAAGCAACAAGGGAAAATGCAGAAAAGGAAAATGAAGGGGGTTCAGTAACAAAATACAGCAGCCAAGGAAAAGGCAAGGAAGACAGGAAATGATATCAAGACAAGACAAAATCGCTGTGGAAGACAAAAGAATGAGCTGTAAAATCTGAGGGCTGGTGGTTGACAGCAAATGTTAAAGCACAAATTAGTTTTGTCTTCTAATATAACATTTCAGTGGTTTGAAAACCTTTTAGTATGGGTGCTTGGTAGGCACTGAAGTAAGTGGCACAACCCCACTTACTATTTTGGAGTCTCGTGTCTGCACTATGAGAAAGCATGCGGTGCTCAGCTGGAGTGGATTTTCCAGTTTACTTTCATCTGAAAGGAATCTTGTTTATATACACTTTGCAGTCAAAACCAATCACAATAAATGAGGAGGATCAGGGGGTTTGTTTCAGAAGTGCATTACTGCTCCAAACTAAAATTCTAATGAAGATTCATCTTCTGTCAAATGTAAATGTGGGGAAAACTACTAGAAACATGCTTTCATCAAGATGATTTTTCTCTGCTTCTCTGTTACAGGTCAACCCCTAGAGAAGCTATGAACTCTGTTCATCTTCTAACAGCATGGAACTTCCAAATTATATTCAAATATTGGCAACATATACTGGCTCAAAGTCATGAAATTTGGAGAGCACAGGCAAAGCATATTCAAAATCATCAGATCTTAAAGCAATGTACTGGTTACTGTCTTATCAGATTCAGATAAAACTAAATCATTTAAGTTCAGATGAGATAAATACAAAGGGACATAAGTTACCTCAGATACATTAAAGAAGAAATAATTGATCAACCAGATAAGAAAACTGCAAAATCCACATCCTAAATGCAGTAACTTTAAAATAAACTGATTTATCCAAATAGTGATATATATCTCCTAATCTTCACCTTTGCCATTACTCAGTTTAGTGTCAGCAGTATATCATTTGTGAAGAAATATGTCATGATGAGCAGCATACATAGTTCTACTGCCAGATACTAAAATAATGAAGAAATACTATTGGTTTTTTTTTCCCTTTTTTTTTCTTTCAACTCCCTGTTAACTGACCAAGGCTTTTATAAAGATAGTAATTTTAAAAAATGTCAGTTGGTAAAACCAAAACCACAAAGCTCTAAACATAGTGATGATTGAACTCCAGCCATTTTCTTTTTGTAGTGATTCAGCAAGAAAAAAAAAAACCTCTGTGTGTTTTATTTCAATTCAGAAAAATGTGCAGTTAACTGAATATGAGGCAGTTCTCTTTTCCGGAAAAAAATTAAGCAGTCATCTAAGAAAGTGGAGACACATTACTCTCTCCCAGTAAATTGAAGTTTCTGACCTCCGCAAAACAAGACCACACACAAATGTCTACATTCTCGTAACAAATTAGGAGCAATCTCATAAATAACAAAGGCAGTGTAGGCTTTTTGAGTATGTCATTCCCACAACATTTAGAGAAATTATAGCTTGAAAAAACATACACTGCCTATTTAAATTCTTGAGGTTTCTTTACCTTAGTTCCTGTCTGCAAACCTTCTGTATGTTCCTCTGCACAACAGTTAAATATATTCTGCATTTTGTTCCAAAGGTGGCTACATTTTAGAAGTGGTTTAAACACTAACCAACATTCCAATTTATGTACTTTTGACAAGTATTTTGCAATGCAAGGTGTTTTAAACATATGAAATAGTATACATGTGACTGTCTAAAATGAGTTTTGGAAGACAAGAGAAAAGAAATTAAAAGAATCAATAAGGTCATTATGTATTTCCTAATCAGAAACAGAAAGCAGAACATGTTTTCTATCACTGTCTCCATTATCCCTGATTATTTCTAGTGATGCCCTTGTTTATTAGTTATGAAGTTTTACAAAAACTTAGCATAATTTAAAATTGTAATATTGAATGAGGACTGATCCACAATTGTCTTTTATTACATCACCATCAATACCCTTAAAAATCTATTTTTCCATGGAACACAATCCTTGCAATAAGGCTTGGCGTCCTGAAGGGAACAATAGTGGCGCTTTGTGCTTTCTGCTGCATCTGTGAGGATCTTTAGAAAACCTTATCATTGTAACAGAGAAATGCTCCACAAACTTCAGTTAATTAATCCTTACCAAACTCTGTCAAATTAAGTAATAATAATATTCTTAGTTTATATGTTAGGAAAGAAATTGTCCAGATGATAAAATTTGAAACAAAATCTTATTTTTCTGAATCTCAAAAATATTTTCTTTATTGCTTACCTGTAAAATGCAAGGAATTTTTATAATACAGGGATTATATGTAGCTATAATCCTCGAATACTGCGTTCAGTTTTGGGCCCCTCACTACAAGAAGGACATGGAGGTGCTGGAGCGTGTCCAGAGGAGGGCAACGAAGCTGGTGAAGGGCCTGGAGCACAAGTCTTATGAGGAGCAGCTGAGGGAACTGGGGTTGTTTAGCCTGGAGAAGAGGAGGCTGAGGGGAGACCTCATTGCGCTCTACAACTACCTGAAAGGAGGTTGTAGTGAGGTGGGTGTTGGTCTCTTCTGCCAAGTCACTAGCGATAGGACAAGAGGAAATGGCCTCAAGTTGCGCCAAGGGAGATTTAGATTGGACATTAGGAAAAATTTCTTTACTGACAGAGTGGTCAGGCCTTGGAACAGGCTGCCCAGGGAAGTGGTTGAGTCACCATCCCTGGAAGTATTTAAAAGACGTGTAGATGAGGTGCTTAGGGACATGGTTTAGTGGACATGGTGGTGTTGGGTTGACGGTTGGACATGATGATCTTAGAGGTCTTTTCCAACCTGTGTGATTCTATGATTCTATGATTCTACGATTCTATGATTCTATATGTACTATTTGTCCATGTACAGTACTATCTTTTCTGTTCAGATTTCCAATGTTTCAGATTTTAGTAGTTTTAGAAATACTTTAGAAAGTAAATACTTTAGAAAGTAATTTTGGAAATACTACTGAGAAAATTATTTCAGCCAGTTATATGGAGAGGGTAGAGTGAAAAATGTCAATAATTACACTTTTGTAGATATGAAGAAAGCTTGCAAGTTCAGTTCAAATGTTCAGCTTAAAACATATATATATATATGTTTAGAGACACTACAAGTATTCTAGTGTTAAGTATTTTACTTTGTCCGTTAACTAACTAAACATCTGTCCTTTTCTTAAATTTGGAATAGCTTTTAATTTTAAATTTATTTTTAATATTTAAAATGTGTTAGATTATATTTAGATCACAAATAAATAAAACAAAATAAACATATACTATTTTTTTCTGTTCTTCCCGAGCAAACTGGTATTTATTAGATATCAGCAGAACTAGCCTCAAAAAGTCAAGAAAAACACCTACTTGTACAGCTTTATCAAGCAGAAAGCTTCATACCTTGTAAGATGCCGTTTTTAAAGGTTACAAATAATTCTCTTTATACCACCTAATGATTCAGCTTTCTCCTAACCCTTTTATTTACTGGCAAAGAATAGGGGGAAAAAAAAAATATGGCTAAAACATGAGTCTCAGCTGTAAAACAGATTACGCATTGCGGATAATATGAAGAGCTACTTCTGCTAGTCTTACTCACGTTCACTACTTTTATCACACCAATGGTAATATTAAGATTAGCATGCAATGTTGGTAAGATCACATTCTAAATAAATTAGATGCATAGAATTTCTTCATGAATTACATGTACTATAGAACACAGGAAAAATTCCCAATACAAAGATCTTTCTTTTCAGTTGCAATAGGAAAAAAATAAGATGACTCATAAGCAGATGAATTAGGCAAAACATCATTTAAGATAATTTTCTCAATCTTATTTTCATTTTTATGTATGAAACAATTAAAAATTGAAGTGATCTGAACAGCCAAAAACACCCAGAAAAAACCTAAATTTTAACGTGATTCTGAGAATTGTAGGGAACTGTCTAAACTCAGATTCAGGCCTCAAAGTTGCTATTTAATGTACTTGGAATGTATGGAATTCAATATAAAATACATTTTTAAATTGTGGTCAAAACAGGGAATTAAAACAAGAAGAGGTGAATGAGTTCTAGGATTTGGGGCATGCATTTGTTTGTTTTCTGTATTTTTTCTGTTTTTAACAACACCCCGGTTAAGAGGATGTGCCCAAGAAATAAGAGCCCAGCTTCCCAACCCTCCTCTTCCTGGAGCATTCTAACTCCCTTTCCAGGAAGTGCCCTAATAATGTCTTAGGTCTTTGCCCTAAAAAATCATCAGATTAAATTGGGATACTTTTATTGTAACTAGGAAGTGTGCATTTGAACCCACTGTAATTTAAGATGAGGAGAGTTTCTTAAATCTTTCTGTGCAGGTGCTCTGAAGTGATTTAAAAAGAGATATCATTCACTTTTTTGAGAACTACTTCTGCTTTCCAAGTAAGGAAATGCCTACTTTGCAGCCTGGGGTTAGTCACCTCTTTAGACAAACTCTTGTGCTTAATGTGTATCATTAATTAACTCCAGGTGGATCCTAATGGGAATATTAGGTACCTAGATTCTCATTAGTCAACAGAGGGAGGTAGAGTATTTGGTCTCCAAACTGTTTTGCAAAGGAGGCTATTTCTCTTCACAGACAGAGACTATTGCCTGCCTACAATGAACACCTGCTTGCTAACAGAGTATATAGTTCCCTAATGTCCAAATTGCAGAGCCTTAAAGAGGATATAGCTCTCTTTATAATCTTCAAAATTGAGAAAATTTAACATTTTCATAATTGGCTGTACTTTTCAAAAACATCAGAAATCTTTGCACACAAATCAGATTCATTCCGCAAATGTAGTAGATATAGAAAAAGATTTCTGGATATACAATCCCCATCAAATTTACTTGTAGAATTTCAGTCAAGATGATAGAATATACAGACTTGTCTATATTATAAACAATTGTACAAAACCCTCAAAAATTTTCTAAACAAGATTTACAGATATTAAGAGAAAATATGAGTAGGTAATTCTAAGATAATGACTATATTTCTGTCCGTCTTTGGCACATTGTGAGAAATGTAACTCTTTTTCTGAAAAATATGAATGTCGTAAATTATTTAAAGGCAAATTTTGTTAATTTCAACTCTGTATAATAAACTTTTAACTTCTGTATTCATATCCCAGATGGAAGAGAAGGAATTCTTAAGTCTCAAAGCTTACTGGACATGTAGATTTTAAAAAAAGATAAAAGAAAGACCTGAATAATGCTTCAGAACTGCGATACTATAGTGAAACATGCATTAAGTATAATAAGATACTGAGATACTGCAAGTAAAAATATAGGTGCTTTACAAAGATGTTTTTTTTTCTTTAAATTGAAAAAAAAAAACTTTTAGTTGTTCTTCAGCATAATGTAGGGAAAAAACCAATAGGCCTTATAGTCATATGCCATAGGGCAGATTGTCAATCCAAATATAAGTGAAATTTTGCAAATATAAACTTTGGATATTATGATGAAAAAACACATAGTAATGAGACAAAATGCTTTGTCTGAGTTAACACAGAGAGAGTGCTGTGGCCAGGTTGAAAGGAAACTTTTCTACTCAGTTGCAGTTCACACTTTCTAGCATTCTTTTAGTTGTGACACTGTAACAGATAAAGACCTTCCTTAAGAGATGTTATAAGTGGCCAACCACCTCCTGTGGACTTGGGGCTGGGGCTTCCTCCTGCCTAGCTGCTGGAGCCCAGTGTGGTGCATGCACACACACACAACAATGACGTAGTTGGCCACACATACAGAGACAGGTAAGGCAGTGCCTTCAAACAGCAGCATCATATGACACTACCAGGACTCACCTAAACATAAGTGTAGGCAGCCAAGTCCCCTCCTCCTGTTCAACTGGCAGAGGCAGAAGTTCACTAGGGAAAGCACACATGCATGCATCACTCCCTGGGTTCACAAGCACACACATATTTGTGGATCCCTCAAGTACCAGCACGGCCCTCCTGTCTGTCCAGCACTCCTACCCAGATCCTGGGTCCTCTTATCCAGTTCATGGTCATGAGTCTCCCACTCACCGGCTAGCCCACCTTTGTGCTGACTAGCAAATAGACACATGCACACACAGACTTATCTCACCGACACCCCTCATTTGTGGGTCCCCTAAAATGCTAACGTGGACCCTCAGTCCACCTGATACCCCTGCCCAGACCTTGGGACTACTACTCACCAACTAGTCCTGCTTGAAGTGTGCTAGCAAATCACATATACACCCCATGCACATGCACAGGTTTAGAGAAGATCAAGACACTTGACCCCACCAGCAGCCAGCACCAGGCACATGGGCTGTGACCCACAGTCCCACTTTTGCTACCAGCACTGAGGCCCCCACTTGCCCCACTCACGCCAGTCCCTTGCAGTAGCTGGTTTTCAGGACACACATTGTTCTCTCCCCTGTGGCTAGTGGTCAAGACCCTCACCCACTGCAGTGGCTGGCACTGAGACCCCTACTAGCTGCAGTAGTTGACACCACTGGAGCGCCTGCACCCTGTTCGGACTCTAGTTGCTAACACCAAATCCACTCACTCACCTCACCAGTAGCTGGCACGCAGTCTTTACAGCACTCACATGCACAGGACAGAGGGTGAGATTACATGGAAAGAGAGTTAAGAAAGGATTTAACAAGAAGATAGGACAGATGATCAGATGCAGGGTTTGGTCAGACAAGTGTCAGTTTTGCAATGTTTTACATGCAACTGGCACCTTTTATATCCCTGTCTGTCTATTACCCTCTTTGTTCCTCCCTGATCCCCTTCCCCTAAATATTCCCAAAAAACTTTGCAGAGTCTCACAGACCCCCTTGAAAATCCCAAATCCTCATGTTTGTCTTGTTTTCCCTTTCTTATCAGTTGCAAAGTCCAAATGGCGTTCTCTAAAGCTATGTCTGGGGTTTTTCCTAATGGTCCATCAATTAGTAATTGGAGGCTTTTGGTCTTTGCCATTGTCTCTGTTATCTCTTGTTGTCTAATAGGTTTATGTCTCCCTGTGTTCTTATTTATCACTGCCCCATTTACTTATTACCCCCTTTTGCATTAAAAAGATCCTTGATTATTGGATGACCTTGATGAAACAGATGCTTTCATCTTTAACATAACTTTACAGCCTTATTTACTGAATTCCAGATTATCCATCTGCCATTTTGACTTCCACCTCTGACAATGATGTTCAACAAGGAACCACCAAAGGAAAATAATTTTTTATTTTACAGCTGAAGAACCAATTGCACCTGTCTCTTTTTGAACAACTAGATAGCTTCCCTCCCTTCCCCCCCCCCCCCATTATTGCTCCTGTTTTATAGCCTCTCCACATTTTATTATTACTTTCTCTGTTCTCATAGCATACAGTCATATCTGTTCATGTTTCAATCTGTAATGCAAACACTGGCATTCATCCTTGGCTAACTTCTTTGAAAAAACAAAAGCAGCACCATTTTTCTCTTTTTCTACAGGAATTTTCTCATATCCCATTAACTAGATAACACCTATTGGGTGCCAAAAGGTCAGACTTAACAATTTCATATTGAAGACTTTTATTCTCACCAGAAAGGTTTTAAACAAGCCATTTTCTGCCTACAGTTCCTTTGTGCTTTTTTCCCTTCACATGTGCCAACCATATGCTCACTTAACGAACCCCTTCTTTACCTTATCTCATCCGGGCTTTGTATCCCCTTTCTGCATCCAACACTTCTGCTTGAAATTTTCTTCACTGTTTGTTGGCACTATTTTTTGTCCAATACTCTCCCAAATTATCTTAGCTTTCTGTTTTTTCTTTCCAACAGAGAAGAACATTAGCGAATATCATATTCAGTCCATGAGCTAATGCAACAAAACACACTTTGCAGAAGAGATGTTTTGATTTGGTTATCTTCCAGCCGACTCTATTATTTCTTCTTTTAATGCTGCCTTTTACACTGTACCCCAACCTCATTTTACATGAAAGCCATTTCCCTCATTGATTTGACAAATCAGTCTTGAAACAATGCTTTTAATTACTCTGTTTGAAAGAACAAAAAATAAAATTTCTTTATTTTATAACACCGTAGAAGCAACACAATGAACAGTAGCAAAAGAAAAGTAAAATCACTGAGGTATTGTTTATATAAGGAAGTAACTGTACAGCTATCTAGAATGTCAATTTCTATTAGTAATTGTAAAAATGTCCCTGAGTAAGGTATTTTGAAATTCATACCTTACATTACTATATAATGATTTCTTTTGTTGACATGCCCCAATTTCATATCTTTGCTTAGGGAAACATCCAGGGCTTTCTTTGCTTTATTTTGTTTTAACATCAAGACAGCTACCGCAAGAGTGATAGCTCAGTGGAACAGCCACATTAGCTCATTGCTAGGTCTGGGAGAAGGAAAAAAAATATGTACCCTGATCCTTTTTGTTGTTTCCTACAATCCTCGTCCTATCCATCCCATCAGACTTCTCTTAATAGAGCACAACACCCATGTGGGGAGTATACCCAAGTTCTCTCTCTATAACATCCCAGGTGTAAAAAGTAGAATACTGTGGGTACAGCTTACTCATTGCAGAGTGAGAACGGCAGTCAAGATATGTTCACTCAGCTCACGTGAACTGAAAGTTAGAAATAATCATAAATCCTGCAACTGAATCTAGTTTTAGATTTTTTCCTCTTTAATTCCTCAGCTGAAAAATATCATGAATGATATTTTCCTCCTTAATGTTATTTTTTTATGAATACATAAAGGCTATAAGAGATTTATTTAAGACAACATTGAGGGAGTTGAACATGTATTATTTTAGATACTGTTTTAAGGACCTTAAATTATCAAAGACATTCACGTTAGGCTGGCACATATGACATCCACGGAAGATTTTTGTTCTTCTGTAATAACTGATGGAGATCAGACCGGGCAAGGCATTTAAGATGTTGCTGGATATCTACATTCAGTCATGGAAATTGCATCCGGTGTCTCATGGATTAGAGGTCCTATTCACAGTGGGAAGTGTGAATATAAGTGTTCCTATAGAACTGGAGTTTAAAAAAAATTTGATCTTCATTTATTATTTTTTGAACTGGAGGAATAAACCAAATAACTCCAATAAGGGAATATTCTGGTCACATCTATTATTTTATTCCATATTCTAATTCCGATTATAATGTGCACAAATATTATTTAGTATACACAATTTAATACTCTTACAAAAGAAACATGTTACTGAACTCAATGAATATAGTATATTCAGCAGTCTTACAGCCAATAATCTTATAAACTCCCTGATTCACAAATATTGCCTAAGATTTTGGCAAAATTATGAACTGAAGAGGCATAAAGAAAAAAATAAATTTATGTGCAATTTTGTTAATACTACTTATTTCCCTTTGAAATGATGCCAGCAATTACATGAATATTAACTACTGTAGTTTTCTTATTTAAAGTGTGTTGTTTTAAATGTTGCACACTGCTTAATATAAATAGTATATATTGTTTATATAATCTCTAACTTTCTATAATCCTGATTCCAAATGAAAACTGTAAATCTCTTTCTTTGTTGATCCCTTGGTAACTTGAATATGTTTTTAAATCAACCAGAAGTCATAGCAATGAAAAACTCAAGCTAGTGATTTTCATACCACAAAAACTGTGTGTTTGTTAAAGCCTGTTATTGACCTTTTCACAGATGAAGTGTGTCAATATCAAGGAACTTCTAAATACTATCAATTTTAATGTAAAGCAATGGTCTTCTGTTATTCATGACAATACAATGTTACTAGAACCAAAATTCCATCCTCTATTCACATACTCAATGAGGAATTTGAATCATAATCTTCCTAGGAACAGTTTAGTCTGATTAACTGCTGTTATGTTTTTTAAGTTTTCAATTTAAGAATTTGGAAGAATACTCTGATCTTTATTTAAAAATAATCCATGAACAAAAAAAAACATTAATGAGAGATGCCGTAAAAATCCATTTAGCTAATCCTTCCACAATTCTGACATTGTTAATAAAAGCCATCAATTGTTTATCTAAGATACTGACTGAGTAAAAATAATTTTAAAAGTTCAGCATTTGGTAAGAGTGCTCTATTACCAGATCAGCATAATGATTCTCTCTAGCCATCAAAGAAAAGATGCATCACTAGAATAAAGGAAACCCATCCATTACATAGAAATGAATAGAGTTAATCCTCTCATACTAGTTCATCAAGTGCTACAAATACCCATCCCAAATCTGAATTGACTGTATATGGACTGACTACTGACTGGAAAACCACCGAGCTCAAAACACTGTCTAGGTATGTAGAAACCCACCTGTTTTAAATAAATGAGAAAATCAACACCAGTTCTTGAACCTGCTAACCAGTTTTTAATCAAATATATTTATAGTACTTACATTTTTAACTACAATTTCATTTTTTTTTATTTGTACATCCCCCTTTAATGAAATACATATATGCTCTAGGTGATATTGGTTCTAGGAAAATGTAACATCCTCCTTCTGTTTATTCAGTGTAACATTAAAACAATGAAAAGAAAAGAAGCTTACTTAAAGTCTGTATATTTTAATGTAAGAGAAATTCAGTTTAAAATTGTTTGCTTTTGAAATACAATGCTTATAAATGTCTATAAACCATAAATAATTTAACATCACTATTGTAAGTGAAGTTGTATGGGGAAAAAAAAACAAGATTAAAAAGAGTTAAAAATTGGGAACCCTGAAAATGTTTCTTGATGCAATATTAAAACAAAATAACAAAAAGTTAGAATTAAAAACATTTGTCCTGAAATGTACAGTTCTGAACTCTTACTGTATTAATTAAGTTAATTGAAACGTTCTCCATATAAAATGGGGTATTTGGATAATGTAAGTTAATGTGTAGAGGAGGTAGTGTTATACAGTTTTCTGGAATCAAATAGAAAATTTAGTTACAAAGCTTGACTGAAATTTTCAATACAGAGGAGAATATTTAAATGCATAAATCATTACCTTTAAAGAACAATTAAGATTTCATCCTTCTAAATGCTTCTCCTAAAGTACTGTATTACTTAAAGAACAAAGCAAATATTAGTATAGAAGGGAGCTAAGGAAAGAAAACTTTTTATGTTCCTGCTTGTTCGTTGATCAAAATGGCAACATAGGCAAGCTGAGGAAACTGGGAAACCTTTTGTGGAAGGTAAGAAGGAATTTTTGATTATCTGAGTTCTATAATCTCTTGCAAAGGTGGCTCACAGAGGAGATAAAAGCTTACAGCCATGATTAAAACATAAGGATCAAAGTAGTTAACAGGGACTTTTGCTGTCCTCTTTCTGAGATCGTAGCAGAAGAAAATGCACACCAGTGCCAAGTCTGGGAAGACCTCACTTTGGTCTGAGTTATTCTTGATCATGTTGTAAGAAGGCCACTCAACACAGATATATTGTTTTTTTCCTGCTCTGTCGTTAGGGATATGGAACAAACTCCTACTTTCCTTTTTTCCAAGTGGCCAACCTCTAACAGGTCCATTAGCAAAGGATATCTTTGTATCTGCTGCAAAAAGTTAAAAAATTATGCTGTGGCACAAAAGTTGAAGCAGAATTTTGATACGTAACTTTTAGCATTTGAAAAGTACACTGGGCTTTTTGCTTTATTCAGAGCATGGCAACTATAAAACCTCTATAAAGAAAGTAATAGGATTTCTTTTTCCCCTTGAAAGATACTGTAATTGTAAATGAGGTTGCTCCATACCTGAGACAAGTGAAGTCAGACATGCTGGATTTCTGTATTTATGCTTTTGCACTAGGCTGTAATCACTCTGGTTGTTTGCAAAGATTTACAATGGTAATTCAAGGCCTACAGCAGAGTCAGTGCTTTAGGTGCTTAGTAGTTATGATGGAAACAGTTACCTCTAGTTAACACATGCATGAGCAAGATTATGTGCAATCACATTTATATGTTGCCTGATACATAGATTTATATGCATTTTTTACTAAAATAAAAATAAAATGTAATACATTCTTTTTGTATATTATAAAAGCAAGTGTGCCAATTTTAATGAAACATATTATCTGAGAAAAATTCTAGAGAATAGGAATGATTGAATACAATATGGATTTTATATTAAGATGTTTTAATTCTGAAAATAATTTATAGCTGCTTTAATTCAACAGTGCTATAAATCCCTGGACTAGATAAAACTCTGAAGGCAAAGCTATATAGGGCATCTGAATCTTGCTGCTGTGAATATTTGACAGAAAAAGTGAGTCAACCACTACGAGTATTGGTTCCTACTTCCTCCTAACTCCCAGTTTTTCTGCCCCAGCCTCATGCTGAGCTGGGGCAGAAAACAGCAGTTGCACTAATAGCAGTTGCACTAATGACAACACATTCAACAAGGTGGAGATATTTTACTTGCCTCAGTACTTTGGAAATAGGTATCTACCTCTGTGTTTTATTCATGGGTTTCTAAAAAGAAATGAAGGCATTATTGCCTTCTATTTCACTCATGGAAAGCTGAGTTAATCTGACTTTCTGAAGACTTACTGCTTTTAAAGATTCAATAAGCAAAAGTTAACATCAGATGTATTGCTTCCACATTTTTCACATACCAAGAATTTTTGCAAGTATTATTACAGCCTGTGCTAAGTCACTTACATTGAGCCTGAAAGGACTGAATCATATGGCTTTCCTTTGTCTGTGTCATAAACTATTCTCCATACCCAGACCTACAGCTCTATTTGTTCTGCTTCATGGGTGCAAAAATTTCCTATCTAGCCAGTCTATACTACTCCCTTTTGTAATACAGGACAAAAGTAAGAGCTTATATTTGTCTGTATATGCTAAATAGAAAAAAAAAAATCTTCTAGAATTAGGACCCATAAAACTGAAGAAGACCAAAAAGATGTGATCACTTACAGTCAAGACTTTTATCTTAATATACAACTGGCAGAATAAATATGTAAATGATCACTGTGAGAGTAGCATTACCTTGCCTCAGGAGAAATGAGTCAGGAAAACCTGTGTGGTACTCTAACACTGTAAGATGATACTATTATTATTATTATTGTTATTACTACTACTATTATTATTATTATTACTATTGAACAAAAAAGACTTTAAATAGGAAATGTTTAAGTTTATTTGGACAGGTGCACATTTGTTAAGTTAGGAAATCAAGGCCACATTAATAGTTCATTTTTAGGCAATCAATATAATATGGTAAGGGATGCACAAAACCAGAACTTTGATGCATAACAAAAATATCTGAAAGATGAGAAAAAGCTGCTAATATTATTTTAAGATGCCAAGCCTCCAATAAACATGACATAATGGGATTTTGATGAAGGATTATGACATATCAAAATATATGGTGCAGTGCATCTAGACAACATTATATCATAGCTTTTTACTATTGTTTAAGATATCTTCTCAGAAATCAATCTATAATAATGGGTTATGTCAAAACAGCAGAGGCTAAATTGAAATTCCAATATAAAAAATCTTACAAACTTACATAACTATGCTGCATATATAGCTCCACATCATGAGTCTTTGCTGTGTATTTGCTGACTTGCAGGGAGAACAATGACAATAATATTAAACATATGTTTGGGGAGAAAAAGTGTAACTAAGGATGGATGACGCTAAGGTTTGAGAGTTGACATAAAGAGTACTACACTGTATACAATCCCTTATGCAAGGACGGGAAAATTTCAAGATACATGAACAGAAGTCATGGGGCTGTTACCTGTAATAACAGATTTAGTCTGATATAAGGAATCGCTGCATAATACTTATCAGCTCATAGAAAGGTATCATGGAAAGGAATGAAAATGTGATATGATTATCTCAAAAAGGGGAAGATACTGTAATGTATATGCTCAATCCAGGAATATCGAATGTGTGAATCCTGCCCTGGATGACTGAAAACCTAGTAGTCACATGGGTTTGTTTTCTAATTTGTAGCCAGTTTCCAAAAATTAAAGATTTGTTGATTTATTAATTATAAATACAGAAAGAATAGGTTATGAACATCCTTACATATCTAAATCCCCATTCAATGGACTTCATTTAATTAATTCTATTCTGAATGAGAACATATCTCTGTGGGGAAGTATGGATGCTTTACTTTAAAATTTACAAGTGTTTAAGAATTCTGCAAAGACTTAATTAACTGATGCATCAGTTATTTATACTTTAAAAAAAATTTTATCTCTTTAAATTGTATCTAGTTTCACTCTAGAAGTATTTGATCATATTGTAATCTAATGTTTAAATAACCTTCTTATCAGCTTCCTGCACTCAGGTACATGTTTCCAGACTACAGTCTAGTTACTGCCTCTTCTTTTTGCTACATCAAGCAGAATTACTTTCTTGATATTAACCACGAAATCCAAGTAATTTTCTAATTTACTGTCTTACAGTACATTTACATCTCCAATTACAGTAAATTCACATCACCAATAATGTTTAATACATTAATTAGATGCCAACAGTCTTTTCATGATTTATCATTAAATTATCTTTCCATTGTGTAATATGAATACATCACCATCTACCTTTTATATAAAGTCTATAGCTTTTACAGATAAATTTAGCTTTTCCATTACTGCATTATTGCAGACAACTCTACGTTACCACCCTAATTATAAGCATAGTGTTTCATTTCCAAAGTCAGAATTATCTTTGTTATTAAAATATATATGTATCCTTGGATTGGATTCAGTGATTCAGTTCAAAACTGAGACATTTACATGTAGAAATCTATATATGAGAAGTGTCTAAGTTCTTTTTATAGTTAGTTAACATATCTAGTCAGTAGAACTGACGCAATGATTCCCTTGACAAGCTGCAAGTCAATTGGCTAAATATAGGCATCTAGTGATGTTTCAAAATAAGGGTATTGGATACATCTGACAAATGGCCAGTAAGGTACCTGCACCCGTCAGGACTAGCTATTGGAGACCAAGTGTAATATTAGGACATTTCAAAGAACCTTAAACATCCATGCTTGGACATGGAATCCCATCCTTAGGATGTGCTACAAGATAAACTGAGCTACTCTTCAGTCTCTATTTACTTTATTGAATAACTATTCAATTCCTTTGCCCACAAATAGATTGTAGCATTCAAAATCCCTTGTGGTATCCTGCCCGGCCACCAGATGCCACTCCAGAATGGCACAGGTCTCCTATAAGTTCTGCTAGTCCTGTATAGATATACTGAATAAATTAGGGCAACTCAAATGGCCCTGGATGCCTAGCTTTAAATATATGAATTGAGCTATGGATTTTCCCTGACTGTCATGGAGGTTTAGACATCTTTCTAACATAGGATCATGGCCTCAGGATCCATCTCAAGCTCTGATATGAGCTCCCTGCTTAGCCAAGTCAGTCTCCTGATCTACCTAATTATTTTCCTGGGTGTCAAGATAGACTTTTCTTGCACTTGAAGGATGCTGTCCTTAAAGACCTGACAGCTTCCTGCTCTCCTTTGCCATTCAGAGCTGCCTCCCATGAGATCCCACCTACCAGTTCCCTGAATAAACAAAAATCTGTTGAAGTTCAGGGTGCTAAACCCTGCTACTTGCTTTCATCACTCCCTTCAGGATGTTGAACTCCATCATTTCACATCACATGCAGACACCTTCGTTAATATGTCTTAATACGGAGCTGATATGCACACATAGTGTCCTAAACTATCTCTGAGTCTTTTTCTTTCTTTTCTCCTTCTTTCTGAAGTCCTAGTCTTAGTTTATTGTAATTGCTATCCCCCTTCCAAACCAATTATTTATTATATATTAAATTTCCATCTGCTTAAACATAACATTCTTAAACAATTATCAAATGTAAGATAATCTTACCATTTAGAACTACTGTTGAAGATAGGCTACTGTATGTCACCTTAGATATTGAAATTAAACACATAAGATTAGGAGTCTAACTTTATAAAAATAAAAGAATACATATATTTAATTTAAATATTCAATCCACAAATCCTCCTTTTTTTGTTCCCAATAGTCCCCAGTCATGCTGTTCAGTTCAAAAAGCATAGATATATAAGTAAGATAAACATTTCCACACATATTTGGCAGCATTTAAATGGCTAACATTGATATTTTTATACAAAGCCTCTCTTTTGTCAGAAGCATATTCAACAAGGGTAAAAGGGCCAAGAATAAACTGTTTTTTCCCTTCCCGTTCAAGTGGCTCTAAGCCTCTTTATGTTTCTCTATATCCTTTAGCATATGTTGTAGTTAGAAACACTGTCTCTTAAGAATGTGTAGTGTTAAGCCTTTGTAAGCTAGATATAATTAATGACAATATAAGAAACACCTTCAAATATAAACATTTATGTAAGGATTTTTGGTAATATTATCAATATGAGAGGTGCCATCCTCTATGTCACCTGAGAAACCTGATGATCAACAGCATATCTTTTTTCTCTGAAGAGGAGTAAATCATTGCAAGATAAGTGTGACATAGTTGGTAATTTCTATATTGCAACTGCAGCACAGCTTTGGGGTAGAAATGTCAGGGGGCTTTATATACATATGCAGATATATATACACATATTTCTATGTAAACATATATAGACATGTAAAGATAATAGGGGTTTTGTTGTTGTTGTTTGGGTTTTGGCTTTTGTTTGTTTGTTTGATTGATTTTTTCAAATAGTGTGAAATTGTGTATATAGTGATCCAGAGCTGCCTTTAGTGATTTTAATCAGTTTGTCAGTCTTATTGGGTGATACACTGGAAAAAAGTATCTTAAGAATTTTTAACTGAAATGCAAGAGACATGGTTATGTTAAGACAGTCATAGTTTGAACAATGCCTGTTAAAAGGAAGATTGACAATTAAGGTTTGGTCTTCATTTTCCATTGGCACAGTTTACTTAATGGATACCAATCAGAATAGGGAACAAAGAAGAGCGAGGCAATACTCCAGTGTTAATGATGCCATAATCTGGAAATATGGGATAGAGAGTTTATGCTATTTTTATTTTGCTTGTAAGTGCATCTGGTCGACCACGAAATATATGGTTATCAGATACCTAATGGTCACCAGAGACTTGACAACCTAAATTACTTAGGTCTAATGAAGATAAATAGCATTCTAGACATGGACACATACTACATACTGAAGAGAAATTGACACTGATGTTGTTGCCAGGCAACTCATGTCCCCATGTAAAACATGCATTTCCTATGATTTTCCTATATATGTATCCAGAAAAAGATGGGAGTAGGGGGCAGACACTAGTATTCTCTTTCACTGAATTACTGCTGCATAGTAATGTATCAGAAAAAAATCTGTATTCACTAATATAATTTTATTATGTTCTTAAACATAAGATTCTTATTCTTTTTTTGTAGATCTTACACATAAAACAAGGTAAGAAAGCACAATGACTTACTTCTGGTGGGTTTTAAAAAGTTAAATTGTACATTTTCATTGAATAATGATGCTTTCTTTAGGGATTTATATTGGCAGCTGGGCAATTTTCTTGATACAGTGCCAATCATTTTCTGTAAGTGGATGAAATCTCATTTTGTCTTTCAGTTCAAAGAGTAAGAATAAAGGATTCAGCTCTATCACTGTTTATGTGATAGAGCCAATTTATGACAGATTTTTATTTTCTGTTTTCATTTTCTTTCTCTTATTATAGAATAGGTCTGTGATTGTTCTTTTTACACAGGGTTTTCCTAAATGCTATACAAGTACCACCTAAGCATCATAATTAAGATTTAATTCTAACAAAGCAAAATTGAATTACCATTAAGAGAAGTGTATAGAGCTTAATGATATTCTAGTAAAGCTCAGAAATCCTTCCCGCAACAATCATTTCTCTAAGAACCTGCTCTCTTATGTTTTCTTGGTTGTGCTAAAACATCCCTGATTAATACACACTCCAAGAAGCATGAAGAGTGTTTACTGTAAAAGCAGATGTCATTTTGTATTTCATTCCACAGTTTGATTCTTTGTTTTATAAACTGCTTCAACGTGCTTTGTTCCTGCATTCTCACATAGCTATTTGGTGAGAAAAGTAAAGCTATAGAAAGGTATCAGCACACTTAATATAGTGTAACAAATACAGTGAATTTAAAATTAGTTCATCAGTGTACTTGATACAGAAATACAAACTCTTTGATACTGGTCCTGTCTGTCTTCTAGATGACAATCATAATAAATATTCACCATGCCTAAGATGCCAGGGGCTTATTTCTCAATTTTATGCAACCCAGACAGAGTCTTTCAGTTTTCCTCACAGCTAATGCTGAGACAGATAATTGGGAAAATTCTAATTTAGTAACCTCCAGATCAAGAAATGATATCACTTGCAGTTATGTTTTCAAGAACCTTAAAATCAAAATTGAGATCAAGTATTCAAAGAATTATTATTCTTTGATTCATTGTTGCATTCATTGCTTGACATCATTTGGGCTATTGAAAAACTAATAAGATTATCATTGCTTTAAAAAGGAAACACTACACAAAGGTTTTTTCAATGCTGCATCCAATATTGCACAAGAGAATATATAGAACTTCCTGTAACTTAAGTCCCAGGGCTATACATTGTGATACAGCTCTCTAAACAAGCTGAGGATAAATTTTTTTCCATTTTGAATACAAAAGATGGAGGGTTCACTAAGTTTTTCTATGACTTTTTCTTTCTTTTTACATACAGCTTGAAACTGTGTTTAGTAATATAACCATAACTTCCTTTGCTACATTTTACTCTAATGTGATAGAGATAATGCCCTTAATAACATGCTTTAACTTTCAGTCAGCCCTGTAGTGATCAGGCAGTTGGACTAGATGATCATTGTAGGTCCCTTCCAACTGGAACTATTCTGTTCTGTTCTGTTCTATTCTATTCTATTTAAATAAGAGGAACAGTGCATTGAAACTTCAGGGAAAGTTGTTTATCCACTAAAGCCTTAGATTCAGCATCATAACTAAAGGAGAAGATTGGGAAAACATGGCATATAGTATTAACTCTCCCAAGTAACAAATTGTATGTACTTTTTTCCTTCCTCCACTACTATTAAATGGAATTCTTACTGCCCTACTCAGGAGTTACCCAGGGCTCAAAATGAAAATGCTATCTTTTTTAGTTGACCAATTGCATCTGCCCTTCTATAAAAGATATATAAGCTTAGGAGACCAAACTCAGAATGCCTATGTTAGGTATACGTTGCCTAACAAAAATAAGATTCAGGTGGACAGTAAGTGTATTTCAGAGAACAAAGATAAATGAGGTGGTGTTGGTTCCCCCCATGCCAGTGAATGCAGGAAATTTATGCCACTTTGCTTTGGTGGAACAGGGTCTTTTTTGCAGTCACATGAGTTCTTTTGTTTGACTCAGTTACATACATTGCAAAGAAATACATCTTAACAGGGTTCTCTGTTGTTTTTTGTTAAGGACAATGTAAGGAATATTTAGTGCTTTTCCAGTATCTCAGTTTTCACACCTAAGAATATGTCTCAATGTAGCAAAAAATGCAAGGTGGGCAAGACTGAAGAGCAGAGAAGAGGATCACGTACCTGTAGCCAGTGAACAGCATTTTCAACTGGAAACAAAAGTCCTGTCTCCCTGGACTTAGTATGAATTTTGTATTAAGTGGTCACTGGATAAAATACAAACAAAGTGTTCTGCAAGAAATGCATTTTTCTCAGACACACTCAGTGATATTCATTTGTTCAAGATTTCCCTAGCCTTTTGATTTTATCTTTATAAAGTATTTTGGTGAAACTTATGTTGGAAATTTCACACAGTAGGGTGCAGACTTCACCATATGATAATCTTTTCTTTCTAATATACTTTGATCATCAATGAGATAGTAAGTGTTAAAATTCACATTATTGTTACTGGAACCTAACTAAGCACCACTGAGATAAAAGGACAGGATTTTTGAATTATGTTTTATTACAAATCATTTCAGAATCTGTCAAAACATTCAGTAATAGTTATAGTTTGTTCAAGCTCAGAAAGGCTTATATTTCTGTTTTGCAATCCTAAAGGCTAGAGGTTTCATTTTATATTTAATGAAATATGAAATATTCAAATACAGAATGGCAATCTGAAAGAAGAAATAAGCCAAGTCAGCCTCACCTGAGCCCTTCTTAAAAGAACAGATGTAAAGGTATAGTGAAGGAAACCCCAACTTTTTGATGTAATCAGTATGTCTACCATCATTCTTACATATTACATGATGGCCTGTATCAGAAATAGTATGGCCAGCAGGAGCAGGGAGGTGATCGTGCCCCTGTACTCGGCACTGGTGAGGCCGCACCTCGACTACTGTGTTCAGTTTTGGGCCCCTCACTACAAGAAGGACATGGAGGTGTTGGAGCGTGTCCAGAGAGGGGCAACAAAGCTGGTGAAGGGCCTGGAGCACAAGTCTGATGAGGAGCGGCTGAGGGAACTGGGGTTGTTTAGTCTGGAGAAGAGGAGGCTGAGGGGAGACCTTATTGCACTCTACAACTACCTGAAGGGAGGTTGTAGCAAGGTGGGTGTTGGTCTCTTCTCCCAAGTAACTAGCAATAGGACGGGAGGAAATGGCCTCAAGTTGCGCCAAGGGAGATTTAGATTGGACATTAGGAAAAATTTCTTTACTGACAGAGTGGTCAGGCCTTGGAACAGGCTGCCCAGGGAAGTGGTTGAGTCCCCATCCCTGGAAGTATTTAAAAGACGTGTAGATGAGGCGCTTAGGGATATGGTTCAGTGGGCATGGTAGTATTGGGTTGACGGTTGGACTCGATGATCTTAGAGGTCTTTTCCAACCTTAATGATTCTATGATTCTATTCTATGATTCTATGATTTCTCCACAGTTCTTTTCTGTGTATGTTTTTGTGTCACTTTAGAGCTCTAGGAGACTGAATTTTGGAGGACATTAATCAAAGACTATTCACAGTTTTGTATTGTCTCATTTTGCCACATATTTAAACAATTCCACACTATAAACACATCTATAAAGTGTTTTCAAGCTACTTGAAAGTAGGGCATCTGCGTGAAACAGGAAGATTCACAGAATAAAACTGGGTTAGGAGAAAATAATCCTTTGTAATTCTTTTGTCTGTTTACAACAAGCTTCCATAAGCCCAACAGTTCTTTTAGAGAGACAGGAGGAGACAAAACCTAGACACACACTTGAGTAGCAGAAATGAGAAACTCTCATCTTCAAAACCAAAGTAATGGTGAAGAGTCCTGGAGATGAGAATAGCCATAAGAAACGTAGGTATTTGAAACAACACAGAAGGAAAGAAGCTGTCTTCACTAACAGAAGTCCTCCATAGGACGTACGTTTATAAATTCTGCTCTTAGATCCACAATCACAGCATTCACTGAATTCAAGGATCTGAGGGATTACTCAAAATTAATAAAATTCTGCCTTGTGGAATAGTTACAGTAACACTGGAGTTGTCTTGAGGGATAAACTTTTTATTGATACTCTTATATTTAAGCTAAAAGCAGACGAAATCAAAAAGAAGTAAATGACTGATTCTTATAAGGATTCCAAATGAATAAGGTGCATATTTTATAAAAGTTCAAGGATCCAGTTTAAAACTGCTTTTCTTCAGAACCTGCTTTCTTTTGCCGGTTAACTTATCAGTAAAACAGGAATTAGGAAGAGATACTTAGAAATGAAGTGATTAGAGAGTAATTTAAATAAAGTTTTCATGCCTATTTAAATATTTCTATACAGTTCTGACATTAGACAGGGTTTAGCATATGTTAATGAGGAATATTCACATATACATTTCAATATTAACATGAACTATACACATCATGGTACTGAACAGTGGCATGAAACAAAGACTGCAGAAAATCTAACAGTTCTATATCTTTAAATTTAGAATTAGGTTTTCTGATTTTAGACGTATTTCAGTTTTAACTTCAGATAACAAGTTTATTCTTTCTGTAATAAGAAATAACAACAGGAATTATACAAAAGAAAGGTATTTTTAACATTGCTATTTCTGAGGCAAGTAGGTGACACAGGTATGTTCAGCAATACAACAGTACTGCGGAGAAAAGATTCTGTGAAAGAACTGCTTCATTTCAGTTATTAGGTACAGTAATAGCCCTCTGGAGGCTACAACCTTAAGGGCAACAAGAGATTTGACACATATAAATTTATAACAAGGCAGATAGATAGACAAAAAAGCAACTTTAAGAAAATACTTCTCATAAAATATTTTCTCGAAGACTCTGTTTAATTTATTGTATAGGTACTGGTAATGGAGTAATGTAATTCATATTTGTGTATATTTGTTTTTTTCACGTGTTTTTCTTCCTTCTACCTAATGTAAAATTTGCTAAAAGTTACGTTATTATAGTAGCTATAAATATTCCAAACTACAAAATCTATTATCAGTATCTTAATTTCATGATAACCATTGCACTATTAATTTACTTCTTTAATTTTTTTGATCCAAATATGAAAGGAATAAATGTGTGCTCAAATTATTTATTGACTAATATCTCATTCTTTCTTGACAATAGTTATAATTATTGTCCTTATATGTTATTATTTTCAATTATATATTTTGTTAATTTTCTGATTCTCTATAATGGGTTTGCTTGTTATTCTTAATATTCTGTTTATCATATAACAATTTCCTTTTTATAGCTGTATGAGTGAAGGAAACTAAAGAGATTTAGAGTGATAAAGTGAATATTTAGAAACACAACATAACCTGAGACCAGGCTGATGAAGGATATGAATCACATCCAGAGATGATACGACAGGTGGTTGGATGGGATTCATTACAGAATTAAGAAAACTAATATTAGGTATATATGTGTGAACTTGATGTCTAATCTTCTATTATAGTCAATGAAGAGCCAGAAAATGCAGTCGGCAGAAGCAGGATAATGATTTGCCTGTCTAGGTATTATACATAGAATGTCATTTCCTAAACAGAAATGTCAAGTACCACTTTCAGCACTGAGTGGTTTCTCACTCACACAATGCTGGCGGATGTGACATGGAGCCTATGGGAGAACCCGTGACTTGCTGAAATGGCAGCCAGAGACTGCGTGACACGTTTTAGGTTGACTAAAACTATGTTTAGATAGCTGAACTATGCCTTAGGCATCAGAGCTCTCTGGGCTCCACTGGTAATGTTAGCTATCAGGGAAGCTTATATGTTGATATGTGGTTGTACATACCTAAATTTAAGTGTCAGTCTTAACTAAATCCTACATTGCAGTCACATTTCACACATAAATTCCAAATTATTTTCTTAATGTAAAATGTGAAATGCCATCCAGTTTAAACTAATAAAATTAATATATCTCTACAATACCTAATGGGAATAAATGTAACAGTTTTATTTGCACAAGAGGTTTGGCTTCATGAACATGGCAAACAAACTCTCAATAATAACAGACTATGAATAATCAACAGGAAAAGAGATCAGTCTATTTGATTGCCAAACATACTGTTCTATACAAATGAAATAAATATATGGTTAGAACACTGTATGATAACAATTGTAACGATTAATTAATTTATTGCAGAATCCTATGGATAAACAAAATCTGTACCCTCCTAGAGAGCAAATTAATTCTGTCCAATTCTGCACAGAAAAAAACCCAGTAACGATACATTATTTAGAATAAAGATATACAAATCATTCCTTATTCATATCTTTATTCCAACTATTTATTATCTAAAATGATAAGGGAAATAGACTACATGACAGGGCATCTTTCTTTTACTACTAGAAAGGGAGAATTTAATTAATATGAAAATATTTCCTGTATTTATATTCCTTTTCAATTCAATATTTTATTCCCTAGGATTTCCCTTCCTTAAGAAACTAAGTTTAACATGCACTTCTCATTATTAAAGCAAAATTCATGGGATGAAAAGAAAAAGCAACAAAGAAACATTCCCATTTTTATATTGATGAAAGCTGATAGATCATAGACTAAACAGACTAATTAGAATCCTGTATATATGTGTGTATGTATACATATATGTGTATGCCTGTATACACATACGTTTCAGGGTTTTTTGTTGATCCTGATTATCTACAAGGATGTGTTTCAATTTTTGTATTGAACTTTTTGAAATAAACAAAGAGATATTGTGCATTAGACTATAGTCATATGTTTTCTTCAAGTCTTTTCAGGTATTTCCTTAGAAACCACTGTCTTAATTACAAATACAAAATTCAGTTAATCTCATTTATAGCTCAAACAATATCTAGAGCATTAGCAAATATGTTAATTTTAGCTCTGGATTTCTTTCATAAGATATATTTTAAAAAAAAACTAAACCCACACACGTGTGGAATGCACTTAAAACAAGAACAGAAGTAAAGAAATTAAAAGCAGAAATTTAAACTGTGAATTAGTGTCTTTGCTGTTGTTATTGTCAGTGCAGAGAAAATGTGTGTTTCAAGAAAATGTTCAACCAATAGTTGAACAATACCACAATGGACAAGACCAAAGTATTTCGGTCAGTAACAGAAGCAACTTCCTTGCAAAACTTCTAGAAGTCCAATTCAACTGCCACTAGAATTACAGTAGTGTTGGTAATCATAGATTCAAGGTTACTTCCCAGGGAACAAGTACAGTATTAAAAAAAACCACCCCAATATCAGCTGTGTTCTCTTTTTCTTACTGCCAAATTACTGTTCCTTTTACCATTCTAATTTGTTTCCATATAATGGGTAATTTAGCTGAAACAAACTCCTAATATAATTCTTTGTCCTTATCAGAAGACACTGATTTTTAGTTGTATTAATCTATCTTGTACATTGACACATGTTTCTGTGTATGGCTTTTAGGTACATTAACAAGTAAATCACAGGTAGCCATAAAATAGCTGAGGATTCAAATGTATAGTTTTAATTGTTAATGGAAGTTTATCTCACTATTATTCTGACTTCTGAATTTAATTCTCTTAAAGACAGTTTAACTTGGATGATAAGACATGCAGTATTCAAAACCCAAATATTTCATATGAATAGTCATAATCCATGTGAAGTCCATACAAACATTTACACTACATCTATTTCTATATACGTTCTATTAAATTGAAACAGTATTCAAATGTAGTGACATTGCACAAATTTATTTTAAAATAATTTTTAAAAGCCTTAGGGGAAAAAGAAATCTCATCTCTTCCCCCTTCTTATTTTGTAGACGTGCCCAGAAAAACAATAATAATCTACCTTGCAGATTACTTTTCTCATACTGTACATCTTTTTCCCCTTACTTCACTGAGGAATAAATGTTTGCATTCTGGGTTTTGACATTGTATGGAAAGATTAGCAGAGATGTTGGCTTTCACAAATCATATATAATAAGCTTTTGCTGAAAGGATCCACTGTAAAATGTCTACTGCAACATCTCCATCCAGAAATCTGTTTATAGTTTTTTGGAGAGGGAATGTACTCTATAAACTAATTTCAAGAAAAACTTAATCACCTATCCACCTACATTTCTAATTGTTTTCCAGACTGTTCTTTTCGATTTTGTGGCAACCTCCAAAAAGACTATTGCTGTGAACCACTCATACTGTAAAAGACAGACACTGTAGAGATTTCACACTTCATTTGGAAATTGATGGACCTGTGTCCTGGTTTCGGCTGGGATAGGGTTAAATTTCTTCCTAGTGCTGTGTTTTGGATTTAGTATGAGGAGAATGTTGATAACACACTGATGTTTTCAGTTATTGCTAAGTGCCCTCCTAGTCCAAGGACAGCTCCCGTGCCTACTGACTGAGCTAGGTACACAAGATGGGAGGGAACATAATCAGGACAGCCAGCCCAGCTGGCCAATGGGGTATTCCATACCATGTGACGTCATGCTCAGTATATGAAGGATAGGCGTGATCCAGGAAGTACCGATTGCTACTTGGTTATCGGTCAGCGCGGGTGGTGAGCAATTGCATTGTGCATCACTCATTTTGTATATTCTATCATTATTTATTATCATTATTTTCCCTTTTCTGTTCTATTCAACTGTCTTTATCTCAACCCACGAGTTTTTCTCACTCCTACCTTTCTGATTCTCTCCCCGTCCCACTGGGGGGGCGGGGGGAATGAATGAGCGGCTGCGTGGTATTTGGCTGCCTGCCAGGTTAAACCACGACAACCTGTGACATAAAAAGCTGATTTAAAATATCAGCTCTTTATCAGAGATTGTAAAGAAAGTAGTAGCAACTTGCTGGTATCATAAAGAGGCTTAGACTACTATGCATATAAATAGTTCTATCATAATTTTTGTTAAAATAGTTTTTGGTACAGCTGTAAGGCCTTAACAGTTGTTTAGCTACTGAAACTTATAACATTATTTGCGATTCCTATAGGAAATTTAAGTATTTTTTTCTTACTGAAAGCTGAAATAAAAAGTTTATTTTATGCCCTTTTCTCTTTCTCCTTTTTGTACTCTCCACCCCCCCTGCACCCCACCATCCTGCCCCATGCAATTAAACCACACTCTGTTTCTTCATGTCTTCCAAGAACTATCTGTGGTAGGAAAAATCAAAGTGAAAAAATCTCTTGGACTCTACTCTAAGAAGGATCACCATTTCTGACACAGTAAGAGATGCCTCCTAAAAATGCCTCTATAATGCTCCAAAACAGTCCAAGTAGAGCTACAAAAAATAAAAGAACTTTGGAATGCCGTTCCACAATTGCAATTGTCTAATTATTTACAAAAATATAATTTTAGAGACAGACACATGAACCAATTGGGACATAAAAGCAAATAAGCTATTCCCTGAATTTTACCAAAAAGGGAATTGAGATCAACGAGTGAGAACTACTTGCTATTCAATTACAACCAAATATATGTAGATATCAATGACAATATCAATACTGCACCATAAAATCTCTCCTAAATCATCCAACTAGATTTGAAGGAGTATTCTTACACCTGACGGTTTTGAGGCTGAAGAGAAAGAACTGGTCATGCTCTAGATATCCTCTGTTCAGTTATTTGAGACTACCTTACTTTTATTAGGTTTTGTTTACTTGTTTGTTTGTTTTAATTGGAAGAGAAGGCTTAATCCTAGACTATTTACAAAACTTTTGCTTGAAAAAATACAGTCTTCCTTCTCTACAGGATACTAGAAAATGATTGGTTTGCTGTTTCCTAATGGGGCTACATATCCTTGATATTATATGAACTGCCTAGTGGAAGGATTCAAAGATGTCACTTAGAGCACAAGATCCAGTCTTCAGTGATCACCAGAGAATAAAAAAAATGGAGGACCTTCAGCCCAATTCTTTGCAGGAAAATCTCCATTACCAAGGAGGGTGCTCGAACTTGATCAAAGACTAAGATCTGCAGTAAACTAAGTGTCCTTTTAGTTTACTCAATGTTTCTCCTGCTTGTATAAATATAATTTGTTTTCCTCTCATCAAAGGTTATGTGACAGAGATCCTTCACTGATGCACGCTATACAGATATACTCTACAGTTTATATATGGGTATTTTAAAATAATATATTTGCCATCTGCTGTTGAATCCCACCGTGTCATTGTCCATATTTTCCTTTAAACTGCTGCCAGGATTAAGATTTCCTGCTTTGATGAGGGTGTGGAAATCTGCGTTGTCAGACAGATTGCCAGTGAGCAGGCTTAGACACATTGGAACATTTCCACCTGCCCAGTAATCACAGATCCCTGAGCATAGAAAAAACCAGCAGTTTTCTTTGCTTCCATCGTGGCCACTGAACATACAATGTCTTCTTGATGCAATTGGCTGGACTTGGAACGCTTTCTGCTGATGATACTCTAACCTTTTTCACTGCAGCCTCATTTGTTACCATCCTAGTTAAAGAATAATGAGAATGAATTTTGCCTGTCACTGAGAAATCCTATATATACAATTAACAAACTGGCTGGTAATTAATACTGAAACTTGTCAGCCACAGGAGATATTGCAGAGCCAAGAATAATCTGAAACATATAGTTTAACAATTAGATACAGTAATCACAACATTTCAGATGCTCACACAGAATATATTCCAGCTTTATTAAAGCTTAAACTTTTAATGCTCCATGTTTTTAATGCTTGAATTTAAAGTATTGTTTGATATCAGAACATTATGCAAATACTGTTGTGTGATATACATTACAACCTTGCGTCTGTCTAAAGATGACTTTGCCCATCTTTCAAAAGACAGTTCATCATACTGACACTTAATAAGACATTAACAATTCAAAAACTACTCTACAGCTCACCAGTGTAACGCATGTTCCACTGATGGTTTTGCAAGAGCTGGAAAGGCCTATTCTTTGTTGTGATGCTAATGTGAAATAGAAAAAAAGTTGTGCCAAGAGTAACTAATTGAATTGGTATCAAAAAAAAAGGTCTTACATGTATTGTTAAAAATATCACCTAAAGAACGCTGTAAAATTCAACTTGTTTTATAAATCATAATTTTTCTATTATATTCTATGTCTGTTCATATAATACAATCCAAATTTCACTTCTTTGTATTAATTCTCTCTGATCTTTGATTTACTCATTTTTTAACGTGTATATATTCAATTATGTCATATTTTATAAGTTCAGTATACCAAAACAATTTAAAACAAAATAACACTCTGGTAATTGCACTAAAAAAAAGCAAAATTTTTAGGTGTCTTTAAATTCAATTTTTATGGATTTGCCTAGTGTGATACCAGTTTAGATCACATACAGACCTATAGAAAATTTTAAATCACATGATAATGGCAATATAAAACTTTCTTGTCATTAAGTAAAATACACCTTAAAGCCAAAACATTAAATTAGAACCAATAAACAACTGAGTAACTTTAGCCATATTTTATAACCTCTTGAATGAGAACAATGAAGAGTAAAGGAAATCTACTTCAGTAGATTAGCCTTTCTCTGAGAATCCTAGAGGATAGCTCCGAGTTTCTGTTCTTTCTCCTACAATGCTCCTTCTTTGTTTCCACAAAGTATTGCTTACTATATACGAGAATTACTAAATATTCCATAGTGCACTGTCATTGGTGTGATGCAGTCAAGACAATATAATTCAATATATGATTTAAGTACCTCCTTCATTTTTCAGGATCTACCTTTTTCTTTTCAACTACTTCTACATATGACAATCAGTTCCTTGTTGTGTCTTAAGCTTCTGCAATTAACATTCCTCTGTGTGTGCCTGAGAGAATTCACTCCAAATGGCTATTACTTCTCAAACAGAAAGGGGAAAAGGTCTACAGGGGAAAGATTTTCAGAGTAGTAGACTGAAAAGCATCTATATAGTCAAAACATATGACAAACATTGTAAAGTAGGGTTAGTGGGCTATATGCATATGCAATAATTTTCACAAATATATAAGCACTCTAAATCTCAGTTTCCATGGAATCAACTTATTTTTAATGATGAAAGAAAAAACATTCTGTCAAATGTTTGCATACAAGAAGTGGAAAATAGTGTGAAAGCAAAAGGTAATTTTGAGAAAGAGTAAATGCAACTCTTACAAATGTTTTAATAATGAAGACCCACCACTACAGCAATAGCAACAGTTGGTATACATGGGATAAAGACGTTGCAGAGGTGTGGGATTGATAACCTACAGCAGATGGGTACTAAAAAAATTTGTTAGGCAACCTTCTTTTAAATTGCCACAGATGTTTCAAAAAATTACCATTTGTATTTCCCCAGTTGTTGTCTTCACAAAACAAGATGGTAGACAGAATATAAGATTTACTGGATGTGTGAAAGCAGAGTCAATGGCATACCTTATCTGCATTTCTTATTGTAAGCTTAAGGCACTTAACAGCAGTAGAGGTGAAAATTGTTGTACGGTTACTGGGGAGAGGTGAAAAGAGTAAGAGAATCTGACAGTCTCCTATCTATATCTCACCAATATATGTAGGCCTCGCTGTCACAGCTGAGTTTTGGTCTTTTAAGAATTGAAGGGAGGAGCAGAAGAACAAGACATTATGCCATGCCTGTATTCCTCAAGATAGACAAATTTCCTTATTTAATAAAACAAATTAATACTGCACAGGAGGAGTTATTTGCTGCAGTGCTATAGCACAGCCTTCAATGTGGCGAGAGAAAAACAAACAAAAATGAAACATTTACCGTACTTGATATAACAAGAGGTCTTGCCCCAGACCTCTTTGCACCACATTATTACTATTAAGATCATTGTACAAAGCAATTCCCAACACCATACTGGAGAATAACCCTCCAGAAGAATGGAAGGACCGGTTTCAGCATTGCTGTAATATTTTGCACAGCTCTTCATGAAATGAGAAAGATCCAAACATATTTTGGCACGTAGCTTACCTGGCTAGTCTCCATGGCTCACACAATATTAATATAATGGGCTTTCAAAATTTTCATGTAAATGTTCATCGTGACAGCCCTTGCTTATGGAAACTACATGCTATTAAACCAGTTGGTTGTTTTTTTTTCAGCAGCTTCTCTTTGAGCTCCATCTAGTTGGTCTGCTTTCCTAAAAAAGCAAATAAACTAATACCTTTGATGAAAAAACATTGAAACCCTTGCTCTTTACCCATCCTCAAGGTCAAAGCATTTTTTGCCTTGTAAATACTGAGCAACATATGTTATAAGACCATGGTCAAGTTATGGATAAACAACATTTAATTTGATTAATGTGTTCAAAGAATGTCCTTATTGACCTTTAGGCCAAAAATACACAGTTGCATATATTGCTGTTTCTGATATTTTCCTACATATTTTCTTCAAAGGAAAGAAAGATATTAATAATGTGTGACTGTTAATTGTTCAAAGCAATAATGACATCTGCTAAGAGTCCAGTTGCAGTATCTCAGTATTCTAGAATTCCTCAACAATCTCTTATTTTCAAGTTTTTATTGCTGATGTTAACTAAAGTTCACCCTATACTAAAGAAATTATTTGTGCACCTAACTGCTAATGAATTTAAACAGGTTCAAAATCTATATTTAAAACATTGATCATTGATAACAGGGCATTTCAGAAATTTTTTCAAAAAAAGCCTCCCCCACCAAAAAAAACCCACCAACGTAGCAACAGAGCTGGACAACACCATTATTATTTGCACTTGTCTAGTGCACAAAACTAATGAAGTAACTGAACACTAAAAGCTGATTTTGTGTGCATGCATTTCAAAGGGTTTTTTTGGTGTAGATTTTAAGAATTTCCTTTCACAGAATCATAGAATCAGAGTTCAGCTGAATTTGAATTAAGCACTTTTTTTTATTTCATTATTTTGAAATTTTGTTAGTAAAGAAAACAAATTATTCCAATTTACAGTGCTTTTATACTGAAGTACAAATTTATACTTGAATGTTGTATAAAATATTAGACTCAATTACAGCCATGTAAATAGGGACTAATTCCATTACTTAGAAACTTGTCCAGAAATGTTTCATTTACTTTGACAGCACTACAAAGAATTCACAGAACACTTTTGGTAACTTGTTCTTGGTACCTATGAAATGTCACCCAGACAGTTATATTAGATAAAAAATCAGTCTCTCCCTTGATAATTTAATAGAATTAACTACTTCTCTAGTCTGATATTCTAGTCTATATTAATTTCTTTTCTGCATTGTTAACACTTCTTTCCAGCTATATTATATTTTAAACAAAGCTGAAAATAAGCATACAGAAAAAGAAAATATGAAAGCATTTGTACATGACCGCAGTCAAAATTGGATCTTTAATGTATTTTTTTCCCTGTTCCATCTATCAGTTACCAAGCCTGAAGGCAATGCATCGACAAGATTCTGGAGGAGAATATCATGCTGACAGTAGAACCTGGAAACATCATCACTTCTAAGTTCCCTGGACTTTGCTGCATCACTGGGATTTTTTAACTTGACTGTCTCTCAGAGACTCCAAGATACCAGCTGCAAAATAAGTTTTGAAGAAAATTGAACTCTGTAACATTGCAACTTAAGTAACTTCAAAATTACTAGCAACTTCAAATCATTTTGTCTAGATAGTTTTCTTGGAATCAATTTCATTTTTTCCAAGGGGTTACAAGAGCAACAATTATTGAGATGTAAGATCAGGAGGAAAATGTGAGATCAGAGAAGAGAATGTATGTTTAAGATGCGAAAGACTCATATTTTCTGTGACAGAAAAAAAAACAGAAACCAGGTTTTCCCCATGCTAGATAACTAAGATATAAGAAAGATGACAAAGGCTCTATCATCAATGATTGTAACTCTAGCCGTTCTACTATTTTTCATTTCCTATTATGTTTTATTTTGGGTTTTCTGCTGAACCTACAGAAAGACAGGGGAAATATAAAAGAACAAATGAGATTTATTAATCTCTTTTAATCTAAAGCAAACCTTTCCCTTGTCTTTTTTAGGTAAATTCAGTCAGCAGAGGAATGAAAAATAACTTAAAAATGTTAAAAGTTGAACTGAAATTAAATGCTGAAACGTACCTGTCATAATCTTTAAACACAAATTAATACCACTCTTACACATATTGAAAATACAATCTTATCATCTGAGTGCATATAGATACTTTCACCCTATCATGAATTCAGATTCTGAAAAGAATCATATCTGCATATCAGATCCTGTAAAGAATCGTATCTGCAGTATCACACCTCTGTCTGTAAACTATATAAAACTGTTAATTTTTGTTTCTCATCTTTGAAATGTCTTTACATTGAATAAGTTATTTACTAATAAAATGTGTTCTTGGGATACATAAAATCTATTGCTAGTGCATTTAAAAAATGATATGTCCCATGTCCTATGCCTTTAACTAGAAAAAATTCCATTACAAATTTCATTTCCCAAAAGTAGGGATGTATATTATGTACTGTGAACATGAAACATCTTTACAGGGACTATCAACAGAGGCAGACCTTTTATGTATGTATGACAATGTAGAGTTCTATTTCAAGAAATAACTACAATTTCAAGTGAAAATGGATAAATAAAGTGGTTAAGAGCTACTATTGTTTCCTGGGAACACAATATGTATTGAGAGACCTATCAGTTTACTGTGACAAAGAAAATCCTCCATCACTTGATTTAGTATAATAACCACCATGATTTTGAAGATGCTTTCCTGTAACATATTTTAGCCTCATGTTGGTCAGTGTACTAGAAAGACTAGAAAATGGCAGACCAAAAAAAAAAATTGAAGAAAACTGTCTGGATCTGACATATTTAGGACATAAATATCAATATCACTAGAAAACTGCCTGAAAGTGTTTGTAAATTGAATCTATTGTCTGACAAGAACCACCAAAAAGTCTCTTTTTTTTTTTTTAACCTTCTTAAACCAGTTAAAATATTTTATATTTCCTGGTTTTTAATATACTTTTCATTTTCTGAAGAAGTTTTAAAGAAAACATGTAGGATAGAATAGAAAAAAAAGATCAAAGTAATATAAACTAGTACTTTTTCTTATTATGACTAATAAGAGCTGCTTATTGTGCTTAGGTTAATACAGTCATCTGTTCTCCCATAAATGCACTCACTGACCATCAATGCATCGCTGATAATTTATCTATGGCACAATGACAGTGACAATCTTGCAGTTTTCTAACTGAAGACATGAGAATTTGATGGTTACTTCTTCACCATCAATCAAAACAAGGTCTTTCTATGTTCTCCCAACTAAAGCAATTCTATTCCAAAATTTGTCATGCCTCTTAACCATGAAAGCTCTCCATGAAAACGTTCCAATCTTCTAATGCTCCAAAATGGAAAGCTGACGTAAAATCTTTATTTATTTAGTTGCCTTGTTAAACGTTTTATAAGCCTTATGATGAAAATCGTTCTCTAGCCTTCAGAAGTTTTAATCATCAATTTGCCCCTTCACACACAAAAGACAAGACTTTCTCAATACTTATTGCCAGACCATGTTTGAATAGAATCAGAACACTTACAGTCAAAACAGAGAAAATCAATAATAAAAGTAAAAGGATCCATATACAACCTACAAATATGAAACAGTGTGATTCATCATCCTAATGTAATATTGATGATTGAGATATAAAAGGCATAAAGATATAAGAAGATATAAAGGTGGAAATAACCATGGATCCATTCCTGATCCCAGTGAAGTGTTAGTATTCAACTTAATTTAAAGCAATGCTACCAAAGAGAGTTATTTATCTAAAACTAACCTGTATTTCAACTGTAGTCAGAGAAATAGACACCTTCAGAGGTGATTCAGCTCATTGAAACAGTGCTGGAGATGACTGGCTGGAATCACTGAATGTGTAAATATCTGTTTCTGTCTATTAATTAGAGGAAGTTAGAATGAGCAGTTTAGACTAGAAAATCAGCTATTAGATGCCAGTTTCCTCTCTGAGGTACACAGGACAAGATACAACAGGCATAAGTTGCCAGAAGGAAAATCATGATTAGATATAAAGAAAAACCTCTTCACACTGTGAACAATTAAGTGTGGAACAGCTTGTCCAGGGATGCAGTGAAATCTCGTCCTTAAGATATTCAAAGCTCAGCTCAAAAAGGCAAAGGGAAAACTGGCTCTAGTTTTCAATTTAGCCTTACTTCAAGCAGGAGGTTGGCCTAGATGATCTCCTGAATACAACAGCTAGATGTCTCTGCCAGCGAGTCTTTTTATGGTTCTAGATCTAAAGTTCTGAGACAAATCCTATCTACTTCTGTTCCAAATTTAAAGTTATTGTCTATTTCAGAAAACCTGATTTTAATCAAATGACAGCTAACCTAAAAAAACCCCTAAAACTCATACAGTTGTCAGAGACAGACTGGCAAGATTATTAACCTAACTGTTACAATGATTTAGGAATGCTGCTTACGGGAATAGCAAAAATTGGAAGCACAAAGGTGTGTTCAGAAGAACAAACACAATAAAAACACCACATTGTCAAAAAGGAAAAATGCTTATTAAGATTTTATGAACTTCAAAAGAGATTTTATGAGGTTCAAAAATTTTAAACCCATATGTATTTGACTTTGATCATATACTAGATTCTGCCTAAATGTATTTACTTATATCTACATCAAATCATAGCAATGTGCCAGTGCACGTCAAGTAAACTTTGACCTTTAGCTCACCTGCATTTGCTATGCACCAGAGTGATTTATAGCAGCTTGCAGTTCTGGAATTTTTTTTCAAAGGTTCCAACAGTGCTGCATGTACTGAAGAAAGACAGACAGATAGACAGAGAGACAGACACATGTGGATATAGGATGCAAAAGGTACATTTTATTAAACATTTGTTGTAAAAATTAGAACTAAAAATTAGAATTCGAAATTTGTGATATCTTTAGTTTACCACTTTGCTCCTCGCCTACCTTATGAATATTTCTGATTCCTTCTATGCCCTTTTTCCCACCTATCACCTGGGCAGGAGTGAACAGGAATCACCAAGGTCCCAACCAACCCAAGTCATCCTAGAATGGGACAGTTCAAAAAGAACAGATAACTCTTGAGCTCCTGATGTAGCTTTTCTCTCAATATAGTATATACTTTTCTTTCTACCCTACTGTTTTTGAGTTCTCTACTTCTGTGTCAAATTTGGTTTAAATTGGCCAGCAGGTAAAGTGTTATTAGGGAAAAGGGAATGACAGATGGAACAAGTGATTGCATAAACCTTTGTTAATGAAACTGGGCTAAAAAGGAGAAGAAAAGATAAAAAACATAAATTTTGTGGGTGTTCAAAATAATATCTTCAGCATTCAAGCTCCTAGATATTTTGTAAAATGTCTTTCTAAATCATCTTTTAATAAATAATACCACCCTTCAAACCATAAAAGACAGTCCCAAGAGACTGAATTCAGCTTTATGAATTTCTGCTGTCTGAGAAAGTCAAGCATGGCTTGTCTGTAATTGCTCTGCGAATAGAATTCTTTTAAATCAATCTTTTTAAAGTAAGAAAGAAGAAAAGGAAAAGGAATATTACCTATAAAATATTTTTAGTATACATGGAATTGGTTTTGAATTACAATTTGGTTTTTGAGCGTTAAAATTCAGTGCTTTCTCCTGCAAAGATTTAACTTCTCAAATTGCACAAAAATATGTAAAATTAGATAATGAGCTGAATTCAAACCTGGTATTAAAGCTGAATTAGAACTAGATAAAAGCTGAATTTGGACACAGAGTAAGCAATTTTCTAATATAAAAATTCCCAGTAAAAGTTTCAAGTTGTCATAAATTTAAGTCATCACTGGGATTGATAATGTTCTTCTCTGGAATGAGGCAATTTTCACTTTCCATACACTCCAAGCAACACCTTTCTCCATTGTTTTTAGAGGAAGCTAATATTTGAATTGAAGTGCTTCTGTAAATTCATGAAGTTATATCTAGTAACCAAGGACGGATTGTCCTAAACTCTGAAGCTGAGGAGATAGAGAGGACCTTCAGGCAGTAATTTTATGCAACAACTATTCCCATTCCATGACATTGAATTTTGGAACTGATATATTTCTCTGAAACAAGGGAATTCCACACATCTTCACCCAATACAGAGGAACAACTTCAACTAGTACAGATGTCCAGTTTAAGATTCGTAAATATCATGGGTATACCTGGAAGCTTGTTAGCAGCTGTATAGGACTAACATGAAACTAGATGATACCAGAGACAAAGCACAGTGTTGAATACATCTATTACTCTTCCATGAAGATAATTGCACCACCCAAAAAATAGGACTGATATCCCTGCAAACAGCTTCAGCAATAAGAGATCATTGAATGCCATACTTTGACTAAAATGCTGTTTAAGAAAAAGTTTCATGTTACTTATCTGTAACTGTTATTATCTACTTATGTTCTTATCTACTGTTTTTATAAAATGAATGTGAAAATAACCTTGACAGAAAAAGAAAAATCTTCCTAGCTAATTGCTGCACCTACATTTTTAGGTCATGCTCTAGAGAATATAAGCATCTTCTCATTTTGTAACACTTAAGTTCTTTTCAATCATATTTAGCTAAACTACTGCCATAACTTCAAAGAGAAAGAAAATCATATGTTAATTTATTCTATCACAGACACACTGGACAGAGGTTTCAGACTCTGGAGGATCTTGCTTGTGATGAAGCTGTCAAAAAACTGCTAGAGTTTCTCCACCCCTAAAGGAATGGTGATGTCTCTGATAAAATCAAAACATATTTGTACTGTATAAACTTTGCTAAGGAAGCAGAAAAGCTTGGTGTTTTGTCATTTCCACCTTGTCATTCTTCGTGAAGAGGTATGCAATTATTTATTTTAATATTTATTAGGTCCCAAAATAATTGAAAGAAAGTCCAAATTGGATATTGAAAAAAAATCCAGCTTTGAAAAGTTGGAAATAGCAAAGTAGGTCTGCCAATCACTGTCTCTAGGTTCTTTAAAAATACAGTATAAAAGCCAACAGTGGTTACTTTTCATCAAAGATATGCTTTTTCAAGCAGCTAACTGACTCTGAATGTCTAGCCACAGAATTCACTCAACACCAGAAATATTTCTTAAGTTTTCTTTGGTTCAGAAAGTCTGGCAAGCAGTATAATTCTGCAATAACACTGGCCAAAGAGAAAAAAAGAAACAAACCAAATCAAACCAAACCAAACCAAACCAAACCAAAAACCCCACAATCCTGAACCAAAACCAAACCGAACCAAAACCAAAATAAACCAAAACAACAAAAACAAAACCAAAACCAGAAAAAAACAACAGACTCCAGCTTTTTGTAGGAAGAAGTTGGTGAATTCAAGTTTCACCCGGGAACAAGTACTGATTCATTGGTCATGCATCTGACAGTAAAGTGCATGGAGTCTATATTTTGCACAGTCAGCTACTGGGTTAGTATTTGCATTCATCACACAACTACTTTCACTCTGTT
Organism: Calonectris borealis; assembly: GCF_964195595.1. Lineage (NCBI taxonomy): Eukaryota > Metazoa > Chordata > Aves > Procellariiformes > Procellariidae > Calonectris > Calonectris borealis. The sequence goes on from NC_134312.1 coordinate 47,923,768, forward strand.
TAGAAAATAGAATGCATCCAATATTTGAGATGTAAATATCATGGTTTTGCTGGTACCTTTCTCAGGCTGTAGAAGCTTGCAAATATTAGTCATATTAGGATATATACACCTAAAAAGTGTAAGTATGCAACAATGCAAACAACCTTTTTCTACTCTTTTTTTCTCCTGCTGATTCTGATTTGCATCCTTTTATAATTTGCTGTCCCTAAACCAGTTGTTAATACTTCCTATAAAATAAATGGTTAAGTTAGGATTAAATGAAGTTACCTAAAACATGAATTATGCAGATTTGTCAAAATTACCAAAAAGTTAAGAATTTCACAGGAATCACTTTGAATTAAAAATGGTATACACTTCACTTCAGCTGCTGTCCAGGCAAATAATGTTCTTGGTCTGAATGCTTCTGACTGTAATTTATGGGTTTCAGAAGTAGGCTGTCTTCAGCGTACTCTGAACTGAAGTTACAGACTTCTGTAATGCCTCTGGAAGACTATTCAAAAACTTAAAAGTTAGTATATATATTCTATTGCTACAGTTGATCTACTGGAAATAGCAAGGATATAAATAAATAATATTCTGTAATGGCATTCAGAGTCCATCTAGTGTTTTCACTAAAAATCCGTACATGTAAATCAGAAGTGTTAGAAAAGCTATTAAAGTAAAACATCAGGTTTGCACATTCTGTCACAGACATGGTCCTTTGGAAGGATGGAAATTTCAAAGACTTCATAAAATATGGATATTGTGAATACATAGAATACTTAACATGTTACAAGTATTGTTGTGTTCTGGGACCATAGGGTGTATTTCCTGATGAAAATGAATTTCCTGGATGATAGTTACTGAAAATCAGTAGCATAAACTGTAAGTCTTTGGAAATATCACTCCAAGGTATGCATGGAAATAGGAAGGGTTTATATGTACAGTTAGAGTGGTAGGACAGAGTATGGTATTTGGGTCATTCTCAGAAGATCTAATAAGCAAAGACACAGTCTTAACTTATAGAAAAGTATCCTTACAACAGCAAATGAACAAAAAAATGAAAGACTTGAGACTGGCCAAAGTAGGGATTTGTGTGTAAGATAGGTTACAGACAAACACTACATTTACAGGTTGAGAACATTTATTGCTTTATCATCCGCACTTTCTCATCAATGTTGATGTCTCAAATGATATGCTTTGTGGAAAATGGCTGATTACTTAATAACTTGAATTAATTAACATCTCTCTACTCAGAAAAACAGCAAATGCTACAATATTAACTTAATTTCAGATCTAATAAAGTCATCCGTGGTGATGCACTCCCTCCCCCACAACCCTCTCCTGGGCCACTCCATGATCTCAGAAACTCCCATTAAACCTTGGCCTTTGTGTAATGAGTCAGGCGATGAAGCGTCCCTTGACCGTATCAGGAACTCTTGCATAGCTGAGGTGGGGGAGCGGTACTGACCGTACCAGGAACTCCTGCTGCCTGGCCCAAGTGCGGGACGAGAGCGAGGATAATTTGTCATCCCCTGACACCCTTATCTGAGTTGTAACTCAAGTGGGATGGTACCATTGCTACCAAAACTTGAGAATTTTTATGGATGACTAAAGCCAATGACCTTGTGAACCTATAAACAGTGACCCTAAGTGAGATCCTTTGAGCTCTCTTGGACCGCAGCAGGCTGCGCCCAGAATGTCCCTCTGAGTGGGATAATTCTCAGAGCTTGGAAAGTCTCAAGTTTGCGATATTCGGAGGACTGTCGCCGATTGACAACGGGACCTGGGTGAAACACTCCTCGAGGCTCAACCCCTAGCCCGTTGAGAAATGCCAAGACATTTGACGTGAATACTTCACTAGACTCAAGGGGAATTTTTAACAAGTATAGCTTTGTATGTTTCTCTATCCTTGTGTCTGTGTGCGTACGTGTGTGAATTGGTGGAGGTACTTGCTAGCAAGTATAGTATGAATACTACCATCTCAAATCTATAATTAAGTCACTGTCGTGATTGCAGTAGACTCTACTAACTTACTGTGTAAATGTTAAATTAGTCAATGATTAAGTGCTGCTAAAATCTTGTGATCTATCTTAAAACTGTGAATGAACCTTAGACTGCTGCTAAACACATATAATCCCTCAGACATAAACCGTTGACCAAGTCTGGGACTAGGAGTGGTTCCAGCCGCACCTAAGCGCCATCCAGAGTTTAGAAAGCAAGGGGGTCTACTCTGAATCTCATGACTCAACAGGAGGGTCTCCTTACCCTTTGTCATCCTCGATCTCTATATAAATCATTCCAGCTCAATTCTAACATGATTTTCCTTTGTATACTTCATCCATGTAGTAAGCGATAGAGTGAACCTTGCCATCAAACTCTGTTAATTCACACTTTTATAAATTTCTGTTAAAAACACTTTTGCTAATACCTTTGACAGTGATTCTTTAAGTGGCCTCTAAACCACTCCTTCACAACATCATCACAGTAAACTGTCAGGAGTCTACAGTCTTAAGCCCTGTCATCAGTCCATGGGAAAACTGTTGACTAGAAGTCTGAGACTGAAGATGGGATACTGGTGATTCACAAAGGAGTCAAAAATACAGTTAAGTGGTAATCAGCCAACCAAATAAACAAACAAAACAGACAGCAATGCAACAAGAAATACTGCAGTTATAATTTTAAACTAAACTTTCAAATACTTTCATGTTAAGATGAAAATTATTAGGATGGGGAGGTACTTTTATTTCTAATCAAAAGATCAGTGAAGTGAATAGAAGTCTTTTATGATCACATCAAGTTGTCTTTCAATCAGTCCTTTCTTGGGGTGCAAACACATTTTCCTGTGACTAACTCATGTAACACAGGAGAGTTTTAGTGGTATTCCAAGATGGTCTAACATACAGCTATATTTAAGTCATTTATATCTTACTCCTTAAGGCTATTGGATGATGATGCTCCTTTGCATTCAGACTAAGTATTTAGAAGAGATGGTGAAAAGCTTAGATTAATCTAATTTTGGCTTTAAAATAACCTATATTACCTGTAATTTTCAGTATAAGAGCAGTTTATTTTACTAGAAAAGGAATTTATGATGCATTGGAATTAATTACTAAATATACATATTTGAGTAATATATTTCTGTATCGGGAAATTCTCTATAGGTAAGATCTTCAGTAGCTTTTTTTTTTTTTCCCCTTCAGTGAAAATTATGAGGATTTTAGGTATCCAAACAAATGAGAGTGATTTAGAAAAAGGCACTAATGTATTCTGTTGCCTGAGGCATAGCTTCACATTATGAAGAGCTTGGCCAAACTTAAGCTTAATGTATTCTTGCTCCTTTCTCGGTTCCTATCATGAGCCCCTGCTCCCTGTCTGAGAAGCACTGCCCCCACAGTTTTTCAGTCTGCTTTTTGTGGAATTCAGTTGTGTACTTGCTTAAAGAAACAAGAATCCTGACATTACACAGATAATACAAGCATATTTCTCTACGGGGAAAAAAAAAGCCCCAAACCAAACAAACTAAACCCCAAGTACTCTTAATTAGGTGTCTACATTTTTTATAACAGTATATGTTCACAGATACAGTAATTTTAGTTGACTTCCCACACAAAGCTGCTTGGTATTCACCTTTCAACAATGCTGTGTAGCCAGGAAAACGAGTAAGGAAGCTGAATGGAAACAAAAAAGAACTTGACTATCCATATTTATGGTTATAATATGGAGAAGGGATTCAAGTGGGGGTGGAGGAGATACAAGGTTTTGTGTCCCTTCCTAAGGGCAATCCCAAGAATATTTCTGCATTTTGTATTAGACAACCACTGGAATAACAATAGGAACTAAAAAATTGGTCTATGGATGAATGAATCTTGTATCACTAGTTTCAGAGTGAATTTATTTTAACAAAATAATAGTTTCTGGGAGTAGTAACTTTTAATTTGAGAATAGCAGGATCCCTCCCCACTAGAACTTCAAACATAAATCTTATTTTGTACTATTACTAAGCGTAGATAAAACAGATACTGGTGCCAAGTCTGCCACCACAACACTGAAATGAGAAGCTTGCACTGAAATCGAAAATCTGCTGCACCTGCCTGTTCAGATCCTCATCACATAAAAGAGACATCAGTAGTTTCTGGCTTGATTGTTGGGATGTTTACTTTGGAAGTAGGAGATATAAATTTTAATCCCTCAGACTAAAGGACACCTATAGATTTCCCAACTCCTGGGCAATTTGTCTAAACACACAGTATTACAAAAAAGGATTGTTGTGCATAGTGGCACAACATACAGCTGTGCTTTCAAAGTAAAGAGTAAAAGTCATTCAGCTATACCACACAAATTATATAGATACCTGAGCATGTGGAAATATTTTCAGTCTCTGAACATACATTGCACAGCAGTCTTATGCCTGCATTGAGATACCGGAGTCCAGTCAAGGTAAAATGGTGAAATATACACTTTTCTTCACTCCAAAACTATTTCTAAAAAATATAATCAAGGGAGGGAAAGTCACAATAAAACTAACACAAAACAAGCTTCTTATTTTAAATATGCAAAGATGACAATGACAGATATGTGATGTATTCAGTTAGAACAAACAGCTGTTAATAGTGAAATACTTAATCAATGTATATATTTTCAAAGGTAGGATAGAAATATAACTACATCACAAGTTACTCAGAATGAAAAATGAGAAATGTCTTCTAAACTTCATCCAGTGAATGACATTTTTTCTAACAACATTTCATCATCTGGACATAAGGATCCCATGTAAAACATGTTTCACTGGTACTTCCCTTGAAGTGGGAGAGCTAGGTTTTTCTCCAAGGTGTGCTGAAAACTTTGGAAAAGAGTTTATGTTTGGGCTTAAATGAAGATCTGAAAGAGCTATCTGATTTCTGGAAAAAATAAATGTCATTGATGGTTGAAAATAAGGTTTAAAAAAGCCTGTTTAATTATTAACAAAGTGTTCTCCCCTCTGTGTAAGAATTGAGACCACTGAGCAACTAATTTAAGATGTTTCCATTTTACTGTCAGGGTCAATACTAAATCTCTGCTTTTCTCATCCTGTGAGTAATGTTCAGCAGCCTGCAATAAGATAAAAGCATATTATATTTGAAATAGAAAAATAATTTTTTTTTTTAATTCTCATACCTCAGAACCATTTTGCAAAATGACTAACATGATCCAACATAATTTATATACAGAAGATTGCACAACCTCTGTGAAAAGAACACTTTTGTTCAGAGTTGGATTACATACAAATTTAGAATAGCAAAATTATTTCAAAGCAAAAAGTAATCTTGCAAAACTCATCGTAGCTGTTCTTTGCCCAGATTTCCTGGGTTCTCTTTGTACCCTGCATTTACCTCCCTTATGATTCCAGCAAACTTTGTTCTTTCCTGAAATCTCCCAAGCATCCTGTTCCATTCCTTACACTTCTTATTTAGAGTAATAATAAAATCAGTAACATTTAATATAAAATGGTGTTGTAATTCTTACCCATAGTTGTAAAGGTTCTTAACAGAATCGTATAGACCCAAACAACAAAAATCATAAAGTTTTCTTGAGAATTTGGGTAAGAATTGTTTCCTCCCATGGTTCCCTTTTTTCTCAAACAGTCTCCTTTTTTTTTCATTGATTAAAAACCTGAGAGCAAAGAAATATTCATTGCTTGTTACTAGAATGATATTCAAAACCCCCATTTATTGTCTGAAATCTGCTATCATAGATAGTACAAATAGCATAAGAGTACTGTATAATATCCATTGAATGCTGTCTCTTAGGAGGTCATTAAAAAATAGGAGCAGATCAGCAAAAAAGCTAATAGAACACAGGAAGAAAAGCTAGAACTGACAAAAAAGAAAGAAGAGGTTGAGGCAGTGAATACAACTATATTTTCATTTGAAAAAGGTATGATTTTAGCACTGAGAAAATAATCAGAAATCACAACTTCAGAATTTTATGGTAAGTCAGTTGAAATGCAACAGAAAACTCTACAGAATCAAAGTACTAAATAAATTCCTAGCAGATGAGTGGCAAAAAGACAGTGAAAAGCTAAAATATCTGACCTCAGCAGGATTTTTATATCAAGATACCTAGCCTAATATAAGAAACATCACTCTGGTGTGGCATAAAGATGAAAGAAAAGGAACCAGTAATAAGACCTGAATCTACCTCTTAATATAACTATAAACTTTTGTCCTAAGTATGGAACATCTTTTAAAAATACTGTTTAACTTGATTTACATTTAATATATGTTGATGCCGTGTGAAATTAATGAAGGTTATAGAATACCTTATGTTATCTCGCAGAAACACTCTCTCATCTTACCAGTTTTTCAGAAAGACAGTGAGTGAACAAAAGTCATCTTAATGAAAGATAGATCTGAAATACACAAAGAAGCAAAGTGCCAGCATTTTCTGTTTAAATTGGTGGGTACTTCAGAGATAGGAAACTATGAAAAACATAAACATTAACTTCTTGTGGAAAATTTACAGAATCACTGTGGGAAGGAGAACACATTTTTCTTTATTAATGCTGTAAATAAGATCATTATTTCCTCCTTTTTTTTTTATTATGTTTTTGGCTGAAGAACTCATAAAGCCCCTGCCAGCCACTAACACGTACTAGTTCACTTTAGGGCAGACTGAAATAATTAGATATGTTTCTTTGGTAAACAGAACAGGACAGAGGGATAAAGGCATTTCCCTCTTGGTTAGAAGTAATTAAGTATCCAAGTTATAGATATGCAGACATCTATCTGGGGAGATTTAAATTGATTTCCAAGTCACATGAAAGACAAAAGTTCTCCATCTTGGTACAGAGGATGAATACTGCAGTTGCTCACATTTGCTCATGTTTGAAGGCTAATTGTTACATAGATAAGAACTGCTAGGAAAAATGCAAATGCATAAATTGTATCATGACAGTAAAGGTACTTCAGAGGACCATGTTCCCGTGTTCAGGGGAATCTTCTGACTAGCATGGAAAATCCTATCCTTCTTAATCCTTAGTATGAAAGTGTATATTCCAGTGTGTCCTCGCTGTGTCTCGTACAGAAAGGTATACATGCATCATCTGAGAATTTATGTCATTCAGGGAGTAAGAACAGGGAAGAAAATCATTATGTATTGTGATGTCTCCTGCTGGTTTGTGTTAGGGAAATTCTGAGAGACAAATGGAACACAATATTTATAAATAAGTCTTCAATACTTATTACTTTTATGGTAGATATTCTAAGACATTCCAGGCAGAATTGGACTATGTGGTGCTAGGTATTAGAGAGATTTATAACAAAGAACCTTCCCGGTTGAAATTTACAATCTAATTATAAGACAAAATAAATGGGTACACTGTCCTGGAACAAGTAAATTGTGGGTATACAGCTATGGATCTTGCTTTATTCTGTCACATGTCATAATAGGCTGTATATTTTTTCCCAACTACATGTCTTAAAAGAAATAAAGTTGTAATTACCCTGGCATCAAAGCTACTATTTAAGAGAAAGAACAGACTATTAATATACTGTTTCTTGTTTTGTTTTGTTCTGTTTTACCACCAAATTTAGTAATAAAAAGTAAAGAATTTAGAAAGATGAAGGACAATATAGGGAAAGGAAGAGAAAAATAATTCCTCTGAATTATTTGAATGAATATTCAAATAAGTCAAAATGAAACGGAATGATAAGAAATAGAAATGCTTCACTAATTTCTACTGGGAGACGAAAGGACACATAAAAGCTCATTTTGGATCAGAACTACATCTAATCTTCTTTCCTTTGTGGAATGATAAAACTTCAACAATCCTTTTCATATACCATTTCAGCATAGATTGTTCGGCAGTCACTGTCTTAAAAATGATAAACCTAAATCCAAAATAATCCATTATTCTTAATAAAAGACACAAAGACTTTATAAAAGACAATTATGGACTAGCCAAAATATTATGATCTTAGCTGTTCTTGCTTACAAACTGCAGAATCAAGTGAATACTTCAGATGACCTTAGGTAATGTAAAGATTTTGTGATGCAGCGTATCATTCCTATCTCCCAGGATAGAGAACTGTGAAAAAAAAAGAGCAGCACCCAAATTCTTATATCTCATTTTAAATGAACTGTTCTACATCTTCACAAGTAATTGGCCTTGGGAATAAGAAGGGCAGTGAAAGTGTGAGTGTAACACCAGAAAAAAAATGGGTAGACTGTTAGGAAGTGTATATAAATTTTTTAAACTTATTATTATTGAAGAATTTCTGTAATAATTTCTTTATTTTCTTTTTCTCTAATAATTGATCTAGATAATAATAATTTTTTTTTGTTTAGATTTCAGTTACACTAATGCTAAATCCTTTGCAGTGTGTATAAAGTATGCTTTGCTGGTCCAGGCAAGCTGCACAAGTTGTAGCAAAAAAAACCCCAAAACAACCTGATGGAAGAATATGGGATACCTAGGCTGTAATTTGAATGCATCATAACATCAAAGTAAAGAAGAAAAGTTAGTGTTTTCTTCTTTAACTGAGAAGATAAGTTAATGTTTTCTTAAATTTGCACATAGAAGATGAAGAAATATGGGAAGGAAAGGTACTGAGTTTTAGCAGAAAGACCAATATGCAACTTTCTATGCTACTGTTAGAGGATTACTTTTCTAAAACAATGACAAGAAAACCAGACAGCCCACATTTGCTAACACTATCACAAAAACTAAGGGACTATGGCTTTCAGGAGATGTAGGCCATGTTCCAGTTTACTGAAGTATGACTGAATTTATAATTGCCGTCCATATATGTTTTGTAAAACAACAATTTCTGCTTCTGTATCCTTACTGAAAGAATGTAGTCAGTATAAATATGGAAAGACAGATAGAACATAACACATCAAATACCAGTTCTGAACAGCCAGTCCTCAGAGAAATGGAGAAAGGAATCAGAGATCAATCAAAACTTTATTCAATAACGTATGTTGGCAACTTGCAAAAAGATTCAACATGTCCAAAATGGAAGTAGAAAGAAAGAATAATAGATTTTTAATCATTAAAAAACATTTTACATATTATTCAGAAAATGATATGTAAATTGTATAAATAAAAGAATAAATAAGGCAGATTTGTATATTATATGAAATTATAATAGTAAAATTTGGTCTTACATAACGTTGTCAATTCTCAGCTGATTCCATGAAAGGAAAGGAATATCTCTATTACACTGTAAACTCACCAACCCTTCTTTCAACCTTTCCTTCAACCTAGCTGATACATCCTTCTATGATATTTTAGTTGTCCTCTAAAAGTTTTTATCTAAATATTTACTTTACATTCAATTTCATTAAGTATTGAAGAGTGATTGTAATTGAAAACAGAGTACAAATGATCTTCTTCCCTGTATTTGCAATGTATTAGGTATTTTTACTGATAAAATAATAAATACAGAACTGTTAGTTTCAATGCGATTTTTACTTAGATTTCAGGATTTAATAGAGTGTTGATCCAGTGGTGTCTCTTTAATGAAGGACACTGAGAGTTGTCATTTTGTGAAGTGATACCTTTCCCTACAAAAAGTCTAATAGAAATTCAGTAATTTTTCTATCAAGACACAGATTTTGACTAAGTGAAGAATTACCCCATGCAGACTGTTCTATACCAACATTATTTCTACGTTATAAAGTTTTCAGAATCTTTCCAATGTATTTTTCATTGTTTAAATTTCTTTTATAATGACTCTTCTAATTAAAAAATATTCACAAGATTCCTCTTTTTGTGGCACAAGTAAATTTTCTTTCTAGTTATTTTAAGACATTCTAATTAGACACAGTTCAACCTGCTAGTACAACATTATGGGTGACATTCAGAGAATGTCAGCGGGACAGCTAAATTTGCACATAGAAGATGAAGAAATATGGGAAGGAAAGGTACTAATGAGTTTTAGCAGAAAGACCAATATGCAACTGAAGTACAGCATAGATTCTCCTGTAAAAGAAGAATATGAAGGGGTTTTTTTCAACAGAAAAAAAATCACAGATAGTTGGGGTGCTAGATAAATTACTGAATAACCATTTTATCACAGTTATTTAACCTGCACCAGAACTGGATTCTCAGCAAATGAAAGTATAAAATTACTTATCACGTTCCTTAAACAACCCAGTGACATATATTTTTATAAACCAGATCATTAGAGGGAATGTAGTTTTAAACATTTAAAGTAATCTTATATTACTGTATATTACCAGTGCTCTTTAAATGTTTATAAAAGTACTTTGAAACTGGAAAAGATTCACAGCCCAAGAATACACAATTTCAAATGACTTATCTTTAGATTATTAGGAGTAAGACTATTTGCAGACACTTAGGTACTCTCAACTTCAAAGAATAATCTATCAAGCAAAGATGTGAAACTTGCAGTCCTCACTACAATTAAAACTTTTAAAATCCCCTCTATCATTGCTTAATTAAAAAATTCCTTGTTAATGTATATATAAGAGTAATTGAATCTTCTAAAGCAGAGACAATGACAACAGCAACAGAAACAAAGGTAATCCATCTTCCAAACCACATAATTACAAAGAATGTCAATGCTTGAGTTTACATTTATCAGTGACCACACTTTGTCTCTCATTCATGTATAAATAAATGCAGAGAACATATACTGTGAAAACTGTTAAAGCAGGTATAAAAAAATTGCTTGCAACTAGTTTACAATAGAAAGCACATAGCAGGATAGTTTTTCTAAACTTAAAAACATTCAGATTGTATTATTCAATCATTCTCTTCAATGAATGGGAAATGAGACATGCAACATTCTGTCTTATAAATTTCAAATTTTTTCATATACTAGGTAATCCCATGTTTTATAAACTCTGGAATTCATAATCCTAGCTTTTTAGTATTCAGAACTATTCAAAGATCTAGATCTATAAATCAGAGAATGTTGATCCATCACCACATGGCTCCCTCTAGATGTGCATTGCCTGCCTTGCTGGCAGCACTGTGCCATTGCCTCTCTGGCGTTCCATTGAGAGCTTTCATAAGCTACAGGGAAAATTCTCTCCTTAATCTAAAACTGATTACAAGATAAAGATGATATAAAACCAGCCAAATTATTTTTGACAAAAATAACAGAGAGAGATTAAATGGTCTTTAGACCGACAGCAGAAGTGCAGCGCTCCTTCCACCACAGGAATTTCTGAGCCAGCTTTCTCTCTCATATCACCCTTCATCTTACCTTTCTGGCTCCCTCTACTTTTCACTAGGCTAATGAGGACTGTGTGCATTTTTAAGGCAGGATTTTTTTCTATGATGTGTTTGTGATGTACTTGTTAAAGTAAGAACTTTCAAAATATTAAAGCTTTGAATTTGAAATCTCTATACTCTTTCTCCCTTCCCAAATAGTATGAAAGAAAGCTGGACAAGAGATCATCACAAACTGTTTCCCTGCCATGCAGAGTGAGTCTACATTAGTGTTTTAGTTCATACCAGGAGCGTGCTTTTGAAGTGGTCATGCTTACTTACTGCATTTTGGTTCAAATGCCAGACATGGACATAAAAACTGGATTTTGGGGTTGTTTTGGTGATGCAGACTCAGATGATATGTTCTAAGAGCACAGCTAGTGACCTCCAACCTCTGATTCAGTCCAGTGGAGCAAACAAAATACAGTATGAAGTAAAACCATCCAACATGTTTGTAGTGATGACCTCACCTCCTTTTTCTTCTGAAAAGCCATTCCTTTGGGCTGAAGTGGACGACCATGCAAGTACTTGGAGGAAAAGGAATCCTCTTAGACTGAATTGTAATTTAAAAACTTTCCTCGTTAAAGACGTGTTACTGAATCATTTATAGTGAAAGCAATATTTCCCTTCATTTAAAAATACCTTTTCAAGTTATGTCTTATATGATATATTGGAATATAAAGCAAGGTATTAATTTACACCTTACTATTTTAAGAAGAGCAGAGAAGAAAGTTCTCCATTCACCTATTGGATAGTTTCAAGATGTGGAATAAAGTATCAAATTATGTCAAACAGTGTAGATATAACTTTCAATTTTACTTTCTCTAAAATCCAAAACACTTACTCAAAAACTTTAAACCAAAAATGAGCACATGAGCAAAGAGCCAGTCAGGGTTTAATTTCTTCAGTAGTCTATACTTTGCAATGGCAGATAGTCAGCAGAGGGAAAGGAAGTTAATTAACAAGAATTATTCCAAGAGCTCTGCTGATATAATTAATAATGTAGGTATAAACAGACACAAATGATGAAGAGGAATACTGATTTGTCTTATATGAAAAATGAGGGGTAGAACCCTTTAGTAACAGAAGTCTTGACAGACAGTATCTTACCCCATGAAAGAACCTGTTAACATTTTTGCACCCAGGGGAAAACATATAATGCTATATATAGATTTTGGAAAATTATTCTGATACTGTTCAAAGAATTGCAGTTATTCTAAGTGTAATTAGTTTTGAACATTAGGTTGTAACTCTTTGTATCAGGCAACCTATAGGATAGTTATTTATTCTTGGATAGTTATTGATCTATGTCTGGTGCTTGTCCACACAGAGAATTCTACTGTCCCTCATCATTTAAGGATTGTATTAGATAAAGGTGGATGAGACATTTCAGCTGGAATCCAGAGGTTTCTTTCTCTTTGAGTCACTTCTTATTCTCTGTAAGAAATCTGAAACACTAGGTCACTCAAGACATTTCTTATGAGGTACCTTTTGACATCTCTTGAGATACATCACACTGCTTCCAAATGTTTAATTTCTGAAGACCTGGCATATGGCCATCAACTGCACTGAGACTTCCCACTGGATCACAAATTGTTACCAGTTTAAAAAATAATCCCAAAACCTCTTTGCCGCATTTGTTTTTTTTTCACTTGTGTAACAGCTACTCCAGAAGTATTTCTTCTTTACCTTGAACAGCACAAAGTGTTTTAAATGAACACTCTTAGGTAAGTGGGTTTGCTAGTCTCCAGTGAACTAAAGCATAAACAGCCCTGATTCCAAATCAACCTTTCAAACAGCAGTAGGAGAACATTAACAGATGTGTGTATATGAACACATTGCAGCCAAGACAGAGTAGCTCATGTAGAGCTAATACTCCCAAAAAGATAAAGCACTGTAGTGATCCTCCATTACAAAACTGAGATACAGCCTCAACCATCTGAGCAACAACTCAATCCAAAATACATAATGAGTCCTCTTTCAAAATGCAAGCAATGTTTGAAAATGTAGGGGTTTTTTTGTTGTTGTTGAACACCATAATTGGCAGCGTATTAAGTAGGTCTAATATTTCACATTCGTTTAAAATTGCAGGAACAGCAATCTAAAATGTGTGATACTTGCAGCCAACTGCCCATGAAGGTTGAACTAGTGAATGGGAATAGAATGTGTCCCCAGAAAGGGACAAACTGTGATATATTTGCTGACATCATACAAAAGATCTGTATCTTGAAATATGGAGGTAAAAGAAAAGCCAGTTACATAGGAAATTAATATATAATAAGTGACATGAGAACAATCTCTTCAGGAGAGTCAGGTCGTTAAGGTAACAGGAGTGACCTTGTGGAGTAACAGATGGATGAGAGGCTATAGCTGTAGATATAATAAAAGGAAGAAGTGGAACTGCTGAGGCTCCAGTCTGCTCAGTTTTGGAGACTATTTGTTGTCCAAAAGGAGCAATAGCTGCTCAGGAGAGAGAAAACTAGAGTAAGATATCAGGGAAGGAGAAATATAATCGTTCCTTGTCAACAGGAAACTGCAACCAAGTAAAATCAGAGATGGATATAAGGAATCTGTATGTCAGCCATCTTGAAAAAAATCATAACTTTTATCCTTTTTATCCACCTTATATAGAAGCTGGCTCCATTGATTTATTTCTAAAATTATTTCATGTAGCCTGCACAAATGAGGAAGTAGCAGATAAAAATTAAAACCAAGCATTTTTAATAGAGAAGGGGAATGAATTTTAAAAGTATGAAATAAAATCTAAATTTTTAATGTTCAAGTTATTTTAATTGATTCCTCAATATTACAGAAACAAAACTGAATAATTTGTTAAATAAAGGAAAAAATCTGTAGGAAGTACAAAATAGGAGCAATGTGTGAAGTAGAAAATAGAGTTTTATCTTTGGTCTGTGACAAGGAACTTCATATTCACGCACCAAAGCTAAACATGTATATATTGTTGAAGTAATGTAGTACCCAAGACACTGAACAGGTGTTCAAAGTACATCGGAAGATATCAGAGAGGAAGGATTAGCTCTTTTGTAGGAGATTAAGGATGATTGTATCAAATAAAGAACATCAAGGCAAAATATTTATGTAAGTATGTTTCCATCAGGAGCCAGAAAAGAAAATACCTTGTCTAAAAGTAATAATAGTAAAAAACCAAGCCACAATAAACAGAAAGCTACAGCTGTAAGTTGTGTTACTACCATAGCTATTGAAAAGCAGGAATCACCTTGAGCTAGCTTTGCCACATGGGTGAAGTTCACTGTATGAGTTTCCAAGTGCCTTGTAGCTCATCATTCACTTTACATTAAATAAGTACTGCCCTTTGGAATATCTATTTCCTACTTCTAAGGACAGCAGCAGCATCCTCATGACAGGTTTGAAACAACTCTCCAGTCTCTAATGATGAGATAAGGACCACAATAAGGAAATAAGGCAATTAGGGTTTGTACGGACTCAGTTTCAGTTCTAGAAGAACTATTGCACTGGAGAACTAATGGATAAGTTGTTTGTGATGACAGATATGCCAGGGTCTGAGAGAGTTCTTGCTAAAAGGATTTAGAAATAAGATATTGTAGGGAAAAAATCAAACAAAAACCAACTGAGAATCAGGGAGAACCTATGACTTAAATTAAGTGAGTCTGGTTTAATTTGAGGCAAGGAAAATACTTCTGAGAAAAACAATTTCTCAAATGTACCACAGGCAGAATGAAGTCCTAGTTTGCAAATATTATAGAAAGTGCTAGCATTACCATTATGGTCATATACAACATACAAAACCAACATGGCTACAAAGTGGTCCAAACCCAAGCTGGTTACACCCAAAGGGGAAGAGGAATCTGACCTCGTTGATCTAAATACATGTACCAAAGAGAATCATGGCATATAAGGCCATATAAACATCATGCAATAAAGTTTGATATTATAATTTATACATAATACAGACATTATATAATAAGACTTATAAACATCCCAAAACATATGAACTGAAGAGACACTCTATCTGAATAGAAAAACTGAATAAAATTCTAGAAAATAAAGGGGAATTTAAGAACAAGAATAGTTGAATGTTCTTTGGGTCAGGTTAAGAGTAATAACCATTACCAAGCTTCAGGAAGAATAGAGTGGCTGTGGATAAAACTGGCTTGGTCAAGAATGCATCCTCTCAGGATTGGAGTTAAACTCATACTGTTTGTTCTAGGCACTATGGTACTCACCTCCTATAGAATAATAAATAATGAAATATACAGTAGCAATAGAGATACTAAAAGGTATAATTAAGGGGAAAAAAAATAATTCATATGATGTACTAATGGGAATGGCAGAAACACAAATGAGTCGGGCAGTTCTCTAGTGAAAGTTAAAAACTTCAAATGGTGTGGTAAGATACATAAAAGAGACACACAGAAATGCGAAGTACAAGGGACAATGTCTGGCAAAAAATGGATGGAAATGGATTGAAGCCCTGAATGCTGAGAGGGTGATGGCAATAATCGCACAAAACATTCACTAGGAAACGACTGAATTCTGCCTCACTCTCTCTAATACTTAAGCTTTCTCTGATACATGAAGCAGCTTTACAGTAACTACTTCTGAGTTAAAGCTTCGTTATGCAGATCTCACAACAGAATCACATTTTTTATTTCACTTCACCCAAGACTGATTCTTCTTTTCTCCAGACATTGAGATATATTGAAGATTAGGCTGTGTGCAATGCAAAAACCTGCCTTTAAAAAGTAGTCTAAATTTTAAACAAATTACAAATATTCTTACTAATTATATAAAAACATGTTTTACAAAGTGTGAGCTACATGTTGCAGTCTTCTCTGTATTAAAGAGAAATTTTGAAGGTCAAAGTCTAAACAGACAAAAAAAGACTGTAAATGTGGCTGAGCCGTGTCTTCTATGAGGTTTTCAGAGTGAGAGTCTGTTTGCCAGACCAGAACATAAGAATAAGAATTTCTTGAGTGCCCCAAACACATCTTCCTAAATTTTACTAACCCTTCAGAGAACACCCAATGATCTGTGTGAGATGTTGCTTTGGCCTTCCACAGTTATAGTATTATAGGCTGTTGTGCTATCACATTATTTTATTTTTAGAAACTTAATCCAACCAGGATAAAATTACAGTGGGATCTCAGATTTTATTGCTTAAAATAGCTCAAAATACATGTTTTATTTTAGAACTGAGAAGTGCAAGAATATTATAATATGTTTTTTATAATGTTGTTTTTGAATGAGATAATACGGGAGATGTTTTTTCAATGTGAATAGTCAGAAAAAATATAAAGATGAGATACTAGAACATAGTTATAGACAGGCACTCTGAGGAGAGAGAGGGAAACAGAGAGAGATGAAGTGGGACCAGGAATCACTGTGTCACTGGCGGAAAGCCAGTTACTGGTGTAACACAAGTTTTTCACAGAGGAAGAAGCGCAATTTTACCAATAGAAATTGTGAAGTACTGGAAGATATCAGTGAAGGAAATGTCAGAATTAGGCAAAAAGTCAGAAACTGTCTCAGAGATTTGCATCTCCAGGAAAGATGAGTGATCAACAATGTTAAAAGAGGCGGAAATAAACAATAATCATGAAACAGAGCTGACAGAAAAAGCAGATATTTATTTTCCTTGGGGCACTTTGGTTAGCCTAAAGACATTTAGCTTTCTAATGTAATGTGATGCGTGACAGCAACAATAAAATAAAATGTCATTGACCCATATCAGTTGACATAATCCAGTACAGCTCTTCTGTAAGCAATGTAACCACTATGATTCATACTATATGAGTGTTGGGTGCATAAAATGAAAGCAGGAAAGTTCAGACTACTTGTTACAGTATTCAAAAACTATGAATTTCTACCTTGTCTTTCTTACTTTCCCCACCCTCCTTCACAGAGAAATGGTCTTCCAAGATTTGATTAATTAATTTGGTAACAGATAACTCTCTTCAGGTCATCCAAATGTAATGAAATAAACAGAAAATATTATACTAGAATATGTATGAATCATGTACCAATCTAGATAGCAGATATTTTTGTATGGTATTTAGAAATGAATCTTTTCTTTGAATCCTTTTCCAAGGATAAAGCTTGTTCAAATATATTTATAGAAGGAGCATTTAGCTGTACTTTGTTCGAAAGATGACCTCATCAAACAGTAATGTGCACTCTGTTCCCCATTGCAAGCCAGATGATGGAAAAGAACAAAAACTTTAATGGACTGTAACTAAGGAGGTTTTTGTAACACAGAAATGTGTTCTTAAGAACAAGTTATGCTTATGTCTCCCTAGCAAGCCATGAATAGATCAGATATATTTCTAAAATTTTGTAGACTATTCTTTCAGCTGTTTACATCTTGAAGTTTAGACCTTGTACAAAGATACCTGGTCACATATGCACCTATGTCAATATTCTGCACATGGATTTCTGATTTTTTAAAAATTCTATTCTATTTTTAATTCTGTTTTATTATATCTTAGGGCTATTGTCACATGAATGTTTCTCAAAACAAAAATACACTCACATCAAAAGAAACAAACTGGGGAAAAAAACCCAAACAAACAAATGATTTTTGCCTCTTTTGAACATGGTGCAAGAATAGTAGGCAATCCTATCACACACACCCAAAAAAAAAAGTCCAAATTATGACAGCAAATCAAACTCATGCTCTTGGCCACCCAATGAAGGGCCTTGGGATCCCCTAAAGCTTAATGAAAATTTCTAAACTTTAAAGCTTATTTTTTTTTAATTTCTATTGTAAAAAAATTAAATAAAGATTTCACAGTTACAGAGTCTCTTTCCTTTAAACTGACTTTTCTTCTTCTGGAGAAAAAAAAAAAAGGAAAAAAATTACCTCATTAATAAAAGAGCAACCTTTGCAATATCATTTTATTAACCTTCCAATAATAGTGCCACAAGCTGAAGTTACAACGATTTTC
This sequence comes from Calonectris borealis, assembly GCF_964195595.1. Classification (NCBI taxonomy): domain Eukaryota; kingdom Metazoa; phylum Chordata; class Aves; order Procellariiformes; family Procellariidae; genus Calonectris; species Calonectris borealis. Next base: position 47,941,918 of record NC_134312.1, read on the forward strand.
TTATTTGCAAACTTTTCATATTTAAGTATAAAACCAATCAGTAATAAAAAAGTGTCATAAGAACAGCAAATTCTTTCTTTTCAAATATCCTTGACTACAAGACATTAGTGTAAGGGATATTAATTTAATGCATTTAAATTATTCATCGTAGTTACACTGAATAGACTGCATCCAATCTAAGAGAAAAGAAAACTTTCAGTAGGATAGTGAAATAAAAGAAGAATATGTATTGGAAGTAGGGTGTTAAAATTGAAGACTTCTAATAATTATACCTGGTAGAGAGGAGTCATGGTGGATTTTCTGAGGTGCTAAGTAACTTCCTCTTTAGTCAATCAAAGCAAGATATTGATGCTCAGAGCTTTGAAATATCATGGCTAAGATCCCAGGTGAAGCTCAAAAGTATGTTCAGTCTTGAAAAAATTGGTGTGCTTGTTTTGTCTGGGATAGAGTTAATTTTCTTCATAGTAGCTAGTATGGGGCTATGTTTTGGATTTGTTGATAATACAGGGATGTTTTCATTATTGCTGAACAGTGCTTACAAAGAGTCAAGGCCTTTTCGGCTTCTCACCCCGCCCCACCAGCGAGCAGGCTGGGGGTGCGCAAGAAGTTGGGAAGGGACACAGCCGGGACAGCTGACCCCAACTGACCAAAGGGATATTCCACATCATATGATGTCATGCTCAGCATATAAAACTGGGGGAAAAAAAAGGAAGGGGGGACATTCAGAGTGATGGCGTTTGTCTTCCCAAGTCACGTGTGGTGGAGCCCTGCTTTCCTGGAGATGGCTGAACACCTGCCTGCTGATGGGAAGTAGTGAATGAATTCCTTATTTTGCTTTGCTTGCATGTGCGGCTTTTGCTTTACCTATTAAACTGTCTTTATCTCAACCCATGAATTTTCTCACTTTTACTCATCCGATTCTCTCCCCCATCCCACAGAGGGAGAGTGAGCAAGTGGCTATGTGGTGCTTAGTTGCCAGCTGGGATTAAATCACGATAATTGGTTAATTACAGCTATGCATTGCTTTCTGTTTCATTTTATGTATGTTAGTAGTAAACTTTTTCTCATTTGTTAAAAATGCTGAAATAAAAATATAATTATGTCAGTGATGTACACTAAACATCACTGGGGTTATACTAAGAAGTACATCTATATCTACATTTACATCTACATCTACATTTACATCTACACCTACATACAAATAGAATAGCCACTTACTTGATATATATACAAACACAGAGCAGGATTCCATCAAGGAAAGATATGTGCTTTGGGATATATCTTACTGCAAGTTTTGCTTTCTTGATTTTATTATATACACAAAATAAGATAACTGCAAGATTGCAAAGACCTTCATGGGAAATGTCAGATGCAAAGGTAATTTGGTATTTCTTCAAGGCTCTCTTACCTGTTTCAAGAAAATACTTTGCCTTACTAGCTTCAAGTATTCATTTAGCTATCTAACACTAGCTCTCAATAATTGTATTTCAAATATTTTCAAGTATCATAGGTAGTAAAGTGACAAAAATATTTTCACAGCTCCTTCACTGATATGTCATATCACTACAGTTATTTATATTTGAATATATATGCATTTTAACAAAAAAAAAAGTATATATACTTTAATGTTGTCTTCTGATCTCAAGAGTTAATGTAAAGTTCAGTAAAAATGACTGAAATACTGAGAAAAAATCACAAAACAAAATACTGAAAATGATGTCATTAACCATAACCATCCATTAAGCCTAGTCACATGTTACTGCTATTTAGGGCTATTCATGTATATTTCTTTGTGAATGCTTTAAAATTGCTTAGTTTTGTAATAAATAATTTATTTTATTAACATAACATCTTCTACTAAAAATACATTCTATTCTATGAAAAACCTATAATATGAAAAATTATGTGGTAACTCATTACACACAAACTCAGATGGGCACAAATAAGCATTTAAAATATATTCTTATTTCAGTACATTTTTTTCTTTTTCTTTAGAAGAACGAAATTAAAAAGATGCCTTATTACACAATCATACTTTGCAGGAGGATTGGTAAAAAGAATGGAATACTTTTTGATCGTTTCTACACTTGTTTAAGAGGCAACATGCACATATGGTCAAGCACATTTTGAAAAAAAAATCTCTTGATGAGCTGCATTGCAGGAGAGCAGAGGTTGGCCTGTTCTCAGACATCCTACTTAGGCGGGCAGATTGACTCTGAATGTGAAGCGCTGTTGCATGCACTATGTAGAAATGCCCAGAAAAGAGCAACGCTTAACCCGTTTGTTTACATTCTAACAGACACAAAAAAATCTGTCTAAATAATCAGTTCTGTCACACTATTTACTTATTAAACATATACTAACAGTAAAAATAAACCTATACTACCATATGAGAAAAGTTATATCATGTTACGTAGATATTTTAGCCTGTTAGTGTAGATGACATTTTTCTTTTTTTCTGAGCTCACTTGGTCTGAAATATCCCCTTCTAGACCACTGAAGTCCAACATAATAAGGAAATAAAAGAAATAAACAATTAAAATAAAATAAAATGCTTCAGAAACCATGAGAAGGAAAGTTATTGTTGATTTAAACAAATCTTATTTATTCCCAGTGCAAAGTAAGGAAGAAGCCAAGCTGATGCAAATTTCAAGTAATTTCATGTAAATGAATATGTAAATTAGTTGTAGCCCTCTGGTTCCTGAGAAGTTGCCAATGTGGCCTTTTGTGTTGTAAAGGTTGTAATCCATTGCGCTAGTCAAGGGGAGCAGACCACAGTAAAAGTGAAAGTCAGAAAGAGCTATTTAAGGAATTGAAACCAAATAATTTAGAGAAACAGCAGCACGACAACGGTCCTCTAGACACATATATTTTTCATTCATTTCCTCATTATGCTCCTTAGTTGTTTCTAAAACACCCAAGTGGTATTAGTGTTAGGTATTAGCTTAACGTTCCATAACTACTTTCAGGTCTTTGTACATACTGAGAGAAGTCTCTTATGCAGTAATCAGTCTGATTACTTTTATCTTTCATTACATTAATGTATTTTGGCAAGAGTACCAGCGTACAACATTTGTCCCTTTCCCCAACAAATGTACTTTTTTTACCCCAGACAAGAAAGCTGTTCCTGAACTATTGTCAGCTATGTCAATTGTATTCCTGCCCTTTACATTCCTTCTTTAAAGGCCTACATCAGAAAATTATCTAAAAAAAAAGTATATATATATTTCTGCTTCCTTCTTCCTTTTATGCTTCTAAATTATATTGTAAATCAATGAAAAAAATTTCTAACTGCAGTTTATCCCACCTCAACCTACGTTCTCCCTTATATATGTGCATGTAGGCACACAGGCTCTCTCACACACCCATTTCTGTTCAGCTGGGCATCAGGAAGCAGATGAGGGTGAACTAGAGCAGAAGAGAGGACAAGGGTGGAAATGTGAAGCTGGAATGAATGACTGGAAAGGAGACGACCACCGGAACATTCACATAAATTGTGACATTTTTTCCAGAATTTCATGATACAAAAAACAAGGAGTAACTACATACAAGACAGTCTGTGCCTGAGGACTGTGGATGTGGGAAACAGACGTGGCAGAAAATCCAAACCATGAGAAAAAGGCATAGCTAAAAACAACCTGGGTGAGTCTAGCTGGAGCTCTGATAATGAAGGAAAGCCAAAGGCTATGTGGAAAATACCAAGTAATATTGATACTGTTGATCCACAATAGGAGTTGACTAACAATAACTGATGTGGAGGACCTTCATCTCAGTATGTCTACCTTGGACTATAGTTAGCCAGGGCTCCTAGCCTGAACATCATCACTACATACATGGTTTGAAGCAGCAGGAAGGACAGCTACTCCACCAACGTTTGTTTTGTGGACTGTGGGTCCCTTAATGAGCTACATTATGCTATTCATTCATTTAACACTTCTACTGATACTTGTACTCATGTAAGGTTTTACACATGGAAGCAAACCTTATTTCTGTTTCCATATCTATTTACAGCTTGTTTCTGTTTCTGCTCATTTATAAGTTATGTCACTGATCCTAATACCTGAACCTCCTCCTACCTCTGAGAGCCATCATTGTCAAAACAAACTTTCATTGTGTGTGCATGAATTTCTGTGTAAGCAGAAGGGGCATGAAATTGTCACTTTGATATTGTGGTTATGGCAGCTACTACATGTGCCCCCTTGGATGATTTGGCTTGATCTTCCTGAATGTACTTTTGACTAACGAGAAAGATACAGATAGTGATTTTTTAAGAGCCTTTGCTTCGCTAACAGATTTGGCCCTTGGATGAACAGAGACTCTGATCCCTGGAAACAACTTCATCAGCAGGCTGGTGTGATTTCATCATATTTGGCAGAAAGATAGTGCCAGCTGCAGAACCTTCAAATGCAGAAGGGCATAGCTGAAGCCTTCTGCTATAGGTATTTTTATACAATTTTTCATAACGTTACTTTAAGCAGAAGACTTTTCAGGAGCTTTTAAACGTAGAGAAGACAGTGCCTAAGTGGAGGTCATAATCCCTCAATAGCTATCAATTAATGGCTGATCAGTTGGAGAGGACACCTTTCAAGTTTTCTCCCTCATAATGCACATGAGAAATATTGATAAGACCATCTGGATATGGGAAACATATGAATCTCTCTTCTCTGTGCTTTCCTGGTGTGTGGGTGGTGTTGACAAGCTCCAAATTTCACTGTTGTGCCTACTCCAGGATAGTCACGATTGCATAAACCACAATTTGGGAGGCTTCCCAGGAAGGATGTATAATAGCTGAAATCTGTTACTTTGCCCCAGACTCAAAGGGGATGCTGACACCTTTCTCAGCAAGACGGAGACATTCATAGGACTCAGATACCAACTTGTGATATCAGAGACACAATACACCAGCACCACTGGCTATAGTCAGATAATGATAGCCCATGTCATGACATTATTTGCATGCCACATGGCTGTAAAACATAGTTTTGGTTACCTGAGTGCAAAATGGCTTCACATAACAGATTAGACACCAACATCCTCAACATTTTCTTAATTATGGATGCCAGATGTGTCCTGCACAGCCTCGGTGAAAATGACCAGAAGAGCAAGGACACAGTTTTCTCAGGAGCTATATGCTCAGACATCCGATAATCTGCAAGGAGTCAGGGCACCTAGAATAGCACTCATCTGTGCTTTCGTTGTAAGGAATATTCTGAGTGTTGAAGAGATTAAATAGGACAAGAGGAATGTAGCTGCACATCAGTGCCTTCAGTTTTTGTCCCTCTTTGGCAAAGATTCATGAGCTGTGCCATTACCTTGGGAGTCCTGAGTGGCACCACACTAGATCTTCTGCGACACCAAAACAGGAGACCAGGGACAACTGGTCCCCTGAAAAAGGGGCAACTGAAGGTAGGGCATGTAAAGAAAAAAAAGAATACTGAGACAAGAGGAAGGCTGGATAGATGAGGAAAGAGCAAGAGGAGTCACTAAGCAAACTGGGTGCAATAACAAATATAAAGGTGTATGAGTCATGTTTTATATAGCACAAGAGGTACTCCATAGTGTGGGCTGACAGTCTGATGTTTTCAAAACTTTTTCTTAGCACATGTGTGCTAGTACAATCTGGAAGACTGTGCCCACTCATTGATTCATTTGTTCCCATTAGAGGAACTCCTGATTAGCTCTTACTGTCTGGTTTCATTCAAAAGGAATCTGTTCACCTGCATAAAGCCCACCCTTCATGAACAGCAACCCAGGAAGTGGATATGAAAACGGACCCACTACAAAAGCACACTCTGGCTCGATATTAACACCAAGCACAATAACTGCCAGAAAATTTTCTTATCAGAAAAACATTTACATAAAAGTAAATGAAATATAGCAGGCCCTCCAAAATATAGAAAAAGACAAATAGAACATTTGTTACAAATGAAATTCATAGAAGTAGCTAATCTTTTAAGATCTGAATGGAGAAATAAGTTACTATAAGCAAAACTTATGAAACATTGGCAAGTTTAGTCTCTAACACACAAATAATTAAGATGCCCTAAAATTAGTCTGAGCTGTACACTTCTGGCAACTGATGCTAGCTTATTCACTTTTTAGACCAAGGAGGCTTATGAAAATCTGAACTAAAGTACTAGATGAGGAATATATACAAGCAATAGTTAAAAATTATTGGACATAGAAATGCTGCTTGAGCTAGGCTCCATATAGCATACAATTACTGAATGTACTTTTCCAAAGTCTGATTTGTCACAATCACTAAATCTGTATAACTTAAAAAAAAATGTATCTTGGTTTGAAAGGAAGCACTTTAAAAACACTTTACATAATAGTTTTTCCTTTTAGTGATGCAAGCAGTATATATGTGGTACAAGCAGATGAACCAAAATGGTTTTAAAATGCACTGGAAAGTCTAAATGACATGCTTAAAATATAGACAAACTCCTCTTTGCAATGAATAATAGTAATTACCTTGTCGATATGAATCACAATAAAAAATAATGGATTTTTTTTGGTCTTATGTCAAGTGTTGTTTGGTGTTTTTTTTTCTGCTGGGGCCAATTGATTATTGACAGTGTAGAAACTGAAATTTGTACATGACTTGGAGAGATCTGGGTTTTTTCTATATGATTACTTCTATATAAGCAGTATTTCATCTTTTTCAGCAATTGTTCATATGCTACTAATTCATATTTTTAAAATTATTTTTTTTCTGGAACATTTTCTTTTTCCTGTTACACATAGGTGTTACACCATGGAATTGGACAGAGACCCTTGAAAGTTCGATTGTAATAGTGGTGGAAAAAAGTTAGGGAATGAAATTCAAAAATAGTTTCATAGAGTCAAGATCAAATGTAAACATTCTAAGGAGATTTAGATATCCAATGGAAGAAAGTGCTCTTCTTGTCATAGAATCATAGAATCATTAAGATTGGAAAAGACCCTTAAGATCATCGAGTCTAACTATAAACCTAACACTGCCAAGTCCATCACTTGGGTACCCCCAAGTGGGTAATAAGTTCTAAGCAGAAATCCTGTATTTTTAAAAAAAAAAAAATTCTTTCCACATGGCAGGGCGTTTCCACTCCAGCAAGGCGTATTATTGGAAACATCTTATGAAATTTGCTTCTTAAAACAGAAAACTTGCCCTTCATGTCTTATTTTTCATATATTTAATGCTGAAGTTAAAATTTATTTCATCTTCATAAACCAAGTTTTATTCTGGAAAGACGAATACCTTTCTTTCATCAAAGGATATCAAATCAGGGATATCAGGGTGTCCAACTGGTTTGCAAAGCATAGTACCCTACCACCATTTAACTGCAGTTGTTCACTCACAGGTTCACAGAGCATTCAGAAAAGCCCATGGTCACCTCCTTATTCAGCCTGCTATATTTTCTTACAATATCCTAAAACGTTGCCATCACCTAATACTGAGGGTCTCATGTCAGTCATATGTTCTGAATTAATCTTATAGGGAACAAAAGCACTCACTTAAAAGGATGGCTATCTGTAACCATCACTGTAACCCCACTAACAATCAGTTTGTTGTCAAAGTGGAATACTTGAACAGCTTGATTTCAAATTTGCTTCTCTCTCTTACATTAAGACAAACCAAAACTTTGGAAACAGCTTATAAAAAAAAATCCACAAAGAAATGAAACATCCATAAGGAATATGACTTTTTAATTTAAAATGTTACCTAACAGAAAAAAACTTGCTTAAGTGTTGGGGAAAATATCATTATGTTTATTTTGTTATTATTTTAAAGTTTCTTTTATGAGGAAGATTTTGCTATACATATTCCAAACCCAAGATCAGGCAAGGCATTCATATGGCAAGTTATGACAACATTTTGCAATAGGTCAATAGTATTTCAATAACCTCAGATTTCTTGAGCTTGAATCTTTTGTTCTATTTGATTTTGTCAGAACTTTTTCTCTCTTAAAACTCCATTTCAGGGTCAGAATTTGGAAACTAAATGCCGTAGGGCTTGAACTGTGCAAAAATAGTGCCATAAAGTTCCATGATCATTTTCTCAATGATTCAGTCAAATAATACAATTAAGAAATAAAAAGATTCTCCTGTTACCCAACTATCAACTGCAAAATCCATCCCAGCTGAGATTTAAGCTAATTTCTTTCTTTAATACCCTTCTACACTGTGGTAAAGACTCAATTACAACAGTTTTCAAAATATACACTCTTTAACACCAAAGGAAAGCCCATACCTTGAGTGGGTTTCTACATAGTTTGGACATTTCTTAAGCCTCATTGATGTACAAAGAGCAAGACTGCAGTCAGAAACTCAGTAAATTATCCTATTTATGACTCAGCATGGTCTATGAGATTGTAGATGGCGTAAAGAGAATTTAAAGCATAGCATAGTCATTGAAAAGAGAGGAAAGAATCCTGGTTAATACCAGGTACATTAAGTAGGAAGCTGACAGTTCTATAATGTAATAATTTTTTTTTTTTTTTTGGTATGGCCCAGCATTTTAAGAACAATATTTTGAACTCCCCAGTCTTACTTTTAACACAATGGTATAAAAGAATCATCTGAGGGATATAAAAGAAGCCAGATACCTTTTCTGATTTCTGTAGTAGGTAGTATTGTCCCTGTAGAGGATGGCAAAAGTTTATATTCTAGCCACTTTCTTCCTTACAAAGCACTTTCAAACCTTAGCCTCAACACAAGTAGTTCTGGAGTCACTGGAGTTCGGACTGGTTCGTTTGGCAACTCCCGTAACTGTTGTTTAGGAAGGATCAAACAATAATTTCTCTCAGAAGACAACAGACATGTCACCTCTCATAGCACCTTGTGATCCTAGAAAACTTCCACAAAACTGTTCTTCAAGTTTATGAGAGACACACAAAAAGTAGAAATGTACCATTTACACAGTGTTCACCCTTCACAAAACAAATGGAAAAGATCAAACCTATTTAATCAGGTAGATATCCTAATGTTTGATCTCTGAAAGTGACCAGTGGCAAATGTGTAAGGAAAATGGCAGGTGCATAAGAAAAGAGCAAACACACAGCTGTATTTCCTGGCATAGTCTGTCCCCTCTCAGAGATTTGTGGTTCAGAGACACTATAAGTAGCCTACAATAGATTTCTTTCCCATATGCTTATCAATTTCATTCCTCAGCCCCTCTGAACTTCAGACACTCACAGTGCAGGGACTTCTGGCAGAGTTCATTTCCTTCCCTTCTCACACTGCTGTCCCTCCTGTCCATGGAGAGTCACGCCAGTCTTAGAAGGCACCCTGACAAACTGCACTCTCTTGTGCCCTCTGGTTATTCCCCACAATCACAATTCAAACACTCACATGTTTATAATCTTTTCTATCACCTTTTGAATTTTACATGTTAGTTTCATTCTCCTATATTACTTTAAAGTAAACCCATTTTAGTTGTGCAACTTTCCTGTATCCTAAATGCTTACCCATTTAAAACTTTACTTTTTTTGGGATATCAGGAGTCAGACTCCACTTTTTGCTATATCACATATGCTGTGTACAGAACATTGTAATGAATGTTATATGCAGATCTTGGTTTTTAACCTAAGTGCCATAATTCCTCTTCTTTCCATACCTGTGTCACTGATGCACATATGAACTATGCGTATTAACTTTCCATTAATAATTCCAAAGAGGGTATCTAAATACTTTGTGAAATCAGAGTATTTATATCTAACAAACAAGTCACTGTGTAGCCCTCTCTGGTTAACAATCTCTCTCTATACCCATTCCTCCAACTGTGTATCACTAGAACTATTAATTTTTTTTTTTTTTCTGATCAGTAAAAATATTCACACATGAAGTTACCTTCCTAGTGTGAGAAGACACATATGCATAGTTTGGTGAGGAGGTCTCATATAATTTCTCCTTTTGCCACCTGGATGTCCTCCTGTGCCACAACAGTCTTAGTGTAGCAATATAGTAGAGGCTTTGAAAATCCCAGGAGAAATTTTTTTTCTCACTCTGTTTTCTTCTAGTAGTTCACCATGAGCACAAGCGAGCATTCTAGTTCACCTAACCTTAGGGATTTATAATGTGGGAGGGTTTTTTTCTGGTGCAAATGTGTCTTTTGTCTTTTCTTGGAGTCTGGTAGTATTCACTTGTGGATACTGCTGGTCCCCTCAAAGTGGTTTATCTCCTGATGTAACCAAGACTGGAAATGTGCACCAGAGCATCATCAAAAGCACACCCAGGTCACCTGGCAGTTAGTTCTCTGTGCTTACCCAGTATGTGCCTAGGCTTTAATGTCAACTTCAATGCCATTAAAGGCATGATATGAACATGTGAACAGTCAAACCCTGGTGCTTGTCTCTTTACACACGCTAGTCCATAATTTAGATGTATTCAGCAGGGACTGAGTGAGCTGCTAGAATCTTGGGAACATGCACTCGCCCATGGCATTGGTAATGGTACATCTAATACTCAATAGAGTAGTTGGGACATCCCAAATTATGTTGGACTTCTATTTGCATTTTCATTCACTTGCAAGAGTGAGTAGCTGCTTTTGGGTTTTTGCCCTGTTTATCTAACCTATTTAGCTTTTCTTTTTTGTGACTTGTCTGTGAATTAGGGCTAGAGCTTGCCCATTTCAGTTTATACAACTGTGATGAAGAAAACATCACAACACCTTCCTTTTTGCTTAAGGAGTAAAAGGAAGGTTAAATGTATCAAACTTCTAATATTTCTGGTTTTCATTTCAAGTTTTGATCAGAACACTTTTCAGGTCCTCTCATGTTGGCCTCCCACTATGTATTTAAGAAAACAATGCATTCCTCTTTTTTATTAAGATGGTCATAATAATGCTGAGGGGACTAGATTAAAAAATAAGAAAAAAAGAAAAAATAATTTGCCATTGCCTTGCAAAATCTTTTCATTTTCCAAGGAAATCCTTGCAAATTCTTCTCCTTGCCTGCTTGAATGCTGTTCATGCTATTGTCCAGACCTTGTTTCTGAAGGCCTGGGAAAAACAGATGAGTTCACAAAACACTGAGGGTGTATATGAGGCAGTGGTGCTTGCTCTAGCCTGGCTGATCTTTGCCCAAGAGCTTTAGTATGATGCAGCTACCTAAGAAAGAGGCTATTGCTGCATGCAGTAACATCCTCTGTATTTCAGAACAAATGAGAACAGCATATGAGAATAAATCAGAGCATTTTGGTATCTGAATTTCTGAAAGAACACTGAAATTTTAAACAGCCTTTGGAACGAAAGAACATGTAGACATTCAAACAAAGTGATGCCTTTGATTCTCAGATTTGCTAAATTATCCCTTGCTCTTTCACTAAGATATCTATAAGAATGCTCAGAGATTTATCTTAGAAGAACAATGATATTTTGTTTACATGTTTATTAAATATGTCATTTCCCAAAGATATTTCTGTCTAAATTTCTGGTGAAATAGTCAGCCTATCTTGTAATTTTTTTCTGTAATTTTCCCCAACATACAAAGATGACAAGATTATTTATGTTTGCACAAAAAAAATTTGGATGTAACATTCTGTGTATAGTGTTGCCATCATTTGTAATGAAGGATTTCAAATATTACCTAGAAAATGTCAGAGACAGAAAAACGAAAGGTTACCCAAAGGCTAGAGGATACATTATACAGTGCAGCTGGGTTGTCAGAGGGCTCAGTATGCACAGTCCATCTCACCTGCAGTATTCTGTTTGGAATAAGATTATTCCTGCTAAGAAGGTACTGCAATGTTATACAAAAGGAGTAACAGCATTTTAAGGACGTATATGACTTAAGTGTTTTTGGCTGTGATAATTTACTTGAAGCTGTGTTATATCCAGGCTAGTCTGTGGCATTCTAAAATCCTCGGTGATACAATACTGGTGTCAAACAGGTGTGAGTGTCTCACAGAAATTCTAAACATGATATACTCCACAGAAGCCTGCAAGACCTAGATAAATGATATCCATTATGTTTTGCCCAGTCCCTCATAATTTTACACTAGAACCTGAACCCATTCTCATTCCAGAAAATATAAAATTTCAAAATATAAAAATAGAAAGTCAAATGATTTTTTCATGTGTTCAAGGAGAAAGATTTTTAAATGAAATGTCAGTACTGACCTAAGGAAAATGAGTAGAAGTTCCCATTCCCAGCAGGAATTATAATGAATACTCAGAAGCTTAGGGAAATACATGTTTAAAGTCCATTTTAGATATTTATGCCTTTAAAATCTAAATGAGTCATGGATTTTTTATTGAAAGTAGTAGTTTTTAAAAGGTTTAATTCTGAATTTAAAAGTTTAGAAGAATCTGTTTTCTTAAATTTTGACTAAGTATGTATTTTGACATTCTAACATATCCAAAGGGTAAGGTTACTACATTTTTAGATTCTGTTTGTGTGTCTCTGATTTTGTAAAAGACAGGTATAAACAAACAGTCATACCATGAAAGGAATGCAAAGGAAAAATTATCACCCATGACACTGACAATGGCTGGATGCCTTTTAAAAGCACCTATTTTTAAGCTTTTTCAAGGAACTTAGTGAGTTTTCTACTTCAATGCTTCTTAAATACAGAGAAACTATATATGGCTCAGGATAGCCAAAAGCCCAAGTGTTGATTTTATTATATGCTTAATAGCACATCATAGCATAAATAGCCTGCATGTATCAAACCCATTTAAAAGCTTGTTAAAAATGCACTTAATGTACAGACTGATATAAAATACAGTGAATGTAGATACTTTATACTGAAAGGTACAGCATGAGTTGCTTATGAAGAACCACCTATTGAGTCAAGGAATTGTTAAACTTACATCAAGATCAGAAGCTGACATCTGTTCTGACAAAGAAATATTTTTTTCATATACCTAAAAGCATGAAGCGAGACTTAATTGAGTCTTGACACAGCTCTCTCTCCCAACAGATTTAGAAAAAATACATTTGAGGGAGAAAAGAATACACTAGGTTGGCAGCAAAGTGTGAAATTATATCTCTATGTTCCTTTTAGAGGATTCCAAACAGAAGGTAAGCTGTGAAAACTGACTTCCTCCTGTAGGAGAAAAGTGTATCTGATGTCATCTGAGGCATGGGATACATAGAAAGATAGGATCTCTGATGAAGTGTGTGTCAGAAAAGCATTTATCATAAAGTAGTTGGCTTCAGGAAAATAAGAGATCTTACAGATTTAAATCAAATGTAAATAGATGGAGCGCTTTTCCTCCGATTTTTTCATGTCTTTTATAAATATATCAGCTTATTGCATATTTTGATGTCATAAGTGCTCTTACATGCCTGTTATGTTAATTTAGCTCGAGTTAAATGTGAAATACAGCCTAATTAAAAAGTGTTGCTCTCTTGAAGGTATGCATATCTGTAACTCAAACACTTAAAGGTTAACAGATTTCACACAGATTTGTCAGTGTGGAGAGGATGAAACACTCCGTACCTATAGAAGATGCCTATAGTGATTTGTGGGGAAGTACCAAAGATGTCAGAGGAGGAAAATTCTCTGCCAGGGACAGGTTATAATCAGGAGATGGTCTACGGTGTACATCATTACAAGGGGAAGAGGGAGATTGGAAGATGTTATCTTTTAGACGCCCGTAAAATAGCAAAATAGATGATTATGTTAATATCACCGAAACATGCTTTGCACAAGAGGCCTGATCTTCCAGTACACATTTTTCATGGCAAACTTTAGAGCAACCATTTTGTAATAACAAGATATAGCCAAAATATAAGCACATCCAGAAGATTAAAACACATGTTTAAAACTATTGTTTCATTCTATACAACACAGAACATAGCAGCATAAGCATTGCTCTGCGGAATTGTTTTTAATAAGGAATGGATACCATATTTCTCTAGATAAAAAATCTGTTTGTACAACTGAATCAGTTATGAAACAACTGAATTGAATCAGCTGTGAAACTAGACAAGAACGTTCTTTAATATTTATCGAGTCAGAACCATAAAAATTAACATGCAATATTTACTGCTATTATTAATTTGGGTGGGAAGTGCAAGTCAGAAGCCTAAAACAAAGTTATCAATATAAAAGTCCAGTGAGGCAGAAATTTTAATGCTTAAGGCGCTTTATAAGTTTTTAAATATTTATAGTTTTGTTAAATGAGACAGGGTGTCCTACATCAGTAAAAAAGAAATCTGAATAGTAGGAAGTGACTTAGTGCTTTCCTGATATCAGACTTCTAGCTATCACAGACATATCTTAGAAGAAACAAGAGAAATCCTGTGGACAAACTTATAAGAATTTACATGACAATTTATAGAACAGGTTATCTGTAGTAGCATTATCAGAAATACTTGCAGGACATATGGGGCATCAGAGGGAGACACAGTGGAACAGAGAAATAGTGGAAAGAATAGTTCAAAAGCTGTATGAATGAAGAATTTAGATTTATTAGGAACAGGAAACACATGTGGGATAGATGGCCTCCATCTAAACAGAATAGAACAGCAATATGAATTGCTGGTTACGATAAAGAATAAAACATACGTTCCCAAATTTCAGATAAAAGCAATAAAAAGCAGTCTCCATAAAGTCCTATTTAAGCAGGACATATGACAATAAATATAAAAAACATGATCAAACATACATTTATTTAAACACAATGGTGAAAGTCTGCTGGGAAAAAAAAACGTAAAACTGAAAATCTGGTTCTGAGACCACTGACTAATGTGTTTATAATGTTAGATTAGCTATGTCAGTGCAAGAGCAATGCTGTGTATTAAGAAATTGACTGCTTCCTGGGTGATTTAGTCAGACAAAAAGACTATAAGCAGCTCTTGACTTAGGCCTGTCCTGTATGCAGGAGAGGGTTCAGAATGTTACAGGATCTCAAATCCAGCAGCTTTCCAACAACATATATACATAAAAAAGCTACTGCAGTAGTGTTGTAGTAGCGCACGCTCTCTCTCTCTCCTGCAGCAGTGTTTAACCTTAAAAATGGAACAAAGTGAATAATTAGAAAGATTAATAAAGTGATTTTTAAGGTGTAAAACCTTTTCAGTCTAGACTTATATAAAGATGTTAAGGTCATTAAATTGGTACCTTGGAGAAAACATATTCCATCAGAAAAAAAAAAAAATAAACAGCAAAAAGGAGGTCTGGTCTTCCACACACAACAAATCTTAACAACATAGCTGCAATCTAGTTGAATTCCTGAAAACAGACAAAAAATACGACTACAAGTTTTAGGACGTGTTCCCAGAATGATAAAAGAAAAATTAGGCTAGAATTCCGCTATACACAAAAGACAAATACAAGAAATTGTAATTAAAAAAAAAAAAACACAAATCAGCAAAAATTTTAAAAAAGAAAGAAAAAAGAAAAGCCAGTACAGCTTTGGCAAGTAAAAGTCATGCTCCACAAACCTAGAAGTTCTGTTTGGGAGACAGGCAAAATGGGATATTTTTTCAAAATCATCCAGCTGGATTTCAACATGGCTTTTTACATGGTTCTCAGGCTCTTAAAGAAACCAAGATATGATGAGATAGAGGGGAAGGTCCTCCCATGGGCTAGGGAGTGGTTACTGCTTTGGAAACAAAGGCAAGGAATAAAAGTTGAGGATTCCCCACGGTGAGTGGTGACCTGTTCTGAAGTGATCTGAACTAATGAACTGGAAAAGAAGATGACAGACCCATGAACAAAACTTACTAGGGGATGGTGACAAAATGTGGTGGATGGCAACAGTAGCCACTTGTGAAGAGATGCAGAAGACTTCTCAGAACTGAGTGGCCTGGGGAGACAGCAGTGAATTTCTTTGCTCCTAGCTCCAGTATAATAATGTACACATGCCACCAATTTCAATTGTGTGGTGCCAGGCTTGGAAATGGGTATTTCCACTCAAAAATAGACATCTTGGAGTAACTGCTTCTTTGCCCAACCCAAACATGACCAGTGTTCAAGCAGGTTGCAGTAACATGTGAAAGGTAATATGTATTTTCCAACCAGCCTCCACCTAACTGAAAGCATAGCACAGCACTGGTAATCACAAAGAGGAGGGCAATCAGGAGGAGAAGGGAAGGAAAAGGACTCTGTAGGAACATCAGCTCAGCACACTGGAGCTCCTCAGATGGAAAAGAGGCAAGCATGAAGGTGTGCAGTTGTGCGGCCCCAGGAGGGTGGGAAAGAGGAATGATAGTTTGCTCTGTTATGTGGCTGTGCCCTACCTCCATCCTCACGCAATGTGCTGGCAGGCACCGAGGCAATGGAACTTTGTCACCGACCATGTTAGTAAGCTGGGGAAGTCCATGCCCCAGGGTGCTGTGAGTGTCTGAAATTCAGAGGGGCTGAGAAATCAAACAGACAAACAAATGGGAAAGAAATCTATTGTGGGCTACTTAAGAGAAAGATGCTGCTTGTGGTTCATGGTGTCTCTGAACCACAAATTTCTGGGAGAGGACAGACTATGCCATCAAGAACATCAAGAGTTTCATATGATTGATATAATCTATCACGCTTTATAACGTTCAGAGATATGAAGTATATGGAAGACGGGGAGGTGATTAGAGACAGCCAACATGGCTTCACCAAGGGCAAATCATGCCTGACTAATCTAGTGGCCTTCTGCGATGGAGTGACGGCATCAGCGGACAAGGGAAGAGTAACTGATGTCATCTACCTGGACTTCTTTCTGTAAGGCTTATGCTTCGGTCTCCCACAACATCCTTGTCTCTAAATTGAAGAGACATGGTTTGACGGATGGACTGTTAGATGGATAAGGAATTGGCTGGATGGCAACATCCAAACCGTTACAGTTAATGGCTCAATGTCCAAATGAGTAATGAGTGGTGTCCCTCAAGAGTCCGTACTGGGACCAATACTGTTTAATATCTTCATCAGTGACATAGATAATGGGATTCAGCGCACCCTCAGCAAGTTTGCAAGTGACACCAAGCAGAGTAATGCTATTGATCCAGCTGATACGCTTGAAGGAAGGGATGTCAATCAGAGGGACCTTGACAGGCTTGAGAAATGCGCCTATGTGAACCTCATGAAATTCAACAAGGCCAAGTGCAGGGTCCTGCACCTGGGTCAGGTCAATCCCCAATATCAGCACAGACTAAGGGATGAAATGATTGAGACCAGACCCGTAGAGAAGGACTTGAGGATACTGGTGGATGAAAAATTGGACATGAGCTGGTAATGTGCGATCGCAGCCGAGAAAGCCAACTGTATCCTGGGCTGCATAAAAAGAAGTGTGGCCAGCAGATCAAAGGAAGTAATCCTCCCACTCTTCTGCTCTTGTGAGACCCCACCTGGCATACTGCATCCAGTTGTGGGGTCCCCAGTACAAGAAAGACATGGACCTTTTGGAGTGGGTCCAGAGGAGGTCCACAAAAATGGTCAGAGGGATGGAACACCTCTCCTATGAAGAAAGGCTGAGATTTCTGAGAATTCAATTTCTGTAAGGAATTTGCCCATTTCCTTCTAAATGTGTAGCCATTTTTTCCTATGATATTACTGCCTTTTCATTTAAATAGTCCTTGTCTCTCCTCAGAGTTTTCTTTCAGATATCAAAACTACCCCCTTTTCCTTTTAATGAGAGTAGCCATGATTCAAGTGAAGACAGGAATTTGAAAAATTCTGATAAACCCACTCTTGGATAAATTGAAGAGATTAACTGGAAACAGACTTTTGGAAACAAGTTGTGCTAAAATAAAGTGTGTAGAGATGTGATCTAGGTGAACAGAAATACTTACAATATTGAGACATGAGCTAACATCATATTAGTTTACCTAAAGTACTAGTTTCTGAAGGCTAGAAATAAAATCTTAATAATCCAATAAAGAGGAAGCCTAGTCTTCTGCTCTTTGTTTGACCAAAAATTAACTCTCTTAAATTCTTCAC